>NC_091058.1:8786518-9434677 GCF_000393655.2 Nicotiana sylvestris | reverse complement strand
TTGATGTATCATCGGTGCGTGTCTCTAGCAGCCTTCGCATTTTCGTACAAAGTCCTTCACATCTTTCTCCGTTTTGGTCCAGTAATAGTCAACCCTGATTAATTTCTGAACCAAAGATTCTACTCCCAAATGGTTCCCGCAAGTGCCTTTGTGAACTTCTCTCAAGTCATATTCGGTATCTCCCGGCCCCAAGCATTGGCTAATGGACCGTCGAATGTTCTTCTGAACAAAGTCCCTTCGGTCAAGCTAAATCTAGCTATTTTTTTATGCAGTGCTCTTGATTTTTTGGGGCCCAAGGGCAATTTTCCAATTTTCAAGTGACCTACGTACTTATTCCTCCAATCCCAAGTTAAACTCGTTAAGTTTACTTCGGTGTGGCCTTCTTCTATCACCGATTTCATGAGTTGTACCACTGTTCTCGAGCCAAACTCATTTGCATCGACCGATGACCCTAAATTAGCCAGAGCATCGGCCTCACTATTCTGATCTCGTGGCATGTGCTGCAGGGTCCATTCCCTGAATAGATGCAGCATTACTTGTAATTTGTCCAAGTACCTCTGCATCCATTCCTCTTTCGCTTCAAACGTTCCATTGACTTGATTTACTACGAGGAGGGAGTCGCACTTGGCTTTGATTATCTCGGCTCCTAGGCTTTTATCTAATTCGAGTCATGTAATCATGGCCTCATACTCAGCCTCATTGTTAGCCAATTTCATAGTTCTAATAGATTGCCTAATTACACTCCCCGTAGGTGGTTTCAACATGATGCCGAGTCCGAACCCCTTTGCGTTCGAGGCACCATCCGTAAAAAGAGTCCAGATTCATAAGGTAGTCCCCGAGGTTAACAATAATTCCCTTTTGACTTTGGGTATTAAGGCCGACATAAATTCGGCCCCGAAGTCTATCAAAATTTTGGATTTGATCGTGGTTTGGGGTCGATACTCGATATCATACCCGGTGATTTTGATGGATCATTTGGCCAACTGGCCCAAGATTTCGGGTTTGTGCATGATGTTCCTCAATGGGTAAGATGTTATAACACATGTGGGGTGACATTGAAAGTACGGTTTTAATTTTCAAGAGGCGCTTAGCAAAGCGAGCGCCAATTTTTCCAGGTGGGGGTACCTTGTTTCGGCATCACCTAGTTTTCTACTGACATAGTAAATAGGAAATTGCGTACCTTTATCTTCCTAGACTAAGCCTCCACTTACTGCCACCTCAAATACCACCAAGTAAAGGTACAACTGTTCATCCGCTTTCGGAGTATGGAGCAAGGGCGAACTTGAAAAGTACCGTTTGAGTTCTTCTAAAGCTTGTTGGCATTCCGGGGTTCAGGAAAAACCATTCTTATTTTTCAATAGTGAGAAGAACTGATGGCTTTTATTAAAGGATATCGATATAAACCGGCCTAGGGCGGCTATACTCTTGGTTAACCTTTGAACGGCCTTGACGTTGTCCACCACAGTGATGTCTTCTATGGATTTAATCTTGTCGGCATTGATCTTGATCCCCCGGTTGGATACCATGAACCCGAAAAAATTTTCTGATACAACCCCGAATGCGCATTTCTCCGAGTTCAGCTTCATATTGTATTTTTTCAATATGTCGAAGGTTTCCTGTAAATGTTTCAAATGTCATCAATATAAAACTCCATTGATTTTCCTATCTATTCTTTGAACATATGGTTTATTAGGCGTTGAAGGTGGCACCGACGTTCTTTAACCCGAATGGCATTACATTATAAAAATAAGTGCCGAATTTAGTGATAAAAGAAGTCTTTTCCTGATCGCCCGGGTCCATCCAAATTTGGTTGTACCCGGAATAGGTATCGAGAAAGCTGAGTATCTCGTGCTCGATCATCGAGTCGATCATGCGATCGATGTTAGGTAAAGGAAAAAGTCCTTAGGGCACGCCTTATTCAAGTCTTTGTAATCTACACACATTCTTAGCTTATTTCCTATTTTAGGTACTACCACTACGTTAGCTAACCAGTCGAGGTATTTAACTTCCCGAATGGAACCTATTTTGAGGAGTTTATATACCCCGTCCTTGATGAACACATGCTTGATCTCAGACTTGGTCTCCTCTTCTGTTTAACAGGGTGGAACTTCGGGTCAAAACTCAGCTTATGAGTAGTAACCTCTGTTGGGATCCCTGTCATGTCAAAATGGGACCAAGCGAAACAAGTTATATTAGCTTTAAGAAAATTAATGAGTTTTTTCTAAGTCAGTGCTCAGGTTTGCCTTTCGATTTAGCAGGTGCTCGATCAATGTGACTTGTTCCAGCTCTTCGACCATCGATTTGGTAGCGTCGGTATCATTAGGAGCTATGAATAATCTCAGAACTTCGTAATCATCCTTCTCATCGACTCGTCGTTCGTCCGATTCGGCCGGGACCGGGGTCGGTAGTTGCTACTTAACTTCGGCCTTTCTGGTCAGCTCCGTGCTCCTTGATGTTGAAACAGTGGGTACCAGGAGTATTTCATCAACTACAAACATCTCCTTTGCAGCTGGATATTCTCCGTATACGTCTTGATTTTTCCTGGTGTAGAGAGCTTCAATGCTTGGTGCAAGGTCGAAGGTACCGCCCTCTTATTGTGAACCCATGGTCTTCCGAATAGAGCGTTATATATCATATCACCTTCAATCACATTGAAATTTATTTTCTAGATGGTCCCGGTTGTGTTCACTGGTAGGGTTATCTCCCCTTTAGTAGTTTTGCATGCTATGTTAAATCAGTCAACACTCAGATTGTAGGCACTATTTGCTCTTGTAACCCAAACTGCTTTTAACATAAGATTAATTGATAAGTACAGATATTACCGTGCATCATTATGAGGTTTCACGATGCCCTCAACATCCTCATCATTGAACAAAATGGTTCCCTCCGGGATATAATCTTGGGTTTGTTTTCCCTCATGATAGATACTTTAGTGTGTTTTATCATCATCCCTCTAGGGACATCGTCCCCTCCAATGATCATATTGATGATGTGTTGAAGTTCCTCCTGTTCGGTCTATTTGTTGGCGTCCCTGTTTCTGAAGTGGTTCTTGGATCGATCACTCAGGAATTCTCATAGGTGCCCGTTATTAAACAACTAGGCAACTTCTTCTCTCAATTGATGGCAATCCTCGGTCTTGTGACCATGAGTGTCATGATACTTACACATCAAGCTAGGATCTCTCTAGGTAGGGTCAGGCTGTAATGGTCGAGGCCACTTGGTATCATTGATGTGCCTGATAGCTGACACGATAATGGAAACATCAATGTTGAAGTGATATTCCAACAATCTTGGTGCCTCCCTAGCCCCGAGTGGTCTGTCGAAACCAATTTTTTCTCATCAGACCTTGGCTATTGGGCCCTCGATCACTTCTCTTTTCATTCCTCGTAGGGTGACACCCGGACTCGTTTCCCCTACGATCTCTAACGTATGGTTGATAGTCTCGGATCGATCTTGAGTCATGATCGACAACTCTCTTAGACTTGTCACCGGTTATAACGGGATAAACGGACCCAAAAGGGGCTCCGAGTTGGTCGTCCTACTCTGATTTTTGATTGGTACCTGTTGTGGATGTCGGCCCAAGTTACTGCTGGATATTCAACTAAATTTTGTTTTAGCTGTTGCGAAGTCAAGGAGCTTCGGAGGTTAAGTCCTTGAGTGAATTCTTGAACTGCCCAATCATCGGCGACCAGAGACAGGTCCATTTGTTCCATCTGAAACCTCGACATGAACTCCATGGGCATCTCGTTATCTCTTTGTTTAACTTTGAAAAGGTCCGATTTTCTGGTCTCGACTTTGATAGCCCCAGCATGAGCTTTCATAAAGGCATCTGCAAGCACAGAAAATGAATCAATAGAACTTAGGGGTAAGTTGTGATACCATATCATTGCTAATTTCAATAAAGTTTCCCCGAACTTCTTTAGCAATACCGACTCGATTTCTTCATCTTCCAAGTCGTTTCCTTTGATGGCACATGGATAGAATGTCACATGCTAATTTGGATTTGTAGTTTTGTTGTACTTTGGAATATGAGGCATGCAAAACCTTTTCGGAATCGGCTTCGATGCGTCACTCGAAGGGAAAGGTTTTTGGATAACGGCCCTTTTAATATCAAGGGTGCTCCCGGGATTTGGTCGACCCTGGAGTTATATGTCTCCACCTTTTTGTCGTTGGCCTCAATTTTATTCTCACGTGATTCAACCTACTTTTTCAATGCTTCAAGAATTTTCAGTATCACGGGATTGGCCTCGGGCTCTGCTTCATCTGTCCTTTTTATGGTTTGCTCGTTTCCTCGGGTGTTCTCCCAGGACCGTTCGGGATTGACCCTACCATGAGGGTGGCCTTGATTCTATAGTTGTTCTATCACTGCATGTTAAGCCTGCAACATTTCAAAGATTAGCTGCAGGCTTAACCCATCACCCTCGCCTTCGGGCGTTTCTCGAACTATTGGTCGAGGTCCTCCCCGAACACTATTTTCGGGGTCAGTTGGCAGGTGTGTATTGATAGAGATCTGTGAATTAGCATCGATTGGATCAGCGGCTGGGAATCGGTTGGGATCAGTAGGGGAACCTCATTGTTAGGCATCAGGTTGTTGTTTTCGCCATGATGGCCAGACTCAGCCTCAATGTTCAAGCAAGCAGACTGAGAATTCGACATTTTTAGGCTGATGTGAAATTGAAACCTTAAAGAAAAAGCATAAAATAGAGTATGTTATGAAAATTTATATCAAATCACCAACTATTATTCTTATCTCCACGGTGGGCATCAAACTGTTTACCCTTGAAACTGACAACAATTGAATTTATATGCGGTTTTAAAGATACCTGGATGGATTCAACAGAAACAATCAAGAACGCTAAATAAATGAGTTAAATGTACTATGAACAACCAAACCGGTCGTAACACTATGGCCTAGCTTGAACCTAAATTGGGTAATAGTTTCTTTGTCATGGGTTCGAAGCCAATCAAGAACAAAGAACAAAAATAAAGTGAGACTCTTCAATAGCTGAAAAGCAGTGGTATGCGTGTTACAATGTCCCTATTGAATAAAAAACTTTCCCTTTATATAGTAGGGGGATTTTACCCCTAGTACAATTCTAAAAAAGGTAAAAAAAATTCTTCTTGTACGCTAATTACTGATACGCTACCGACATCGGGCGAGATCCGTGTCGTGATATCCAATTGGGCGCGGATATCACGGCCCTTGTTAGTCGTGCGCAACCATTTGTAATGCTTTCCAAAGTCTCAGAGCTCATTCCGGATTCGGGGGTGTTGCACCATCAGGCCCATCAACGAGTACCCCATTTCAGCCTCGATTCCAAGAGTTCTTGGATTCGGTCTCTATCTCATACATTCATACTCCTTACTTCATTTTTCTTACCGAGAACTCAGGGTATATGCTCACCCCAAGTTTACCCGTATACAATATCCAAAACGAAAAAGGAGAAATAGGTATTGAATTTTCAAGGATATATCCAAAATAAGTAGAAGATCAAAGTTAAGGCCTCATTTGTGTGTACTTAACGGAGGTATGAATCTCAATAATTAGGTGTGTTTGTTTTTAAATTTGAATATTAATCCTTCAGATCTTAACCATTAAGATTTATAGCAAAATTTTAATATCACTAAGATTTTATATATTCAAAAATTTGTGTAAAAATGATATTTTATTATTATTCTGCACTTTCAACACTAATCATCATCACCACTGCAATCCACTATTACCCACCATCCATTACCACCATCCACCAACCAATATCACCATAAAAAACACCAATCACCACAACTACCATTTTATATCACCCATCATTATTATTAGACACCACCACCATTAACGTAATCTACTATCTACTACCTATAATCACAACTATCAACCAATATCACCACCAGCCACTACCCACTCAATATCTACAACTACCACCATTAGCTGTCATTGCCACCAACCACCATATAATTTTTTTAAAATAATTTATTAATATAATATTAGATTAATTAGTACTATTTAAGTTGAATTTATACTTAACAATTTTGGAAAAAGATAAGTTTTGCACATACAGATGTAGAGAAACAAACAATCTTAAATATTCAATATTTAGATCTTAATACAACATCTTAATATTTAGATGTTTATTCAGAGTCAGACATTTTAATCTTAATATACATAATAATGTTTAGATATGCATTCAGATTCAGGCATCTTAATCTTAATAAAAATTAATGAGGCTTAAATCTCCATTTACTCCAAAAATTATTAATGAAAAAACACGAAAAACAATTTGTCATGGGCCAAATTAAAGATGATGTATAGAAATAGTGTGTCTTATGTAGTATTGGAATCATATGCTAGCTTGTGTATTATATTTGCTTTTAAGTATAATTGATTATTAATGGCAGAATACATCAGCAGCCCCTTAAAATTATCGTCGCTTTTCACTTAAACACTTTATGTTGAGTATGTTCCATTTGAATATATCAACCATATCTCAAATGTGTCATTTAGACACAAAATTAATAGGCAATCAAATACAAAAAATGCATGAAATTCACATGCTAGACTGTCAAATAAGATAGGGACACGTGGATTTAACTCAATCAAATTTAAATAAAAAAAGGTTTTGAAAAAAGAAAAACATAATTAAAAAAAAAAAACAAGAACCCACCCCTCACCCCTTCATCATCTTCCCCGAGGTCCCCTTACTTCTGTCTGCTGCCCCGAAGACCCCCCCCCCTCCCCGACCCCCCGCTACTTCGTCTCCTCCTTCATTTTCTTTCCCCAGATTTGATGTGAAGAGGTCTTTGTTGCACTGCTTGCTGTACTTTCTCTCTCGGGAATTTTGCAACAAACTGAGGAAAATGACAATGATGGTCCCTACTTCGGAGGAAGATCCCATCCTCTCCGTCGTTTGTTTTAAGGCTGAGATGTAATTGGTTGACGGCGGCATCAAGATTGCAGAGCCTCAAGTAAATAGATTGTGTGTAGAGGCATGATTGAAGGAAAGTGGTTGGATTTGGCATTACAGATGTTCACTTCTACGGGTTTGATGTATTCTAAAGCTTCTGAAAAAGATCTTGAGTGCATTTTTACTATCATTTGCAAATTAAAGGAAACATCATCACCTAAGAACAAATGGATAAACTCCATGATCTTCTTCGTTTTGTTTCAATCGAGAGCACTCAGATCTACGAGACGAAGAAATTTGTGTCAATTTTTTCTTTTTTTATTAAAAAATCTTTACTAATTGTTTGATATCTTTGACCAGAAATGATTCACTAGTGATTTAATTTCCCTAGCGGCCTAATTGAAAAAGAAAGTAACTGAGTTGAAAAAGAGGAGGAAACGAAGAAAGAACAAATATTTGGGGGTTTTCCGGCCATCTATATTTATTCGAACCATGAAAACTAAGATAGTAAAGTAGATGGTGGAGGGGAGAGAAAAAGGGGGCAACCTGGTGACTGTGCGAAAGAATAGGTGGAAAAGGAAAGAGAGAAAAAATTTAAAAAAGAAAATTGATCTATCACGCTCTGGAAAATAGTATAATACACGCACTATGTCACATCACCGAATTGTGTCTAAATGACTCATTTAAGATGTTGTTGGAATGTTCAAATGGAATGGACTCAACATAAAATGTTTACGTGAAAAGCGAAGACAAAAGTATTCTGCCATTATTAATATGTATTCTATCATTATTAATTGTAGTGAAGTTTCAAGGAAAAACAAAGGAGGAGAAGGTGGTGTCTTATATAAAACAGAAATCAGATAGGCGGTTCGTAAAACAGAAAAACCTTCATTACACATAATAAAAGAGATACAAGTGACACCAAAATTAATCTTGATGAAACAGAAGCAGAAAACTTTACTATAAAGACATAAACAAATGACATAATGCAGCTGAATACCTACCAGCCACCAGAAGAAAAATTATCAACGGCGAGCAAGGAAAACACCAAAGAGCAAGATTAATAAGAGTATGAAAAATAGTATTCCTCCAAAAGACCCAAACTAAAGATCCAGAATCTTCGATAAAAGGAGTCATACAGTTGGGAAATAGCAAAGCAGTTAGCCTTTGTATTTCCCTTATCTGCCAAATATACAATGGCTGCAGGTGCTGATGCTCCTGCTGTCAACAGAGCCAACAATATTGCTGCGTCTAAGAATATCAAGGCTATCCTACTAGATTCGTGAAACTGAACCTGCATCCTTGGCTGAATCATGACCAAGTTCAACAGCGCCTGCTTTCTTTTTTCCTGAAGTGTGTACAAATATCGTAAGAATAGGGTATTATGTGCAATTGAGAAGAATTTCATGATCAGTATTTTTACTTCCTATAACAAAGGTTAACACCTTATATATTTTAAATAAATACCATTTAAAAAAATTATATTATATAGATACCTTTTAAGGTTTATAGCAAAATGTTTAATTTTGGTTACCTCCTAGTCCTAAGCAACTAAATACGCTAATCAGTTACACTATTTTCTTTCTCTCTCTACTTTGATACATCACATCCTCTTCCCCCATCCCATTAAAATTTCCGATCTCCTCCTCCTTCCATCGGATTTGTGCAAAGTATGAAAGATTCAAACGGTAACCAAACACTTTATTGATGATATTATGTGCAAAGTATGAAAGATTCCAAACAGTTTGGGTCTACGTCTTCTATGAATTTGCCGCTGATAAAGGTTCATGTTGAGGAGAATCAAAAGGGTGGAAATTTTGAGGAGCAATTTTCACAGATGACTCTTGGGGTAGTGAAGCAGAAGCATGAAGAAGGAGGATTTGTGGATTTATCTTTGCCGCCTGCGACGGCTGTTTTCGGCGTGCAACAGCAACAGCCGCCTCCGCAATTGCAACCAAAGCTTGTTATTCCATCTGATTTGTCTTCCCCTGATTCAGTTTCAAATCAACTTCATCAATCCAGAGCAATTCCACGTGACATCCACGCCACAACTTTATCTTTCGCGATGAAGAAGAATGTTTCTTTTAATATATTTCAATGTAATTTCAACGTATTACGCTGTATTTTCATGTATTTCATTGGATTTATTGTCTTTTTTCCATTGTAATTCAATGTCTCGCTGTATTCCATGTATTTTATTGTATTCTCTGTCTTTTTTTCATTGTATTTCAATGTATCCCGCTGTATTCTATGTATTTCATCGTATTCACTGTCTCGCTATATGCCATGAATGTATCCATAAGTTTTTTTTAATTAATATAATTTATGTATTCAGATGTATTATATAATTTCTCTGAAGATTGCTATATTTTTGGGGGTATTTTTCCGTTGAGAGTCTTTTTTATAACTGAAAATACAAAATTTGTGTGTTATAATTAAGTTTGTTGAGTTATATTAGGAGTCTATTACGCTAATTGATTCATTCCGTTTTAAAAACAGTGTAATCCCCTATTTCACGCCGTGAATACAGTCGAATACAATAATCTGTCCAGCTGTAATTCCATGTTTCACTCCATGAATACAGTCGAATACACTCGAATACAACAACTGATTAACTGGACTTTTCTTATTCACGCCTATTTTTACTATTGTATTCATGAATATAATAGCTTAAATATATCAAATACAACTTATAACCACATAAAAGGTATCTATAATCCGTAATATAGTAAATAGTATCTATAGATGGCTAATTACTACTAAAAATAATGATTTATGAAAATTTCCCTAAAATGTTCTTGGTGATTGGTTAAGATGGCTAACATGCCAATTTTATATGTGTCGAAAAATACGTAAACTATTAAAGCACACCCACTCTGAGCCATTTTTAGACTGTCTTTTAAGTTCTATGTAATAATTTTTTACCTGCTTTTTACTTGATCTACCATCAAAAGAAATAATGGAGGTACTCCAACTCCGACACATTTTTTCCAGAATTAGAAACTTTTCAATGGGTGCACTACCTGGCACGTTGGAATAGACTATATCTTGCAAACAAATCCAATTTGTTTCAGACATTATCCCATAAGGAGGATAGGCCAGTGAAATTAACAATTGACTTTGAATAACTATGGATAGTTTAATTGCTAATGAGGGGGGGATCTAATTTAATGACATAGCCCACAACCAATATATATACGTGACAATTTTACAGTGGAAAACAATATTATTATCTTCATTGCTATTCCTGTATTAGGTATGAGAGAATCTAACCATTCAATCTAAAATATTAAGTCAATGGGTGAAGCTATGAAGATAGTACTGTAAACTTCTATGGATATCCTTGTACAACCTATGAATGAGAGAGATTTTCTAAAACCGTGCCACTGGAGCAGAATTAACAACTAGATGACCTAATCATTGAGAGAGACGCTCATTTAATGAATTCCTTAATACAAATATACTATTTGGACAAAAATTAGTGATTCGGCCGACGGCGTAACCAGACTTCTAGTGAATTCCTTAACCAGGCAGAAGCTCCGCTCCTGCTTAAGGCTGCATCCTTATCCAATCATAATTAAGAAATGATCTCATACGACTTGAAGAATACTTCCTCCGGTCCAAAATAAGTAATTTTTTAGTTGTTTTCACACATATTAAGGAATTTACTGTGACGACCCGGCCAGTTGTCTCATGAGTTACCGCTCCATTTCCCCCATTTCAGCTTCTTTACGCTTCGTTATCCGTGTTTTATGGGATCGAGATGATTAGTTCGAGTTCGGAGAGGATTTGAGAAGAAATGAGACACTTAGTCTCTTTTAAGAAGGCTTAAGTTGGAAAAGTCAACCGGATGTTGACTTATGTGTTAGAGGGTTCGGATGTGAGTTCCGATGGTTCGGTTAGCTTGGGGAGGTGATTTGTGACTTAGGAGAGTGATCGGAAGTGGTTTTGGAGGTACGGTGTAGAATTAGGCTTGAATTGGCGAAGTTAGTATTTTGGCGAATTCTAGTTGATAGGTGAGATTTTGATCCGACGGTCGGAATGGAATTCCGAGAGTTTCTATAGCTTCGTTATGTCATTTTGGACTTGTCTGCAAAATTTGAGGTCATTCGGACGTGGTTTGGCTGGGTTTTTGATCAAAAATAGAATTTGGAAGTTCTTGAGATCTATAGGCTTGAATTCGATGTGATTTGATGATTTTGGTGTTAGTCGAGGTGTTTTGATGATTGGAACGAGGTTGAATAATGTTTAGGATGCGTTGGTGCTTTTGGTTGAGGTCCCGGGGGCCTCGGGTCTGTTTCGGGTGAGTTTTGAGCGAGTACGGACACCCCGAAACTTAGAAAAATGGAGGGAGCAGCAGTTTTGGCGCAGACCGTGCTCCTTTTCACGCTGGGCGCGCTGGCCTAGTGCTGGCCGCGTCAAAGTGGCTGCGGTCGTGAAGAACGCAAGTTGCTGGTCCTAATTCGGAAGCTCATATCTTTTGATCCACAAGGAATTTTGAGGTGATTTAAAAACAAAAGTCGTAGACCTTCGTGTCTAATTTCCATAAAGGTAAAGATATGGCAATTTGGACATCTGTAGAGAAAGTTATGGCCAAAATACTAAAGTCTGTCCCTGCAGAGCAAGACCTGCGCGGCCGCGGTCGTTTTTGCGCGGACCCCGCTGGTTTTGCGCGGACCGCAGTCATTTTTGTGCGGTCAGCGGTGTCGGAATCCGAGGGGTACTCTATAAATACGAGGTTTTGGGTTTTATTTGATATTTTGACCTAGAGAACTCGGATTTTAGCGATTGTTTGAAGGTTTTTCAAGAAATTGATAGGGGTAAGTGATTCTAACTCAGATTTGGTTAGAGTACATGAATCGATCACTGAATTCATCATTTAATTCGTGATTTGAGATGGAATTTGGGAAGAAAATTGTGGAACCTTTCAAAAATGTAAAATGATGATTTGAAGAACCAAATGGTATCGGAATTGGATAATTTTGGTATGGTTAGACTCGTGAGGGTATGAGGATTCTGAAAATGTAAATTTTACCCGATTCTGAGACGTGGGCCCGGGGCTCGGGTTTTGCTAATTTCGAGATTTTTGATATTTTCGAATATTTTTGCTTGGGCTTTGTTCCCTTAGCATATTGTGACGTATTCGTTCTGATTTTGGATAAATTCGACGCGCGTAGAGGCCAATTCAAGGGGCAAAGGCGTCGTGAGCTAGAGAATTAGCTAGTTCGAGGTGAGTAATGGTTGTAAATGATGTTCTGAGGGTTTGAAACCCCGGATTGCACATCGTTGTGCTATATTGAGGCAAGATACGCGCTGGATGATGAGTGTGGGGTTTTTCACTACTGCGGATTGTGACTTGGTCCATCCTGATTGATGATTTTACTGAATATTTGACTGAAATTCATTTGTTATCATCATGATTTGGGTTGATTGCCATATTTGGGCTTCGTGCCAACTATTTGAACCCTTCGGGGATTTTTATCATTGTTTCCTCATTGTTTTGACTTATTACTTGAACTCAGTCCTGTTTATATCTACTGTTTTACAAACTCAGCCACTTTACTCAGATTTGAAACTTAAATGATATTTTTAAATGATGTTTTGGCTGAGAACTACTGTTTTACTAATGCCCGAGAGGCTTGTGATGATTTTCGGACTGAGTGAGGTCGAGGGCCATATGAGAGGATATGCTGAGTGATATGAGGTCGAGGGACTGAGATACTTTATATGACATGAGGTGGCTTGAGTGATGTGAGGATATGCTGAGTGATGATGCCACGAGGTGGCTTGATATAGCGCTTGGGTCGTAAGAGGCCCCTCCGAAGTCTGCACACCCACAGTGAGCGCGGGTACCCATGTGATTTGAAACAGTGGTAACAATGACACTGTTTGATGAAAGTTGGTCAGGTAACAATGGCTGACCATTATGCTGAGTGATTGTGAGGTAGCCCGCGGGGCTGATACTGTACTGAGAGTGAGCCCGAGAGGCTGATACTATGCTGAGCGATTGATACTGTGCCCGAGGGGCGGATTTCTACTTGTCAATTACCTGTTAAATTAACTGCTTTACTTGTTTTAAAAAGGAATATCATTTGATTTCTTCACTGATTTACTGCTTTAAGCGATTTTATTGCTTGATATGGAATTGCTTTGTGCCTTTACGTGTTTTCATACTTTCAGCCATTATTTGTAATTATTACTCACTGAGTCGGAGTACTCACATTATTCCCTGCACCATGTGTGCAGATTCAGGTATAGCAGAGTCCGCACCTGAGCGCTGGTTCCTTCCAGGCTAGGCAGTGATTTGGAGTTACGAGGTAGATGTTGACGTCCGCAGCCCCTTGACTCTCTTATCCTCTATCATTTATGTTTTCTTCAAACTATTGTATCGGATTCCGTACCTTGTAGACCTATAGTAGATTCTGTAGTAGCTCATGACTTGTGACACCCCGGTTTGGGCTGTGTAGGGATGGTTCATGCTGTTATTATCGTTAAATTCCGCAATTTATGAGCATTATATTATATGTTATTACTGTTTATGATGATACTGTTTAAAAGAGGTGTTCCGTTTTGGTCTGGTTGGCCTTTTTTTCACGAGAGGCATCATTATGACCGGGTTCGGGGATCGGGTCGTGATAAGTTGGTATCAGAGCCTAGGTTACTTAGGTCTCACGAGTCATGAGCAGGTTTAGTAGAGTCTCGCGGATCGGTACGGAGACGTCTGTATTTATCCTCGAGAGGCTGCAGAACCTTTAGGAAAAATTTCTTAATCTTGAAACTCTTGTCGTGCGAACTTGTTGGTCCGAGTACTAAACTTCTGATATTCCATTCTCTCACGAGATGGTGAGGACGTGATCTACTAGACGAGGTGGACGACCACCAGTGCCACCCACTGAGGCCACCAGAGGTCGTGGACGCGGTCGTGGATGTGGCAGGGGCAAAGCAGCGAGGGCAGCACCTGTTGATGCATCGGCTGCCCCGGCTCCGGATCAGGCTCCCGCTATGGATGCTCCAGCAGCACCAGTTCAGGCACCAGCTATGCCTATCGTGGTTCCGGGTCTTCAGGAGGCCTTGGCACAGATCTTATCAGTTTGCACTGGCCTGGCTCAGGCAGTTTCAGCTACTACAACAGTAGCTACTTCACAGGCCGAGGGAGGCAATCAGACCCCCGCTGCTCGCACACCTGAGCAGGTAGTGCAGGGACTACAGACACCGGGGGCACGTCCAGCTCAGCCGGTTACACCAGCTCAGGAGTTTATTGTGCCAGTTATGCCGGATGATGAGCAACGTCGTCTTGAGAGGTTTGGTAGACTCCAGCCTCCGTCATTCAGTGGTGCCGAGGGCAAGGATGCCCAGGGTTTTCTGGATAAATGTCAGCGGATGCTCCGTACAGCAGGGATTCTTGAGACTAGTGGTGTGGCATTTACTACCTTTCAGTTTACTAGGGCTGCCTTCACATGGTGGGAGGCTTATATGAGGCGTAGGCCGGTTGGAGCAGCGCCCCTTACTTGGCAGCAGTTCTCCACTCTCTTCTTGGAGAAGTATGTGCCGCAGTCCTGCAAAGAGGAGCTGCGTAGACAGTTTGAGTGGTTGCGACAGAGGGATATGACTGTGTCACAGTATGAGTCGAGGTTTTCTAAGTTGGCTCGTCATGCCATTTGGATGGTTCCGACAGATCGTGAGAGGATCAGGAGATTTGTTGATGGCCTTAACTATCACCTCCGTATTCTTATGACCCGAGAGAGGGTGTTGGGTGCTACGTTCGAGGAGGTGGTCGATATCGCTCGCGAGATTGAGACGGTTCGCCATCAGGATCGAGAGAAGAGGGAGGCCAAGAAGCCTCGAGGATCTGGCAGTTATAGTGGTGCTTCTTCGAGGGGCCAGTTTCAGCATAGTAGAGGTAGTTCTTTCAGACATGCTCAGCCAGTCCGACCAGAGTATCGCGGGGCATCTTCGGGTCATGGTCATCATGGATCTCAGTGGGGCCAGTCATCACTCAGTGCCCTTCTAGCCCAGAGTTCATCTCGTGCCCCGTCAGCTCAGGGTTCTTCTATGCTGAGTGCATCAGTTGGTCACTCCGGTATGAGGGGTTCCCTTCAGTCCCCTTCTCCAGCACCTGGGAGTTGTTATGAGTGTGGAGAGTTTGGACATGTGTGGAGGCAGTGTCCTCGTCGTATGGCTAGTTCATCTCAGCAGAGGGGTCAGCCCTCGACTACTACTCCAGTTACCTCACCACCCGCCCAGCCAGCTAGGGGTGGAGGTCATGCAGTTAGGGGTCGCCCTAGAGGGGGAGGTCGATCAGGGGGCAGTCAAGCCCGTTTCTATGCACTTCCTGGCAGGCCAGATGCTACTGCTTCAGATGTTATCATTACAGGTATTGTTTTAGTCTGCCACAGAGATGCCTCTGTATTATTTGATCCCGGTTCCACCTTTTCTTATGTGTCATCATACTTTACACGTGATTTTTGTCCTATGAGAGAATTACTCCCAAAAAAATTCAAAATAAAACAATTTTCCTTTGTGTGAAATTTTGAGAATTTTCGTGGCATTTTCAATAATTATGTGTATTTGTCCTTGCATGTTTATTTGTTAAATTAATAAAAAATACAAAAATACATCACATTTGCATTTAGGATTTAAGTTTACAATTAGAAGTAATTAAGTTTGTTTTACAAGAAATGAAAATTGTAAAAACATGCATCGTTTATATTTTTAGCATTCAATGTCAAATTGTGCAATTTTGTTTTAATTGGTGTGTAATTATTTATGATAATTGTTGCTAGGAATTAATTAGTATTTTTTATAAGTTAATTTAGTTTATAACTTAATCTATAATTTTAGTTTTATTAATTAGAAAGTAAAAGAAAATAGAGCAAAAAATATAAAGAAAATCGGAATTGGGCCTCTTCTCCAATTTTGAACCTAGGCCCAAAACACCTCTACCCAACCCAAAACCCTTGACCCAAGCCCAATGTTATACCCATACCCACTCCACGACCCGGCCCTCTCCAATTATAACACAAATATACACAACCCTAAAGCCTAAGTTTGGTTTTTTTCAGCTGCTACAGTGCAAAAGACCCCTTTTCTCTTCACATCTTCATCTTCCTCATCTCACACCCCTTCCAACGCCAACGAACCTCCCCGTCCTCCATTGACGTAGCAGCAGAGCTGCTCGTCGACCACCCTGGCTGCTCCTTCTTCTTCGTCCAACAGCCTCCGCCCCTATCCGCCATTGACGAGCTCGTCGAGCTCCCATGGATGCCCCGTCTTCATCTTCATTGTCCTCACCTCCATGGCAGCTGATGTCGCTGCTTCTTCTTCTCCTTCCAGCTTCACCATGACCATGGCTGCTGCGTTGCCCCGTCTTCTGCTTCACGACCAGCTGCTCGACATGCACACACATAGTCGTCATCCATGGCAGCCCTCACGTCGAGCTCCGGAAGGCTGCTGCTTCTGCTGCTTCATCTTCAACTGGCTTCTCCCCCACGTCCAGCTGACCACCAGCAGCCCAGCCTCCCCAACCGCCATGGAAACCAAACCACCAACTCCATCGCGACAAGCAGCGCTGCTACTGTTACTGTTGCTTCGTCTTCGTCTTCTTCACCATGGCCTAAGCCTCGTCGACCTCCAACAAAGAACACCCAAGAACTCACCCTGCTGCTTCCTTGACCACATGCACATACACGGAGAAAAAGCGAGGCAGTCCGGTTAAAGTCCGTCGAAGTTCTGTCAAGGTTTCGTTTGGTTTACGTTTGAGTCTGTTGTTGTTCGTCGTTTGTCGTTCTAAATTCGTTGAGGTTAAAAGAAAAGGTGGGTTGTCATTGAAGTCGAGATCCGTTAGGTCATTGGCAGTCTTGGTTCGAGTTCATCGTTGTTTCGATCCGGTTAGTTGGTTTAACCAATTCGTGTTTATCGTTTTTTTTTTTTTTCTTCAGTTTGTTTCATTTTTCTTGTTTATTTTTTAGGTAGAAATTGTTAGTTTAATTATAATGTTGTTAGATTTAAGTTGAAGTTCAATTAATTATTTCTTCAGTTTGTTTTTATTAATTTAAAAGGATTTAGTTTTAATATAGAGTGTTAGTTTAATCGCTTGAATCCGTTCTTTGTTGTTTAATTTAGATTTAATTCGTGTTCATTTTTTTTTTTTTGAAGTTCGTTTTAAATCCAGTGATTTAATGTGAGTTTATGTTTTGATTTTTAATTTTTTGATTTAGTTTGAATCATGCATCTTTGTTGTAATGTTGTTGGATTTAATTTGAAGATCAATTGATTATTTGAGTTTAGTGATTTGAATCTGTTTATTTGTTTTGTTTAAGTTTAATTTAAATTTGAGCTCAATGATTTGAATATACTTGTTTGTTATTGTTGTTGAATCTGAAAATAGGTTTGTTGTTAAAAAATATTGTTCAGTCAAAATAATTCCAGTTGTTTCCTTGTTGTTCATCATTTAGTTTAAGTTTGTTCATAAAATTTAATTAGGAATTGGTTATAGCTGTTGTATGTTGGTTAGAATTGATTAGGTGAATTGGTTATAGCTGACGGGGTTAGAATGCTCAATTGCAGTATTTTCAGGGGTAAAATGATAATTTCAGTAATTTCAGAGGGATATTTTTGGAATTGAAAATCTGAAAATTTTTTTATTTTTAGTGCTCTGTCCATTAAGATTAAATAATTTTTAAATAATATTAAAATAGTACATGGTGGGGGACAAGACATAATGTAGTGGAGGAATAATATAATTATTTAAGGTAGGCATGGGGGACAAGATATAATGGAGGGGATAATGTATTTGTTTAATCAATAATGGGGAACAAGACATATGGTAGTGGGATTAAAAGGGGGATGGGTGAAATATAGTGGGATTTAATTTAAATAAGAAGAGTTTGGCTATAAATAGAGGGGCTGGGGACAAATAAAAGGGGCTGGATATTGAAGAGAGAGGGAATTCCGAAAATATTAAGACTTCCAAAAAATAAAAAATAAAAAAACATTCTGGAAATTTAAAGAGAGAGTAGTATACACCTGATATACAATCTAAATATTCTGATATACGGATTCAGAAATTAAGGGTTAAACATTAACTAGTCTTTCAATCTGAAAAGATTCCCTTTGCTTCTGCCCGTTAATTGTTGTTGGTGTCTCGGGATTTTCATTTGATTTGTTCCTTGAGTTTGGTTGGTTGTTTGCCACTACTTCACTGGTTTGCTGGATTTTTATCTTGATTTTAAAATCTGTCACTGGTTTCTCGTTGCTGGTTGTTACTGGTTGTTGGGTGTCGCTGTTGTTGTATGCTACTGCATTCCTGCTGATCTTCCTTTTCTTTTGCTTCCAATATCAGGTACACAACTGACACGCTGGTTACTGTAAACTGAAACATGAAGCATGAATATGAAATGAAGAGTTAAAGTTCTGAATTTATCTTAATTATATTCTGAATTTTATTTGTATATATACATTATTTAGTTTACTCTAATCAGAATCATGTAGCTGTTTAATATATATAGTGGAATATCTTACGGTAGCTTAGCGGATGAACTATCTATATATTGCCTAAAAAAATAAATAAATGGTGTAGTAACTCTGTCTAGTTAATTCGTTATTATTGGATGATTATCATGTCTCAAAAAGCATGTTAGTTGATTTAGACTATTCTTAAACATTCAACAGTTAGTTCATTAAACGAATAGATCATTTCGGAACTTGTAGGAATATTGTTTAGCTAAATACTATTGGTTAATTTCAGCATGTAAATTGTTTAGGATTAAAATTAGATTGCCAAGTTTTTTTTTTAATTTGACAAACTGTGAACATGCCTAGTATAATGTAACTAGGTAGTAACATATGAATGAGATGGCCCAGGTCCAGTTTTGTGCCATACACGTTGGGCCTGGGTCCGCATTGGCAACGGACTGCGCTGCTTGCAACATTTTCAGATTTTACGAATCATATTCGGAACCCAACTATAACAACTCGTAAGCATGTAAATAAATTAGGACCTTTTCTCTTTCATTTTGTAGAGACAAATTTAATAGAAAATTGTAGGCACTTTAGGATTATCCTGTTAAAATAAATGAGATGAGTCTCACCCAATAAAACGTATAAGTTGTGGGGCCCTCAATAAAAGGTTAATAATTGTATAGACTTCGGGATCGGTCGTTTAGCAAATTTCACGACCTTACCCCAAAAATAATGATACGCTAGTCGCTTTAGGCGTGCCTTTAACAATTTATTTTCTTAAACTCGGGTGCACATTTATGTGACCCAAATCCAAATCTCAACAGAGTCGAAATATGTCGATAACCACGGGTACATTGATGTGACGTGGTTCGAGATATATTTTCACGATGTTGCAATTCTCGATAAAAATAATAATAATGATAAAAGCGGTTAAAATTCAAAATTCGCACATATGTTCAACATGTATTATATCAGATAATCAAGCCGAATATAACAGTTGAGCGACCGTGCTAGAACCACGGAACTCGGGAATGCCTAACACCTTCTCTCGGGTTAATAGAATTCCTTATCCGGATTTCTGGTGCGCAGACTGTTAAACAGAGTCAATATTTTCCTCGATTCGGTATTCAACCGGTGACTTGGGACACCATAAATCTCCCAAGTGGCGACTCTGAAATAAATAAATAAATCCCGTTTTGATTGTCCTTTAATTGGAAAAAACTCCCTTTCGCGCCCCTTTGCGGGCGGCGCCGGCAAAAAAGGAGGTGTGATAGCTCTGGCGACTCTACTGGGGATAACGCTGTCCAGAATCTCTAGTTCAAGGTTCAGAATTCGAGCTTAGATGAATTGTTATATTTGGCTTTATTTATTATTTGATCTTATTACATGTTTTAGCCTAAAATGTGCAAAATGATGCTTTTACTGCTTTGATATTATTTGAACTGTACATATAAACTGTGCCGAAACCTTCTCTTCTTACCTCAGGGGATGTGCTTACTGGTTGAGACTCCCTATTCTGTTAGTGTCATACCCTAAATAAAAGAGGCTCGGAAAGTTTCTAAGCCGGCTGGCCTTTTGGTTCCCGGAAAGGAGCTCCTTCCTCAACTCGAGTTGTCCGCTCGGGTACACTGTCTAGAACACCGACCCAGGTTTTGAACATAGAATAACGTGACTTCATGCCGGATCCCTAGTAGGAACGCTTATTTGCATCACGTTGCATTTGACTTAGGGGACTCAACACAGGGGTTGGGTCCGACTAGGACTAGCAACCTGAGATGAAAAGACCATCCTGATGCATCCTATTTGTTTTTCGTGCATTTATTTGTCTCGCGCCCGCATGCTGACCGATTTTTGAATATCAAGAATATTGTGAAATTGAGGGGGAAAAAAATAGTGGTTAGGGAGTTAATTGTTTATTTTTGAAAAACCCAATGCCCAAATACTGTCAAAACTCTGCCGAAATTTTGAGAAAATGAGAAAAAAAAATGTTTTATTAGTTTATTTTACTAAAAGCAAAGGAAAAATTAAAAAAAAAGAGTCATTGTTCTGTCTTGTTTTCAGAAATAGAAAAGGAAAATAGATTGTCTTGCCATGAAAAATGAAAATGAAAAAGAGTCTTATTTTTAAAATAGTTTTTTTTTTATTTGTTTATGAAAATGCCAAAAATTAAAAGGAAAAGAGTCGTGCTTTGAAAGTGGTTTTGTTATTTGCTGCCAAAAATGAATAAAAAAAAAAGAGTCTTGTTTTAAAATAGTTCAGTTAATTGCCCAAACTACGCGGGTCTGATTCTCACTGAATGTGAGATACGTAGGCAAACCTCTTCGGTTCCGGCCCATCATATTCCAAAAATCCAAAAATATTTTCCATTACTCAGTCTTTTAGACCTCAATTAAAAAATAATACAAAAATATTTCCTTTTAATCTCTCTCAAAATCCAAAATATTTGTTTAAAAATTCAAAAGAAAATTCAAAATTCAAAAATATTTTTTCTTTCTTTTGTAGTATTTCTTTCAGAAATTCAGAGTAATAGTCCGAAAATATTTCCTTTTTCTTTAGAAGATTTTTCGAACTTTCCAAAAAAAAAAAGTTAAAATTCAAAAAAAAAATATTTCTTTAGTCGTCGTTTCTTTTCAAAAAAATAATCGAAATCCAAAAATATTTTCTCTCTTCTTTGTAAGTATTTTTATTCGAAAAAAAAAGAGTTAGTTTATTTCCTTTATTTCTGATTGGCGAACTACGCTGGTTTAATTCTCACCAGATGTGAGATACGTAGGCAACCCTAATCGGGTCCAACCTCCCCTTTTGCTAAAATAGCCAAAAAAACAAATAAAATAAAATAAAATAAAATGTCAATTGTAAAGAGAGTCATAAATAAGTCGGGTGATGCAGTTTTTGTCAAAAAAAAGCCGAATGTTCCCGAAAGGGACGCCAGGCTGACTTCGCATAAACAGCCACCTTTGAGTCATTTTTCAAGATTTTTGCCAGTTGACTCACGCAGCCTTAAAATCTTCGCCGCCGAAGCGCTGAAAGGTCGTGTTTGCAATATTGGGTCTTCTATTTTGAAAAAAAAATATAAAATAAAATAAGAGAGTCATAAATAAATCGGGTGATGTTGTTTTTGTCAAAAATAGCTGAATGTTCCTGAAAGGGACGCCGGAAGGCTGACTTTGTATAAACAGCCACCTTGGGTCATATATTTGTCCCCGAGACGCTGAAAGGCTGTGTTTGCAACACCAGGTTTTTTATTTTAATTAAAAAAAAAAAACAAAGAGTCAGCGGCCAGGTGAATACTGTTTGGATTTTTAGTCAAAATAAGTCGAGCCAACTTTGGCGGTGTCTTAAAACGTTCTTGCCGAGATAGCCATAAAAGTATCTTTCAATTTTCAAAAGGCTATTTTCGTAAAAGAACAGACAAGTTTGTGAAATGTCATAAAATAATATTCCCGGTCTCAAAATTCATGTGGAATTGGGAAGGGGCCACATTTGCAAAAACAGTCGTTTGGTCAAAATCGGCATATAAGGGAAGGAATCTGTCATTTTATTTGCTTGAGTTTGTATTTATTTGGATTAGAGAATGTGGGCCGTTTGACTTTCGAGCCTGTTGTTCATCTTTAAATAATTCCAAAAATGTTTTATTGTTGTTTACTTTTTATGTGTCCGAACTACGCAATGTCTGATTCATGCGGGGTCATGATACGTAGGCAATCTCCATAAGATTCGACCACAACGAAAAAAATTGAAAAAAAATGAAAAATGAAAAAAAAAGGAAAAAAAAAGGAAAAAAGATGTTGTTAATAATGAGGACCGATTGAGTCCATTCTAACCTGTTTTATTTTGAATCGCAAAGAAAGTTAAGGTGGTTGGTTTGTGGTAAGCCGGAAACACAAGATCCAGGAAAACCTGATTGTAATCCAAGACAATGACACCCAGAATATCACACAGAATCCTTTACCTGCATATCATGATGCACACTTTGTGGGGATGAGGCCTGATGACAGGGAGCACTCGAATCCTATTGGGAACTTGTTGACTGGGGTTGATGATATTGAAGTTGGTAATGGTCTTGGCAATATTGATGCGAAGCTCAGTGGCTAAGATGCCAGGTTTGATAAAGTGGGAGGACGCTCCGTTCCTTGGTTAGCAAGAGAGAAGCTTTTGGTGGCTTATTTTGTTGTCATTTCTGTTGTCCGGATTATTCTTAGGGTTGTAATCCGAATATTGTCTTGTGTCAAACTTTCTTATCTTTCCATTTTTGTCATAGCGGTTTGTTTAGTTTTGTCCAGGTTTGTTTTGGGATTTTATTCTAGTTTGTTTTTGTTTGTTTTGTTATTCAAACCATTTCACCGTTAGTCTAATGCAAAATCCGGTCTTTTATTATTTTCAGTCATCTTTTTTTTTAGTTCTTTTATCATTTTGTTCCGCGCCGATTCTAGTGACATGACATGCGCACACGGTTTGGGCCTAATCTTAAAAGTTAATCATAAAACCATTGGGAGGTGATCAGAACATTTAAAGGAAATAAGGACGGTTTGAGATTACTCGGAGCTCGAGTCATGTGGAACTGGGGCAAGTAAAACATAAAGAAAACCGTTAAAGGCAAGATTCGCCAAATTGACATGAGGTTCGTTCATGATAATGAGAGTAAGAGTGTTGCCCAACGGAGCTTTAGAGATGACAAATGAAAAAGCAAATGTGTGAATATAATTGTCAAGTCCAGCACCATCAGAAGAGGCTACAAATCTTTTGTGTTGTTTGCACTGGGCATGTTTTAAAGATTGGAATGACGAAGGCATTTTATTCTTCTATCCAAACACTTTATCCTTCGTTAACCCTTTGAGCCTTATTGGTTTTCGTTCATACCCCTCGTTCGGAATCAGTAGCAAGGATTAGAAAATACAAGCATGAAAGATAAAGAAAAAGGAAAGGAAAAGGAAAAAGAAAACAACAGAAACAACAAAACAACAAAAGAGAAAGGAGCAAAAAAAGAAGGAAAAAGAAAAAGAAGAAGAAAAGAAAATAATAGGTAAATGAAAAATAAAGAGGAAGTGTGAACTACGTTCGACCTGATTCCTCAAAGAGGATACGTAGGCGCCTCACGGCTCGGTCATAGTATCACAAAAAATTCAAAAAATAATCCCCAAGCAAGAAACTGGGGCAAGGGTTGCGCTTGTTGTAAACAAATATAGTTCCGAAGGTTGTAATTTTGAACCCCAAATTGATTTGTTTTTGAGCCTTTAATACCCTTTCTTTCTAGCCTATCCAAAATCTCACATTACGGTCCAAAGAAAGACCTTCTGATCAATCTTTAAAAAATGCCAAGTCAGACAAATGAGAGTCTTACCAGTGAACATAACGATCTGATCCACAGCAGAAAGGACTCTAATCCCCAATAGAAAAGAAATAAAAAGAGAGTCTTATGGGTAACACCCCAATCCCTAGCTGGAAAGTAATACAAATGAGAGAGTCTTATCGGTGAAGATCTTCACGGGCACCATAAGGCGATGAAAGCTGAGAGAAAAAACAAAATGAGAGAGGCTTGATAGTGAAAACCCTTCAGGCACTACAAGTCGAATAAGATTGAGAATCAGATGGGGTATCGCCAAATGAAGATCTTGAAAGACGATTGATGGCAGAGGATAGGCCACATGTGCATGTCATGACCATTAGAGTCGGTATATGCGTTTGATAGGTTTTTATTTATAGTTTTTCTTGTTAAAGAGTCCTTTTTTCATTTGTCTTTTATTCGATTCCTTTTTGTTTATCTTTCTCCTTTCATAGAAAAATTCCCCCAGTAGAGTCTGTTTGGTCAGAACAAGTGAGAAATGACTTCAAAATTTGTCATCAGCTTTCCAATTATGCAAGACCAGATCCGATTAGAACATCCAAATGGTCTAAGTCAGGAAGGAACAAGCGCGAGGCCAGTGTCAAGAAAGATATCACCAGCAAAAGGAGATTGACAAAAGGATGGACGAGTGTCAAGAGGGATATCCCCGCCGAAATCAAAGGTTATAAACCTCAAGGCCAAGGCTCGTGGACAAATCAAGAAAGAACAACACGGAGAGCAATGGGCATGATTTGAGAAATTCATATGAGACTAAAAAGTCGTAGAAATGCCAGTTTCCGAGCTATGCCACAAAAGAAGAGGGATATCCCCAGCAGAAAAGGTTGTTTTCAGTGACACGAATGAACAAAGAATGTGGTTTATCAGTAAAACATTGCAAAATCCTCAAGGGGAATCAGCTATCATGGAAAAGATACCTGGTCAGAGGGAAAAACAACGTTGAGAGGTTGGTGAATAAGGAATCGACAATAAGGTCGGAAGTTATCACCCAAGTTTCAAGATAGCCAAACGACGCAAAGCAGGGCAAGTCGTTCTAAGACCAGCAGGAATATCATCCCCAACAAATAATATCATCTCAAGCAAGCTTTGATAGTGTAATAGGAACACAAAGCAGGGAAGGAGAAAGGGAAGCCATCCCCAGTAGGAGTATCACAACCAACCACCACGTTTTAAACTAACAAATTTTATTTGATTTGAAACAGGTAAAGGAAATGGCATTGATGACGGAAATGTATGCCACAAGGGAGATTATCAAACTGGGGTAGGAAATTTTCCTTTTATTTAGAAGATTTCCTGGAAGTCAGATACCCATTTGGGGAAGAATAAAGATAGCACCAATCTAAAGGGAAGTGGTCTTTGAACCAGTGTTACCCCCAGCATAACAAGTTTTAATGAAGGAAGTTGTTCCCCAGCGGACAGAACAAAAGGATGAAACTTGTGCTCGGAAAAAGCAAAAGGCCAGTGTCATTCCCAGCAGCCTTCAGAAGAGTGAAGCACTAGTTTGGAAGGAATCAAAATCCCCCAGCAGTGTTATCCTCGACAGCGTTATCCCCAGCTGATAACATTTTATCCCCAGTAATGTTGAGAAAGAAAAGTTTTGAAGGAAGTAGTTTTGGAAAAAAGGGGAAGAAAGGAGATTCCCCAATAATATTATCCCCCAACAGGTAAGTAAATAATTCCCCAGCAGTGTTATCCCCAGCAGTCTCGGGGAAAGACAACACGAGCTTTTAAAGGAGAAAGTCATCCCCAGCAAGACCACAAATCGGCCACCATTTTAAAAACTGATAAAATTTTCTTTGCTTGAGAGTTGAAACAGGAACAAAGCAGCGCAAGGGAAAAAGAAAAGAAAAGAAGAAATTACAAAGGTAAGTTTCTCAAACCTTTGATCTTTACATTTTCCTCCTAGGATAAAAGTCCTAATTGATGGATTTCCCTCCCGATACAATCTTAGTCCGATGAAATTTTCTCCTGAGATATCAAATCTTAGTCCGATGAATCTTTCTCCATCGCTCGAAAGGAGCTCGATTTATTTTCAAAGAAATTGTTGAAGTCAGGAGCCCACCTGTAGAACGGAGGTTGTTAAATTTTAAGTTGAAGAAGTCAGGAGCCCACCTGTAGAATGGCGATTTAAATTTCAAGTTTTGAAGTTGGGAGTCCGCCCATATAACAGAGGAATACATTTCAGTCTTTACATTTAAGTTGAAGAAATTGGATTCATCCGCCCTCGAATAGGATATTTTGGGTTCATCCGCCCTCGAATAGGATATTTTGGGTTCATCCGCCCTCGAATAGGATATTTTAGGTTCATCCGCCCTCGAATAGGATATTTTGGGTTCATCCGCCCTCGAATAGGATATTTTGGGTTCATCCGCCCTCGAATAGGTTATTTTGGGTTCATCCGCCCTCGAATAGGATATTTCGGGTCTATCCGCCCTCGAACAGGATATTGAATTTAATCCTTTCTCCAAAGGACGTTTAATTTATTTCGACCCGAGTGGTCCTGCTTGTATGAACATTGCCAAAACATATGCCAATGGCAATTTATTTTCAAAGTCATTATTGAGGTCAGGAGCCCGCCTGCAGAGAGGAATGGCAATTTATTTTCAAAGTCATTATTGAGGTCAGAAGCCCGCCTGAAGAGAGGAATGGCGATTTATTTTCAAAATTTTTGACGAGGTTAGGAGCCTGCCTGAAGAGAGGAAAGGCGATTTATTTTAAAAGTTGTTGATGAGGTCAGGAGCCCGCCTGAAGAGAGGAATGACAATTTATTTTCAAAGTTGTTTTTGAGGTCAGGAGCCCGCCTGAAGAGAGGAATTGCGATTTATTTTCAAAATTATTGATGAGGTCAGGAGCCCGCCTGAAGAGAGGAATGGCGATTTATTTTCAAAATTATTGATGAGTTCAGGAGCCCGCCTGAAGAGAGGAAAGGCGATTTATTTTAAAAGTTGTTGATGAGGTCGGGAGCCCGCCTGAAGAGAGGAATGGCGATTTATTTTCAAAGTTATCTTTGAGGTCAGGAGCCCGCCTGAAGAGAGGAATGGCAATTTATTTTCAAAGTCATTATTGAGGTCAGGAGCCCGCCTGAAGAGAGGAATGGCGATTTATTTTCAAAATTGTTGATGAGGTCAGGAGCCCACCTAAAGAGAGGAAAGACGATTTATTTTCAAAGTTGTTTATGAGGTCAGGAGCCCGCCTGAAGAGAGGAATGGCAATTTATTTTCAAAGTTGTTGATGAGGTCAGAAGCCCGCCTGAAGAAAGGAAAGGCGATTTATTTTCAAAGTTGTGGTTATGGTCAGGAGCCCCCCCCCCCCCTGAAGAACAGAATGGCGATTTATTTTTCAAATTTGTTGGTTGAAGTTGGGAGCGCACCCATATAATAGAGGAATACATTTCAAGTCAGTAAAGCAGAGGAATCCGATCGGAATCCCCAGCGGGAAACAACAAGAATCCCCAGCAGAGGAAGGAAGTCCAAGACTTGATGGAAAAATAATGCGAAAAGGAAATAAGCAGTTCGAGATCGGCAATCAAGGGAGAATACAAGACAAATCGAAAGTAAAGAAATACCAGAGGAGTCACCGAGACATCGAAGCAACAAGAGACACAAGAGCATGATCTAGATAAGATTTTGTAATTCATATACTATGGTCTAATCTAGCTTCTTGTTTTCTTTCAGCATGGTGTAATAAGGAGATCAGCAAGTAGTAAAAACAGCATGCAACAGCAGTAACATTGCAGTCCCATGGTAGTCCCAGCTACCAAAACTTCCCGAACTATATTAACTTGATTCCCTTCTAGCCAGGGATATGTAGGAAACCTTTGAAGCAAAGGTTCGGTTAAATCTTTTTCAAAAAAAATGCTTCACACGGAGTACTCGGATGGGCAAAAATCGCTCACTTTATCTTTGCACGAAAACTCTTCGCATTTTTGGACAAAGAGGGGTAGCTGTAAGCACGTGATTTTTTCCCTATGAGAGAATTACCCCCAAAAAAATTCAAAATAAAACAATTTTCCTTTGTGTGCAATTTTAAGAATTTTCGTGGCATTTTCAATAATTATGTGTATTTGTCCATGCATGTTTATTTGTTAAATTAATAAAAAATACAAAAATACATCACATTTGCATTTAGGATTTAAGTTTACAATTAGAAGTAATTAAGTTTGTTTTACAAGAAATAAAAATTGCAAAAACATGCATCGTTTACATTTTTAGCATTCAATGTCAAATTGTGCAATTTTGTTTTAACTGGTGTTTAATTATGTATGATAATTGTTGCTAGGAATTAATTAGTATTTTTAATAAGTTAATTTAGTTTATAACTTAATTTAGAATTTTAGTTTTATTAATTAGAAAGTAAAAGAAAATAGAGCAAAAAATATAAAGAAAATCGGAATTGGGCCTCTTCTCCAATTTTGAACCTAGGCCCAAAACACCTCTACCCAACCCAAAACCCTTGACCCAAGCCCAATGTTATACCCATACCCACTCCACAACTTGACCCGCTCCAATTATAACACAAATATACACAACCCTAAAGCCTAAGTTTGGTTTTTTTCAGCTGCTACAGTGCAAAAGACCCTTTTTCTCTTCACATCTTCATCTTCCTCATCTCATACCCCTTCCAATGCCAACGAACCTCCCCGTCCTCCATTGTCGCAGCAGCAGAGTTGCTCGTCGACCACCCTGGCTGCTCCTTCTTCTTCGTCCAACAGCTCCGCCTCTATCCTCCATTGACGAGCTCCCATGGCTGCCTCGTCTTCATCTTCATCGTCCTCACCTCCATGGCAGCTGATGTCGCTGCTTCTTCTTCTCCTTCCAGCTTCACCATGACCATGGCTGCTGCGTTGCCCCGTCTTTTGCTTCACGACCAGCTGCTCGACATGCACACACACAGTCGCCATCCATGGCAGCCCTCACGTCGAGCTCCGAAAGGCTGCTGCTTCATCTTCAACTGGCTTCTCCCTCACGTCCAGCTGACCACCAGCAGCCCAGCCTCCCCGTCCGCCATGGAAACCAAACCACCAACTCCATCGCGACAAGCAGCGCTGCTGCTGTTACTGTTGCTTCATCTTCGTCTTCTTCACCATGGCCTAAGCCTCGCCGACCTCCAACAAAGAACGCCCAAGAACTCACCCTGCTGCTTCCATGACCACATGCACATGTACGGAGAAAAAGCGACGCAGTCCGGTTAAAGTCCATCGAAGTTCTGTCAAGGTTTCGTTTGGTTTTCGTTTGAGTCCGTTGTTGTTCGTCGTTTGTCGTTCTAAATTCTTCGAGGTTAAAAGAGAAGGTGGGTTGTCGTTGAAGTCGAGATCCGTTAGGTCATTGGCAGTCTTGGTTCGAGTTCATCGTCGTTTCTATCCGGTTAGTTGGTTTAACCAATTCGTGTTTATCGTTTTTTTTATTTTCTTTAGTTTGTTTCATTTTTCTTGTTTATTTTTTAGGTAGAAATTGTTAATTTAATTATAATGTTGTTAGATTTAAGTTGAAGTTCAACTAATTATTTCTTCAGTTTGTTTTTATTAATTTAAAAGGATTTAGTTTTAATATAGAGTGTTAGTTTAATCGCTTGAATCCGTTCTTTGTTGTTTAATTTAGATTTAATTCGTGTTCATTTTTTTTTTTTTTTGAAGTTCGTTTTTAATCTAGTGATTTAATGTGAGTTTATGTTTTGATTTTTAATTTTTTGATTTAGTTTGAATCATGCATCTTTGTTGTAATGTTGTTGGATTTAATTTGAAGATCAATTGATTATTTGAGTTTAGTGATTTGAATCTGTTTATTTGTTTTGTTTAAGTTTAATTTGAATTTGAGCTTAATGATTTGAATATACTTGTTTGTTATTGTTGTTGAATCTGAAAATAGGTTTGTTGTTAAAAAATATTGTTCAGTCAAAATAATTCCAGTTGTTTCCTTGTTGTTCATCATTTAGTTTAAGTTTGTTCATAAAATTTAATTAGGAATTGGTTATAGCTGTTGTATGTTGGTTAGAATTGATTAGGTGAATTGGTTATAGCTGACGGGGTTAGAATGCTCAATTGCAGTATTTTCAGGGGTAAAATGATAATTTCAGTAATTTCATAGGGGTATTTTTGGAATTGAAAATCTGAACAATTTTTTATTTTTAGTTCTTTGTCCATTAAGATTAAATAATTTTTAAATAATATTAAAATAGTACATGGTGGGGGACAAGACATAATGTAGTGGGGGAATAATATAATTGTTTAAGGTAGGCATGGGGGACAAGATATAATGGAGGGGATAATGTATTTGTTTAATCAATAATGGGGAACAACACATATGGTAGTGGGATTAAAAGGGGGATGGGTGGAAGATAGTGGGATTTAATTTAAATAAGAAGAGTTTGGCTATAAATAGAGGGGCTGGGGACAAATAAAAGGGGCTGGATATTGAAGAAAGAGGGAATTCCGAAAATATTAAGACTTCCAAAAAATAAAAAATTAAAAAAACATTCTGGAAATTTAAAGAGAGAGTAGTATACACCTGATATACAATCTAAATATTATGATATACGGATTCAGAAATTAAGGGTTAAACATTAACTAGTCTTTCAATCTGAAAAGATTCCCTTTGCTTCTGCCCGTTAATTGTTGTTGGTGTCTCGGGATTTTCGTTTGATTTGTTCCTTGAGTTTGGTTGGTTGTTTGCCACTACTTCACTGGTTTGCTGGATTTTTATCTTGATTTTAAAATCTGTCACTAGTTTCTTGTTACTGGTTGTTACTGGTTGCTGGGTGTCGCTGTTGTTGTATGCTACTGCATTCCTGCTGATCTTCCTTTTCTTTTGCTTCCAATATCAGGTACACAACTGACACGCTGGTTACTGTAAACTGAAACATGAAGCATGAATATGAAATGAAGAGTTAAAGTTCTGAATTTATCTTAATTATATTCTGAATTTTATTTGTATATATACGTTATTTAGTTTACTCTAATCAGAATCATGTAGCTGTTTAATATATATAGTGGAATATCTTACGGTAGCTTAGCGGATGAACTATCTATATATTGCCTAAAAAAAAAAATAAATGGTGTAGTAACTCTGTCTAGTTAATTCGTTATTATTGGATGATTATCATGTCTCAAAAAGCATGTTAGCTGATTTAGACTATTCTTAAACATTCAACAGTTAGTTCATTAAACGAATAGATCTTTTCGGAACTTGTAGGAATATTGTTTAGCTAAATACTATTGGTTAATTTCAGCATGTAAATTGTTTAGGATTAAAATTAGATTGCCAAATTTTTTTTTTAATTTGACAAACTGTGAACATGTCTAGTATAATGTAACTAGGTAGTAACATATGAATGAGATGGCCCAGGTCCAGTTTTGTGCCATACACGTTGGGTCTGGGTCCGCATTGGCAACGGACTGCCCTGCTTGCATCATTTTCAGATTTTACGAATCATATTCGAAACCCAACTATAACAACTCGTAAGCATGTAAATAAATTAGGACCTTTTCTCTTTCATTTTGTAGAGACAAATTTAATAGAAAAATGTAGGCACTTTAGGATTATCCTGTTAAAATAAATGAGATGAGCCTCACCCAATAAAACGTATAAGTTGCGGGGCCCTCAATAAAAGGTTAATAATTGTATAGACTTCGGGATCGGTCGTTTAGCAAATTTCACGACCTTACCCCAAAAATAATGATACGCTAGTTGCTTTAGGCGCGCCTTTAACAATTTATTTTCTTAAACTCGGGTGCACATTTATGTGACCTAAATCCAAATCTCAACAGAGTCGAAATATGTCGATAACCACGGGTACATTGATGTGACGTGGTTCGAGATATATTTTCACGATGTTGCAATTCTCGATAAAAATAATAATAATGATAAAAGCGGTTAAAATTCAAAATTCGCACATATGTTCAACATGTATTATATCAGATAATCAAGCCGAATATAACAGTTGAGCGACCGTGCTAGAACCACGGAATTCGGGAATGCCTAACACCTTCTCTCGGGTTAATAGAATTCTTTATCCGGATTTCTGGTGCGCAGACTGTTAAACAGAGTCAATATTTTCCTCGATTCGGTATTCAACCGGTGACTTGGGACACCATAAATCTCCCAAGTGGCGACTCTGAAATAAATAAATAAATCTCGTTTCGATTGTCCTTTAATTGGAAAAAACTCCCTTTCGCGCCCCTTTGCGGGCGGCGCGGGCGAAAAAGGAGGTGTGACGGAGTGATCTCTTTCTTGAAGGCCCAGTGTATGGTTGGGAAGGGTTGCCTTTCATATCTAGCATTTGTGAGGGGTGTTGGAGCTGAGACTCCTAGTATTGATTCTGTCCCAGTTGTGAGGGATTTGCCCGATGTTTTTCCTGCAGACCTGCCGGGCATGCCACCGGACAGGGATATTGATTTTGGTATTGACCTGGTGCCGGGTACTCAGCCCATTTCTATTCCGCCATATCGTATGGCACCAGCAGAGTTGAAGGAATTGAAAGAACAGCTTCAGGAACTCCTAGATAAGGGGTTCATTCGGCCTAGTGTGTCCCCTTGAGGTGCACCGGATTTGTTTGTGAAGAAGAAGGATGGCACGATGAGAATGTGCATTGATTATAGGCAATTGAACAAAGTAACAATTAAGAACAAGTATCCTTTACCTCGCATTGATGATTTATTTGATCAGCTTCAGGGAGCGAGGGTGTTCTCCTAGATTGATCTCCATTCGGGTTATCACCAGTTGAAGATCAGGGATTCAGATATTCTTAAGACTGCTTTCAGGACCAGATATGGTCATTATGAGTTTCTTGTTATGTCCTTCGGGCTAACCAATGCCCCAGCAGCATTCATGCATTTGATGAACAGTGTATTTCGGCCTTATCTGGATTCGTTCGTTATTATATTCATTGATGATATTCTGGTGTACTCGCGTAGTCAGGAGGAGCACGCGGAGCATTTAAGAGTTGTGTTGCAGAGACTAAGGGAGGAGAAGTTTTATGCAAAATTCTCCAAGTGTGAGTTTTGGCTCAGTTCAGTGGCTTTCTTGGGGCACGTGGTGTCCAGCGAGGGTATACATGTTGATCCGAAGAAGATAGAGGCGGTTCAGAGTTGGCCCAGACCGTCCTCAGCCACAGAGATTCGTAGCTTTCTTGGGTTAGTAAGCTATTATCGCCGGTTTGTTCAAGGATTTTCATCCATTGCATCGCCCTTGACCAAATTGACTCAGAAGGGTGTTCCATTCGTATGGTCGGACGAGTGTAAGGAGAGCTTTCAAAAGCTCAAGATAGCCTTGACCACAACTCCAGTGTTGGTTTTACCATCAGCTTCAGGTTCATATACTGTGTATTGTGATGCTTCAAGAGTTGGGATTGGTTGTGTGTTGATGCAGGAGGGTAGAGTTATTTATTATGCTTCTCGGCAGTTGAAGCCCCATGAGAAGAACTACCCCATTCATGATTTGGAGTTGGCTGCCATAGTTCACGCATTGAAGATTTGGAGGCATTACTTGTATATCGTATCTTGTGAGGTGTTCACTGATCATCGCAGTCTTCAGCATTTGTTCAAGCAAAATGATCTTAATTTGAGGCATCGGAGATGGTTGGAGTTGCTTAAGGATTATGATATCACTATATTGTACCATCCGGGAAAGGCCAATGTGGTGGCCGATGCTTTGAGCCGAAAAGCAGTGAGTATGGGGAGTTTGGCATATATTCCAGTTGGGGAGAGACCTCTTGCGGTTGATGTTCAGGCCCTGGCCAATCGGTTCGTGAGGTTGGATATTTCGGAGCCTAGTCGGGTATTGGCTTGTGTGGTTTCTCGGTCTTCTTTATATGATTGCATCAGAGAGCGCCGGTATGATGATCTGTATTTGCTTGTTCTTAGGGACAGAGTTCAGCATGATGATTCCAGAGATGTGACCGTCGGTGATGATGGTGTGTTGAGGATGCAGGGCCGGATCTGTGTGCCCAATGTGGATGGGCTTAGAGAGCTAATTCTGGAGGAGACCCATAGCTCGCGGTATTCCATTCATCCGGGTGCCGCAAAGATGTATCAGGATTTGAGGCAGCACTATTGGTGGATAAGAATGAAGAAAGATATTGTAGGATTTGTAGCTCGGTGTCTCAACTGTCAGCAGGTGAAGTATGAGCATCAGAGACCGGGTGGCTTATTTCAACAGATGGTTATTCCCGAGTGGAAGTGGGAGAGAATCACGATGGACTTTGTGGTTGGACTTCCTCGTACTTTGAAGAAGTTCGATGCTATTTAGGTGATTGTGGATCGGCTGACCAAGTCTGCGCACTTCATTCATGTGTGTATTACCTATTCTTCAGAGCGGTTGGCAGGGATTTATATCCGGAGGATTGTTCGGTTGCATGGCGTTCCTGTTTCCATCATCTCAGATAGAGGTACTCAGTTTATTTCGCAGTTTTGGAGAGCCGTGCAGAGAGAGTTGGGTACTCAGGTAGAATTGAGCACAGCGTTTCACCCTCAGACGGACGGACAGTCCGAGCGTACTATTTAAATATTGGAGGACATGTTGCGTGCTTGTGTTATTGACTTTGGAGGTTCATGGGATAAGTTTCTACCACTTGCAGAGTTTGCTTACAACAATAGCTACCAGTCGAGTATTCAGATGGCTCCATATGAGGCTTTGTACGGGAGGCGGTATAGATCTCCGGTTGGTTGGTTCGAGCCCGGCGAGGCTAGACTATTGGGGACAGATTTGGTTCAGGATGCCTTAGAGAAGGTGAAGGTGATTCAGGAGAGGCTTCGTACAGCGCAGTCACGTCAGAAGAGTAATGCGGACCGGAAGGTTCGAGATGTGTCCTACATGGTCGGTGAGAAGGTCCTGCTGAAGGTTTCGCTCATGAAGGGTGTTATGAGATTTGGGAAGAAAGGCAAGTTGAGTCCTCGGTTCATTGGGCCTTTTGAGGTGCTTCGAAGGATTGGGGAGGTGGATTATAAGCTTGCTTTACCACCCAGCCTGTCGAGTGTGCATCCGGTATTTCATGTTTCTATGCTCCGGAAGTATATTGGGGATCCGTCTCATGTTTTGAACTTCAGCACGGTTCAGTTGGATGACGATTTGACCTTTGATGTGGAGCCAGTAGCTATTTTGGGTCGCCAGGTTCGGAAGTTGAGGTCAAAGGATATAACTTCAGTGAAGGTGCAGTGGAGAGGTCGGCCCGTGGAGGAGGCCACCTGGGATACCGAGCGGGAGATACGGAGTAGATATCCTCATCTGTTTGAGGCTTCAGGTATGTTTCTTGACTCGTTCGAGGACGAACGTTTGTTTAAGTTGGGGAAGATGTGACGACCCGGTCAGTCGTCTCATGAGTTACCGCTCCACTTCCCCTATTTCAACTTCTTTACGCTTCGTTATCCGTGTTTTATGGGATCGAGATAATTAGTTTGATTTCGGAGGGGATTTGGTAAGAAATGAGACACTTAGTCTCTTTTAAGAAGGCTTAAGTTAGAAAAGTCAACCGGATGTTAACTTATGTGTTAGAGGGTTCGGATGTGAGTTCCGATGGTTCAGTTAGCTTCGGGAGGTGATTTGTGACTTAGAAGAGTGATCGGAAGTGGTTTTGGAGGTACGGTGTAGAATTAGGCTTGAATTGGCGAAGTTAGTATTTTGGCGAATTCCGGTTGATAGGTGAGATTTTGATCTGAGGGTCGGAATGGAATTCCGAGAGTTTCTGTAGCTTCGTTATGTCATTTTGGACTTGTCTGCAAAATTTGAGGTCATTCGGACGTGGTTTGGTTGGGTTTTTGATCAAAAATGGAATTTGGAAGTTCTTGAGATTCATAGGCTTGAATTCGATGTGATTTGATGATTTTGGTGTTAGTCGAGGTGTTTTGATGATTAGAACGAGGTTGAATAATGTTTAGGATGCGTTGGTGCTTTTGGTTGAGGTCCCGGGGGCCTCGGGTATGTTTCGGGTGAGTTTTGAGCGAGTACGGACACCCCGAAACTTAGAAAAATGGAGGGAGCAGCAGTTTTGGCGCGGACCGCGCTCCTTTTCGTGTTGGGCGCGCTGGCTTAGTGCTGGCCGCGTCAAAGTGGCCGCGGCCGCGGTCGTGAAGACTGCAGGTTGATGGTCCTACTTCGAAAGCTCATATCTTTTGATCCACAAGGAATTGCAAGGTGATTCAAAAACGAAAGTTGTAGCCCTTCGTGTCTAATTTCCAGAAAGGTAAAGATATGGCAATTTGGACATCTGTAAAGAAAGTTATGGCCAAACTACTAAAGCATATCCCTGTAAAGCAAGACCTGCGCGGCCGCGGTCGTTTTTGCGTGGACCCCGCTGGTTTTGCGCGGACCGCGGTCATTTTTGTGCGGTCAGCGGTGTCGGAATCCGAGGGGTACTCTATAAATACGAGATTTTGGGTTTTATTTGATATTTTGACCTAGAGAGCTCGGATTTTGGCGATTTTTCGAAGGTTTTTCAAGAAATTGGTCGGGGTAAGTGATTCTAACTCAGATTTGGTTAGAGTACATGAATCTATCACTGAATTCACCATTTAATTCGTGATTTGAGATGGAATTTGGGAAGAAAATTGTAGAACCTTTCAAAAATGTAAAATGATGATTTGAAAGACCAAATGGTATCAGAATTGGATAATTTTTGTATGGTTAGACTCGTGATGGTATGAGGATTCTGAAAATGTAAATTTTACCCGATTCCGAGACGTGGGCCCGGGGCTTGGGTTTTGCTAATTTCGAGATTTTTGATATTTTTCGAATGTTTTCGCTTGGGCTTTGTTCCCTTAGCATATTATGACGTATTCGTTCTGATTTTGGATAGATTCGATGCGCGTAGAGGCCAATTCAAGGGGCAAATGCGTCGTGAGCTAGAGAATTAGCCAGTTCGAGATGAGTAATGGTTGTAAATGATGTTCTGAGGGTTTGAAACCCCGGATTGCATATCGTGGTGCTATATTGAGGCAATATACGCGCTGGATGATGAGCGTGGGGTTTTTCACTACTAGGGATTGTGACTTGGTCCATCCCGATTGATGATTTTACTGAATATTTGACTGAAATTCATTTGTCATCATCATGATTTGGGCTGATTGTCATATTTGGGCTTCGTGTCAACTATTTGAACCCTTCGGGGATTTTTATCATTGTTTCCTCACTGTTTTGACTTATTACTTGAACTCAGTCCTGTTTATATCTACTGTTTTACAAACTCAACAACTTTTACTCAGATTTGATTAAATGATATTTCTAAATGATGTTTTGGCTGAGAACTACTGTTTTACTAATGCTCGAGGGGCTTGTGATGATTTTCGGACTGAGTGAGGCCGAGGGCCATATGTGAGGATATGCTGAGTGATATGAGGTCGAGAGCCTGAGATACTTTATATGCCACGAGGTGGCTTGAGTGATGTGAGGATATGCTGAGTGTTGATGCCACGAGGTGGCTTGATATAGCGCTTGGGTCGTAAGGGGCCCCTCCGGAGTCTGCACACCCACAGTGAGCGCGGGTACCCATGTGATTTGAAACAGTGGTAACAATGACATTGTTTGATGAAAGTTGGTCAGGTAACAATGGCTGATCATTATGCTGAGTGATTGTGAGGTAGCCCACGGGGCTGATACTGTACTGAGAGTGAGCACGAGGGGCTAATACTATGCTGAGCGATTGATACTGTGCTCGAGGGGCGGATTTTTACTTGTCAGTTACCTGTTAAATTACCTGTTTTACTTGTTTTAAAAAGGAATATCATTTGATTTCTTCACTGATTTACTGTTTTAAGTGATTTTACTGCTTGATATGGAATTGCTTTGTGCCTTTACGTGTTTTCATACTTTCAATCATTATTTGTAATTATTACTCACTGAGTCGGAGTACTCACATTACTCCTTGCACCATGTGTGCAGATTCAGGTATAGCAGAGTCCGCACCTGAGCGTTGATTCCTTCCAGGCTAGGCAGTGATTTGGAGTTACGAGGTAGCTGTTGACGTCCGCAGCCCCTTGACTCTCTTATCCTCTATCATTTATGTTTTCTTCAAACTGTTGTATCGGATTCCGTACCTTGTAGACCTATAGTAGATTCTGTAGTAGCTCATGACTTGTGACACTCCGATTTGGGTTGTGTTGGGATGGTTCTTGCTGTTATTATCATTAAATTTCGCAATTTATGAGCATTATATTATATGTTATTACTGTTTATGATGATTAACTGTTTAAAAGAGGTGTTCTGTTTTGGTCTGGCTGGCCTTGTCTTTACGAGAGGCGCCATCACGACCGGGTTCGGGGATCGGATCGTGACATTCATCTTTTAACATTAATTAGCAATGAAATTGACCATATTAACCTTTATTATCTTTTCACATAAACACTCCTAACACATATTCCAACATTAATTACTCTAAGGGCAATATAAGAAAAAAATAATTAATTCATTCTTGAAATCTGGAAAAATCACTTATTTTGGACTACAAAAAAAATTAAAAAATTACTTATTTTGGACAGGAGGAAATAATGCTTAAAAGTTCTTTTTTTGCTTACTTACCCAGTTATAAATTCCCAACGAAGATTCGACCTTTTAAGTCAATCCTCAAATTTATCATTGGGAAATCCAACAAAATTTTAAGAACAGAGATTCTCCAAAATGTAAATATGATCTTACGGCTTTTCCCAAACAGTTAAAAATGATTGCCTGGTTGGAACTTGAAGTGAATATACGTTCCAAAATTTAAATTTGATGGGTTCAGCTTTTAAAATTTTAGCATTGAACTTATTATACTTTTAAAATTAAGGGTTCAAATCTAATACTTGTTGAGATTTTAATAGGTTTTTATATATAAATTTATACTTTGTGTCGGAAGTTATGTGTTCAGTTGAACTCGTATCCAAAACGCTACATTCACTCTTAACCACATACTGCGATTAACTAACTCTGAGGATTATTGTTACTAGGAATTGTTATATGATACACAATCTAATGACAAAGAAAAAACAAAATAAAATAAAATTTTAAAAAAGAGTTAACAAAATGATACATTGTAATAATATGCAATATTTCAGCTGAAACTTGAATAAAAACATATTTACCCAACATCATACCGCAACGGTATCACATTATACTATAAGAGTATACAGTTATACTGCAACAATATACTATAATAGTGTGTGTATATGTATATACTGAAACAATATATTATAATAACATGCAATTTCAGCAAAAATTTAAATTAAAACACAATTGCCCAACAATATCGCTATTGTATCACAATATACTGCAAGAGTATACTATAATAGAGCATATATTTATACTGCAACGATATACTATAATATTATACATATATACCGAAACGTTATATGGGTAGGGTCGCGTAATTATTTTGTATGGTAAAATCAGTGTAATTATTTTAGTTTTTATGGATAACTCTGTATATATCCCGTTATTCATGGGATTCCGTCACAAAATCTCTAATGGGTTTTGAAAAAGCCAAGCCCACATAATGCCATGGATTGTTCCTTGAAGAATTAACTCAAATAGATGTTCACGTAATTGCTTAAACTAAAAATAGCCGATAGAAGTATAATATATACATAATGTATGTTTTGTATGTGTATAATTATATATAACCAATGTATAATCTATGTACATAGCTAGAAAAAGTAAACTATGAATATAGACAGCTATTTGTTTAAAGATCCCTTGTTCCTTACCCACTTCCAAGAGGGGGTAAGCAACCTCCACTTCCAACCAAGAGGTTGTGAGTTCGAGTCTACCCAAGAGCAAGGTGGGAAGTTCTTGGAGGGAAGGACGTCGAGGGTCTATTTGGAAACAGCCTCTCTACCCCAGGGTAGGGGTAAGGTCTGCGTACACACTACCCTCCCCAGACCCCACTAAGTGGGATTATACTGGGTTGTTGTTGTTGTTGTTGTTGATCCCTTGTTCCTTACGCTTATAGGGAGAAGTTCACTAGTAACCACTTTTTACCTTTGCTATTTAAAAATATCCACAACTTACTATGTATTTAAAGTTTAGCTAATTCACCCAAATATCAGGACTAAGCATTTTCAATTTTAGTATCCTGAATTTTGTAACTGCTAATTTAAAATTTAGGACATAATATTTGAATTTCTAGATACAATTTTCAAACTTTAGGACGCAATGTCCCGAAATTTGAACTTTGAGGTTTAAACTTCAGTACGTCGTGTCCTGAAGTTTGAGCGAATGAACTACTCCTTAAATACATTATAAACTGTGGATATATTTCAAATCTCATGCTTAAAAGTGGGCTATCTAGTGTCATTTTCACTATGCTTATATCCCGGAAATTATCTTGCGCTTATATCTGTAATATTGAAAACTCTAAAAGCAATTTGTCAAATAGTCAACCAACTCTTGTGACTTGTTCTTTCTAAGCTTTTTTGCTATCAGTGTAATGGAGTCGGTTTGTGCCTAATTGTTTGTTGCATGTCTATTGATAATTTTGTTCGAGCACCGTGCCAGTCTGTTGGGCTGAAATTTCATAATCGCCTACTACTTTAATCAAAAAAAAAAGAAAATGTTGTGGCTGCTGTTTATTGCATACCAATGACCTCAATAAATTTAAAGATGAAGTCAAAAAGACAAATTTTGGGAACTAAAAAGGAAATGGTGTTTAAGTTTAGCAAACTAAAGGTATATGTTTTTTACAAAAACCTTTTACACTGTCAATATATTTTTAAGTTTGTATAGCAGGTAATATGACACATTTTATTAGTAATAATCTCACTATAATATGGACTAGTACCTATAGTTATGTTTTAGGTGACTAAATAATGTAATTTTCTTTTACACTTTCAATATATATAGGTTAAACTCCTTGGAGTAGCTGATTTGATAGTCTAGTAAAAAAGGTAGATTATTTATTTTAGAATTTTTCATAAAGCACTATCTTTTTGTGGTAATTAGCTATCTATAGATACCATTTGCTATATTACGGATTGTAGATATATTTTTTGTTATTATAAGATGTATTAAATGTATTTAAGCTATTGTATTGATGAATACAGTAGCAAAAATAGGCGTGAATCAGGGAAGTCCAGCTAATCAGTTGTTGTATTCGAGTATATTCGACTGTATTCATGGTGTGAAACATGGGATTACAGCTGGACAGATTATTGTATTCGACTGTATTCACGGCGTGAAACAGGGGATTACGCTGTTTTTAAACGGAAAGTGAATCAATTAACATAATAGACTCCTAATATAACACAACAAACTCAATTATAACACACAAATTTTGTATTTTCAGTTATAAAAAAAGATTCTCAACTGAAAAATACCCCAAAAACATAGCAATCTTTTAGAGAAATTATATAATACATCTGAATACATAAATTATATTAATTAAAAAACATATGAATACATTCATGGCATATAGCGAGATAGTGAATACAATGAAATACATAAATATAGCGGGATATATTGAAATACAATGAAAAAAAATAGTGAATACAATGAAATACATGGAATACAACGAGATACATTGAATTACAATAAAAAAAAGACAATGAATACAATGAAATACATGAAAATACTGCGTGATATATTGAAAATACATTGAAATATATTAACAGAAAATCAAGTTGCTCAGCCCCAAACTCCATCGTCTTTGTTCAAGAACAAACCCTAATTTCCAACGAATCCGTCGTGGAGCAAAAACCCTGAATCTCATTGTTCCCACGCATCCTGTACATAGTAGTTAGCCGCTGCAAGAACATAGTCATCATATCTGTCAAATCTAATCAAAATATGTCTTCTTGCAAGCCATCCATTAAGGAATTGTCGTTGAGTTCCAAACTGCAATGGACCTTGGCCCAAACCTAATAGCCCCTGGGGTGGAGCGGTGCTGCCAGTAGCCTTTTGTACACAACCAAAGGTATATGAAGGCACGACGTCAGTGGAGAGTGTCAAAGTGTCTTGTGAGAGACTTGCTTCTATGTTGGAGCCGCGATAGGTTAGGTTGAAGCCGCAACTGCTGCCACCACATGTGGGGTTAGGTACCTGAAAAACAATTTTAGTAAACTAATGGTAGGTGATGTGGGTGAGAGAAATTTTGAGATTGAGCATCGTGTTTTCAGGGAATGGGGGGAGAGAATAGCATGTATCAAAGTAGAGAGAGAAAGAAAATAGTGTAACTGAATAGTGCATTTAGTGGCTTAGGGGTCGGAGGTAACTAAAATTAGATATTTTGTTATAAACATTAAAAGATAACTATAGAGTATAATTTTTTAAAATTGTATTTATTTAAATAAATAATGTGTTAACCTTTACTACAGGAGGTAAAAATTCCTATTTATTTTAACTAGTTAAATTCCGGTGCTAACATTAAAATTTCTGTATGTAAAACGTAGACCCGGAAGGAAATAAGAAAAAAATAGGAAAACTGTCAGCTATGTCCATTATAAGTAGCTCGTTACAAAAATTGATCAATTCATAAAATATTACTAATATTAGCCAATTACATATTTATAGCAAAAAAGTCAAATTTTTTGCTTTCCTTTGAGTGAGTGTTATTACTATAAATTGGGTATATCTTAAGGAGCTTGAAGCTCAGTTTTGGGATGGTTTGGTGAAGTTTTGAGGTGGTTTGTATTGAAAATTCGATGTAAAAACTGAACATGAAAAAAAATGATATGTGTATCTCATTATGTATCATTTGTGTATCACATATGTATCATATTTGTATCAATTGTGTATCACATGTATATCCATGTATACCTGTGTGTGAGATACATGCGTAATACATGTGTCGCAGAAGAATTTTTTGAACTCAATTTTACATGTGTCGCAGAAGAATTTTTTGAACTCGATTTAATTACGAATTTTGATACAAAACCAATCCAAATCACCTCCAATCTTCCTCAAATTTTGTATATTAACTTATTTATATGTTTTCAATAAACTTTAACTATATCCATTGAAAAATTTCCTTTTTCGCTTAGATTTTTGGAATATATTTTTTTTTGTATTTTATCACCTTATTTGCTACCTCATTCATGAAATTTCATTTCCTTCTTGCATCTAATGTTGCCAATCACTCCTAAAAATATGGAAGGTGATTTTTGCATGTGATTCTTTGAGAGAAAGAACTTTATTTATTTGATTTTTTAATTTCTATATGTGTTTGACTAGTTCTAGTAAATCTATGACTAATGGGTAGAGATTGATAAGTTAAGGTGGGATAACAACACAGACAGCACATCAATAATAAACTAAAGCCGGGTGAGAAAAAAAAAACATTAAACAAGAGCGGACTCATCTCTCCAAGGTAGAGTTGACTTTGGCCTTTGAGAGAACTGGGTGGTTGTTTACTTATTGCTGCTATTAGCTGTCTCCTTTTATTCAACGAGAAATTGCAAAGAAATAGAGATTGGGATCAGAAATTCAACGATCGTTTCAGAAGCAGAAATTTCAAAAGAAGCAGAGAGAGTTAGATCAAGAAAAATGAATCAGAACATGAGCGCGTTCTTGATCGGAATGGTGGGCGCTGCCTTTACGTTGGGCGCTTATTCTCAACCATGGATGACTCCAACACAAAGCATCACTACGGGCCTTATAACTCTTATGTTTGGTCTCCTCGTCCGTGAAGGTTTCATCTCCCTTTAGAATTTCACCATTTCCCCTTATTATTATTATTTACAAATATCTCTTATCTTTATATTTTCATGTATGGTTACGACCATCATCTGTTACTGAGACTCTGAGGTCTTTCTTTCCAGTTCTGAGTTTGTATTTCCTTTTTTATAATACTAAAATCACTTTACACCATACTATATATGTTTGAATGATTACTATGTGTTGCTTGACGATTGGGATAGTTACTTGTACTTTGAGCCCTTTTTACAATAGATCAATAAAAGACAACATAGGAGATCGGTATATAATACTATATACTTCGGATAAGGGCTATTATTTTTACCTTCCGTTATACTATTCGTATAAAAATACCTCTATTGTTACCTAAATGGTTTAAATATATTCCTTATCAGTTAAGTGTATTCATATTCAAGGTGGATTCTCAATCCTATGTGACATTAATATTTTGATAAAATGGACAACACATAACATGCTACCTCATATTTCCCAACCCATTTTACCCCTCCCCTCTTCTTCCACTTGCAATTCACGATACTAAAGAAGCACGACGTTTTCTTTGCATATAGATCTTTCTAACTTTAACTGGCATAAACCTTTAGTACTAAGTTCAGGATAGTTCACTAAGTCCAACACTTTATCAAACATTCGGTAGTAGGAAGTTATATTGCGCTTGGGAGTGTTGGGAGTCGATGTAGAGTTTAATACACCAGCAGTGAAAGAAACAGAATTAGAAGGAAACTGAGTTCCAGCAGATACCTGCCTCTGCGTCTCATCAGACAAAAGAATACTGTAGACTATACCATCAGAAGGAAGAGGCTTCATCATTAAAATGTTACTCCTGGTCTGAACATAAGTTTTATTTAGACCCATAAGAAATTGATAAGCTCTTTGTTCCTCATCCTCAGCTGATTTGGCCCCACATGTACAAACCCTTGCCTTACCAGCAGAGATGGAGGCAATATCATCCCACAGCTATTTTATTATTGAAATAAGATGCTATATCAAGAGATCTTTGAGAGATTTAGGCCAGTTCCTTTTTCAACTCAAACCTTGGCACCATCGGCCTTACCGTATCTCTCTTCTAATTCATTCCATATGTCCTTAGCAAATTCAAAATACTCTACACTTCAAGCAATATCTTTAGACAAGGAATTAGCCAAAATATTATAAGATCATTGCACCTCTGGCATTGTCTGCGGTTGCCACAAAGCATAACACAAAGCAGAAAATGAAAATTGTTATTTGTTACAACCGGGTCCCTTTCTATATATACATGGCCCAATATCAGATAAGATTAAAGAGAAACTAGTGGACCTAAGCTAATATACATATATAAACAAGAAATGGGTTGCATCTGTTTGTTTCAGCCATATATTTCAGCCCATCTCTAGACTCCCAAACATATAGGCTGAAACAGATGCGACCCATTTATTGTTTATTTATGTATATTAGCTTAGGTCCACTAGTTTCTCTTTAATCTTACCTGATATTGGGCCATGTATATATAGAAAGGAACCCGGTTGTAACAAATAGTAACAATTTTCATTTTCTGCTTTGTTATATCAGAAATATCTCGAACTTTCTCTCTGTCTTTGCCTAACCCTAAATTCTTCCCCGTCCAATCTATGAGAATGATGGTTATTAACAGGGCGAAATGGGGTTCTTTATGAAGGACTAGTGTTCAATTGATAAGATCTACAGTTGAAGAATAAATTCATAATTTCAAACCACATTAAAACTTAAGCAATTGAAGAATATATAGTTTTTAAATTAATGCTCTACGCTTTTTACATGTCAACCAAAATGTATAAACAATTCCTGTGGCTGCAAAAGTGTTGATACTACATTAACATAATAATAGAATAAAGAACAGTGAAGTCATAGTAGATCATAGAAAAGCTAGCTAGAGTATTTAGCCCATAAAAAAGAGGCTAACTATAATATTTTTACATGCCATTCTTGGTAGAAGGTAGAACAACTATGCCACAACTAAAATAATTGGATTATTAAATTTTTTAAAGGAAGAAAAAGAATTTGATCAAGAAGTTGGAAACAGCAGGCCAGTGGGCGTCCTTAAAATCTGACCATCTTTGAACATTATATTGTTAAGCTTCTGTTGGCACCATTTTCAGATAAGAGGACGTGGAAGGGGGGAAGTGCTAGTGGTAGAAGAAGGGGAGGGGAGGGGGTAAATTGGGTAAGGCAAGGTGAGATGGCATTGCCACATGGTGTTCACCTCGTCAAAATATCAGTGCAACATGGAATTGGGTGTCCACCTTGGATAGATATAATAGATGAAGGGTATATTTGAGCTATCTAAGTAACTGTAGGGATATATTTGTGGTGATAGTATAAAGAAGCGTAAAAGTGATCCTTTAAGAAACCTTTGTGAAGTTATTTTCTACTACTCAAATTGTAACTAGTCATACGAGATTATTTACTCATTTATTCCGAATGACTGGTTTCGAGTCTGTGGGGAACAACATTGTGGAATTGAAAAAAAAAAAGGGCCAACATTTCAAAAAGCCTATTGGTACTTTTCCAACTAAACCCCAATTTGTAACCTGTGAAACACGTGGTGCCAAAAGAAATTAATAGCGTCATGGTTGTAGTCTACTAATGGGGTTCATTGCCAGGATGGTGGTGCCCGTATTAAAGGGTTAAAAATAAAAAGGCATGTAATATGGTTTATACTCTGATTGCAATTTCCCAAATCCAACACAAGGCGCGGTCATTTTAGTTGAAGAAAGTAATTGAAACCAAAAGAGGAAGTTGTAGCAAGTGATATGTGAGACACTTGAGAAAACTACTTGCAACCCTATGTTTCTTCTTCTCTTAACTTCCCCTCCCTCCCACCCCCAAAATATTTTCTTGCTTGTTGGCAGGCCAGAAGATGTTATAAAATTCTTGGAATCGCAATTTAAAAAAATGGAATCAAAACGAAACTACATTTCTTAATGGAAATCAACAATAATGAACTGTTTAGATAACAATATAATTGAGCACTGTTGACTAATTCTGGAAACCATCTTTTTTACAAATATACTAGTGGTTTAATTTTTTTGTTGAAACTTCGTAGGAGTACTTTTGTACAAATAATTGATCGCGCATCACATTTCTTAATCACCAAATTAACCTTTCATGGTCCATGACTACCTATTTCCAGATACCAGGCACACATGCTTTATTGTTAAAGCACAATAAGATTGCTAACGGATGCTTCAATTCATCTAAATAGTGTTCAAGACTTCCTCTTTTTTCTTCCACTAGTTACTGTAATATGTTACCATGATTGGGTTCATCCAACTGGGGAACGTGATGTCGGATGTTGATTACGGCCTCCATGATTTTACATGGTGACAAATCTGGTATCAGAGCAAGTTCATCACAACCATAGGGTCGTGATAACATCCGACATCATGTTTTCCCGTCGGATGAACCCTTAGACGTTCAACATTTGGTCTATGATAGAAAACATAAACCTTCACGAATCTACAGATAAATCCTGTTGAAATCCATGAGAGAGTCTTGCTACCCTGCATATTAAGTTAAAAGAACATGCACCATATGTCCGGTAATAATACGCTAGAAAACCTAATGCTAACTTATTTGCTTTAAATATAAACGTGCATCCATGAACGTCATAAATCAAAATGTGAGGAACGGGGTATTCAACTAGTGATTTCATAGATTCTTGGTGTTGTCCACAATCTGATTCACAATCCACGACAATAGTTCTATCATCAAAAATCTGGCATGAGAAAATGAGGCAGAAACGTAGCCAAAAATGACTTGCCAATCAAAATGATAATCTCCACTCTTCAGTTGAGAACTACAAAGTACTCGATCGAGCAGAATTGATCGATCTTGCCGGCAAGTCATCCTTGGCTGCATTTCGTAACCTTATTACCTCATGTAAGACTTAAAGATGAATGAAATAAAAAAAAATTGACTATCAAATCATTGAACTTTTGGGAAAATGAAGTTTCCCGAAGGAGAAATCTAACATTCCCTGTAGCAAAGAGAAAGAGAGCTTTCCTATTTCATCTAAGAAAAAGAAGTTAGGAGAAGCCCATTGGATGGAATAGAAAGAAAACTAACTTTGACAGTGCATGAAACGAATGAGGGTTGAAGCAAAGAGGGCAGCTTCTAGGAGTTGTTGATAAATAATGGATTCTTGTGTGGGAAAGGAAATCTACCTATAACATTAATGACTCTTTTAGATTCTTTACATAAAGATAGCTATGGATCAGTCAATTTCTATGTAATGTCCATTGGAGAAAAGGGGAAAAAGCAAGATAGTTTGGAGGGGTGGTTCTTAGGGTTTGGATGTGACTACCCACTGTCCCCATCACACCAGAACTTAAGAAAAAGACACAATCAATCCAAAAGCTCCTCCCCAAAATATGGTGTACGAACACTAAGGTTTAAGTTGTTATCAGAGGCAATAAACGAACTGCGCAAATCAGGCGCTTTAGTTTTACTTTCGTGACCTTTCTGTGTTGAGTTAGGTAGACGAATTTACTGCTCCATATTCTACCAAGCTGGCTTGTCGACATATGAATTAGCGAGTCCGGAACCAAAATGTGGTTTTTTTTTACTCAAAATACGCAAATAAGTGTTAAAAAAAAAGTTACCAAACTATATATAACGCCACAAAAAGTGGCGCTATACAGTAACGGTAACTGCATCGTTACTGTATAGCGCCACTTTTTGTGACGTTATATATAGTAAAACTGACACAGCCCACTATTAATGGTAACCTTTTTTTTAACACTTATTTGCGTATTTTGAGTAAAAAAAAACCACATTTTGGTTCCAGACTCATGAATTAGCCAACCCCTCCTTTACGGAATTTCGTTGATTCAGCTTTTGCAGTCTTTGGTCTGTTTGACACTTTGACCTAGCATCACATCTAGTCGTTTGTAAATTTTAGGTTTGCTTATGATGCACCATAAAAATTTAATACTGCATAAAATTATTCCTAACTAAAACAGAAGGGTAAACAGTAGCGGAGGTCCTTTAGGTCCTCATGTATAGACATAGGTGGATTTGAAGGTTATGGGTTCAAAATGCTAATCATTTTAAGTTACTGGGTTCTAAATTAACAATTAGTACATATTTAATGAATTTCATAAGATAAATACAGTGTTTGGACCAAAACTAATGGGTTCGGCTGAACCCGTAGCTGATGGGTCAGCTCCGCCCCTATGTGTAGATATTCAATTTTCTAGGATTTTATACTTCGAAAGTACCGTTGTGAGTCTAGTGAATATATGCGTTTCATAAAACAGAATTTAAAAAAAAAAAAAAAAAAACTGCATTTCATTAATGGCACCATGAATACAACATTATCACCAGCAAGTTTTGTCATATAGAAAAGTTAGAATCCTTGGTAACAGGTTAATTTGAAATCCAATTCGGATAGACAAGCATAGGGAGCTAATTATGCCATGCCATAATCAAACTAAAGGCGACATTTTTTTCAGATTTATAACCCTTAAGATGATGCACACATTTGTCAAAAACAGACATATTTAACTCCCAATGAACAAGTTAATTTATAAAGACAAAGCTACCACACTGAATGTCCATGTTTATTTCCCAGATAACGCACCATGCAATTGTTTGGTCACCAAGGGCCACAAAAAAACCTTGTTAGTAGTTCTATGAACCACCAAATGATGGCAATCATAAATTAGAGAATATAATCAATAGCAATTGAAAATAGTTTCTCAGAAAAAGTACCATAAGAGGTGAGCTGAGCTTAACATAATTTCAGCTCTTCACCAAGCAAGCCAGCTGCCTATACAATTTTAAATTCCCACCGGCTCCAAATTCCTGAGAGAAAATTGCTTACGGTAATCATACTATACACAGTTCATAGTATACTTGGCCATAAAAAGCATTTTCTTGCTTGGGTTCCCTAGCTGAGGCCATCTCCTACTTGGCATCAACTTGGTACAAGTACTTGCAGGAGAGCAATATCTAGCCTTCAGCTTCTACTTGTACACCATGATTGTGTTTGTGAAAAATAATTCTCTCAAAGCTTATAACCATCGGTGTTCTTCACATGATTCTTTAAATGGGGCATTATTTCCCAAAAGGGTTGCAATAGCAAAGGCATCAGAAGAAAAAACCACCAACCAGATTTGAGAATAGTAGGCAAGACAAAAGGAAATAAGCGCAAGCTGAAATTTAGATCCGAAAAGGCACACTCTTGAACTAAACAAGACCAGGTAATTGGAATGGTAATATTCACCTCTGAAATAAGTCAACCCTAAGAAAAAAGGGGGAAACGAAACCACATGCTTTTTGAAATTGAAAAAGGAAACATTCTTGTGAACTAAATGCATAGAAAGCGAAATACCTGTTATGTTCATAATATGAGCAAGGTCTGTTAACCTGATGATTGAAGCAAATTATATCTTAGCTAGCACACAAACTAAATCATAACCAAAAGAACATGTTGTAAGCATACCAAAAACTTACCGCCAAATTTACTGCTTACTGTAACTTATTCCTCCACGGGACAGGTCCACAGCGACTGGCAACACAAATCAGATAAGATAAATTATTTTTACTGGTATATAATACAGTATTCAATTACATTCAAAATCTATGTCGACAGAGAACTGCAGGCACACCTTTAGCTCAACCTGCATGCTCATGTATCCACGACATCCTCTTCAAAACAATCATCTAAATTTGGAAGATGCTTTTCCAATAAATTGATCATGGAACAAAATATGATTGAATATGATCACATCTTGAGCAAACATCCAGGCTTTGCAAAGCAAACAAGAAAAGATGAAATAAAATTCAAAATAAATGATACTGCACAATGGCTTATGTTCCAACATTGGGTCATAAACTATATTATCCACTAGAAAAAACTAAACAGAGCAGTATGGGGGATAACAGATCTAGCATCTGCTCCATCAAATAAGCAAATCACACTATAACTCATCCAAAAAAAAAATTAAACTAAAAATAAGACATCAGGACATGGCTGAGATTTTAGTGTTAATGCATCTGTAATACAATCACACAAAGGGAAGAAGGATAAAAGCATGCTGGCTATGCAGTTTTTTGGGACCGAAAGATTTTAAGCTTGGAAGTATATGGTGTCAGGACATGGCAAATTTCGATAGTAGGTAAAATCTTCAGATATGGTCCTCCCAAGAAAAAGCATCAAGGTAGGCCATAGTTCAGAAATCCTCATTCATCTGGTCTTCTGGTTTAGGCAGGAGGCTTCATTAGGCTGGCTTCAGGCTTCATATATCTCAGCTGTTTTGTTGCGAGGGAAAGGAAGAAAAGAATAGCATTAGTTTCAAATTCAAGGAGAGAGACTAGGTTATATCATACCAGAATCTCATAACTTTAGTATAGCTGAGCTATCTATGATATTTTGGCGCAATCAAATGAAAGAAGCAGTGCAAATATGCAATGCAAAGAGGGGATCCAGGAGCTACCTCCAGGTCCGGCTACACACTCTAGTAACCATAACTTTTTCTCCATGAAGCAGGGTCCTGTCCCGATGACCTGGCAGCAGTAGCTTAACATGTGAATAATAAGAACAAGAAATTGTAACTCTCGTTTTCCAAATTCGAAGCAATTATAGTTAGATAAGCTATAAAAAAGTCATGTGCAGCAGATGGAGAGAGATTGGTCAGAATCACAAGTGCTAATTGATGTCTAAAGGTCAGACATAAACATGCAAGATACAAACATGTGATCAATTAGCAGCTAAATAGGAATTAACAGTAAACAAAAATTTACCCGAATAGCTCATGCTGGTTTTCCTTTCAAGAGTTTTCCTTTTTAACTTTATTTTATATAATGTTGGACTGAAGCAAGCTTAAGTGGAGCGATATGGACTTTGAGGATTCCTATAGCCAACCCCAACTTGCTTGGGATTGAGGCATAGCTGTTGTTGTAGTATATTTAGCAGACAACATAACAACCAAATTCAGGACAAGGTGGAAAGCCCAGAAATCCTTACCTAGAACCACCAGAACGCCCAAGGGAATATCCTTCATAAGCTCCATATCCTATGCTGCTACTGCTGCTACTCTGCAGCTGGAATTAGAAATTAACAACAAACGATGCACAAAAATTCGAGAAAATATACATAGCAAGGGAAGTTAAGGAATCCCGCAAAAATTTCATAAATTATGTTCCTCTAAGCAATGAAACCATATGTTACCTGGACAGCACTGTAACTTCCATAACCATCAGCACGTGGAAGATCACCCATACCACCATAGCCAGCTGAGTAAGAATGTCCACGTTCATGTCTTCTCGTGTCTCTACTTTCATGTTTCAAGGTATCTGAATCTGTTGTCAATGGGAGGTAGGGAAGAACTGGCACAAAGGCAGATAGGGCACCCTCTCTCTCAAAAAGGTTTGCCCTCAAACGTGAAGTTACTTGCATGAGTGCATCCTTCACAACATCAAGATCTCCTGAGATCTGATAAATGTTTCAAGCATATAGATGAGGACAGATGAGCAAATAACAAGCATAATCACAAGTAAACCAGAGAACATAACAAAATACTTCTGCTAAATAAGAAAAAACAAGAAGGATAAGAATGCTAAGCATAAGGAAATGCTAATAAGACCTAACACGAGAAATAAAGACTAGCTTAAGAGAGTTTTACATCGGCAACCCCATCTTTTCATACTGTGCAACTGATCTTTCCTTTTCCTTTTCCTTTCTCCTTGCTGGGGGAGGTTGCTTTCATGAACAGAGGAGTTCAGCAGGAGAATACGAAAACAAAATAATTACTAAAGAATAATTGAATGATGCAAACAGTGGGACAAAGGTTATATTCACCGGACCCTTCCTAATTCTTTTTTAAAGACATCTTAATTCTATTAATTGACCTAAAGAAAAGATATATATGGCTCCTCAATATGTCTACATCCAAAATTAAAGACCCCTCATTCCTATGTCATACTCGTACTCCAAATGCTGAGTACAGAGAGAGACCACCAACTTCTTTTTATTTCAAAAAAAGAGTGGCAGATACTTTTGGTGTATATAAGCTTTTCAATTCTTATCAATATGCTTACCTGCACCATCTCATCATCTTCAGCTGCAACCTTGGGGAGATTTTCCTTGGAGAGTATACGAATATTAGCTTTCGTAATTTTCCGCAACTCATGATTATGGCTCCTCCCTTCCCAATAAGACAGCCTACTCGAGATGTTGGGACCAGCAATCTTGTGGCGAATGATATAAGACCAGAATCTTTTTCAACTTTCTCACTGCACCTTGGCTGCAAGCGCAATGCTGCTTCAACAGTTGGAGAAAATGTGTCCTTGAAAAACTAGAAAAATAAAGAAGGGAAGCACGAAAATAAATCTTCACAGGTGGACAAACATACTAAAATTCTGCACTCCCATCTAAAACATCAATAGAAATAGAAATTACCTCTTTCGTGGAGATTGAAATCACACAAGCATCACCTTCAGCAGCAGAACTATCAACTTTGATTGCTGCACCAGATTCTTGTCTAATTTGATTGATTATGACACCCCCTTTACCATTAACACCTCCAATATTTGCAGTAGGACACACCAAACGGAGAGAAAATTCCTTTGTAGATGACTCATCCATTGGAGCTGAGTAAAAAGACCTTGACCAGTCCCCAGTCTCCCCTTTGTAGCCCCCATAAGACCCCATCAATGGGTCCATTCCTACTATTGGAGCACCAGCAGTAGGACCTATAAGTGAACTCGAAGAGTAGACATTTTGTGCAGCTGAAGCAAGTAAGTGTTGAGAACGGGATGGATTCTTATGAAGACGAGTTGCTATATCATAAAGAGCCTTCTTCACTATAGTTGCTTCACCAGATATCTGAAACCCAATGAACCAACAAGTAATGAGGTCAGCCAGGAAAATGAATTTTCAGGTCCCCAATACTAATGCAAATAAGATTGTCATTGAAATCCTAGCATGAACACATGGCAATTACTGGTGAAGTGGTCAAATTTTTTATCAATAATGAAGCTTGCCACGAGAAAAAAGTTTCAAGAAGCAGAGTACAATTCGCCTACTCCTTCACATGACAAATCAGAAAAGGGACCGCCAAAAGAACACTAAAAGAAATAGGTTGAGATGAGAAAGCCTTCAATTTCATTCAGTTACCAATTAAAAAGAAAAAAATTGCAACTTCGTAAATGAACAATCAGCACTAGATCAAATTTAATTAGCAAGACAATTATTTGAAACATCCCAATGAAATAATGTAAAGAAGTACTTAACAGGGAGAACAACAGTGCTGTAAAGTCAAATAGGATATGATCCTCCATTACCTGCACAAGTTCATCCGAGCTCAGTGCACATGCAGGCAAATGGTTATCTTTCAATATACGAATTTGAGCACCAGTTTCACTATGAATGTTCTGTACTATCTGACCCCCTTTCCCAAGAATACATCCAATCTGATCTGAAGGTACTAGAAGCCTAACAGTAACCTGGGGAGTATCCTCAGAGTCCTTGTCAACTGTGTCGCTAACAATTTTCTCATGGACCATCAAAAGTGCATCCTGGGCAGGACAAACACGATCTTCAGAGCCATCAAAGTCGTTTGTTTCCTCACTTGAGCTGTAGATGGTGACAATACGTTCCTCACAGTCAGGCACTGTCTCACCAATCCTGATTTTAGACTTAGTGTCAACCCTTAATTGCTTAACAATCTCACCTCCCTTGCCGATAATACTGCCGATCTTCTTCCCAGGGCATAAGTACCAATACACTGTGTCGTCAGGACCAACAGAGAAAGGATCCTTATCGGAGCCAGTATTTCTCCTTTTGTTTCTCCCATTGTCAGCTTAATTAGACTGAGAATGAGAGCGCTTCACATAGCTATTACGTTGACCAGCCATCATAAAATCTTGACTAGGTTATGTTTATCAGTCACAGACTGCAACAGAGTCAAGAAATTACGATTAGAAAATCATTTTATCCCTATAAAATTAGAGTTTAAGTTCTATGCATTCATGGTGTTAAAAATGTTTATTACAGAATCAGGTCACTTAACAGGTAACTTCAGGTAATTCTATTTAATAGAATAATTGTTAAGCTAGAATAAATGGTAAGTAATTAGTAACCTGCTATAACAGATAGTACATAAAAAATAGCAAACTGTTTGTGTTTATAACTTTAATCCAAAAAATTATAGTAAACATTTAAATCTCAGAACAATTCAAAAGATCTATTGCCAATCCTTCCATCTAATTAAAAGAAACAATTAAGATTGCCTGAGACGGAATCTGAAGACATAACTCACTTACAATCACATCAGATATCACTCACATGCTCAGCATGTAGCTTTGCAACAATAACAAGTTCGAGCTATCTATTCTAGATTAGCAGGATTTCCTGTTAGAATCCTGATGGTAAATAAATCACTACAATTGCATGAAAAAACGAAACATGCATGCACGGACGACAAATCGTCCCTGAACATACACGCAACAGACCTGAAATTGAAATTTAGGTCCACGAAAATACTAGCGATTCCATATGATACATTGTCGATTGAAGGCACTACAAACTTATCGCATAAGAATGCAAATTCATAATTCGATCCACTAAAATATCTTAACAAAGCGAGTAAAATAATACTTGATCCGCGGAGAAGCAAGGATCTAAGATTCACTGTGAATGCTACAGATGTGTTTCGCAATGAATCTGAAGGCACGTAGTGGCCTACCAGTTGAATAATTCAAATACAAGTTCTAAGAATATGCTAAATTCAAATCATGGATGCTGCAGATTGAATTACCTGGAATAATGCTAAGGTATCTGCTAAAGTTGATTCCGATCCGGCAAATACAGCAAAGATTACGCAGCACTGGTTGATTAATAATAGCCTAGGGTTTTGACCGACCACGTCGTGCAGGGGTGAGCGCGCTCCTCTTCCGATCCCACCAGTGTCAAGTCGCGGTTAATTTTCCCTCGGAAACTAAATTAATACGCGTATGCAGGATTTCAAAAGGATGGCTGCACCGTTAAATTTTTATAGATATTGGTATGATATAGGAACAACAAGTATAAAGAAAAAATCAAAGAAAAATTTTAAACATTCAAATAATCAATAATATTTCAACCCAACTTAAGTACTTCACAAATCAAAGAAAAAAGATAAAGAAACAAAAGAAGCAGTAAAATTGATAAAGAAATTGGAAAAATATGTGACCTTAGTTTGCAAAAAAATTGGTATTTTGCTGTTGTAAAAGACTTGGGGCTAGAGAGTGTTTTCTAGAGAGTTGCTTTTGATTTAGGGATTTTGAAAAGTGACTAAAGGAAGGAGTTGTGCACTATTATTAGGTAATAAAAAGAGGAAAAGAAAAACAAAATCGTATCTGCCAAAGGAGCAGAAAACTTTACATGGTGGGTTAGGAGCATGGGATGTACCCAATTTATTAATTATTAAAAAGTAAAAGACTTGGGGCTAGAGTAGGGGTGGGCAAAAAATCCGAAAAATCGAATTCCGAACCGAACCAAATTAATTTGGTATTTCGGTTTCGGTTTTTTCGGTTTTTCGGTCTAATTCGGTAATGAATTTTAGGTATTTCGGTTCGATTTTCGGTTTTATAATTTTACAAATTTGGTAAACCGAAATACCGAAAATATCTAAGCGACTAAGCCCAATTACCTATTTTATAGGCCCATGCGGCCAGGTCATGCCCCATCCCCGCGTCCCACTCCCACCCAGGCCCAGCTCCCCCAACTCCCAACCCAAGCCCAATCTCAATCAATACCCAAGTACCCAACCCAAGACCCAAGTCGAGAATCAAATTAGGCATTTCATTAGGGCTTGCTTACTGCTTCAGAGTCTTCACTCTTTAGTGCTTAGCCATTTCATCGAGAAGAAGGAGACGAGAATCGACTGCGAGTCTAGGATATCACTTATCAGTCTGCGATTCTAGACGAGAATCGACTGCTTAGGATATCAGTCTACGTCTCTACGAGTTACGACTTACGAGTTACGATCAGTCGACATTCGAGCTCGAGTCTCATCTCATCTTCACCGGTTAACTTCACTACTTTTGTAAGTTTTGTAAGTCTCGTCTCATTCTCATGATCTCATCCCAGTACTCGACTACTCTCTGAGGTTTTATTTGAGTTTTTACATTTTTAAGTTTTGAACTTTTTGAGTTCAGAGTTCGCATAAATTTTTTAATTTCTGATTTTCTGCATCAAACTAATTTAGGGTTATAGGAGGCGATTTCCAGCTCGATTTGATTCCTCACTCCTCAATTTCAGAGGTTTGTTGTTTCGCTTTCTTTTGGTTGTACTGCTGATTGAATGAACTGTTGTTCCGAGCTTTTCCCTTTAGTAGGAAAATATCATCTGTATTCTGTATCACGTTCATGGCTTGATGCTGTTTAATTCATTTGCCTGTATAATAATAGTTGTGAGTACACGACTATGTGTTAGGCTTACCATATGATTACTTTGTTTATGTCTGATTTTTAGATCTTTACCATATGAGCAGAGCAACTAACAATAGCAGAATGCTCTCTTTGGTTGAACATTTTATTCTTTTAGTCGCCCCGGTTGAAATTTGCCTAACAACAGACACTTGAACTCTATTCTTTTGGTTGAAATCATATTTCAGGACATGATTTATATGCTGTAAACCTGCCTTTTTTTATTATCGTTATGTGCTTATAAAATTGAATATGGAAAAACACACCTCAATATGGACATCAATGGCTTAGGATTGGATGCATTGTTGCTGATTGATGTTCTTACACATTGGCTTCAAGAAAAACAAATGCTACAAATTTCATTTGACAAATTTTAGTGTTGTTGTTTCAGGACGTTGAATGATGATGAGCAAAGGATAAATGTTCCAAAGGCCATAACATGTAATGAAAGTAAAAGAGAAGTTTCTGTTTTACAAAATGTAGCTAACAAGCAAGTAGACAAAGTATTCACTTTTGACAAGGTATAATTCTTTGTTTTATAGTAGCATTTTGTTCATTAAATGGATGGATGGCATGTTAAGAATGTTAGCATTAGGAGCTGTCTTAAAGATATGCTATTTACCAGGTTTTTGGCCCAAAAGAACAACAGAGATCGGTATATGATCAAGCCATTTCGCCCATTGTTAAGGAAGTTCTTGACGGATTTAATTGCACTGTATTTGCATATGGGCAAACTGGTACAGGTAAAACATACACAATGGAAGGAGGAATGAGGAATAAGGTATTAACTGGTTCACACTATACACCATATCATCTTTCACATTGATCTACTCTTGTCCATAAGATTTGTTCTTTCCTTATGTTATAGGCTGGTGAATTACCAGCTGAAGCAGGTATTATTCCAAGGGCAGTTCGCTAAATTTTTGATACGCTTGAAGGTTAAAATGCATATTATAGCACGAAAGTGACTTTTTGGGAACTATACAACGAAGAAATCACTGACTTGCTAGCTTCAGAAGAGCCTTCAAAGTCTTTAGAAGAGAGACAAAAGAAGCATGTATCTCTCATGGAGGATGGAAAAGGTTGTGTTGTAGTGAGGGGTCTTGAGGAAGAAGCTGTGTACAGTGCAAACGACATTTATAACCTCCTGGAGCGAGAAGCAGCCAGGAGGCGCACAGCAGACACTCTATTGAACAAATGCAGCAGGTAGGACATGTTAGCTTTAATCGATTTAAAAAGTAAATGTTAAGCGACAAGTTAATGATACTCTTCTTCTGCAGTCGTTCTCACTCTGTTTTTAGCATAACTATTCATGTCAAAGAAATGACTGTTGGAGATGAGGAGCTCATTAAGTGTGGCAAGCTCAATCTTGTTGATTTAGTAGGATCAGAAAATATTTCTCGATCAGGTGCACGAGAGGTATGATATTAGCATCACAGATTTGTGCTTTAAAGCAAAATTAGAAAGCTTTTACATTTCTCTTATACTCGGTTATTCAAATAAATGTTAACTAAATGACAAATTAGCACTGGAAAAAAACAAAAAAGAATATGATAACAACTATGCTTTAATCCCAAACAAGCTGAGGTCGGTTATATGCATCTTCTGGAATGGTGGTAACAAGTCTTGTATGGATTAACCCTGATAAAGCGAATCCAACTTACAGCAACTATATCTGTTTGAATTCAGGCTCGTGCAAGAGAAGCGGGAGAAATCAATAAGAGTTTGCTTACTTTTGGTCGTGTTATAACAGCTTTGGTTGAACACTCTATTCACATAGCTTAGATTCAAGTGCAATCATGCCCCGTGCTACTGCTTAACGCCCCGTGAGGCCGTGCTACTGCTCAAGACTGTTTATTGAGGGATGCTCTCTATGTTTTTTGTTGCACTATGTTTAACTGTTTAAGTGTTAAGACCGTGCAGACTTGCAGTTGGCCAGTTGCAGTGTTGCACTGTGTTTAAGTGTTAATACTTAAGGGTTAAGACTGTTTTTGTTGGACTGTGTTTAACTTGTTTAACTGTGTTTAAGTTGTTGGACTTGTTGGACTGTGTTAAGTGATTAACTGTGTTTAAGACTTTAAGTTGTTTAATATAGTTGTGTAATCAGTAATGTGCATTGTGCAGTTGGCCTGCTTTTGCCAACTACAGTATACGCCAGATTCATTGCAAATTTGCCAGTTTGTATGACATACAATATTGACATTGAGTTCAGTATACTGGCGTGCAAGGTTGCCTTTGCAAGTTGCAACTGCAAATGTTATTCTTGTTTCAGGCTTTCAGCCATGTGCACATTGTGGTTGTGCAGTTGTGCACTGTTAGTGCTAATATGTTATAGTGTTATATATCGAAAAACATATTCTTTTAGAGTGAAAATTTCAATTGTCCATGTGCACTGTTAGCACTTAGCATTGATTGTTCATTGATTGTTAAACTGAAACCGTACCGAACCAAAATAAGAAATACCGAACCGTACCGAAATAATTTGGTACGGTATTTGGTATACACAATCGATAAATCGAATACCGAAATACCGAACCGAAATGCTTAAATACCGAACCGAAATACCGAACGCCCGCCCCTAGGCTAGAGAGTGTTTTCTGGAGAGTTGCTTTTGATTTAGGGATTTTGAAAAGTGACTAAAGAAGAAGTTGTGCACTACTATTAGGTAATAAAAAGAGGAAAAGAAAAAAATCGTCTCTGCTAAAGGAGCAGAAAACTTTACATGGTGGGTTAGGAGCATGGGATGTACCCAATTTATTAATTATTAAAAAGTGAAATAATGGATAATTTTAAAAGAGGAAACGTGGGGAATCAAACTACTAACCTAGTAAATGGAAGGTGCACTCCTCTACCAGTACACTACAATGCTCACTTGAGGGTGGGTTCACCCATACAAATTTAAGTATTTTATGTTGAAATTTACTGTTGCTATACACAGTTTAGGGAGAGGAGGATGGGTTCACGTGACCCGCCCCCTCCCAAGTAAATCCACCCATGGTAGTAGTAACAAACGACCGTTTCAGAGGAAGCGGTTGAACTTTAGAGTAAATTTTACTTAAGCCCTTGAGCTTTTCGGTTTGCAAAGTAATACCCAATTCAATTTTTAAATTTGATGATACGCGCCTTTGATCTCAAACTACGGTAGGCTGATGACGTTGAGATGGATGAGTGGGTGTACTAGGAGAGATAAGATTGTGGCCTCGGTAAATGACAAGATGGGGGAGTCGAGGCTGAGATGGTTCGTGTATGTTAAGAGGAACAACATTAATACTTGTATGAGTCACAATCTGCCAGATAATATTCGAAATAAGATTACTCTAAAGGAAGAATCTCGAATCATCACTAGTCGAGGTGAGCCAGAAAGCAGAAATACTCGTAGCCGAAGAGTCGATGAGAGACGTGGTCGAGATGTCGATAATGGTCGGGGTCGAACATCGCTGATGAAGTTGTAACGACTAGTTTTCGAAATAGGATATTAAAGGGAATATTCTAATGAATATTCTCTGCATTACTATTAAGGTTTATCATAAATATGTCTCATATAAATAGAAAGAGGGGCCAATGTTGTGAGGCACGTGAGATTATTTGTAAGAACAAACTTTTGGCTAAATATTCTCTCTTACTAAGAAACAAGCATGACCTTTTCATCAAGATTCTTGTTCGAATTATTCTTTACTTTTCATCATATCCGAGAATAATTCGAACAATCAAGGATTTGTTTATCACTCATCATTGTCAGGAGGAACAACCACCTAGTTCCTCCTTTATTGAGTGAATTTCTCATTTTATTTACTCAAATGTCATTTATTGCTATTCATTGTTATTAAATGCTCTATTATTGCTCACGCTATTTGGAACAATTATTGCATACCAATGTTATATCTCTACCAGATTTGTCTAACGTTGGTCACACTTTCGGAACTCGCATCCAGAAATATTATTGTTAACTAGATTTAACTCCTTATCACATAAATTCAATTATTTGAACCAATGATTATACTTTTTGGTCAAACAATGCTCATGTTAGGAGGTTGGCCATGACGGGTTTGAGAAGAGGTCGAGGTAAATGATTAGGTAGGACATGGCGCTGCTTCAGATTACTGAGGGTATGACCCTTGATAGGAGGGCGTGAAGGTAGAGAACTAGGGTATAAGGAAGGTTTATCTCTTTCTTACCAGTAGTATAAGTAACACTCATGTACCTTAATATTCTTATCACGTTATTTAGTTCATTTCAATTATCGTATTTCCCTTTTAGTACTACTTATTCTTTTCTTTCTTTTTTTCTTCCTTATTCCTTTTCTTTCTTCTTCTTCTTCTCGCCTTTTCCGAGCCGAGAGTCTGTTGGAAACAACATCTCTACCTTCACTAGGTAGGTGTAAGATATACATACACGCTATCCTCTCTAGATCCCACTTGTAAATAAATTGTCATTGCATAATTTGTAAAATGTAAAAAATGACCGTCGATTAACGTGTACTTTCCATACTACATAATTTAAGCAATAGTATCTTATAGAAATTAAAATTCATACGTTTTTTCTTTAAAATTTTCAAAATATGATTTTATTGACTATTTAGATGCGGAGTTTAAATTTTAATAATATTTGATCTATTTTGTTACTATTGCTATTACTAAAAAATGACTTCAAATAGTGTGCCTAACTTCTTAATATGCAGTATGTTTAAAACAAAAATAAGCTTTAAAAAGAACGAGTAACTTATTATTTTTAATTTCGGAATCAACTTCCAAAAGATACATGTGATTGTTTGATTTATAATGCAAATTTTGTTCAAATGTTAAGTTCAACTGATATGAATATTTAACAAATAACTATAATTGTTTTTTTTTTCCATCCGCTAGGCAAGCGCCTAGGGCTAGTTTTTTTATTAATAACAGAAAAGAAAAATACAACAATTAGGAAATTGTCATTGTCTTCCTTCAATGAAAGGAAATAGACTTTGCACTCTAATGTAACGTACTATCAAAATTGAGCATAATACTCAAATTGATATCACATTATGCGTACTAAAACTTTGTAATTGTAAAAACAGCCCAAATGAGTCCAAGTCGACGTTCTATCTCCAGTCCAAAGCGTCCCAGTGTGAAATTTGATTTGCGTAAATAGCCCCTTTTCAGCAACTTCACGTAGACTCCACCAATTTGGTAGCTCGGCACTGTAGCATACGGTTACTGTAGCATACGGTAACTGTAGCATACAGTACTGTAGCCATCCGGTACTGTAGCACGTGATCATGTGATGTCCCCTTGAGATTCCCACACTATTGAGGGGTCCAAGGTCCTTGGCATTTGCACCCAAAGTAATGCACATGCCTACAATGATTCTCATGCATTGTCCCTTTCTTTAATGATCCATGTTTCCAAAATATTCTATCATGTGCACTTCATGTGTGCCTTATTTTTTCTAGTTTGTCTGTTTAAGATTGTATATCCTCTTTCCATTTGTTGAAGCATGTTGTCAATTTGAAAAAGCATATGTCCAGCTTTTCATGCAAAGCTCCACATGCAATGTTTGAAAGCATTCGGTCAATAATATCCCAAAGATTCCATTTGTACCTTTTTTCTTGGCATGTAGCCAGGCGTGAATAGCCTATGCACTTGCCAGTAATAAAAAAATCCCAAAGTAACAGCTGCACTCTTCTGCCAATAAAAAATCGTTTGAATGTGGAATCCCAACGCCTTTTCTTTTTGATGTATGCAGCAAGAGTGGTCCAATTTTTTGGGCCAATTTTTGGTTTTGTCGAAGATTACGCCCAGTGGTGTTATCCCAATGCGTATGCCTTCATATTCTATCAAGCTGTTGGACGTATGCTTACAAAAAAGCTCGAATTTTGCTTCTAACGATGACTCCTCGATCCCATGCATTTGTATTAAATTAAAACTCCAGGCGTGCCTGCCTTTGTCGTTCCTTTTGTCTTGATGGAAAACAAGACATTCCCAAGTCATGGCCCATATATACGTTTTAATTCTTGGCTTTTTGAAAGCATAGGATAATATACTCGTAGTGGCACCTGCACGAGAGAAAAGATAGTTAGAAATACCAACCATTATATCCTCCTCCCTTAGGATTTGAATATATTGGTCGATTAAGTTGACATGCCTCCTGCTCTTCCTTTTCTCTTTGCTTCTTATCTCCTGTCCACCTTCACCCTTAGACTTGGACATTGCAGCTTATCTTCATTAACTAACCTCCTTCCCTGTGCATCTAGATGCCAGAATTGTTGGCATTCTATTTCTCCATGATCTAAAGTATAATTAGCAAGTGATCTGCCAGCTTGTTGCCCTCCATATGAATATAAGTAACTGTGTAATTGCCCCCATTCATTAGTTGCATCATTTCCTCTACCTGCTCAGATATGATCCATGGTGGTTTCCAGATCCCATCCGTTATCTTTTTTAATAACATTGAGTCAGTTTGAAGCCATACATGAGAGTATTATTGAAATCTGCAGAACCTTAGTGCTTCTACTATGGCCTTCGCTTCAGCTACTGTGTTTGTTGTCTCTTAAATCTCCTTCCCTACTGACTTGACTATGTCACCATTTTAATTTTTTATACAAAAACCTATTGAGCTCCTGCCTGGATTTCCCCTCGATGCACCATCTGTGTTAACTTTTAGCCATCCTGCACTTGGAAATTCCCACATGACTTTGGTAACCTTAAGTTTAGGAGTGAAATTTTCCATCATAGCTAATAGATCTTGCCATTTGTGAGGTACCATGTCCATCCCAGGGTTTCTCACTTTCATCAATGCCTGCAGATTTGATGAAACTTGATAAATCACCCTGCTAGTTGTCACAGCATCACCATACTTCATACTATTTCTTCTTTTCTAGAGTTCCCAGACTACACATGAGGGGAGTGCTTGCATTACTGGGTTGAGCCTTAAGCACACATTTGCAGTCCAACATTTTGTGATTGCTTGGTGCAATGTTAATCCCTCCACAGTTATTCCCGCCCTCGATAGAAAATACTTCCAAGTTGTCTTTGTAGTTTCTGATCTAAAAAACAAGTGCTGAAGAGATTCATCATCTGGCTGTACACAACACCAACATTTTGATGGCATGCAGTAGCCTAACCTTTTCATGAAATCATCTAAAGGTAACTTTGCTTTCCATACTTTCCATATGAAAAAAGCTATTTTAAAAGGCAGACCCTTTACCCAAATCATCCTATAAGCTGTTCTTGGTTCGTCTCTTCTTCTCGTATAATCCCATGCTAACTTAACACTGAAATATCCTCTTGTTTCCAGCATCCAACAAGGCATGTCAAGAACCTGCTGAGGTGAAGATGGTTTGATTTTCTCCAGAATGTGTACTGCTAAGTCTTCAGGAAGCAGTTCAAATAGCCTGTCCACATCCCACTCACCATCTAAGGTAACATCATATACATTATGTACAGTTTTATCAATGCCAAATTCCTGAGGAACTAAAAAATATAGTACCCCAAGACCTGTCCAGTTTTCAAACCAAAATAGTGAGGATCCCCTTTTTGTTTGCCAAAAGATTTGATGTTCAATCAGATCTCTGCATTCCAACATTTTTCTCCAAATGTGAGACCCCTTTTTCCATGGAACAATTACAAAATTCAATTTCTTACAGTATTTTTGACATACAAAAAAGCTCTATAGGCTTGGTTTTGTTATGAAATTCCACCACAACTTGCTGAATAATGCCTTTGCTACATCATGTAGTGACCTGAAACCTATTCCTCCTTCCTCAACTGGCATGCATAGTGTATTCCATGAAGCCCAATGCCTACTAGTTCCTCCTACAGAGCTGCTCCAGAAAAATTGAGCAAACAATTTGTGCAGCCTATTTATCACATAATTTGGAGGGTTTACAGCTGATAATAGATGCATAGGCATGCTTTGCAGTACATGGGTTATGAGAACTGCCCTGCCCCTACTGATAATAACTTACCCTGCCATGATTGCAGTTTGTCCATTACCTTAGTAATTAGGGGCTGATAGTATTCCAGCTTTCTCCTTGCATAAAATATAGGACAACCTAGATATATAATAGGAAAATCATTCCTATGAATGCCTGTGATCCTTTCCACCTTGCTGACTACTTCCATGTCTGTTAAATAATGCAGGTACACAGCTGATTTGGTCTTGTTAACAAGCTGCCCAGATGCAACTTCATATGCATTCAGCACTTGCATAATCAGCATTAGAGATGTTTCATCTGAGGATGAGAAAATAATCATGTCATATGCATACGCCAAATGATTGATCTTTGGACTCCACTTTGGCATCCCAAATCCACAAAAATATAGGTTAGTATGTAGTGCATTTAGACCCCTAGATAATGCTTCTGCTGCCAAGATAAACAAAGTTGGAGATACAGGATCACCTTGTTTTACTCCCCTTGAGGACTTAAAGAACCCATGAGCTTGACCATTGATTAGAATAGAATACCAATTGTTTGAAACTAATCCAAAGACAATCCCTATCAACCTTTCTGTGAATCCCATCTTTCTCAGTACCTTGGTTAGGAATAGCCAAGATAATCTATCATAAGCTTTGGTCATATCTAGCTTCAGGATGACATTAGGTCCAGCCTTAGTTCTAAGCCTAATGTTAGTCACTATCTCCTGAGTTAGAAGGATGTTTTCTACTATATTCCTGCCCTTGACAAAACCTGATTGTTCCTCCGATATCAGACTTGGGAGAAATTTCACTAGCCTTTCATGTACCACCCTCGATATAACCTTATTTGAAAAATTACTGAGGCTTATTGGTCTTAAATCAGAAAAATTGGTAACTTCTTTTTTCTTTGGTAGCAGAACTAGGTTGGTGTGTGTTACACACTTGGGTAGCTCATGACCATTGAAAAAAGCCCTCACCATGTCGTACAGGTCATCCCCTATTATGTCCCAACAAGAATGATAGAATTTACCTGTCATACCATCTGGCCCCCAGCACTATCACCATTAAGTCCAAGTACTGCCACTTTAACCTCCTCTTTTGTTGGCTGCTTAATCAATTCTACATTTTGCTCAGTGTTAATCAGATTAGGAACATGCTCTATGATATCAAATGATGAAGGAGTAGCTGCTTCTGTGAACTGTTTCTCGTAGAATTTGATAGCCTCTTCTGCAATTTCTTGTTCTTCTTCAATCCAGGTTCCTCCACTATTTTGAATTCTGTTAAGCTGAAGTCTCTTCCTCCTACCTCTCACTTGTGCTTGGAAGAACTTAGTGTTCCTATCCCCTTTATTGAACCAAGTCATGCATGCCTTTTGTTGCCAATATTTCTCCTCTAGTGCAAGACATTTGATCAATTTTACCTGAACCTTTTGTAGCATTTCCTTGTTCATCCCTATAGGATTTGCTTCAAATTCTGCTTCATGAACCATCACTACCTCCTCCATGCTTGCTATCTTTTGGAAAATATCTCCAAATGTAGCCTTACTCCACAATGAAAGGGCCTTCTTTAATTTTTTTAACTTGTGATTAAAAAGAATATAAGGATTTGCACTGAAATCAGCTATCCAATTCTCTTTCACCACATCTTTAAAGTCGCATGTTCCACCCAAAAATTCAAGAACTTAAAAGGCTTTTTTATTGGTGGAGTCTCAATATCACACTTCAGATACATTGGACTATGATCAGAACCAGTCTTTGACAAATGTTGTACCTTTATTCCTGGAAATGTTTGTTGGAACTCAACATTGGCCAAGCATATGTCTAGCCTTTTGAATATACAGTCTTCCTCTGCTTTCCCATTCCACCATGTAAATATGTTGCCTTTAAATCCAAGGTCGAAGAGATTGCAAGTGTTGACGCAGTGTAGAAAATCATCAATTTCATTCAGTGACACTAGTAACCCACCAAACTTCTCTTCTTCGTCCCATATTATATTGAAATCACTTCCTACAAGCCATGGTGCATCCATATCCCTTGCCATTGCATATAATGAATCCCATAATTCTATCCTCTCAATTGTATCACATTTAGCATATATCAATGTTAGGATAAACTCCACATGCGATTCAGTATGAAACAATCGTAGTGTTAATTGTTGCACCATATTGCACCATATTCAGTATGAAACAATCATAGTGTTAATTGATTTTTGTTACGTAGTCTTAAAGTTTTTTTTATTTTTATTTTAGGCCATAGTTTGTGTGAGCAGAAGTGAGTGTACAATATGGCTCTCCTCCCTCTCTCTCTTTTTTAGCCAATATCATCAACCCTATTTTTCACTAGATCAAAAATACTTGGAAACATACTATGTTCACATGGTTTCAAGTATTTAATTAATAAATTGGTTGTTTGCCAAGCTTTGTTTTAGCAAGTCTCTTGTCCATCGTTGTTCATGGATCCCCCTCTGATCAAACCACCACTCCCAGCGGAACCCCCAGATAAGCATAGCCAAATGGAGGTAGAATTACCTCATCACTCCTATAAGGAAATGCTTTTGGACAAACCAGCGAGCAACCAAACTGATTACTATGAGATCGACCATCAACCAAATCCAGATCTTGACAAAGGGAAGCACATTGAGGTTTCAATTCCCCTTTCACAAGATGACAAAAAATGCCTTTACCTTCCATGGCGTTACTCTGTAATCATCAAAGTTTTCAAGAGAAAGATGACTCACCATCTCAAATGATATAAACTAAACGAGCTATGGAAACCATTCGAACAATTAATCTTTATTGACCTAGGGTGGGACTTCTACATAGTTAAATTTAGTTTAGAAGAAAGTATGGTTAAGGCTCTCCACCTTGGCCCCTGGTTCATCTCTGGAAATTTTCTATTTGTACGAAAATGGGAACCAAAATTTGTCCCTCAAAAAGCCACTCTTACTTCAACTGCCATATGGATCTGGCTCCCTCAATTACCAACAGAATTCTATGATCAGGACATCCTAGAGAAAATTGGTAGGAAACTGGGCAAACTTCTCAAGATAGACCAATGTACATCCTTTACTCTAAGGGGAAGATATGCTCGTATTTGTATTCAAGTACCACTGGAAACCCCACTAGAAACATCGGTAATAATAGGGGACCATAAGCAGGTTGTGATCTACGAAGGAGAGGGGACTCTATGCACCATTTGCGGTAGAATCAGGCACACTGCATAAATTTACAATTACAGGGCACCCACACCCACAGCAACCCATGAACCACAGAAAGCTCATCAAAGGAAAGCAGTCATATCAGAGGAAAGCGAGTGGAAAATTGTTACCTTCCCAAGAAGACGCAAGCAAATATTAGCAAAAATAACAAACAAAAATGATAATAGAATAAACAAACTACAACATGTTCCACAAACGGACGAGATACAGGTAAATCTCTCCAAACTCAAACTCAGCGTTACAATTCAAAAAAGTCAACCCCGCCCAGAATACCCAAAAAGGCCCAATGACCCAATGTATAATGCAAGACCCACTAACCCACAAGGTCTGACCCAACAAGGTCAAAGAATAGGCACACGGGCCCAGCCCAGTACAAGTGCCAAAAGAAAAGCGGGGCCAACTACTGATGACCCTACCGACCTCAATCATGAACCCATCATTCAAGGGTCTTCTAGCCCAACTCCCAAGACCACACTTCTCAAGAGTGGCGAAATACCCAATGGGGCCGATCCCTTTTCCCCAAACGGGTACTTTAACAAGGGCACAACTATTAGCCCAATTCCCCACCCAAACATACTCACCTACACTTCCCCTACCAGCACTCCTGAAACGACCTCTAATGGAGAAATATCAACAGTCATCAACAACAATCAAGTGCCCTATCTGGTACCCCCTATTTCCAGATGAAAAGACTACAACCGTCACCTCCATTAGATCCATAATTAATGACCATCCCACCCCTAGTTCCGATATCCAGTAACCCTTTCACTGACCAAGATTTGACACCAAAAGGGGTTCTGATGGAACGGAAGTCCCTTAAGTTCACCCCACTTGTTACCTAAAGTAGTAAGGCAAAGAAACATAAAAATGGCAAACGAAATGCAACCAACCATCATCACCTCCCGGCAACCACCACCGGACCACCAACCGGCCTCCTGGTTGGAGGTTGCTTTACAAGGCTAGGGACTCTCCTACAATTTCACCTTGGGCAATCAGAAGGTCACCCTAGTAGTGCAAAACCTAGCCCACCTGGCCAGAGTCACGGTGGAAGCACTAAGCTAAGCACTTGCAGTCTTTGGACCTCTCCTATGGCAATCGATGGTCAACAATGACAACAACTCCCCATTAACGGACCCTCAAGCTCTCAACAACTACATTCTACAGAGCTTCCAAACCCTACCTTTCTTCCCAGATCTGATGAAAGAGGATCCATCAGCGAGCCGGTCTTCGTTATGATCGACCAGCCAACTCAAAACAAACTGTCATCTTCTGCTCCAAAAGGGAAGACCAATTCCCCACCTCTCCAGAACATCAAAAAAGGAATCTCCAAAGCGCTGGAGATCCTCAAGAAGAAGAATGCCTCGGAGGAAGAGGAAATACCTTATGTTATACCATGAACGGACTCACTACTTCTGGACTCAGTGAGAGCGATAGAGTTCAGCACATAAACCAGCGAGATTATAGTTATACTATGCCCCAGAACAATGACCAAGTGTGGAATGAGCCTAGTCTCAACCCAAACACATGGTCCGATGAAACCCCTTCTCAACCTAACTCTAGTGCTGAGTCTCAAGAGGAAGTCCCCCCCACCTCAAATGACGGGTCTGCAAAGACCAAAGAGCCCTCAAGAGGGACCTCACCCACCACCCCAACTCCAATGATGAACTACATCATGTGGAATGTTGGGGGTAGAAATAATGACGAGTTCAAGCGGCATTGTTTAGAAATTATGAAAATGCACAAGCCTGCCATGCTTGTCCTGCTTGAAATGAAGATGGAAGACCACCAGAATCTGGCTCAACAACTTCAGTTCGATATGATCATTTAGTCTCCGACAGTAGGGCTATCTGGAGGTATAGTGTTTATGTGGAAAGAGGAGTTTGTGGCAGTTGAAAAAGTGGCAACTACCCCTCAAGGCATCCATGCAATGGTTCAGGTAAGTCCCAACCACCCTCCATGGCTCTTCTCTGCTATTTATGCTAGTAATTTCTTAGCAAATAGGAAATTCCTATGGGAGAACTTAATCACAATATAAAAAACCTAAAAACCAACTGGTTTATAGGAGGATACTTCAATGAAGTCTTAAAGGCCCGGGACAAATTTGGGGGCAATCACATAAACCTGAGCTGCAACAACCTATTTTGGAAACTTAAGTCTAGGAATAACTGGCTAAATGAGGGTGATGCCAGCACCAGATTCTTTCACATATTCACCCTCAATAGAAGAAGGAGGAACAGAATCCTCTCTCTTAAAGAGGAGAATGGAAACTAGCTTCATGACCAGAATGACATTCATACAACAATTGTGGGCTTCTTCACTGATCTATACACAACATCCCGCACTAAAGCCCCTTGGGCTTTCACAAGCCACTTCATCATGTCACCTATTCTATCTGAAAGCCAAAGAGCTTTTATGGACAAACCTGTTCATGTGAGTGAGATTAAAAGGGCAGTCTTCTCCCATAAACCCTTCAAATCTCCTGGCCCTGATTGCCTCCACCCCTTCTTCTACCAAAAGTATTGGGACATAGTAGGGGACTCTGTCACAAACTTCTGTAAAAAATGCTTCTCTACAAGCTCTATGGATAGCACCATGAACCAAACTCTCTTGTGCCTAATCCCTAAATGCCCCCAAGCTTCAATGCTAAAAATTTTAGGCCCATAGGATTTTGTAACACTATTTACAAGTCAGTCACAAAAATTATTGTGAACAGGATAAATCCTATTCTGCCCCATATCATTGGGCCAGGCCAAGCAAGCTTCCTTTCTAATAGGAGAGCTTGTGATAATTCCATCATTGTCCAAGAATATATCACACACTACATAAAAATGAGGAGGAAAAGTGACAACATGATCCTAAAAATAGACCTAGAGAAGGCCTTTGATAGGCTAGAATGGTCATTTATTAGAGACACTCTAGCTGCTTTCAATTTTCCCCAAAGCTTATCCAAGCTCATCATGTCCTGCATCAGCACATCATCCATTTCTATTCTTGTCAATAGGGGAAAAATAGAGTCTTTCAAACCTTTAAGAGGCATTAGACAGGGAGACCCTATGTCTCCCTACCTATTCATTATGTGCATGAAAGACTATCAAGATCTATTGATAAGGCAGTCCTACATGACCAATGGCATCCCATAAGTATAAGTAGGTCTGGACCAAAAATATCCCACCTCTTCTTTGCGGATGACCTAACCTCTTTGCTAAAGCCAATGACAGGAATTGCGATACCATTCTTTTAATATTGCAGAACTTCAATGAGCAGTCAGGACAGAAAATCAACCTCACCAAATCAAGAGTCCTGTTTTCTTTAAACATTCAACATGATGCCATACAAAACCTCTCCAATTATTTGTCCATCAAGCACACAACATCCTTTGGGAAATACCTTGGATTCCCATTCTTCATAAAAACAAATATCTGCAGACTTTCAATTCATCATTGATAACATTCAATCCAAGCTGGTTGGTTGGAAAACCAAATGCTCAACATGGCTGGGAGAACAATCTTGGCCAAAACTTCTTTGAACATCATTTAAAGCCATGTTATGCAATACATAAAACTACCCACTAGAATTATCAATCAGATTAATAAAATGCAAAGAAACTTTCTTTGGGGCACCACCCCTGAAAGGAAGAAGTTACATCTGATCAAGTGGGAGGTGGTCACTAAGACCAAGGTGGGGGGGGGGGCTAGGGCTCCAAAAGGCTAGTATCAAGAACAAAGCTCCCCTCACAAATCTTGCATAGACGACCTATAAGAATACCAATAGTCTATGTGCTAGAGTTCTAATTCACAAACATTGCAACATGTCTAATAATGCTAGACCAGTTAGGGCATTTAGACACCTTAGACACCCAAAATCTCCAATCTGGCAGGGCATCCTATAGTGCTAGGAGATATGCAACAAAACAAGTATATGAGTAGTCCATAAAGGAAATATGGTCAGTTTCTTAAATGATACACGGATCCCTAATTAGCCAGCAATCAGACAGGTGATTGAGGGCCCATTAATCCAAAATGACCTAGATGCCAAGGTTAGATCAATCCACAACCTGGGCAATTGAGACACATCAACTTTGTCCATTACCCTTCCTCTAAGAATTATGAGCCTGTTGAACTTTGTGTCCATCCCCCATGTTACAACTAAGGATGACAATCTTATATGAGATTTGACTCCTAATGGCCAGTTCTCAAATAGTTATACTTTCTCATTCCTAAGCAGGACTGACACCAACCTCCATTGTGGTGGGGAAGGCTCCTTCAAATGGATCTAGAAGCTACAAGCCCCCAACAAAATCAAGTACTTCATCTGGCTCCTAACCCATAAGAGACTCCCAACTAGGAGCTTCCTCCACTCTATTGGAATCAACTGTATCCCACAATGTCCTTATTATAACAATGGACAGGAAACCATTGCCCATATTTTCTTTGAATGCCCTAATGCTGTCCATTTCTGGAATGAAATTCTATCAAAATTTTCAAGGAATAGTTCACATAATGCTCCAGTTTTCAATGGCCATCAGTGGCAATCAACATGGAATTTTATCAAAAATGTCCCCTTCAACAACTATATCTTTTGGGACAATCTCATTCCCTTTTGTTTGTGGTACATTTGGTTAACCATAAACAACAATTTATTCAATAATAAGAACGAACACATCAATGCCACAAACACAGTCTCAAAAGCAACTGAATACCTTATGTTTACAAAGAATGACTCAACAAAGGTAACTCACCAGATCTTGTTAAAATGGGAACCACCAACTAGGGGATTTTACAAACTAAATACAGATAGAGCAGCAAGAGGGGGCCTAGGAATATGAGGATCAGGAGAAGTATTCAGGAACCACAATGACAACTGGATATTGGGTTACATGGACAATATACCTCACACAACAGACACTAGGGCAGAAGTACAAGCTCTCATACAGGGTCTGCAACTAGCGGAGCAAAACAATTTAGTTCCATTGGAAATAAACACTCATTCAGTTGAAACAATCAATATGCTTTTGAATGGAAATCTGATTTATGACTCTCTAATTTGTGAATGTAGGTCAATCATCTAAAGGATGGACAACGTGGTAGTGAGGCACATATACCGGAAGCGTAGAGTAGTTGATGCATTGGCCAAGGAAGCAGCAAATGAAATATTTTTGAACAAGTCTATGACATTATCAATTCCTCTAATGTTTGTCAATGATGTATTTTGGGCAGACATCCTAGGAACTGAATTAGTTAGATCTTTTATGGGTTGTAACTTAAACACAGTCGTGCATAACATTACAACTACGAGGTTTCTTCGATACTTTATAAATGCCCCTGATGTAGTTCCTTTTGTTAATTAGCATATAAATACTATATCCCTTTAACCAAAAAAAAATGACTTCTTTTTTTTGAAACAATTATGATGTATCTAAGTTTTTCCTTTTTAAAATTTAAAAATCGATTTAACAAAGGAATGCACAAGGACTAATTTGAAATTTAGAAAAAACTTGAAGTCTTTCATTATACTGTGTCATTCTGAATAGTTAAGAATAACTAAATAATACGAATGAAAAACTTTTCTGTTCATAAAAGCTTTTATCAAATTTGTCTATGTATATGAACAAATTTCTTTTGAGGAAAAAAAATATGTAAGTAAGTATTTTATAAACTAGAAGAAAAAAGTTGTAACAACGCCAAAAAACTTTAAGTAGAGGCCAAATATATATACAACCCATTTAGCTTGGTCTCATTTTTTTTATTTTGGCACTCTATCTCAATCTTGTTTCATTTTGGTCCTCTAACTCTATTTCTTATGTTTCACTTTAACACAAAAGCTGAAACCAGTGCAAAAAATATAGCGCATATGTATATACAAATATGAGGTGTAATAAATATCCAATTAAATGTTGCCACCTGATTTTTTTATCTATATCAAAAGGGTCAATACTAAAATACCTGAACCCGACCGTATTTAGGTAAAATTACGTCCACTTCTTATTTACACAAGAAAATGACAACACTGAAAATGAAATTCGAAAATGATTCACTTACTTTGTCAAATTTACACCCATAAAAGCGATGACCTTCTTGGTGTCCATGATACTTTCAGTTCAACTTGAAATCCATAAGAATAAATATCCATTCATGAGACATAGATGCACTTCAAACTTCAAGTTTAGGTGAAATAAACCCCCCCCCCCCCAAAAAAAATAGAATAAATAAACGAACAATAAAATTGCAAAAGTTTGAAGTTTTCTGGATGGTCACGTATGAAATCGGCAGATGAAAACTTTGGAATTTTGATAATGAAGATGGGGCTACAGTGAATGAGGAAGGAAATAATGTAGATGAAATAAAGGGGAAGGGAGTTGGGGATTAAATGTAGGGCAACATTTATTTTGTTACTGTTGGGGACGGAATTTTGCCAAAAAGAATCCGCCTCAGGCGCCTATCAGGTGAGTCAATTCACACTATGTGACTAGTCAGTTTTTGTGTTAAAATAAAACATAAGAAATAAAGTTGGAGGGTCAAATAGAACAAAGTTGAAATAGAGTGCCAAAGTGAAAAATGGGGCCAAGTTGAATGAGTTATATATGTATTTGGCCTAAAGTAGATAAAGCATCCCTAAAAATCAATATACAGTATTAATAACGTACACAGACAGAGTAGGGGTGGGCAAAAAATCCGAAAAATCGAATTCCGAACCGAACCAAATTAATTTGGTATTTCGGTTTCGGTTTTTTCGGTTTTTCGGTCTAATTCGGTAATGAATTTTCGGTATTTCGGTATTTCAGTTCGGTTTTCGGTTTTATAATTTTACAAATTTGGTAAACCGAAATACCGAAATAATCTAAACGACTAAGCCCAATTACCTATTTTATAGGCCCATGCGGCCAGGCCATGCCCATTGCCCCATCCCCAGCGTCCCACTCCCACCCAGGCCCAGCTCCCCCAACTCCCAACCCAAGCCCAATCCCAATCAATAACCTAAGTACCCAACCGGCCAACCCAAGACCCAAGTCTTGAATCAAATTAGGCATTTCATTAGGGTTTGCTTACTACTTCAGAGTTCAGAGTCTTCACTCTTGTCTTCAGTGCTTAGCCATTTCATCGAGAAGTAGACGAGAATCGACTACGAGTCTAGGATATCACTTATCAGTCTGCGATTCTAGATGAGAATCGACTGCTTAGGATATTAGTCTACGTCTCTACGAGTTACGACCAGTCGACATTCGAGCTCGAGTCTCATCTCATCTTCACCGGTTAACTCCACTACTTTTGTAAGTTTTGTAAGTCTCATCTCATTCTCATGATCTCATCCCAGTACTCGACTACTCTCTGAGGTTTTGTTTGAGTTTTTACATTTTTATGTTTTGAACTTTTTGAGTTCAGAGTTCAGACGCATAATTTTTTTAATTTCTGATTTTCCGCATCAAACTAATTTAGGGTTATAGGAGGCGATTTCCAGCTCGATTCGATTCCTCACTCCTCAATTTCAGAGGTTTGTTGTTTCGCTTTCTTTTGGTTGTACTGCTGATTGAATGAACTGCTGTTCCGAGCTTTTCCCTTTAGTAGGAAAATATCATCTGTATTCTGTAATCTGTATCACGTTCATGGCTTCATGCTGTTTAATTCATTTGCTTGTATAATAATAGTTGTGAGTACACGACTATGTGTTAGGCTTACCATATGATTACTTTGTTTATGTCTGATTTTTAGATCTTTACCATATGAGCAGAGCAACTAACAATAGCAGAATGCTCTCTTTGGTTGAACACTCTATTCTTTTAGTCGCCCCGGTTGAAATTTGCCTAACAACAGACACTTGGACTCTATTCTTTTGGTTGAAATCATATTTCAGGACATGATTTATATGCTGTAAACCTGCCTTTTTTTATTATCGTTATGTGCTTATAAAATTGAATGTGGAAAAACACACCTCAATATGGACATCAATGGCTTAGGATTGGATGCATTGTTGCTGATTGATGTTCTTACACATTGGCTTCAAGAAAAATAAATGCTACAAATTTCATTTGACAAGTCTTAGTGTTGTTATTGTTGTTTCAGGCCATTGAATGATGATGAGCAAAGGATTAATGTTCCAAAGGCCATAACATGTAATGAAAGTAAAAGAGAAGTTTCTGTTTTACAAAATGTAGCTAACAAGCAAGTAGACAAAGTATTCACTTTTGACAAGGTATAATTCTTTGTTTTATAGTAGCATTTTGTTCATTAAATGGATGGATGACATGTTAAGAATGTTAGCATTAGGAGCTGTCTTAAAGATATGCTATTTACCAGGTTTTTGGCCCAAAAGCACAACAGAGATTAACCCTGGAATGGTTTATATGCATCTTCTGAAATGGTGGTAACAAGTCTTGTATGGATTAACCCTGATAAAGCGAATCCAACTTACAACAACTATATCTGTTTGAATTCAGGCTCGTGCAAGAGAAGCGGGGGAAATCAATAAGAGTTTGCTTACTCTTGGTCGTGTTATAACAGTTTTGGTTGAACACTCTATTCACATAGCTTAGGTTCAAGTGCAATCATGCCCCGTGCTACTGCTCAACGCCCCGTGCTACTGCTCAAGACTGTTTGTTGAGGGATGCCCTCTCTGTTTTTTGTTGCACTATGTTTAACTGTTTAAGTGTTAAGAATGTGCAGACTTGCAGTTGGCCAGTTGCAGTGTTGCACTGTGTTTAAGTGTTAATACTTAAGGGTTAAGACTGTTTTTGTTGGACTGTGTTTAACTTGTTTAACTGTGTTTAAGTTGTTGGACTGTGTTAAGTATTTAACCGTGTTTAAGACTTTAAGTTGTTTAATATAGTTGTGTAATCAGTAATGTGCATTGTGTAGTTGGCCAGCTTTTGCCAACTACAGTATACGCCAGATTCATTGCAAATTTGCCAGTTTGTATGACATACAATATTGACATTGAGTTCAGTATACTGGCGTGCAAGGTTGCCTTTGCAAGTTGCAACTGCAAATGTTATTCTTGTTTCAGGCTTTCAGCCATGTGCACATTGTGGTTGTTCAGTTGTGCACTGTTAGTGTTAATATGTTATAGTGTTATATATCGAAAAACATATTCTTTTAGAGTGAAAATTTCAATTGTCCATGTGCACTGTTAGCACTTAGCATTGATTGTTAAACCGAAACCGTACTGAAACGTACCGAACCAAAATAAGAAATACCGAACCGTACCGAAATAGTTTGGTACGGTATTTGGTATACACAATCGATAAACCAAATACCGAAATACCGAACCGAAATTCTTAAATACCGGACCGAAATACCGAACGCCCACCCCTAAGACAGAGGGAAAGAAAACAATAAGGGGTCGTTTGGTAGGATGCATTAGATAAGCTAATGCATGCATTAGCTTTGTTTATTAATAATACATTATTTGGTAGACATTTTGAACCTATGCATTAGTTATGCAAGTATTAGTTATACATCCTATTTGGTATTATCCTATGCATAATTAATGCATAGAAAACAATGGTATTAGCAATGCAATTGGTTTTAATGCATGCATTAGCTTAGTTAAAGATAAAATTATCGTTCAAAATTTATGCTTGATTAAAATATGCTAGTTAGTATATTAATGCAAGTTCAAAATAATCCAAATAGTGAGAAATAAAATTATATCCCTAGTAAATAAATAAATACTTAGCATATTTCCTTTTTTATAAATAAATATTTTATTTTATTTTACAATATAGGTAGACAAATAAAATAATTTTTTAAAACTTTTTCATATAAAAACATTTCTCAATATGTTTCTTTTAAAAAGTTAGAGTGTGGACTAGTTTTGATGGTATTTTTGTAAACAAACAATTCTTTTAGAAATTATACAATGCTTTAATACATCAAACCAGATAAAAAATATGTTAGTATAACTAATACATGCATAACTAATACCAACATAACTAATGCAATCATAACTAATACCATCATAACTAATGCAATCATAACTAATACCAGCATAACTAATACAAACATTACTAATACACCCTATTCGCATCCTACCAAACGAACCGTAAAGGTTATTTTTCTTGGAATCGTAAAGAAAAGAACCAGTTGCTCAAAGTAGGTAAAAAGGACCCCGACGGTGGGAATCGCAACCCTAAATCGGCCGATGTCATCATCCGGGCAACAGCAGTTCCGATACACACAGACGCCGTCGAAAGTTCTTCACCTTCGGAATTTGCCATGGGATTGCAGCGATGAAGAGCTTGTAGAGCTTTGCAAGCCCTTTGGTAAAATTGTCAACACCAAGTGCAACGTCGGGGCCAACCGCAACCAAGCCTTTGTCGAATTCGTAAGTTGTTCGAGTTCATTTCGATTATCGTGATTGTCTGTTTTAGATCGTTGTAAATTCGCCCAAAGGTTTTTTAGATTTTCGTCTTTGAAATGTGAGTGATTAGAGTTCGATTATTAAATACATCCACGGTTCAAAAGGGCTCTCAGTTTCCATTGCCGTTCATGGCAGGGTACGTTTCATGTTTAACTCATTAAGAATGATTAGGAGATGGCTTAGTTGTTGAGGTTAGGCTATTTCAGTTCAAACCCTAAACATTGGCTGTGAGCCAATCTTCTATATTAGCTATTAGGATTTAGAGACTGCTCCCTGGCCACTGGATTAGTTGAGGTGTGCTCAAACTGGCTTTGTAATGGTCTGAAGATGTCATAATGAAATTTTAAATTATAGAATCACTAAGAGCTTCCAAAATGACTTTGTAAATTGTAATAGTAGAATAAGTAACTGCTGAAATGGGTTAATTACGTTCCTGGATTCCTTTTCCTAAAGCAATTTTTTGGTGTATCCACTTTCCCTAATGACAGTGTTAGCATGACTTTTGTTATTAGCATCTAATATGCACATTTTGCAACTGCAGGCAGACCTTAATCAGGCAATTAATATGGTTTCATATTATGCCTCGTCTTCAGAGCCTGCTCAAGTTCGTGGCAAGACTGTATACATCCAGTATTCTAACAGGAATGAGATTGTCAATAATAAGAGTCCTGGAGATGTTCCAGGAAATGTTTTGCTGGTAACTATTGAGGGTGTTGAAGCTGGTGATGTCAGCATCGATGTGATTCATTTGGTAAGAGTCTTGTTGCTTTCTCTCCTCTTTATAAAGGAAGTTTTTTCAAGAAAGCTAGCTTTATAGACTGTTGGAAAGTCGTGCCTTATGAAGGGTTGATTATTCATTCAATATCATTAATAAAATTTTGAACATGCCATGATCCCCAAGAATTATGTATTAACTAGTGGAACTTCCATATCTCCAAAAAAGAAAGGAACTGCAACTAGTGGACCTCTATGAAGAGTATTGTTACGTTGCTTTGTGTTGGCTTAGGTAATGGAATTTATGGTATTTCTTTTCATGCTTTAGAACTTATTTTCTCTAGTATTGCAGATTATTCTTGGGACATTCTTTCAATTTCTTTAATCCTTATTCTTTTCTCTAGCCCAGAACTCTGGTTATGGTTCAGATTTTAGAAGAGCTCAATTATTACTTACTATTGAACTTTCTTCCAATATAGTAACATTTAAATGATGGCAGTGTTAACTAAAGTTGATTGAATCACAGATGGTCATTATTTAAGATCTTTTGTTGGAGATTCTGGATATGTAATCATGTCGGTCATAAACCTTTCTATGGCTTGCATATACAGGTGTTACTCTGCACTCAGAATCTAGTTCCTTTGTGTTTCTTCTTCAGTGTGTTTTGGGAAACATATTACTGGTTGATATTTTTCTATTACTTTTCTAGACTGATTTACTTTTAATGGGCCAAAACCCGTCTCAGGTGTTTTCAGCCTTTGGTTTTGTGCAAAAGATTGCTACTTTTGAAAAGGCAGCAGGTTTTCAGGTCGGTATATCTGTGCACCAATGAGTTTGGCTTTTTCTAATTTTGGGTGGATGGATTGGTAGAGTATTAATGGGTTTCTATTACACCTTGGCAGGCATTGATTCAATTTAGTGATGTTGGGACAGCATCTGCTGCTAGAGAGGCACTGGATGGGAGAAGTATACCAAAGTATGTGTACTTAGTTGATTGAACATACTTGGATCTATTCAACCTGCCTCTCACTTTACTCTTGATCAATTTAATCCTTAACATTTTTATCATAGGTACCTGCTTCCGGAACATGTTAATCATTGTCACTTGCGCATCTCATACTCTGCACACACGGACCTTAATATCAAATTTCAATCTCATCGGAGCAGGTAGTACAGATTTACCTGGACAAATTTTGTGTTTATGACTTTGTTACTTTATATTCTTATTGTTATTGCTATTTGTGCTCGCATTATTCTTTGCCACATTTATCATTATCTGCTTTTGATTTACAGTTGAGGTATTTTCTAATTTCTTATGCTTCTTGTCATCTAGGGTTTAGTGAAGCTCGGCAGCTAAAACAAAGATGTGTTTGACATGGCTTCGTAGTAATTTTCTTTATCTCAAAATAGTGGCTAACTGCATTCCTCTCATTTCTCATTTTAGATGACCATGTGAAGATTTTTGTTTTTCTACTGAGTTCGTGGTTTGGATAATGCTTTTCAATTGTTTGGGATCACAAACTGTGTATTCATTTCAAATATTTGCTTGAAAGCTACTTCTTGTTGTAACTTGGGGTAAATTTTATTGACATTATTGCTGAGTTGTCTGTTAGTCCTTAATGTGTATATGCGGAAGTCAAGTTGATATAAGATTTTATCTTGTTTCAATTGTATTTTTGATGAAGTCTTGTTTCATTTTTATTTGTTCCGATCCTCTCATTTTCCCTTTATATTTTATTGGATGAATGGCTGAATGTTGATTTTTATTTGTATCTGAAGTCACTTATCATGGGTGGCTAGTTGGCAGACGAAAAACCTGGGACATTAGTTAGATGTATATATTTGTCTTTATAAGAACATATGGAGAGTATGTTTAAGTGTGCCCTTGGTGACTCTCATAGTATCTAACCCAAGTTTTCTATTTGTAGATTTATTTAGCTCTCCGATCTTGGATATTTCCCTGTAGGGTTGTGAGGCTAAAATTGTTAGCTATGGTATTTTGTAGGTTATGTTGTACAAAGGGACATTGCAAGACGTTTCTTTAGACAATCTGTCCTTGTAAATTCAACTGCAATACTGCTTTAGCATTGGATTCTAATATTTTAGGCTATACTGATTGTAAGCTGAGATTTCATTCCGGGAACCATGACCTGTTAGTTTATTTGGTTCTCTGTTGCTAGTTTTCGGGCTGCACTAAATCTCTGCTTGTATTCTTTTCTTGTATTATTTTTCTTTTAAGTTTAAAAGGATCACTAGACCGGATGTACATGTAGTAACAACTAAGCTTCAATACCAACTAATTGTATTGCTAATTTGAATATTAAACTTTGGTGTGACATCATATCTGTCAAACTATCACTAATATAATATATGTGTCTATTTGACATTGTAAACTCCATTCCAAGTCAAACATCATCATATAAGAAGGTATGGAGGGAGTATTGTGGCGTATTGGAATGAAATTGGTCCAATGAAGCGGATAGATGATTCATGAACTAGTTTAAAATTGATGCATAGTTGATTGATTGGTCGATTTTGAGTTTTTCATCTCAATAGTCAGCAGTTAGGGTATGAAATGAGTTTTTTAGGATGGTGGGGTGGGTGAGGTTCTTCTTTATGTAGTAATTCGGGGTATAGGTGTGTTAGCTCCTTAAATATGGGCTTTGGTTAACAGCAGTGTTTTTGCACTTACCGTTGCTTTTGAGGTATCTAATGCTTCTAAACTTATAACTTCTTCTGGGAAATATCTCGGAGTTTTTGTTGTTACAGAGCTGTATAAGTTAGTTGATCTGATATTCGTAAATGCTTATATCAGCTTGATTCACATTTAGTTCTGTATTTCATCTTATAGGGACTATACAAACCCTTATCTCCCAGTAAATCCTACTGCAATGGAGGGGCTTCTTCAGGTATGTTTCATTGCTCATCATTTTTGTTGTCATCCTTGTATGGGGGAAGTCCTCACAAGGTCTGTATTCAGCCTGTTGTAGGTCCAGATGGAAAGAAAAAGGAACCCGAGAGTAATGTGCTTTTTGCCTCTCTAGAAAATATGCAGTATGCTGTTACTATTGATGTCCTTCACACGGTATTCTTTTCTCTTTTGTTATTTCATTGATGTCCATAATGGTAATTGTGTTATTCATTTACCTTCCTTAAAAAAATGGTGTTATTCATTTATATTCTGCTGTTACTTTTCTTCCCCAAAATAGGTATTCTCTGCATTTGGCGCTGTCCAAAAGATTGCTATATTTGAGAAGAATGGTCAAACCCAGGCATTAATTCAGTATCCTGGTATGTTTGGACTGTAGTTGCTGTTCTTTACTATTTTACGACCTGTGTTTACTTTGTCTAGCCTTTGAAGTTTTGTGGTGGCTTCTTTATTTTCTTATCTCTTCTTTCCCCCACTCCCTTTGGCAATTGTGGCTATTGATTTGGTCTTGGAAATGTGTGGTTACACTTGGAACCATTTGCTAGTTTCAGAAAAGAATTCTGTTAGCATTCCCATATAGATTACATGTACGTCCATACAGGATGAAGAAAGATTGAAAGACTAACTTTGCTGACTAGTATAAGTGAGACTGAAAACACTATCTATAATTCATCACAACCATTTTTGTGAACAGAATCAGCCGATACTTACGGGTGATAGTAGGTACACGGTGAAATAGTCGAGACGCTCGCAAGTGCTCGAATACCATAGTTATTAAAAAGGAGTAATGCGATCCACTAGGGAAATTTAATGTCACCCCAAACATCAATTCTATTACACTAGGGCGTTAGCAGATGGGCGTGTAATCATGGTAGCCTGGTAGTAATCTCCAATCACACACCCTGCCATCTTTTTTCCCTTTTTGTCCCGTGTTGTCCTTTTTTGTGGTTGATGTATCATTTTTAATGCAGATGTAACAACTGCAGCTGCTGCAAAGGACGCTTTAGAGGGACACTGCATATATGATGGTGGCTATTGTAAGCTTCATCTATCATACTCTCGTCATACTGATCTGAATATACAGGTATACATATGTGCTTTTGAGTTGGTTTCAAAGGGAAAAAATGATTACTAAATAAATAAAGATTCGGCACCAAATTTAAGATTCGGTTACTGAAACTCTGAAAGTATGCTTCTTCACACTTGGTCCTTTTTGTATCTTTCTGTCATACTTCTCAGCTTGAATTAATTTTTCAATCCTGGAAGCAGGCATACAGTGACAAAAGTAGAGATTACACAGTTCCAGAATCAAGTTTGCTTGCAATGCAACAAGTATCAGCAGTCCATGCCACACCACCAGTTTGGCATAACCCTCAGTCTGGTCCACAGTCATTTGGCTATGCCGCTGCTGGTGCTGTTCCTGGCCAAGCATCTACATCCCAAATGTCCTCATGGAATCCAAATTTGCAGGGTGGCGGATCAACCTTTCCGTCTACTCCTACCAGATTTCCTGGGCAATCATATGCTTCACCGGTTTCTGCTTATGCAACAGCAGTAAATCCTCCTGGATCGTCACAGCAGACCAATCACATTGTTAGTAGTGATCGATCTTATAGTGTAAGTCAGCCTCCTCATCCATCAACCATGCCACCTCCTGGTCATGCACCTTATCACGGTTAATAGCACTCGTGGGAACATCAGAGCTGCTAATGATTCAGAAGACCAAGATTCTTATTCACTGATGGAGGTGATGTCAGCTGTATACAATCCCATTTTCTTTTTCTCGAAGTTCACTGCTAAATTTAAGTTTTGGCTTTCTTGATAAATCGAACTAAATGTTTGGTCTGCGAGTGGAAGAATCATCTGTGATCACATTATGAGCTGTATTTCTTAATAGTAATGATGGTTTTTCTTATTGGCATATTATTATTGTTGTTCCTGTTATGTTGTAAGCATTTAGTCGTCTTTAGAAATTCTGCAATGGTAATGGGTCAATGAAGTGTTTAAGGTGATTCAACGGCTTATATCCCTCGTTGTTCAGGATCATACAAAGATTTTACTTTTTATTGCAGGTATTTTGTATAACTACCAAATTGGTGATGTTCGTGGAAAAATGTTCCGTACACATGTTAATTCCTTCCATCAGCCAGCTTTTTGCTACGAAGCTCGTTAGCTGGCCTTTAATCTCTTTGCTTTGTTTAGTGTTGGCATTATTACTGCGTGCTTGTTTCTTAGTAAATTTCAAGGTGAATGTGGTTACGATTCCATTTTGATACATGTTTAATCTTCTGTCTTATTTTTGAGTTTTGTTGTTAATTTGAAACCCCAACCCTAAGGTGAAGGGTGCTTAACACGTGAGCATCCCTCTCTTGTTACAAATCTAATATTAGGGTGTGGATTTGATGAATTTTTGATTTTTTTTTTGAATTAAAATCTACGCGTTTTGATAACTTCATAAAAGCACTATAAATTATAAATTTTCATACAGCAAAAGATTTTAATATATTTGAAAATGTCTAAAAAAATGTTTAACTTCCCATATCATTCTTAGAATAGAGGGGAACATTTTGTTAAGTACCTGAGGCAAAGTGTGAATTTGTGTGGGTGCTTTTGCAAGATAAGTATACGGAATGAAACTGTACGGCTCACTCCTATTCACCACCAGTGGATCATTGAAGAAGTGCATTTTAGAAGGCGTAACACTAACAATGTCACTTTTCTATTCAATACAAGAAATCACTTGTATGTAACGACTACTGGAGAAATTGAGTATTGAATTATTAAACAATAACAATGTCTCATATTGCTGAATTTCTTATATACATTTTGCTTCATTTGTTTTGGGTTATCAACGTGTTATTTGATCCTTTCATATAATCTTATATTAATCGGCTTGACTACAAAACCTGGATAGGTAACTAGGCCGATTAATATAGATTATGTTATGGAGGAATTCGTGATTTCTTAAAGTTGAAAATGTTAACCCAAAAAGAAAATGGAAAGTAAGTCGTTTATTTCTTGGAAGTTGGATGGCGATGCCATCATGTCAAGCGGGACATATTGCATCGGAAGTGGACACCTCCTAGTGGTATAATAGCTGGATGCTTGCTACCCAGAAATGAACAAATTCTAAATTTTTACGTCTTATTTTGTTTCGCCATTTTGTTGTTTTACATCCTCATTTCCGATAATTTAGCCATTGTTATACAAAAACCCCTGGAAAGAAAGTCAATAATTACAAACTTACTCCAACTCATTCCCTTTTTCAAAATAATAATAATAAACTACTGTTTCATTTCTTCCTTCCTCCTTCGATCATTAATAAAACATGTAATACAAACGTTACCTTTAGCTTCCATTTAACCTTAAGGAGAAGGGCAGAGGTGAGTGCGGCTTATATTTACTCGGTTAATCCAGTATTTTCGACATGTCATACACACACATAAGTATAATGTGTTCAGTACAAAAGTTAAAATCATAAAATTTAAATTATGAATCCGCCCCTGGCAGCCGAGTGCATGTATGCTCGCTTCAACTGACATCGAAACCACAGCCGAGTGCATGTAGCCATTTGATTTGTGCTTATATATCGTAGTTAGATAGTGTTGGCTAAGATCATATCTGTAGGTTCTTAATTAATTCTTAGTTCCCAGGGGCTGGACATGTGAATCTATATTGAGATTTTCTACCTATCAATTGTCATAAGACTCATAACTCCTCATGTGCGTATGTAACTATGTGGGAGTGTGTCGCTTTAGGTAGTTGTCAATTTTAATAGTGTAATGGACCACCCTTTTGTCAGCCACTGCCCACACCACCAGAAAGGACTTGCTCTTTCAACAAAATAAAATTTGCCTGTACAGCTTGTGATATAACTCTGCAACTAACTTATACATGTCGTTGGTTCACATAGTGTTTCTACATGCTGGTTGTTGCCTTAACCCCATTTAGTATTCTGGACCCTAACTCTCCGTATTTCTTAGGCTCATATCTGCCGGGCGGATGCAACTTTACGTTACCGAGTTCATCTGAACCCAGTCTTTTCGACGCGATACATAAGTTTATGTATTGTAAAATTCATCAAAACTGCAACAAATAGTAGATATTACCCAATAAATTTTAAAATATGATGGGTTCATGCTAAGAACCTTGAAGGCTTGAATCAACACAAATTAAATCCTGAAATTCGCCTATGCACGTCTATATATGCGCATAATACATGCCTATTCACTAGCAGCTCTATGCAGTTACATGACCATTGCTTTTACTCCACTCTATCAGCCGACATTTTCTTTCCATTTTTGTTCGGGAGAAGAGTAAAAAAGACGTCTTCCTATCGTACAAATATCTTGGTTTTACCTTGGCTCCTATTATACTTTAGGGTTATTTATACTCTTATCTTGCTAATTAGCAAATCGTCTTGTTTTTGGATTTAGCGTCAATAAAGCCCCAACTTTAAATAATGGAGAGTAATTTTTAACCATAGTCAAAAGAAGAGAGGTAAATTTAAAATTTTTTCCCGAAGTATTTTGAAATATTGAGTCCACCCAATCTACGCTAGATCTGCATTAAAAATAAGAGCAAACATGAGAGTGTTTGTAAACGGCAAGAGTAATAAATGACCTCAAAAACCAGATATAATTTGATTAGTATGAACAAATCCAAAATCGTTATAGATAAAGCCAATCATTAATTTCCACCCGCTGGGTGAATGACATCCGATACATAAATCGGTTAAAAAAATAGAAAAAGTTAATATAAGCATGTAACCGAGCGTGAAATATAATTAAGATATTTTATGAGAAATAAATTTGGATCAATTCTTTTTGGTTTCTTCAGAAATCTTCAACAAGGAGTACTAAACTTTTCTCATTTATATGACTTTGTTTTTTGTTTTTTTATTCTCCAATAATACCTTCTTTTCTTGGTAAAGAAAATGTCGGTCTTAGGATGTGAGAGAAAAAGGATGCTTTTTTCAAGTTGCTAATACCATGGTGAAGTTCAAGCATTGCGTTCGAAGTTTGATCATAAATGTGATATTAATGGCATCATTAATTAAAATTATAATGGATTACAACTCTGAAAGTGGAGCCTCAAAACTACGTCAAAACATGCACAGGAAATTTCTCAAGTACGATAGAGAATTAAGAGCCAGTTGTACGAAAGCAGTGGGACGATATGACATTCTAACTTCCTGAAATCACGTTTTTAAAAAAAAAATAATTTTTAGTGAACAAGACAGTTGTGAGGGATAAAACAGTCCTAAATTCTCTCTTTTTTTTTTTTTTTTGTTAAGCGGATGCATATTATAATTAAAACAAACTATCCGTGGGCGTTTACAAAAGAGTGTTTGTGGGTGGGTATGTGATACCCCCTCTAGCATGCTACTGATATCACTATTACAGTGTTTTCCTTTCAAACGCAGGTCCTGCGATGTTTGCCCAAAAGACATGATTGACAAACATCGGAGGAACTGTTGTTACAAATACATCTTCAATTTTTTTTTCCTTGCCCCTTCCTTCGCCAGCATGTCAACAACTTTGTTGGTCTCTCTGTAACTGTGCTTCACCACCACGGCGCCTAGCATTTGGACGATTGACCTGCATTCATGAATAAGTAAGTCAAAATAGAGGTTCCCCTTAATTAGCATTCTAATTACCTCTGTTGAGTGAGTGTTTATTTCCAAGGGAGTGAATTGTCTTTCTTCTACGATTTGCAGACCTTTAAGGAGAGCTAGTAGTTCTGTTTGGGTGTTAGTGGTGTGTTGGATTGAGCCCATATAGCCCAATATCCAGTTTTCATTTGCATTTCTGAAGACTCCCCCTAGTCCTCCCTTTCCCGGATTCCCTGTTGCAGCTCCATCAGTGTTAAGCTTGTAGGAGTTGTTGTTTGGCGGCTCCCATTTTACCCAGATATTTTTCATATTTTTGGGTTCTTTATCCAGCATCATTATAGCATATTCAGTGGCCTTTGCTATTGCACATTTTGAGTCTGCCCTATCTTTTCTGTTATTGAAGAGGTTATTATTCCTTGTTAGCCATATTTGCCAAAAACAGAAAGGGATGAGCTCTTCCCAAGTAATGATGCTGTTGTAGGCTTTTTTCTTTAGAGATGCCCAAGTGGTTGGCCAATCTGTGTATGTGAACATAGGGATAAAAGTATTTGTTTCCGTATTGCTTTGGGAGATGATGTTTTGCCAGAAAGTATGTGAAATGGTACATTCAAAGAAGATGTGTACTGATGTTTCATTGGCCTGACTGCATTGGTGGCAACTGGGGTTTGATTGTACCCCAACATAATATAGGTAGGCTCCAGTGGGGAGCCTTTCATGGAAAAGCAACCAGAAGAAGGATTGGATTTTTTGGGTACTTTTAATTTCCAAATCCATGTGTAATTGTGGGTCATGGTTTCCTGTCCTTGGTCCAATATTGAATAGGCAGATTTTGTGGAGTAGAGACCATTTGGTGTGGCTCCCAATATCATTCTATCTTCGTTGACTGGGTTGGATGGAATGAAAGTGTTGTGGATGGAGTTTTGGATATTTTGGGGGATGGTGAGAGAGAGAGAGAGAGAGAGAGTAGAGAGGTCCCAAACTCCATTTTGATGGACATTTGCAACTGTTTTGGACATGTCTTCTCTTGTCAGAGGACCTTGAATTAGGGACCTTATAGCAGGGAGGTTATTTATCCAAGGGTCATTAAAGAAACTAACTCTGTTTCCTGTATGAACTACCCATCTTTTTGCTTGCATGCATGTTTCCCATTCTTTTAGGATGCATTTCTAGGTGTGGGACTTTGCTTTTTTTGGGAGGGTTCCTCCAATTGCAGTGTTTAGCAATAAGAGTTTTTGCCCAAAGGATTGTGGGGTTTTTAGTATAGCCTCCAAGCAAGGCCTGAGTGCTGAGCTTTATTTTTTAATTCAGCTTTCTGAATCCCCAGTACCCCATTATCCTTAGACTTTGTAACTGTGTCCCAAGATATCAGGTGCATTTTCTTCTTAGTAGCAGTGGTGCTCCAGATGAAGTTCCTCTGAACTTTATCATTTTTTTGTTTGTTTTTTATGGCAGTTTGATGTATTGCATGACATGATTAGGGATTGAGTTTAGTGATGCTTTTGCCAGAGTGGTCCTTCCAGACATGTTAAGCATGCTTGTTTTCTAACCAGCCATTTTTGAGTGGAGATGATCAATAATGAATTGAAAATCACTGTGAGTGGGTCTTTTGTGGAAAATAGGGAACCCCATGTAATTCCCAAAGTTTGTTGATGCTTTTATGGAGAGAGTGTTTGAGATGAGCTCCATTTGATGAGGTTGGCAGTTAGCACTGAAGCATACTTTGGACTTGTTGAGAATGATCTTTTGCCCGGATGCTAGATTGAAGGAATTAAGGGTATTCATGATTGTGTTGCAACTTGAGAGGTTTGCAGTTGCAAAGAGAGTTAAGTCATCAGCAAAGAAGAGATGGGATATTTAGGGCCACTTCTGCTAATGCTGATTGGGTGTCATTCCCTTTGGGTGACATTATTGTCAATGGCTCTTGAAAGCCTTTCCATACACATGATGCACATGTATAGGGGAGGAGGTCACCCTGCCTAATGACCCTGGTGGGCATGAAAGGGGTAGTTTGCTCTCCATTGACAATTATATAGATGGTGGAGGAACTAATTCATGACATGATGAGATTGATGATTGTGTTCGGGAATTTGAAACCATGGATGGTTTGCTTAATGAAAGACCATTCAAGTCTATCAAAAGCCTTCTCCAGGTCAATTTTAAAGATCATGTTACTGGATTTTCCCTTCATTTTCCCAAAGTGGGAGATGTACTCTTGGACTATAATGGCATTATTTGAAGCTTTCCTATTGGAGAGGAAGCTGGCCTGGCTAAGCCCAATGATGTAGGGGAGGTAAGCCTTGATCCTATTGACAATGATTTTTGTTACTGTCTTGTAGACAGTGTTGCATAAGCCTATGAGTCTGAAGTTTTTGATCATTATGGCTTGAGGGCATTTTGGAATGAGGCATATAAGGGTTTCATTCATGACTAGGTCCATAGTTGATGTGGAAAAACAATTTTTGTAGAAAAGAGTGACATCTTTACCCACTATGTCCTAGTATTTTTGGTAGAAGAAAGGGTGAAGGCTATCTGGCCCAGGAGCTTTGAATGGTTTGAAGGAGAAGATGGCATTCTTAATTTCACTATCCCTTAGAGGCATTCCAATTGTTGTTTGCTGAGTCTGGGAGAGGCAGTGCCCTTGGATTTTAGTGGAAGATAAACAATTCTGAGAATATGGGAGGGATGAGGTATAGAGTTCTTGGAAGAACTTTGAGATTGCCTGCTTGATATCCCCTTCCTCAAACATCCACTGACCAAAGTCATTTTGGAGGGAAATGATTTTGTTCCTCCTTCTTCTATTTAGGGTGGATGTATGGAAAAATTTAATGTTGGCATCTCCATCAGAGAGCCATTGGATTCTGGACTTCATCTTCCAAAAATCTTCTTCAATTTTTAAGATTGAGTTAAGCTCCTCAATGAGGTTATTTTCCAGGATTTATAAAGGGGTGCTGGTGGGATATATGATAGATTTCTGGATTCCTGCTATCATTGCTAGCAACCTTTTTTTTGTGGAAGATGTTTTCAAATATATGCCCATTCCAATTGAGAGCATTAACCTTGAATAAAGAGGTGGAAAGGATTAGCGTAGAGTCAGGCTTGAAAGAGTCCCTCACTAGGTTTTGAAACATAGGGTGGCTGCACCACATTGATTCAAACCTGGAAGGTTTATTGGTGGGACTAGGATTGGTATTACTTAGATTGACAAGCATAGGGCAGTGATCAGACTGGGTCCTAGGAAGATGAGTGATGTTTGCTTCAAGTTACTCTTTTAACCAGTGGTTATTAGCCAAACATCTGTCAATTCTTTCAAGTATTAGATAGGTTGTGTTTTTGTACCTCTTATTGGACCAAGTATACTTGCTACCTTTAAACCCTAGGTCTATAAGATGACAGTTGTTAATGCAATTCTAGAAGGAGTTGCTTCTGTGGGTGTTTATAGGGTTGCCCCCAAATTTTTCTTCTGCTTTAAGGACTTCATTAAAGTCCCCACCCACAAACCAACTTCCTTTGTGTGTTTTTGAGATGTCAACAAGACTATCCTAGAGTCCTTTTCTATCCTCAAAGTGGTTACTGGCATAAATTGCAGAAAAACAACCAGGTGGGTTTGAGGGTAATACCTTGACCATGGCAAGGATACCCTGAGAGTTGACAGCTACCTCATCAACTTGGAGGGAATTTTCCCTCCACATAATCACTATGCCTCCAGAGTGGCCAATAGTAGGGAACTGAATGTGCATGTCGAATTGAAGCTCCTCAGTAAGCTTTTTGTGGTCTGCCATTTTGGTCTCTAAGAGAACCAACATCATAGGCTTGTGCATCTTGACCATTTCAGAGCAGTGCCGCTTAAACTCCACACTGTTTGCTCCTCTAACATTCCATATTATGAAATTCATAAGAGGGTTCAACGTTGGAGGGCTAGTGCTCGTTGATGCTTTCTCCCTGCCCTAGGGTAGCATCGCATCTCGTCCCCTGTGTTGAGATTGTTGGGATCTCATCATTGGGGTTAGGGTTAGTAGAAGTTTGAGAGTACCTTGGTTCAGGTGAGATGAGAAGTCCAATCAGTAACGAACTAGATTCTTTGGGCACAGTAAGATCATTGTCTCGCTGTGGTCCACACTAAATTCCACCGCCCTTACTGCTTCCAGCCACAGTGAGTCCACTCTCACTAGATTGTCGATTGGTATTGCTTCGTGGTCCATTGGCGCCTCGTTGTTCCTCAGTATCTCCATTTTGGAGGGAAAGGATTTTGTTCCTCCTTTTTCTATTTAGGGTGGATGCATGAAAGAATTTAATGTTGGAATCTCCATCAGAGAGCCATTGGATTCTAGACTTCATCTTCCAAAAATCTTCTTCATTTTTTAAGAGTGAGTTAAGCTCTTCAATGAGGTTGTTTTCCAAGATTTGTAAAGGGGTGCTAGTGGGATAGATGATGGATTTCTGGATTCCTGCTATCCTTGCTAGCAACCTTTTTTTTGTGGAAGATGTTTTCAAAGATATGCCTATTCCAATTGAGAGCATTAACCTTGAACAAGGAGGTGGAGGGGATTAGAGTAGAGTCAGGCTTGAAAGAGTCCCTCACTAGGTTTTGAAACATGGGGTGGATGCACCATATTGATTCAAACCTGAAAGGTTTATTGGTGGGACTAGGATTGGTATTACTTAGATTGACAAGCATAGGGCAGTGATCAGACTGGGTCCTAGGAAGATGAGTGATGTTTGCTTCAGGGTACTCTTTTAACCAGTGGTTATTAGCCAAACATCTGTCAATTCTTTCAAGTATTAGATATGTTGTGTTTTTGTACCTCTTATTGGACCAACTACCTTTAAACCCTAGGTCTATAAGATGACAGTTGTTAATGCAATTCCAGAAGGAGTTGCTTCTGTGGGTGTTTATAGGGTTGCCCCCAAATATTTCTTCTACTTTAAGGACTTCATTAAAGTCCCCACCCACAAACCAACTTCCTTTATGTGTTTTTGAGATATCAACAAGACTATCCCAGAGTCCTCTTCTATCCTCAAAGTGGTTACTGGCATAAATTGCAGAAAAACAACCAGGGTGGGTTTGAGGGTAATACCTTGATCATGGCATGCATACCCTGAGAGTTGACAGCTACCTCATCAACTTGGAGGGAATTTCCCCTCCACATAATCACTATGCCTCCAGAGTGGCCAATAGTAGGGAACTGAATGTGCATGTCGAATTGAAGATCCTCAACAAGCTTTTTATGGTCTGCCATTTTGGTCTCTAAGAGAACCAACATCATAGGCTTATGCATCTTGACCATTTCAGAGCAGTGCCGCTTAAACTCCACACTGTTTTCTCCTCTAACATTCCATATTATGAAATTTATAAGAGGGTTCAGCGTTGGAGGGCTGGTGCTCGTTGATACTTTCTCCCTGCCCTGGGGTTGCATCGCATCTCATCCCTTGTGTTGAGATTGTTGGGATCTCATCACTGGGGTTAGGGTTAGTAGAAGTTTGAGAGTACCTTGGTTCAGGTGATATGAGAAGTCTAATCCGTAACGAACTAGATTTTTTGGAAACAATAAGATCAATGTCTTGCTGTGGTCCACACTGAATTCCACCGCCCTTACTACTTCCAGCCACAGTGAGTCAACTCTCACTAGATTGTCGATTGGTGTTGCTTCGTGGTCCATTAGCGCCTCGTTGTTCCTCAGTATCTCCATTTTGGAGGGAAAGGATTTTGTTCCTCCTTCTTCTATTTAGGGTGGATGTATGGAAGAATTTAATGTTGGCATCTCCATCAGAGAGCCATTGGATTCTGGATTTCATCTTCCAAAAATCTTCTTCATTTTTTAAGATTGAGTTAAGCTCCTCAATGAGGTTGTTTTCCAGGTTTTGTAAAGGGGTACTGGTGGGATAGATGATGGATTTCTAGATTCATACTATCCCCGCCAACAACCTTTTTTTTGTGGAAGATGTTTTCAAAGATATGCCTATTCCAATTGAGAGCATTAACCTTGAACAAGGAGGTGGAAGGGATTAGAGTAGAGTCAGGCTTAAAAGAGTCCCTCACTAGGTTTTGAAACATGGGGTGGCTGCACCATATTGATTCAAACCTGAAAGGTTTATTGGTGGGACTAGGATTGGTATTACTTAGATTGACAAGCATAGGGCAGTGATTAGACTGGGTCTTAGGAAGGTGAGTGATGTTTGCTTCAGGGTACTCTTTTAACCAGTGGTTATTAGCCAAACATCTGTCAATTCTTTAAAGTATTAGATAGGTTGTGTTTTTGTACCTCTTATTGGACCAACTACCTTTAAACCCTAGGTTTATAAGATGACAGTTGTTAATGCAATTCCAGAAGGAGTTGCTTCTGTGGGTGTTTATAGGGTTGCCCCCAAATTTTTCTTCTGCTTTAAGGACTTCATTAAAGTCCCCACCCACAAACCAACTTCCTTTGTGTGTTTTTGAGATGTCAACAAGACTATCCCAGAGTCCTCTTCTATCCTCAAAGTGGTTACTGGCATAAATTGCAGAAAAACAACCAGGGTGAGTTTGAGGGTAATACCTTGATCATGACATGGATATCATGAGAGTTGACAGCTACCTCATCAACTTGGAGGGAATTTCCCCTCCATATAATCACTATGCCTCCAGAGTGGCCAATAGTAGGGAACTGAATGTGCATGTCGAATTGAAGCTCCTCTGTAAGCTTTTTGTGGTCTGCCATTTTGGTCTCTAAGAGAACCAACATCATAGGCTTGTGCATCTTGACCATTTCAGAGCAGTGCCGCTTAAACTCCACACTGTTTTCTCCTCTAACATTCCATATTATGAAATTCATTAGAGGGTTCAACGTTGGAGGGTTGGTGCTCGTTGATGCTTTCTCCCTGCCCTGGGGTTGCATCACATCTCGTCCCCTGTGTTGAGATTGTTGGAATTTCATCACTGGGGTTAGGGTTAGTAGAAGTTTGAGAGTACCTTGGTTCAGGTGAGATGAGAAGTCCAATCCGTAACGAACTAGATTCTTTGGGCACAGTAAGATCAATGTCTCGCTGTGGTCCACACTGAATTCCACCGCCCTTACTGCTTCCATCCACAGTGAGTCCACTTTCACTAGATTGCCGATTGGTGTTGCTTCGTGGTCCATTGGCGCCTCGTTGTTCCTCAGTATCTCCATTTTGGAGAGAAAGGATTTTGTTCCTCCTCCTTCTATTTAGGGTGGATGTATGGAAGAATTTAATGTTGGCATCTCCATCAGAGAGCCATTGGATTCTGGACTTCATCTTCCAAAAAATCTTCTTCATTTTTTAAGATTGAGTTAAACTCCTCAATAAGGTTGTTTTCTAGGATTTGTAAAGGGGTGTTGGTGGGATAGATGATGGATTTCTGGATTCTTGCTATCTTTGCTAGCAACCCTTTTTTTGTGGAAGATGTTTTCAAAGATATGCCTATTCCAATTGAGAGCATTAACCTTGAACAATAAGGTGGAAGGGATTAGAGTAGAGTCAGGCTTGAAAGAGTCCCTCACTAGGTTTTGAAACATGGGGTGGCTGCACCACATTGATTCAAACTTGAAAGGTTTATTGGTGGGACTACGATTGGTATTACTTAGATTGACAAGCATATGGTAGTGATCAGACTGGGTCCTAGGAAGGTGAGTGATGTTTGCTTTAGGGTACTCTTTTAACCAATGGTTATTAGCCAAACATCTGTCAATTCTTTCAAGTATAAGATAGGTTTTGTTTTTGTACCTCTTATTGGACCAAGTATACTTGCTACCTTTAAACCCTAGGTCTATAAGATGACAATTGTTAATGCATTTCCAGAAGGAGTTGCTTCTGTGGGTGTTTATAGGGTTGCCCCCAAATTTTTCTTCTGCTTTAAGGACTTCATTAAAGTCCCCACCCACAAACCAACTTCCTTTGTGTGTTTTTGAGATGTCAACAAGACTATCCTAGAGTCCTCTTCTATCCTCAAAGTGGTTACTGGCATAAATTGCAGAAAAACAACCAGGGTGGGTTTGAGGATAATACCTTGACCATGGCAAGGATACCCTAAGAGTTGACAACTACCTCATCAACTTGGAGGGAATTTTCCCTCCACATAATCACTATACCTCCAGAGTGGCCAATAGTAGGGAACTGATTGTGCATGTCGAATTGAAGCTCCTCAGTAAGCTTTTTGTGGTTTGCCATTTTGGTCTCTAAGAGAACCAACATCATAGGCTTGTGCATCTTGACCATTTCAGAGCAGTGCCACTTAAACTCCACACTGTTTGCTTATCTAACATTCCATATTATGAAATTCATTAGAGGGTTCAGCGTTGGAGAGCTGGTGCTCGTTGATGCTCTCTCGCTGCCCTGGGGTTGCATCGCATCTCGTCCCCTGTGTTGAGATTGTTGGGATCTCATCACTGGGGTTAGGGTTAGTAGAAGTTTGAGAGTACCTTGGTTTAGGTGAGATGAGAAGTCCAATCTGTAACGAACTAGATTCTTTGGGCACAGTAAGATCAATGTCTCGCTGTGGTCCACACTGAATTTCACCGCCCTTACTGCTTCCAGCCACAGTGAGTCCACTCTCACTAGATTGTCGATTGGTGTTGCTTTGTGGTCCATTGGCGCCTCGTTGTTCCTCAGTATCTCCAGGGCTATTGAAATTCCTTTGGAGATGTTCCTCAAAGGCGATTGAGGTGTTTGTTGCTGGGGTGGTTGTGGCCGCTTCTCCTGCTTTGAAGGTGAAGTTTTCTGGGTTGATTCCGGCATGAATATTTTGAACTGAGGTATTGCATAGAGATCCTCTACTGTGAGATCTAGGAAGAATGGGATACTGTTGAAGATCTGTTGAATCTTGTCTTGATAGACAAGTCGCTGTTGATGTTCATGTTGGCTGGGTGGGTCTGCTCCATGACTGACTGCCACATTTGAGCTCCAAGCATCCCCAAGCCCCTGCTGGGTTCTGAATGATTAGGGAGATTTGTTGCTCGCCTAATTGAGAATCGTTGCTTAGGGCTTGTCCATGGAGTGCCAACTCTAGCCATGATGTTGGTAGGTGGTCCGGTGGTGGTAGGGTGGAGGTTAGGAAGGTTGGGGGTGGGGGTGGGGATTTGGTTCTAATTTTGGGTTTCTTGTTCCTATCCGTTTTTGGGTTGGTAATACATGATGGAATATTGGGGTAATCAAGCGTTTCTGACGATTGTGAATTGGGATCAATAATCATGTTTATTATATTGGGGTTTGTGTCTAACACGCTGGGAATGGGGTTAATTTGATATCCGGTTGAGTTGATGGGTTCTGTCAAATCACTGGAGATTTCTTGATTATACTGCTTTGGCTCTTGATCTTTCATGGAGGGATTTTCTCCAGTTGGTGTTGGTAGGGGAGATGTAGTGTTGTAGTGGTTATCATCGTGGTCTACCATGGGGTTTATTTTCCCCGAGGTGTATGGTGGCCCAGTCTACCATTTTTGGCTTTCCTCTTAGTTTTTGGGCTGTGTTGACTTTGGTTGTAGGGTAGTGTCCATTTGGTTTGGGTTAGTGGTCATGGGGGCCGTCTTTGCTTTTGTTTGAGTCATGGCCCCGGATTGTAGTTTGTGTGCATTTGGGCATTCCCTGGGTTCGCTTTCCGTTTAACACTTGTGTTGGGCCGTTTTCTTCTGGGCTGCCCAGTTGTATTTTGTTGTTTAACTTGTGGTCCTCTTGTGAAAGTGGGTTGGATCCGGTCCGTTTCGTGTAACGTATTAGATTTATTGGTGTAATGGAAAGTTTGTGTTTCAAGAAACTTACTGGATGTAGCATCGAACATTTTCACTTTGATGCCTTCTGGCTTTGTTGATGGTTTATCCTTTTTAGTCCTGTCCTTAGCTTTATTTTGCTTTGTGTTGAACTCTTTCTTACGCCTTCTGGGGTAGGAGACCACTTTCCATTCCTCTTCTTTCTCCTTGTTTGGTGTATGGCCTGGAACATCATTTTGCTTAGTATTTGAGCACTCTGGGCTGTCTTGGTTTTGTGGTTGTTGTTGTCTTTGTCTGTGTAGACATTCTTTCAAGATGTGCCCTATCCTTTTACAACCAGTGCATAGAACATTTTCTCCTTCATAGAGTACCAACTATTTGTGGTCCTCTATTGTGACTGAGGTAGCAACTGGTGTTTCCAAGGGTACCTGTATGCATATCCTTGCATATCTTCCTCTGAGAGTGACTGAGGTGCATATATCAATTTTTAGGAGTTTTTCTAGTTCCCTGCCCACTTTTTCTAGGACTTCCTTGTCATAAAACTCGGTGGGTAGTTGTGGTAGTCTTACCCAAATTGCAGTGAAGGATAGAGTTGCTTCCTGTGGGACAAATTTGGGTTCCCATCTTCTTACTGAGAGGAAATTCCCTGATATGAACCATGGTCCTTTTTGTATAGATTTCACTAGATTCTCCTCTTTACTAAATTTGACTATGAAAAAATCCCATCCTAGGTCAATCAAGATTAACTGTTCGGATGAGTTCCATAAATCAATTAGTTTAGATCGGAGAAGGTAGTGTGATATTTTTTTCCCAAACAGCTTTATGATAAATGAGTAACGCCATGGTTCATAGAGCCTGCTTTTATCCTCTTGAGAGAGTATTATAGGACCTAGTTTCCTTGCCTTTTTCTTGTGTTAAGGTGGATTGAATTTCTATAGTGTAGTAGTTCGCTTGTGTAGTGCTTTGCTTATCAAGTAGCATTTCCTTGCAGGAGTGAGATTGGGTTGCTTCTTCTTCTTCCATGACAGTGTCGTCCGGTGGTTCCGGTGGTATGTTGGATGATTTGAGTGGGTTTTCCGTTGGTTGTTTGTAGTGATGGATGAGAGTTTCTCTCACTTGTTGTAGACGGAATTATATATTTTAGTCCTAAATTCTCGACTATTGGTACTAGTATTGTCATTATTATTATTAAAGAAATTAAGGATTAGTAGTGAATGATCATGCGATGAATGACTTTATGTCACTTTCTTTTAAAACCCCAGTTTGCACATGAAAAAGGCACAATCATGTGCCATTACTTTCGCCTTGAACTAATCCACTAATACTCTTATCATTAGGAATTCAGCATTATCTTTTGTTCAGCTACTTATGTTAATTAGTCAAGATCAACATGTATTGCTGGACGTCTGTTTGCAGTAAAACTGGTAATTAATCATTAACACAATAATTAACTTTGGAATCCCTCTAGGATCTATCTTACGGGGGAGTTTAACGTTGCCCAAAGCTTTTACTCTCATTATTATGCTCTCTAATTACAGGAAAAATAATTATTATAAAAATGCCAGATGTTGGAATTTTTAAACTATCAGAAATTAAAAAAAAAAAGTGATTTCCTACTAGTAGTAAGTGAAAACAGCTTCATAGATGTGTTAACATCGGAGAGTTCCAGAACAAAACAAGAAGAAGGAAAACACCAAACAAAATAATACAACGTCTGACAATCAGGTGAAAATTGCAAGAGTTCTTCCAGTTAAAGTACTTTTTGTTCAGAGGCGGATTAAGATTTAAGCTCTATGAGTTCAATTTTCAAGATTTTTGGTATTGAACCTATTGTTTTTTTAAAGTTATGAGTTCACATCTATTATTTATAGCAATTTTAGTTATTTTTACTGGTAAATTTATATTCCGCGTCGAAAATACTGTGTTCAGTTGAACCTGGTAACTTTAAGCTCCATCCGCCCCAGCTGTTACTTCCTTTCATCACCAGGAAAGATTTGATCAGAAAGTATGTATATATCACAGGGCATCAGATCTTGAGATGATCTCAGCGAGTTCAACTGAACCAATTACTTTTGGCGCAAACGAATGTATACAAATGAAATATATATATATAAAAAAAATGTATGGATTACTCGTTTTGAACCAACTAACTCTTGATTCTAAATTCGCTTCAATCCTGTGTGTACACTAGACTTAGGTCAACATTGTGAATGCAGTGTTGCCACAAATTTCTAGTAGATAATGTGCCACAAATTTCTAGTAGATAATGTGGCTCAAATTTTGAATTTATTTGTCATTAATAACATCTCTCTTAACTAAATTTGTATGACCAGATGACTATATTAAATGTGAAGTAATAAATTTTCACTTACAAATATTTAGAGCAGTGATGTTCATTAGTCAACAATATGGTCTGAGCTGGTTGCCCAGTGTAGATGTGGAAAAGTGAAAACCTCAATGTCAAAGTTTCTTTTCTGGCTGTTTGAGACTTTGATAGATGTGGACTCACTTTATTACATCAAAATCTCCACTTTTTTTAAAAAAAATAATAAATATATAAATGAACCCTATCTTGTCTTAGGTTTCTCATTTGCCTGGATAAAAAGATTTTCATTTTCTAGCAAATCCGTAATCAGTGGAAGACTTTCTGGGAAAATGATGGATAAGACCTCAAAATCTCCTAAGTTAGATATGCTGGGTTCTCATGTCTGATTCTTATACTAGTCTACTCTGTTTTGTTTATATTTTCTTAGTCAACACTATTTACTTAACCCAACCACCTCACAGAAAAATTAGAACTCCGATTACTTTAGATTTTGAGTACAACAACGCAGTATAATTTCACAAGCGGAGTTTACGGAGGGTAATGTATGCAAAGACCTTACCCCTACCCTCGACACAAGAAGATGAAAAGGACAATAGAACAGTAACAACAACAAACGCCAGAAAGATAGTATTAACAACTTAAAAATCAGAAAATAAATGAAAAAAGCAACATCAATATCAGTACAATAGCAAGGTACTAGGAAATCGAAGTAAAAAAAATAGTGTGAACTCAATATGTACCACTAGCATACTAAAACAAGACACTTACAGACTTGCATCCGGAACGAAGTACATTTTCCAATTATTATTATTTTGTTAGGTGCAATTTTCTATTTTAAGATTGGAAATTTAGAAAATTTTGCGCGAATTAACTTGTGTTGTTAGATAATTAGATTATATTCTTTATTCCCCTCAACATTCTGAAGATAGTAAAAGTATCTTGCTCCGACATTAGCGGAAGGATTGCAGTTACGTGTGTCCTGCGTATATTAATTATACCAAACTAATATATTATATGAAATCAATCAAAAGGAAATGAGGAATAATCTTGTTATCTTGAAGACATGGTTGTCTAAGCTGCACCACTCTTTTCTTGAAAATGGAATCCTATATTAAGCTTTTTTTACTTTAAAATAGACAACTCAAGCTCTTAACAATCCGGTAAGATCTTTTTTCTTGTCGTGTTTAGGTCAGTTTTCGTACACTTCAACTATTTCATCGGACACGCTTTTAGCAGCACAAATAACAAGTACCACTATCCATCAATACTTAATTAATCAGATAAAATGAAATTATCTACTTCCTCCCGTTCACTTTAATTGATTTTTTTGATTATTTTCACACATATTAAGGAATCCGACCATGTTAACAATATTCCTAAGCCCTTTACTCAAAGAGCAACTTTAAAAAGAAAATTAGTTAATTCCTTCTTAATATCTAAAAATATCAAATATTATGAAAAAATATCAAAAAATGAAATAAAATGGATTGGAGATATTTTTAGTCCAATATTGGAATTTGAACCCTCGTATCTATCTCATGATTTTCACCAAATTTATTACTCCTGATAACTCACACAATTAAATGCAAAAATCTGGTAAATAACGAATCTGATAAGAAATGGATCGGATTTTGATGGTTCCCAGTTGTTTTCCATCTTCTTTAAAAGTTAGTAATACTACTACGTAGCCCTACTCTACAGAAAGCAATTAGCCATAACCAATCACAATTGTACTAGTCTACTGTCGACCTCATTCTTGAATGGACTACTACTATACCACGCGGCTTTCCTTTCCAGAGAAAACAAAAGTTCTATATTTTCAATTTTAATTACCATATATATAGTATTAAAATAGTACTGGTCAGTATTTACAATTTTATGGTCCCAAACTACAGTAAGAAATTTGGCAGTTGGTCAGCTTAATTTAATATTGGACCTTTGATTTTAAGTCCCAAAACCACCCGTTTAGTTCTTCTATTTATTCTCCACGAGTGCAGATATCTTCCCTTCATTACCTCACTTTTCTTTTCAGTCAAGCAAACACATACTCGTGAGTCATTTTTCCATCTTCTTGTTTTATTTCTCTCCAACTTTTCTAGCATGTAATTAAGTACATCACTAATTTTAATAGGACTAAACTTTAATTTTCTCCCCTGCAGGTTAAAAAATGGCAATTTTAGTACTTCTTTTTATGGGAATTTCTCTCATGTTTCAATCTGTTCATGGCTATTATGGAGGTTGGATCAATGCACACGCAACTTTTTACGGTGGAGGCGATGCTTCTGGAACTATGGGTACAATAATAAAAGAATTTTTACACTATCAGATTTAAGCGTAAGTTTTTTATCCTTAGTCATATAATAGGTATATTTCTAAAATGCTCCGGAATTTTCACAGGTGGGGCTTGTGGATATGGAAATCTATATAGCACAGGCTATGGGACGAACACTGCTGCGTTGAGCACGGCGTTGTTCAACAATGGTTTGAGTTGTGGAGCATGTTTTCAGCTAAGGTGTGTGAATGCTCGACAGTACTGCTTGCCTGGCACCATTACTGTCACAGCCACAAATTTCTGCCCACCAGGTGGTTGGTGTGATCCTCCAAATCACCATTTTGATCTCTCTCAGCCTGTCTACTTGCGCATTGCTCAATATAGATCTGGCATTGTTCCTGTTGCCTACCGAAGGTAATTCAATAGTACTATGTATACTGAGTAGATGTCATTGTTGATCGGGAAAAAGTCCAAACTTACCCTTTTCACCATACGAATTATCATTTTTTAATGACAATCATATGACGTAGTCAAAGTATAACCTTCAGGTGTAATTTTTGGTCTTTTTAATTTGGTTCAAAATAGATGTCCTTTTTACATAATCAAGAATGAATTAACTATTGTTTTTCCAAGTTAACAATATGAAAAGTTTAATTAATAGTAATTTAGTCAAAAGTATTTGTTTTCTAGGAGTTTGTATTTTATTAAGGGGTGTGCTATAGACAAAATAGTCACTTATTATAGATCCGAGGGGTATCTGGTAAACTAGAAAGATGGTATTTTTACCCTTTCCCTTGCTATTATATTGGGGGTAACAATTTTATCTTCGTCCCATTTTATGTGATGCATATATGCATGAAATTTAAGGAAAAAAAAATATATTTTTTTTAAATTTATGGTCTAAAACAAGTCATAGATATTGTGTAGTTGCAAGTCATCTCATTACAGGTAAAATGATAAGTTTAAAGCTAAATATTTTTAAATAAAAATATATTATTCTTTTTAGGTCAAATTAAAAAGGAAAGTGCATAACATAAATTAAGTTAGAGGGAGTAACTAAACTTTAATTTATTGTACATCTTTTACAGGGACGAACTAAACTGAATTTTCTTGAACGTGTAAATTTACAGGGTACCTTGCAGAAGAAGGGGAGGAATTAGATTTACAATCAATGGGCACTCTTACTTCAACTTGGTTCTTGTGACCAATGTTGGAGGTGCAGGAGATGTAAGATCATTGTACATCAAGGGTTCAAGAACTCAGTGGCAACCAATGTCAAGAAATTGGGGCCAAAATTGGCAAAATAACGCTTACCTCAATGGCCAAAGCTTATCTTTCAAAGTCACCACAAGTGATGGTCGCACTGTTGTTTCTTATAATGCAGCTCCTCATTCCTGGTCCTTTGGCCAGACTTTTACTGGAGGACAGTTCCGTTAATATCAATTTTTTTAAAGTATAGCGCTTACGATATATTTAATTTAAATATTATTTTTAGAGTTGGCCTTAAATTAATGGCTTTTACTCACCATAATTTAAGAAAGAAAAAAAAAATCTGAGAAAAGCGCAATTTGGCACTTTTTGCTTGGCCCTTCAATTGTGGAAGAAAAGGAATTGATTTGGCCTACCTTTTTTTTTGGGTGGTTATTGACGTTTAGGGAGAGGCAGTTGTGAGCTTTTACTGCCCAACTTTATAGTAATAGCATTACAAAATTGTGTGCATAGAAGAAAAATATCTACCTTTTGTACTATAAAAGAGCTAAAGCACTAATTATGCTGAGTATATGTAATGTACCAATTGTCTAGACTATTTGTTTGTAAGGAAAAATGCTTGTACTATAATAAAAGGAAACTCTAAGTTGTATTACGTGTAATGTCTTGTAAAGGGCAATCTCTCCACCTTACAATTTCTTAAAGGTTATGGCGTATTTTTCTTTCTTTCTTTTTTGGTTATTTTGGTATGAGAAAGTTTTATTATAACTATAACAATAATTACACATCAACCTCAAAAAAATATAATAACAACTATTCTCTAGTCTTGGCATATTTAAGTCAGATATATGAATTCTCACTGTTCACTTTTCTTTATTTATGTCTATCACTTCTCACAATTTTTGAATAGGAAGAAGTTCAGCAAAGAGATGCTAGTTGAACTATATGTCATAGCTCGTAGTGTTTGAAGAGGTCACACCCGGCGCAGATAATTTTTGATATTGACAATTTGGAATGAGAAACATAAGGTTAAGGTTAGATGTCTATGCTCCTTCGCTAATGAGTTAACAAAAAAAGTTCTAAAAGAAAGTTAATTAATTAAACTGATTTTTAAAAACATATACTAATTGTATTTGCAGCGGGCAAGCGGCTGATCTAGTTACTTACAGTGGGGTTTAAACTTTTTTCTTTTTCTCCAACGAGGGTGAGGGTGAGAAATGTAGAGGAAGTTGACATAGAAGAAAACAAATTAATAATAATGGTCCTCTAACTATTCCAAGTTGAACAAAGTGGGCACTGTTCTCAGCCTGTCATAATAACAAAACAAAACTCACCCACCAAAAACATTTACCTTATTCCTACAACAGAATATAGACCTCAGTACAAGAGGAAATTGGATTAACTCAATCAAGTCTTTTAACGTTACGAAATGTAGTTGGATTCACAAACTTACTGTATAAGAAAACAGTTTGAGAGAGGCGGCAACATACAAATATACAAACCTTTGGAACTAAAGCGTATCTAGGATTTTAAGAGTATGAGTGCGTTATACTACCGTCTAGCTTTACTCCATCAAAATTTGCTATGACAATAACTTACCGAACAAACCATGGTTAATACTATTATCACAAAGAAATATTATTCCGTTTACACTTGTTCTTAACAAATTTTATACCTTAAAAATGATTAATAATAGAGTCGTTATTTGATGAAAATTCACTTCACAAATCAAAGAAAAATTTGAAGGAAAATATAAATGATAGAAAAATTAGTTGGATTCACAAACTTACTGTATAAGAAAACAATTTTGAGAGAGGCGGCAACATACAAATATACAAACCTTTGGAACTAAGGCGTATCTAGGATTTTAAGAGTGTGAGCTTATACTATCGTCAAGCTTGACTCCATCAAAATTTGCTATGTCAATAACTTACCGAACAAACCATGGTTAATACTATTATCACAAAGAAATATTATTCCGTTTACACTTATTCTTAACAAATTTTATACCTTAAAATTTTAAAATTCACAAATCAAAGAAAAATTTGAAGGAAAATATAAATGATATAAATGATAAAGAAATTAGTTAGAGGATGAGTGTTGTTCGTAAAAAAGTTGAGATAGAAAGATAAGGTAAGGGGGAGATGTGAATTTTAATTTTTTAGGAATTTTAAAACTCAAGAATGAAAAGAAAAAGGGAGAAAAGAATAAACATAAATAAAGAAAATATAAAACAATAAAAGAAGAACAACAAAATGAAACCAAAAAAGAAAAGAAGGAAAAGGAAGATAAGAAACAGAAAAAGAAAAGACAAAAAATATAAAGGGGAGAGGGCAATCGAACGCCTAGCCTGGAGGATATCAAAGGGGCACTTAGCTACCAACGGACCAAAGATGCATCTCGTGCGTGGGTTCATCAAGATATAAATAAGTATAATATCAGAAAAATTACAATGCTATATTCCGGAGGGGAGCATGGGTTCACGTGAACTCATACTTCTACATTTAAATCCGCCCCCGCCTTGGAAGACTCAATGTCAATGCTTTTTTAACACATATCATCTCTTATAAGGTGGTTAGGGCCGCAATCTAACCGAGGCTAGAATACTTATCTTGGCTTAATTTGATTTTTATAATCAAGTAAACTAAAAATGAGCGATCTCAATATCATAGAAAATTCTTAGGAATATTCCTTCCTTTCTAGACGAAGCAGCCAAAAAGGATATGATGTTTGTATAATATGTAGAACATGTAATAAGTAAGACAACAATGATTTAATCTTGGTTATAAATTATAACTTCATGTTACTATTTCAATTTACGTGTCTATGCTCTATACTCGTAATACTAGATTTCTAGTTCATCATCATATATGTTTCAAACTACGTGAAACATACTTTTAAATTCTTCTTTAAGTGATTATCTAATTTAATATTTATTTACCTTGCATTCTATATTATTTTACATAACGATTTAGTATTATATATTAATAGCAAACGTTTTAAATGATGTATCTAGTGATGATATAGCAATACATTTCTCACCTTCTAAAAATCATAAAATCGCTATAAAAATAGAGTTCCTCACTTGATCTGTTATCATTAACATAAGTATCAATCTTCTTATTTTTATAGTGAGAATATAATAAAATTTATTAGTATGATATATTTGTTATTTTTATGTGATAGACAAAAGTAAGAAACGACGTTGATGGCAAACAAAGAGAAGACACTTTCGCAGAAGTCGACTGCAGAAAAATTCAATCTTACCTATATTGTGACAAAAAAAACAAAGAATATTGAAGACAGCTATGCACCTACGGCTATGGTATTTGATGGTTGCCCGACTCATCTTATTTAATTCTAACTTATGATGCTGTTTATTTTTTCCTGAAAGTTATAATGTTCGGGACAATAGTTTGCCAAGTTGTTGAGAGCCGGTGAGAAGAATCACTTGATGCATGGTACTAAAGCATTTTGTACCGTGGTGATCAATCATAAAAAAGTAGAGGATGATTATGCATATTTTTTGGTCACCTTAATGTTTTACATTTACAAGTAAAGGAATGTGTCACTTTCTTTTAAGTTATTTCAAACAAGTTAACCTTTAGAATCAGTTGATCTTTGTTAGATATTTACGTCTATTTGGCTTCGACATTTCATCTTTATTTGGTATTTAAGAACTTTTCTTCTGCATATGAAATATTAGTATTTCACTGACCTCCCTGTAGCCTTGGTATGATTGAGAAGATGGTGGCATTCTTGTGTTTACTAAGTAGGAGTTTCTGATGTCTTTTTTTTTTTTTTTCCTATTTATATGTGTTTGGCTAAATTGATTTGTTTGGTGATGGCTAGAAAGGAATGCAACATTTTCTTCAAATTTTGGTTATGTGAATTTTTTTTCTCTTTATTGTCACGTGAAATTCCATGTTGATTTTTTAAGTGGACTAAAAACTTTTTTGTCCCTTTATAACTGCAATATTAGCAAAGCCACATGTAAGTGAGTTTCTTAAAATTATTAACTATAGAAAGTGTATACGGTAAAACTGAACTTGGAGATCAAACTTACTCGACGCTCGGGTAAGGTCGATACTCGAACGAGCACGAGGATCGGCCGAGCCTGGTATCTTATCGAGCTCAGTATCTGATTCGACTTGGTCTCGAAGATCGATCGAAACAACATACGAATAAATATCGAATACAAAGGCAAGATCGATCCCGATCAAGTTGTACCAAAATTTCGGAGAACTATCGACATCGATCGAAAGCACCAAACCCACCCTTGACAGTCATAGAGGGCATGCTCGGCCCTGCCTCTGAGAACCTCGGGAAAGCGTTGCCAGCTCAGCTGACAAGGGACCATAATTTTCTCCACTAACCAATGATTACAGCGCAAATCATGGCATTAGTGGAAACAGTCCCCAACGGTCAGCAAGACCCATAATTTTCTATAGAATAATGCAAAAAGAAGAAGGTTTTCACCTATAAATAAGGGGAGGTGAGTCAGTGAAAGACACATGGTAACGTTCAAAAAAACTATAAGTATTATTTATTCTAAGCTTGGTTCGTTTATGCTCTATCTCGTACTTTTCCATTACTTCCATTGATAAAGAAAACCCAATCTCAGAAGCTAAGATTGGCTCCATTCGCGAAAGTTGTTTCTATATTTCCATTGTTATTTCCCTTATTAACCTATTTCCTCGTATTTGTATCGACTTGTGTTACGTGTCCTTAGAACCACAGACAAGTTCAATTGTTATCCAATTTTAAAGGTAAACCGTTGGGTGCCCACCATAGGATTAAAGATAATAGTAATCATTTGATACGAATCTGCATAACACACTGCTTTACGCTTGTCTTGGGAGTATCTTTTGATTTCAGGTCTAGCCACCAAGGTGAAAATAACAACGTATCACCTAGTAACGAGGGGCCACCTGATGAAGCCCTCGGAATCGGGGCGGTAGCTCCAAATGATATAAAATCTCATATGGCCGTCGACGCCAACTTGAACACTGATCCCAAAAACAACATTCGTAGGGGAACTCGATCTGTGGCTCGAAGTGCGCAGAACGCCGAAGGAGACGAAATCAGCCTATGCAAGATTTTCAAAACGCTTCAAGCTCAATAGGTAACAATTGCTCAATTACAAAGTCAAAGTCAGATCCCGAGCAGGAACGAGCCCGACCCACCTAAAGAAACTACCCATGGGACAGAAACGGCCGTGATAAGATCAAATGAACAAGAGTCGGGCACCAACCCCGAAGTCATGAGGATGCTCGAAGAACTGACGAAGTAGATCGAGATGGGGAAAAGAAAATCGAAGCTAACTACAAGAAAGTAGAGATCTACAACTCTAGGGTGGATTAAATTCTGGGAGCACCCGCAGTATTGAAAGGGTTAGACGCCAAAAAGTTCGTACAGAAACCTTTTCCTCCAAGCGCGGCCCCGAAACCAATTCCCAAAAGTTTCGTATGCTCGAAATACCCAAATATAATGGAACGACCGACCCCAACGAGCATGTGACCTCTTACACTTGTGCCATTAAAGGAAAACGACTTGGAGGATGACGAGATTGAATCAGTCCTATTAAAGAAATTCGGGGAAACCTTGTGTAAGGGAGTCATGATATGGTCTCACAGTTTACTTCCTAATTCTATTGACTCTTTTGCTATGCTTGCAGACTCTCTTGCTATGCTTGCAGACTCTTTTGTAAAAGTACATGGGGGCTATGAAGGTTGAAACCAGAAAATCGAACCTGTTCAAAGTGAGGAAAAAGGATAACAAAACACTCTGGTAGTTCGTATCCCATTTTCAAATGGAATGGATGGACCTACCGCCGGTCACCTACGATTGGGCTGTCCAAACCTTCACTCGAGGATTGAATAATTGGAGTTCTACTGCTTCACGTCAGTTGAAACAAAATTTGATGGAATACCCTGCCACTACATGCGCCGATGTACACAATTAGTACCAATCAAAGATTAGGGTGGATGACGGCCAGTTCGAGGCCCATTCAGAGTCTTACCCTAGCAGGAGCCTCGAGAGAACCAAGAGAGACACCAACCGAGAGCCGGGGTCTAGTAGATATCGATACCGACCATACAATGATGATAGGAGGAATGGTGGATTTGCATGTAACCACACACAAAGTGAAAGAAAAAATGATCGGGGGCTCATGAACAAAAACAGTTTCGACAGGTTGGTCAGGCCAATAGAGGCACCGAGATTATCAGAATATAACTTCAGCATCGATGCATCCACCATTGTATTGGCCATTGGGCAAATCGGAGATACTAAATGTCCTCGACCCCTACAATCCGACCCATCTCAAAGGAACCCCCGCTTAGTATGCAGATACCATGGAACCCATGGTCAAGTAACCAAAGATTGTTAACAGTTTAGAGAAGAGGTGGCCCTATTATTCAATGAAGGGCATCTTCTTGAATTCTTGAGCGATTGAGCCAAGACACACTTCGGTAACAAGGACTCCAATAAGCGAATAGAACAAGAAGAAGTCGAACCTCAACAAGTCATTAGCATGATCATTGGTGGGGTCGATACATCACAAGAACCAACATCAAAGCGCACCGAGATGCCCATCCCTAGGGAAAAATGAGTTCGAGAGCGCAGACCAGAAGAAGTCATATCTTTCAGCAATGAGGATGCTAAAGGTATCATTCAATCTCACAATGATGCCCTGGTAATATCTGTACTAGTAAATAAAACTAGAATTAAACGTGTGTTAATTGATCCAGGTAGTTCTATCAACATTATCCAATCGAGGGTTTTAGAGCAGCTCGGGCTGTCAGATAAGATCATTCCCAAATCCCGAATCCTAAATGAGTTCAACATAGCATGCGAAACCACTAAAGAGGAGATCACATTGCTAGTAAAATCTGCAGGGGTCATGTGCAGAACCAGGTTTTACGTGATCGAAGGGGACATGAGGTATAACGCTCTTCTCGGGAGGCTGTGGATCCATCATATGAGGGCGGTACCCTCGACCCTCCACCAGACATTAAAATTCTGAGTCCCGGAAGGGATCAAAACAATCTATGGAGAACAACCTGCAACAAAAGAAATGTTTGCCGTCGAGGAAGTGATCCCAATTTCGACCCCCACGACTCCAACGAAATCCAGTTCGACCTTCGACCTCAAGGCCAAATAGCAATCACCAATTCCAGCCTCGACACAATCGAATGAGCGAGAAATGATCGAGGATGATGATCAGGAAATACCCCGATCATTCGTGGCGCCATATGACTCCGATGCTACTAAATTAACAATCGAAGAGCTAGAACAGGTTATATTAATCAAGCATATGCCTGATCGCAAGGTATATTTAGGCATAGGATTAACCCCCGATCTCAGGAAATTTTTTTATTCATTTTCTTTTGGTTAACATCGATTGTTTTGCTTGGTCCCACCTTGACATGACAGGGATCCCACCGGAGGTGACCACTCACAAATTAAGCCTGAATCCGAAGTTTATTCTGGTCAGGCAAAAAAAGAGGCCCCAGTCCGAGATATAACATGTTTTCATTAAGGACGATGTGACGACCAAAAATCCAACTAGTCATGATGGAACTTAACCAATTCTGCTAGGTAAGCCAACTCATCAAGTCTATTACAATATAACTTACTAAGGTTACATAAATGATCTCTTATACACCTCCCTAGGACTGATAGTACAAATCACGAGCTTCTAAGAATAGAGTTTACAATTCTAGCATGAAATAAATACATCATCTATTTGAAATATATCATCTATTTGAAATATACGTAAAAAGAGTTTTATATATCTAAGGCTACCATGAACAAGAGGAAGCTATAACAGAAATGCAGGTACATCTTCAAATCCAGCTTCCGCCATGGAAAACAACATCGTCATCCGAAATCTGCACGCAATGTGCTGGAAGTGTAGTATGAGTACAACCGACCCCATGTACTCAAAAAGTAACAAACCTAACCTCAGGTTGAAAGTAGTGACAAGCTTGTACCAAGGTCAGAGTCCACACCAATATCCAGTAACATCTCATAACAATATAATTAAAGCATCACAAGGAATAACTCAATAATAAATTGTTCGGCTCGTTCACAATTTCAAATATATATATATATATATATATATATATATATATATATATATATATATATATATATATTTTCTTTTCAAGTATAATAGTAAAACTCAATTCTTTTTACCGAAATCACTAAAATATGAGTAAGTCTGAAAACTATGATTTTTTCCATAAACTTTCTTCCATAATAGAAGATTTTCTTTTTCAAATAGCATGAGGAAAGTACATCTCTATGTCTATATGTCAATGTGCATGCCAATGCAATGGAAAATAGTGATAAAACCATATGCATACTCTCAGAGTATCAATTCACTCAGTCCTTCATGTCACTCAATCCTCCCAGTCACTCAGTCCTCCCAGTCACTCATGCCTCACAGTCACCCAATCCTTCCAAGTCACATGACACTCCGCTTGGCAATCACACTCAGTAGGTACCTGCGCTCATTGGGGGTGTGTACAGACTCCTAAGGGGCTTCTTCAGTCTAAGTGCTATAACAAGCCATTCATGGCATTAATTAATAAAACGTGCTGCAGCGTGCAGCCCGATCCCATAATCATCCTCACAATTAGACCCTCGGCCTCATTCAGTCATCAATCTCTCTAGTCTCTTAGCTCAACATGTCATGAAAATTAACCCAAAAATGATGATATATTGTATCAATAAATAACAATAGAGACTAAGATATGATATGAATGTATGAATATGTCTGAGTATGAAATATCAATGAAATCAGTGAGACGACAGCAAGAGCGACCACTATGGGTCCCAACAATATCGACATAAAGCCTAAATATGATATCTAGAATGATTGATAGCTCAATTACTTTATCACATGGTGAAAACACATGTATCAACAAAATAGGGCCATTAAACAGTACCATCGAAATAACAGAGTCACAATTCACTGGGTGCACGCCCACATGCCCATCACCTAGCATGTGCGTCACCTCAAGACCAATCACACAACACGTAATTTAGGGCTTCATACCCTCAGCACTAAGTTTAGAAGAGTTCCTTATCTTAAGTCGTGCAAATCCCTATTCCAATATACCATTGCCTCGCGAGTTGGCCTCCAAATGCCTCGAATCTAGCCACAAATAGTTCGATACAATCAACATAAGCTATAGGGATAAATTCCAAATAATAAAAAGCGAGTCTTTTATTATAACCCCGAAGCAAACCAACTTGATACTTAAGGAAACATCATGGAATTCAATGGAACCAATATTAGTAACAATTTCCATAATTTAGACCATTTAGACAATTTAGCAAACACTTAGGAGGCATACATTTCTACTTCTCTTAACCATTTAATTAGTTCTTCCAACTAACACCATCTACCAACAATTCATCCCACCGTCATTCTTTAACAACCTATTCTCCCAACATCACATGGGTGGCCAACCATTTACGCCCAACCAACAAAATCTCATCAAATAATCACTTTTCAATCTCTACAATGGGTATTTATTTAGATTGAGAATTTATAGGTTCCAATACTTGATTCATACACATATTTCCATAATACATCCATACATGTTTACATAATACTCATACACCAAAGAATCTTTCATGACCCACTTTTAATCAAAATCCCGAAATTGAAAATATATGGTATGGACACTTACCTCTTTGATGAAGATCTTGTGATATTTCTTTGTTAATCTTCAAAGATTTGAGTAAGAATTGAAGAATGATTTGATGAAGATCACTTTCTCACTCTAGGGCTCCCTCTCTCACTCTAAAGCATCAGATTTTTGCTCAAAAAGGACCCATTGCGTGTATTTAATGAAGTTGGGTCGGGTTATAAAATAGAAGAATGGATAGTCCAAAATTTTAGATCGAGCTACAGACCTAGCGTCGCCAAGATAAAGCCTGGTCTATCCTGGCTTTACCCTGGCCTTGCCAGCCTAAAGCCTGGCCCAACCTGGCTTTACCCTGGCCTCGCCAGCCTAAAGCCTTGTCCAGCCTGGTCTAGCATGGATGAAATTTTTTTTCAACTCCCCAGCATTGCTTAACCGCGCTCAAAACTCTGAAAATACAATGTATTAGCCTACCTTGACACCACAAGACCTTAAATTACATAGTGATGTTTTCTGGGGCCTTACAGATGAGGTATCCAAACTTCTTAATATAGGGTCTATTCGGGAAGTGAAATACCCGAAATAGCCAGCAAACGTAGTGGTAGTCCCTAAGAAAGGAAACAAAATGAGAATGTGCATAGATTATAAAGATTTGAACAAGGCATGTCCCATAGATTATGCCTACTCTGGGTATAACCAAATATTGATGGACTCGGGTGATCAGGAAAAAAATTTCTTTATCACTAAATTCGGTACATACTGCTATAATGTAATGCTATTTAGATTAAAAACCCCAGTGCTACTTACCAACGTTATGTAAATATAATGTTTGAGGAAAAAATTGGGAAAACAATGGAAGTTTATATTGGTGATATGTTATTAAAGCCTCTGCGAGTAGAGGACCATTTAAAACATTTGCAGGAAGCCTTCAACATATTGAGAAAGTACAACATGAAACTGAATCCAGAAAAATGTGCTTTTGGGGTCGGATCCAGTAAGTTCCTCAGGTTCATGATCTCCAATCAAGGAATGGAGATCAATCCTGACAAAATCAAGGCTATCGAGGACATCGCTATAGTCTATAGCTTGAAGGTCGTGCAAAGCCTATATGTGTTGTGACAACTTTCCCATTACGGAATATAATGCATAAGCCCGAACTCTCGGGATGATTGGCCAAATGGGCCATAGAGATTAGTGAGAACGATAACGAATATCAACTCTGAACTGCCATTAAATCTCAGATATTGGAAGATTTCATAGCCGATTTTACACCATCTCTGATTCTAGAAGTCAATAAAGAAATATTGGCCTGCTCGAAGGCCTCCTCAGGAATCTAGATCTTATTTACAAATTGTGCGTCAAATGTAAAAGGTTTCGGGCTTGGCATAGTGCTGAAACCACCCTCGAGCAATGTAGTTAGACAAATGATCAGAACTTTGAAATTGACTAACAATGGGGCCGAATATGAGGCCATGATTGCAGGTCTAGAACTCGCAAAAAACTTGGGGGCAGAAGTAATTAAGGCTAAGTCTGACTCCCTTCTCGTGGCGCATTCGTGGTTAGGGAAGAACGAATGCAAAGATACCTCGACAAGTTACAAGTAATACTACATCAATTCAAAGAATGGAGTGTACAACACGTGCCCCGAGATCAGAATAGTGAGGCCGATACCCTAGAAAATTTAGGCTTGGCGGTGGAAGATGGCGAGCTCGAATCAGAGGTAGTCGTACAATTGAGAAAGTCGGTGACAAAAGGAGGCTACATCAAAGTAAACTCCGCGAGCCTAACTTGGGACTGGAGAAGCAAATACATACAATACCTGAAAATAGGGAATTTACTGAAGGATCCAAAAGAGACGAGGTCTCTGCACACAAAAGTAACTCGGTTCAGCCTATCTGAGGACGGGGTCGTATTCAAGAGAACGTTCGATGGTCCACTTGTTATTTGTCTCGGGCCAGGAGACACCAATTACATTTAAAGAGAGATTCACGTGGACACTTGTGGAAATTACTCAGGTTCCAAACTATTAGTTCGAAAGATAATCAGGGTTGGTTACTATTAGATCGATATGGAAAAAGATACAAAGGAGTTCATACGAAAATGCGACGGGTACCATAAACTCGCGCTATCGATTCACCATCCTGGGGAGCCACTGCACTTGATCATATCACCATGGCCATTTATGAAATGGGGGATGGACATCGTTGGCCCTTGTCGCGCCCCTTTTTCTTGCGAAATCAGGTTTCGACGTCGTGACAACTCTTTTAAGGAAGGGAAGGTTAAAAAAGAGAGTCGCCACCTAACGGGTTTGAGGTGCGTTAGGGCACTTATTTGCAAATAACTCTGATTTAACTAGTTTGCGTCATCAAAGATCGGGTAAGGGCTCAAAATTACCTCAAAGAAAAGGTGTTAGGTACTCTTCGAGGTCCACAATTGTGGGTCTCGGCCGAACATGAATTATGTGAATTAATCAGATAAATTGAGACAAAGAAAGCGAGAAGTTCGGGAAGTTTTTATTATCAACAAACTTTAAACACATGGCTTAGAGATAAATAGGAATATGAAGGAGGGGGTCCTAAGTTTTTTAGCCTAAAGGATCACCCCGTGCAACATAAATAGTACTTCGTAACTCCCTCTGAAAGGGTGTTACTTATATTATCCAGCGGGCACAGACTATTATCTCCTGCTTCCCGATTACTATCTTCAAGTTGTTACGTAAAACGTACTAGTTCAATTATAAGTCGTTCCCTGTGCGTGCACTACTCGTCTCATGCCTATGGTCCAGGTGGTTTTGGACCTCTATTTGGGTGGTTTTAGACCTTATCTAGGCTGCTCAAAAATGCAAAACTAGGCGACAAGGAAAAACATATAAAGACTTCACATAAAGCAACTAAGGCTCACATTGACCCCCACACTTGACAACAAATGCACGCAAACACATATGCAAATTAAGAGACTTCAAAACCTTAAACCTATAGACATGATTTCTAGGTGGCCTTGAATCAAAGTATGGGCATTTCCAAATGCAAGGTGCCATTTCACACAAACAATTTTAGGAGGCGTATTTGGTACTGCAAGCTGATTATTGAAATTGAATATTATAAGTGATTAAACCTATAAGCATGATTTCTAGGTGATTCCGGATTCTAGTATTATATAGGTAATGCTATAATTTTTGAGGTACTGGCAAATTAGAATGTTGCAAGTCTTATAAATATGGTATCTAATCATTTGTGTAAATGGGCAACGATGTCGTCGATAAACATCCGTTGGGCAGAATTTCTAACAATTGACAATTGGGCTTGATATTAAACACTTTATCCCTATAGGCATGCTTTCTAGGCGGGCAGTATGATTCAATAGCGAATTTAAGTAGTTAAAATCCTATAGGCATGGTATCTATTGTATAGTAAAAGACAATAGCAAATGAAGTGATCAAATCCTATAGGCATGGTTTCTAGTGTAAAGTGTAAGACAATAGCAAATGAAGTGACCAAATCCTATAGGCATGCATTTCTAATGATCATTGCGATACAGTATCAAACGAAATGATCAGAATCCTATAGGCTTGATTGCTAGTGAATATGCTGAGGCGAATTGAAAGATAGTTCATTGGCATTTATTCCTATAGGCAGGATTTCTAATAACACATAACAATAAATATAATTGCAACATTTTCTACTTGTGTTTGATAGTAAACAATATGTGTGTGCGTGTTTCCTATAATGGCATGGTTTCTATAGTGCACATAGTAATTGGACAACACGTATAGAAAATAATTATCAATTTCTATAGGCATGTTATCTACCCCTTTTCATGCAAACATTAAGACTCTACCCATTTCCCATTTTTACTAACACCCCGTTGTTCATTACAAAGATATTACAGGCCCAATAGCAAAGTAATTACAAGTATTGTACAAATAATGATAGTAGGATCAAAAGGAAACACCCAGCATTGCATGGGCCTTCAGCAACTCTCATGCAGTATACCCAGGAATCAACACAAACTAGAATTCATAGAAGAACTTAAGCAAGATCACACAACAATAGATTGACCAACCAATTTACATATTCAGTAGACCACATGAAGAAATAGTGGAGTGTCAGGAATAATGTAGGTTTCAATATTAGGGGAAATGATTAAGGACCCAAATCCTAGTGCGTCAGAGTTCACAAGGGCCTCAAATGGACCCCAAGTAGTGCTCACACTAGGGAGGTCAGTAGCATTAGCCTTGATAGACCTGTATTTCAGTCGGCTAAGAATAAGGAGTTCAAAACAACATAAATGACAATGTAGGAGAATGGACAATAGCTGAGAGACAAAAGTGAGGAACACACTTATAACCTAAAGCAGACATAGCTATAGGGAGCAACTAATCAAACAGGCCATCTGGCTCAGCAGGATTACAACACATAGCATAGTACCACATAGACAACCACATATTGAAAGAGTTGGGGGGAAGAAATAGGTTTGCATAGGTTATCAGTCATGACACTAAACCAATTGAGGCTTAAGAGGTTCAGATTAAGCTAAACATGCATCCTAAAATCATGATAATCAGTATTTAGACATGATAGGGGACACATTTTGTGATAAACACAGGAAGAAATAGGGTATCAAATCAACTAGGACAGACTAGAAAACATATTAGAATAGAAGCAAGATCATAGTGGATAGAAAATAGTCTTAATACAAATTGCAACACATTGTACATGCAGAACATGCATTGCAAGGACTCAGAATCGAGTAATATAGCAAACTCATACCAAATATCACATAAGGGTATTTTGGGATTGTCACAATAGACTAAACAACTAGAGAAGATCTAAATCATGTCACAAAATAGTTCAAGCAGGGCATGGAAAAATAGATTGAGGTAACTGTTAAGATCTCAATCAATCACTAATGGGTATGGGGATTATGCTGAGTGACAAATAGCAAGTGAACATGTCATAATTAACACAGACATTCTAGCATTCACTATAGAGGCTGAAGATAAACAAACAAGCATGAATTAGGGAAACATACAGACACCATTGCACTCAGATTACCTAAGTTAGGCTTGGGTAAACACAGAACTAGTAGCATTAGGATGAAAGTCAAGTGCTAAAAGACTTAGAACAACATAGAATTGATAGAATCACGTGCAAAAGCAATCCAAAAAAACATATCGAGCCAAGGATTTCAGAGGTGAGAACACATGCAAATCGAAGACATGTAGGGATGAAATTATAAAGTTAAGTAACTCACCAGTTAAGTGGACAACAAATAAGAGCAAAAGATCCACAAGAACCTAGAAACCTCGATGCGTCCAAGTTCCCAAGGGCTTCAAAGAATCCCGGTTAATGCTTGCACCCAGAAGAGTTCGAACAGTAGATTCTCTGTGATCTTGGCTTTCATTCGGACACCACAGAACAAAGAACAAGATAATAAAGGAATTCACAGAGCAAAGCTTCAAGTTTTTAGCGAGATTATAGCGATTAAGGTCTGTTTTAAAGGGGAATGGGGAGGGGTTTATATAGTAGTAGATATTAAACACCCAAACAAGGAAAACCATCAATCAAATACGAGAAAGGAAAGAGCATCACATGCAATTGAAAATTAGTGAGGAAAAGAGAAGATCTCAAACCCTAGTTTTTTAGGGAAAGTAAATATTGACAAAATATAACAAAAATTAGACATACAATAGAATATAGGACGAATACAGACATAATAGAATCGAACCCATTTGGGTTCGATTTAGAGAGATCTGAAATCCTAGTTTTAGGGAAAGTGTAAATCAGCAAAAATACAAACAAAATCGGACTCACACAGTGTAGAATAAAATGTGTGTAGATATAATATCATCCAGATTCAAGAGATGGGAGTCAATCAGATAGAATCAAAGTGGTAGTACTTGCCATATTTAGGCAAGTACTAGGTAATACCATGGAGAATCAATCAATAGCGGAAACATACTAACATGGTAAGCAGATGAGGGGAAAATCCCATCAAAAGAGGGATTAAGGAAAGGATTTTGAGAGGTGGCGGCTAGGGTTCGTAGGAGAATAGAGTGGAGAGATTAAGAGCGTTTAGGAGCGGCGGGTTAGATGAAACAGTAGGGTTTTGGGCTGGCTAGGTTAATTAAAAACGGGGGGAAAGATGTGAGCCATTGATCTTGAAAGATCAATGGTTGGGATTTAAAAATGAATGGGGCGGGTTAAAATGAAACGGGTACCGACCGGGTAATAGACAGGGTCGTTTGGTCTTGGGACAGGGGTAATTGGGCTAATTTGTGTCCGAATTTGGTTTTAACAATTGGCTATTATTTAAATACACAAAAATTAACAAAATAATTTATAAAAAATACTTAATAAATTTATAAAAATCTTATTTATGCAATAAAATGATTAACAATAATAATTTAGCATTATAAAATATAGAAGGCTATTTTAACACAAATAGTATAGAGAAAAAAAGTAATTACATATGGATATAGGCTATTAGTGCAAAATTAGATAAATAGCTTAAAAAATGCAAATATAATTATAGAAAATAAAGTAAAAATATTATGAAACATATATGAGGATGAAAAATAGTAATTTGGAGATTAAGTTATCATAAAATAATTTGAAGGAATAATTAATAATTATTCAAGTAATTTAAATGCAGAAAAAATTAATTTAAAAGCTCTAAAAATTATGAAAAATTATGAAAAATGCTTGTATAGATTTGTAAACTAAATGCAAAATGATGTTTTGAAAGTATATATATATTTTTTGAAAAAATGTGAGGGCAAAATTGGGTATCAACAGCCCTCTCCCACGGGCACTAGATAAAGCTCAATTTATTTTATTTATGATAAACTGTAATTTTAAATGGGTTGAAGCTTAAGCATACGAGAAGATCAGTGAAAAGGAAGTGATCGATTTTATTTGGGACCACATCGTATGCTGATTCGGGATACCATCTGAAATTGTATGTGAAAATGGAAAGCAATTCATTGGTAGCAAAGTCACAAAATTTTTCGAGGATCACAAAATCAGGAGAATCTTATCAACGCCTTACCACCCCAGTGCAAATAGACAAGCATCAACAAATAAAATCATTATACAAAACCTTAAGAAAAGGTTAACTGAAGCCAAGGGAAAATGAAGGAGATTCTACCCAAAGTCCTTTGGGCATACAGAACGACCTCGAGATCCAATACCGGGGCTTTGCCATTCTCACTGGTACGGCACCGAAGCCCTTATACTGGTCAAAGTCGGTGAACCAAGTATCATATTTCGATATGAAATGGAGGAATCTAACAACGAAACCATGCTTACAAACTTGGAACTATTAGACGAAAGACGAAAAATTGCCTTGTTCGATTGGCCGCCTAAAAGCTGAAAATCGAGAGGTATTATAATCTAAGGGACAAGCTTAGATACTTCAAAATTGGAGACTTGGTGTTAATAAAAGTCATGTTAAACACGCGAAATCCAAACGAAGGGAAGTTGGGCCCGAACTGGGAAGGTCCGTACCAAATTCTCAAAATCACCGGGAAAGGATCTTATAAACTCGGGACAATGGACGACCAAGAGTTACCTAGAAATTGGAACGTGACACACCTAAAACGATACTATTGCTAAGGTATGGCTTCCGTTAAACACATTGATATCTTGAAAACTAACCATTGCAGATAATCGATGAGGTACAATGAGGAACTTGAAGACCGAAAGCACGCATTGCACTCTTGCAGTCAAAGACATCAAAAAATTAGATCGTCCTTAGATTTATAAAGAGAAGATTATAATAAAAAGAATAAGGATTTCCTTTTTTATAGTAGAAGGACAGATGTTCCGGTAAGGAGGTGCGAACGGCTGGTTGTGGAGGGCACGAGAAGAGGTAGAGGGCGGCCTAAGAAGTATTGGGGGAGGTGATCAGGCATGATATGATGAGGCTTCATATTTCCGAGGACATGACAATTGATAGGAATATGTGGAGGTCGAGTATTAGGGTTGTAGGTTAGGAGATAGTTGAGTGTTGCCTTATGTCATAACTTTGTGCGACTAGTTTGGTAGGGATACTATTTCGCTTTTGCTTTGTATCTTTCTTTTGGATTTCATATTTTTCCTATTATTTCTATGTTGTTACTGATATTGTCTCCTTTTGTCTTTTTGTCTTATTGAGCCGAGGGTCTTTCAGAAACAACCTTTCTACTCCTTCGGGGTAGGGGTAAGGTCTACGTACATACTACCCTCCCCAGATCCCACTAGTGAGATTTCACTTGGTTGTTGTTGTTGTTATAGCAGAAGGACTGATAGATGGAAAGAATAATAGAAAAAGAAAAGGAATTTGAAAAATGAGTGTCAGGAGGGAGGGAAATCTTGTTGGGGAGTAGGGAAGGGGTGACTTTGGCTCACATGGGATTGTGTTTGAGGTAATTGGTAAGAAATTAGGAGAAATTCGGCAAAGAGAGAGAGAGAGAGTAATAGACAATAGCTTTAGAAATAAATAAAGAAATAGAGTAGTAGGGCAGACTAGGATTTGGTAAATATTACTGAATGTGGGACCCAAAGTCCATTTGGCGAAAGATGAAACTAGACTCATACAATTTATGTCGGCCATGTAAGAGTTGTATCTCGTACACAATAAAACTTCTCGATAAAGACCAAAAAAGTTTATATTGCTTTTAAGAACATATATTAATTGTATTTACAGTGAAGTTCCGTTTTTTCCCTTTTCTCGAATGAGGGTGAGGGTGAGGGTGAGAAACGTAGAGGAAGTTAAAATAGAAGAGAACACATTAATAATTAATAATAACGATCCTCTAACTTTTCCAAGTTGAATAAAGTGGGCGCTGTTCTCAGCCTATCACAATAACAAAACAAAACTCACCGACCAAAAAAAATTCGTTATTCCTACAACAGAATATAGACATTAGTATAAGAGAAAATTGGATTAACTCAATCAAGTCTTTCACCATTACAAAATGTAGCTGAATATTAGCACAAATCATATCTCTTATAAGGTGGTGAGGACTGCAATCTAATCGAGTCCAGAAATTTATCTTGGCTTGATTTGATTTTCGTAATTAAGTAATCTGAAATTGAGCTTGACCTCATTTTGGTACCAAATTATTAGCTAGCTCTCAATGTCATAGAAAATTTTTAGGAGTATTCTCTCCTTTTTAGACGAAGCAACCAAAGAGGATAAGACGTTTGTATAATATATAGAACATGTATTAAAGGAGAGAATACTCCTTTATTTGGGGTTTTGCACTATTTCCATAAAACCCAGAAATAATTTGTTATTAACCTTAACAAACAATTGGTTTTTACACTATTTCCATAAAACCCAGAAATAAACATCGACTATAAACACATCCTGGTAAGTATATCGTTCACTTACTTGTTCTTATTTCAGATTCATGCTAAATCAATGATATCCAATACAAATTAATTCATAATGAAAAATATATATTATTTGACTAGCACTATCAAATACATCAAAAAATTAGATCGCCCTTAGATTAATAAAGAGAAAATTATAATAAAAAGAATAAGGATTTCCTTTTTTATAGTAGAAGGACAGATGTTCCGGTAAGGAGGTGCGAACGGCTGGTTGTGGAGGGCACGAGAAGAGGTAGAGGGCGGCCTAAGAAGTATTGGGGGAGGTGATCAGGCAGGATATGATGAGGTTTCATATTTCCGAGGACATGGTACTTGATAGGAACATATGGAGGTCAAGTATTAGGGTTGTAGGTTAGGAGGTAGTTGAGTGTTGCCTTATGTCATAACTTTGTGCGACTAGTTTAATAGGGATACTATTTTGCTTTTGCTTTGTATCTTTCTTCTGGATATCATATTTTTCCTATTATTTCTGTGTTGTTACTCATATTGTCTTCTTTTATCTTTTTGTCTTATTTAGCCGAGGGTCTTTCGAAAACAACCTCTCTACTCCTTTGGGGTAGGTGTAAGGTCTGCGTATACACTACCGTCCATAGATCTCACTAGTAATATTTTACTGGGTCGTTATTGTTGTTATAGCAGAAGGACCGATAGATGAAAAGAATAATATAAAAAGAAAAGGAATAAGATAATTTGAAAAATGAGTGTGTGGAGGGAGGGAAATCTTACTGAGGAGTGGGGAAGGGGTGACTTTGGCTCACATAGGATTGTGTTTGAGGTAATTGGTAAGAAATTAGGAGAAATTCGGCAAAGAGAGGGTAATAGGCAATAGCTTTAGAAATAAAGAAAGAAAGAGAGTTGTAGGACAGACAATGACTTGGTAAATATTACTGAATGTGGGACCCAAAGTCCACTTGGCGAAAGATGAAACTAGACTCATACAATTTATGTCGGCCATGAAATAGTTGTATCTCGTACACAATAAAACTTCTCGATAAAGACCAAAAAAGTTTATATTGATTTTAAGAACATATATTAATTGTATTTACAGTGAAGTTCCGTTTTTTCCCTTTTCTCGAATGAGGGTGAGGGTGAGAAACATAGAGGAAGTTAAATTAGAAGAGAACACATTAATAATTAATAATAACAGTCCTCTTAACTTTTCCAAGTTGAATAAAGTGGGCGCTGTTCTCAGCCTGTCACAATAACAAAACAAAACTCACCGACCAAAAAATATTCGTTATTCCTACAACAGAATATAGACATTAGTATATGAGAAAATTGGATTAACTCAATCAAGTCTTTCACCGTTACAAAATGTAGCTGAATTTTAGCACAAATCATTTCTCTTATAAGGTGGTGAGGGATGCAATCTAATCGAGTCCAGAATACTTATCTTGGCTTGATTTGCTTTTCGTAATCAAGTAATCTGAAATTGAGCTTGACCACATTTTGATACAAAATTATTGGCTCAATCTCAATGTCATAGAAAATTCTTAGAAGTATTCCCTCCTTTTGAGACGAAGCAACCATAGAGGATAAGACGTTTGTATAAGATATAGAACATGTATTAAAGGAGAGAATACTCCTTTAATTGGGGTTTTGCACTATTTCCATAAAACCCTGAAATAATTTGTTATTAACCTTAACAAACAATTGGGTTTTGCACTATTTCCATAAAACCTAGAAATAAACATCGGCCATAAACACATCCTGGTAAGTATATCGTTCACTTACTTGTTCTTATTTCAAATTCATTCTAAATCAATGATATCTAATACAAATTAATTCATAATGAAAAATATATATTATTTGACTAGCACAGTCAAATACATCAAAAAATTAGATCGTCCTTAGATTTATAAAAAGAAGATTATAATAAAAAGAATAAGGATTTCCTTTTTTATAGTAGAAGGACAGATGCTCCGGTAAGGAGGTACGAACGGCTAGTTGTGGAGGGCACGAGAAGAGGTAGAGGGCGGCCTAAGAAGTATTGGGAGAGGTGATCAGGCAGGATATGATGAGGCTTCATATGTCCGAGGACATGGTACTTGATAGGAACATGTGGAGGTCGAAAATTAGGGTTGTAGGTTAGGAGGTAGTTGAGTGTTGCCTTATGTCATAACTTTGTGCGACTAGTTTGGTAGGGATACTATTTCGCTTTTGCTTTGTATCTTTCTTCTGGATTTCATATTTTTCCTATTATTTCTATGTTGTTACTAATATTGTCTCCTTTTGTCTTATTGAGCCGAGGGTCTTTCGGAAACAACCTCTCTACTTTTTCGGGGTAGGGGTAAGGTCTGTGCACACACTACCCTCCCCAGATCCCACTAGTAAAATTTCACTGGGTTGTTGTTGTTGTTGTTGTTGTTGTTATAGCAAAAGGACCGATAGATGAAAAGAATAATAGAAAAAGAAAAAAGAATAAGATAATTTGAAAAATGAGTGCGAGGAGGGAGGGAAATCCTGCTGGGGAGTGAGGAAGGGGTGACTTTGGCTCACATAGGATTGTGTTTGAGGTAATTGGTAAGAAATTAGGAGAAATTCGGCAAAGAGAGAGTAATAGGCAATAACTTTAGAAATAAAGAAAGAAAGAGAGTAGTAGGGCAGATTAGGACTTGGTAAATATTACTGAATGTGGGAGCCAAAGTCCACTTGTCGAAAGATGAAACTAGACTCATACAATTTATATCGGTCATGTAATAGTTGTATCTCGTACACAATAAAACTTCACGATAAAGACCAAAAAAGTTTATATTGCTTTTAAGAATATAAATTAATTGTATTTAGAGTGAAGTTCCGTTTTTCCCTTTTCTCGAACGAGGGTGAGGGTGAGAAACGTAGAGGAAGTTAAAATAGAAGAGAACACATTAATAATTAATAATAACGGTCCTCTAACCTTTCCAAGTTGAATAAAGTGGGCTCTGTTCTCATCCTGTCATAATAACAAAACAAAACTCACCCACCAAAAATATTTACCTTATTCCTACAACAGAATATAGATATTAGTATAAGAGAAAATTGAATTAACTCAATCAAGTCTTTCATCGTTACGAGATAGTAGATGAATTTTAGCACAAATCATATCTCTTATAAGGTGGCGAGGGCTTCAATCTAATCGAGTCCAGAATACTTGTCTTGGCTTGATTTGATTTTCGTAATCAAGTAATCTAAAATTGAGCTTGACCTTATTTTGGTACCAAATTATTAGCTCGATCTCAATGTCATAGAAAATTCTTAGGAGTATTCTCTCTTTTTTAGACGAAGCAACCAAAGAGGATAAGACGTTTGTATAATATATAGAACATGTATTAAAGGAGAGAATAGTCCTTTAATTGGGGTTTTGCACTATTCCATAAAACCCAGAAATAATTTGTTATTAACCTTAACAAACAATTGGGTTTTGCACTATTTTCATAAAACTCAGAAATAAACATCGACCATAAACACATCCTGGTAAGTATATCGTTCACTTACTTGTTCTTATTTCAGATTCATGCTAAATCAATGATATCCAATACAAATTAATTCATAATGAAAAATATATATTATTTGACTAGCACTGTCAAATACATCAACAAATTATATCGTCCTTAGATTTATAAAGAGAAGATTATAATAAAAAGAATAAAGATTTCCTTTTTTATAGTAGAAGGACAGATGCTCCGGTAAGGAGATGCGAACGGCTGGCTGTGGAGTGCACGAAAAGAGGTAGAGGGCGGCCTAAGAAGTATTGGGGAAGGTGATCAGGCAGAATATGATGAGGCTTCATATTTTCGAGGACATGTCACTTGATAAGAACATGTGGAGGTCGAGTATTAGGGTTTAGTTTTGCCTTATGTCATAACTTTGTGCGACTAGTTTGGTAGGGATACTATTTTGCTTTTGCTTTGTTTCGTTCGTCTGGATTTCATATTTTTCCTATTATTTCTGTGCTGTTACTGATATTGTCTCCTTTTGTCTTTTTGTCTTATTGAGCCGAGGGTCTTTCGGAAACAACCTCTCTACTCCTTCGGGGTAGGGGTGATGTCTGCGTACACAATACCCTCCCCAGATCCAACTAATGAGATTTCACTGGGTCATTGTTGTTGTTATAGCAGAAGGACCGATAGATGAAAAGAATATTAGAAAAATAAAAGGAATAAGATAATTTGAAAAATTAGTGTGAGGAGGGAGCGAAATCCTGCTGGGGAGTGGGGAAGGGGTGACTTTGGCTCACATAGGATTGTGTTTGAGGTAATTGGTAAAAAATTAGGAGAAATTCGGCAAAGAGAGAGTAATAGGCAATAACTTTAGAAATAAAGAAAGAAAGAGTGTAGTAGGACAAACTAGGACTTGGTAAATATTACTGAATGTGAGAACCAAAGTCCACTTGGCGAAAGATGAAACTAGACTCATACAATTTATGTCAGCCATGTAATAGTCGTATCTCATACACAATAAAACTTCTCGATAAAGACCAAAAAAGTTTATTTCGCTTTTAAGAACATATATCAATTGTATTTACAGTGAAGTTTTGTTTTTTCCCTTTTCTCGAACGAGGGTGAGGGTGAGAAACGTAAAGAAAGTTAAAATAGAAGAGTTCACATTAATAATTAATAATAACGATCCTCTAACTTTTCCAAGTTGAATAAAGTGGGCGTTGTTCTCAGCCTGTCACAATAACAAAACAAAACTCACCGACCAAAAAATATTCGTTATTCCTACAATAGAATATAGACATTAGTATAAGAGCAAATTGGATTAACTCAATCAAACCTTTCACCGTTACAAAATGTAGCTGAATTTTAGCACAAATCATATCTCTTATAAAGTGGTGAGGGTTGCAATCTAATCGAGTCCAGAATACTTATCTTGGCTTGATTTGATTTTCATAATCAAGTAATCTGAAATTTAGTTTACCCTTATTTTGGTACCAAATTATTAGTTCGATCTCAATGTCATAGAAAATTCTTAGGAGTATTCTCTCCTTTTTAGACGAAGCAACCAAAGAGGATAAGACGTTTGTATAATATATAGAACATGTATTAAAGGAGAGAATAGTCCTTTAATTGGGGTTTTGCACTATTTCCATAAAACCCAGAAATAATTTGTTATTTACCTTAACAAACAATTGGGTTTTGCACTATTTCCATAAAACCCAGAAATAAACATCGGCCATAAACACATCCTGGTAAGTATATCGTTCACTTACTTGTTCTCATTTCAGATTCATTCTAAATCAATGATATCCAATACAAATTAATTCATAATGAAAAATATATATTATTTGACTAGCACAGTCAAATACATCAAAAAAATTAGATCGTCCTTAGATTTATAAAGAGAAGATTATAATAAAAAGAATAAGGATTTCCTTTTTTATAGTAGAAGGACAGATGCTCCGGTAAGGAGGTGCTAACAGCTGGTTGTGGAGGGCACGAGAAGAGGTAGAGGGCGGCCTAAGAAGTATTGGGGGAGGTGATCAGGCAGGATATGATGAAGCTTCATATTTCCGTGGATATGGCACTTGATAGGAACATGTGGAGGTCGAGTATTAGGGTTGTAGGTTAGGAGGTAGTTGAGTGTTGCCTTATGTCATAACTTTGTGCGACTAGTTTGGTAGGGATACTATTTCGCTTTTGCTTTGTATCTTTCTTCTGGATTTCATATTTTTCCTATTATTTCTGTGTTGTTACTGATATTGTCTGTAGACATGCGATTTTTTACCATCCCCAAGATTTTTCATATTTTAGCACGCAAATATTTAATTTAGGCCTTATATAGCTAATTCAACTCATTTTTACTCTTTTACCTTATTTTATTACAAGAAAACGAAAATTACAAAAAAAATGTTTTATTAATGTTTTGTAGTCATTTTTAATCTTAAAAATACCAAAAATAGTTTTGTTTTAATAGTCATACTTATTTTAATAGTTATTTTACTTAAGTAGGATTAATTAATAAATGAGATCGTATTTTTAGTCTCGTCACAGAGAAAGAATAAAACTTGGGCTCGAGCAACCCATTTTAGGCCTAATTTTGGACCTAACTCATAGTTCCCAAGCACATAATTCCTAGGCCCATACCCCTAACCTAATCCCTACCCCTATATAATAGTATCTATCACCTAAAATAAGGACACACCAAAAATTGGAGATCCGCCGTTTGCCAAAAAATGACCCCCTGCTCATCTTCTTCAAAGACCTAAAAAAAACCTTACTAATCCGGCCGTTTCCTCTCAAAAGACCATAATCAGATTTTGGTCTCCTTCTTGACAAGATATAAAAACGAAGAAAGGAACATAGAAAAACTAGGAGAAGTTCAGCCGTAGACCATAGAGAACACACGACCTTTCCCCATGAACTTTCAGCTTCTTTCTCCTTCAAAAACTTAACCATGTAAAACCCAACATGAAATCATGTAAAACCCAGCGAGAAACTCCATCAAAGAGCTCTAAAAATAGCCTAAAAGACCAGCCCAAAAACGTCCCGAAAATCAGCTCTAAAAGCAGCCAAAACTAGCTGCAAACAGTCCCAAAAAAATCGATCAAAATCCAGCCATAATACAATTGAAACAGGCTGAAAATCTGTCTAAACATCACCTCTTAAAGGTAGGCGTTCAGTTCGGTAGGATCCCCAGTCAAATCGAGGTCGGGTTTGAGTTTCCTGTTTGAAGATTCCGATCGTAGGTCCATTCTCGTCGTAGTAGCTGTTATTCGAGTTCTTAAAAGGTCCTTTGATGTAATTGTCACACCTCCTTTTGCCCGCGCCCGCAGGGGCGCAAAGGGAGAGTTTTTTCCAATTGAAGGACAATCGAAACGGGATTTATTTATTTATTTCAGATTCGCCACTTAGGAGATTTATGGTATCCCAAGTCACCGATTGAATCCCGAATCGAGGAAAAGATTGACTCTGTATTACAATCCGCGAACCAGAAATTCAAGTAAGGAATTCTGTTAACCCGGGAGAAGGTGTTAGCATTCTTGAGTTCCGTGGTTCTAGCACGGTCGCTCAACAATCATATTCGACTTATTTATCTGATTTTAATACATGTTGAACCTATGTGCAAATTTTAACTGTGCACCGCTTTTATTATTATAATTTTTACCGAGAATCGCAACGCCGTGAAAATACGCCTCGAACCATGTCACATCAATGCACCCGTGGTTATTTGACACATTTCAACTCTGTCGAGATTTGGATTTGGGTCACATAAATGTGCACCCGAGTTTAAGAGAGTAAATTATTAAGGGCGCGCCTAAAGCGACTAGCGTGTCATTATTTTGGGTAGGGCCGTGAAATTTTGCTAAGCGGCCCATCCCAAAGCCTAAATAATTTTACCAACACGTATAGAGGGCCCCACAACTTGTGTGTTTTTGTTTGTCGCGGCTCGTCTCATTCATTATTTAAAAAAAAAAAAGGAATTTGCAACGTCGTGGAAATGCATCTCGAACCACGTCGCAATCAATGTACCCGTGATTAGCGACACATTTCGACTTCGTCGAGATTTGGATTTGGGTCACATAAATGTGCACCCGAGTTTTAGAGAGTAAATTATTTAAAGCGCACCGGGAGTGACTTGCGCGTTATTATCTTTTGGGGAAGGCCGTGAAATTCGCTAAACGGCCCGTCCCTAAATCTAAGTATTTTAAAACAAATATTTATTGAGGGCCCCGCAATTTTGTATTTTTCATTCGGTGAGGCTCATCTCATTTTTATTCAAGGATACCCTAAAGCGACTATGATTTCTATTTATTTGTCTCTAAGAATAAAGAAAAATCCTAATCAATGAGCATTATTTAAGAGCTATTAGTTTTGAACCTATGACTTCCAACTAAGTCAAACTCTCAACGATTTTGGGGCCTCAGGGTCTGCCCAAGAACGAAATGGCCAACCTGCCTTGACAAGTTGCTACGCATATGAAGTCTGGGCTGTCTGAGAAGGAAATTAAAGCCCAAACTGTCCGCTTAGTGGACGGTTAAACATTTAATTGTTAAATCAGACCAAGTTTTAACTCGAGTTAAATACACATACACTGAGATGTTACAAATTATTCAACATGCACTCGATGATTATGAAGATTACCTTACTTGCTTATCTATTAGGGAGTTCCTAATTATCACTATAAAGGAGAATTCGACGGGAGGCATGATTGGATTTGAGCAACAATAATTACTAACTAAAACTAACAATATTAAACCAACACTCAATACTTAAAGGAATCATGAATTTAGAAATGGATTACTGAAGACTATTAGAACTGCTTATCGCCCTAGCGTCTGTTGATTATTAATTCAATGTCCCATTGCCAAACTATTCCTCATACAAATCCAAATTGCGCTCCATTGATAACAATAGCTAGACCAAAATAAACTGCTAACTCCGGATTCAACACACTTCTCTAATTAGTTTAACAATCCTTAAGCTAACAGTCCTAGATTCACCATTTAAAATAGCCCTATTTTTTTACAATAGGCACTCAATCACTATACAGAGAACTACCTAACGTAACAAAATTATCAAAATAGAACTACGACAGATATTCAACTTCAGTTTCATTTCATGTTTCCAACAGATGGAGCTACATCGACATAGGCTCGAAATATGTATCTAGAAATGGAATACAATGGAGAAGAAGAAGGAGTAATCAGCACAACAGATAGCACAACACAACAACAACAGTAACAGATATCCAGCAGCAACTCAGGAAAACCAGTTAAAAAAAATTCCCAGCAATACCAACACCGACACAAACACCCAGTAACTGACCCCAAAACAGCTTGATAGCAACCAAATATCAATCAAAACACAAGCAGAAAACACTCCTAGAATTCAGTTGTCAAGAAAAACTCGAGAGTACAACTCCACAGTTAAAGCTGAAGCTCTTTTCAGTTTCAATGAGATAACACTAGTTGAACTAGACTAACTCTTAAAACTCTCTTCTAGTTTTCAGAATGTTCAACACCCTTAAGATTTCCATAATGTTTTCTTCCTAAAGTCTGCCCAAAAGAAAAGCCAGACCACATTCCTGGGATCCCCTACACTGTGTAAAGCTCCTTTTATTTATAGCCAAACCTTATTCACCTTCCAGCTCTTAGGAGCATTAAGTTCATTAAGAAAGTATTTCTCCCCATCATCTCCTCAACCACTACTACATGTTTAGTTCTCTTTTTAATTCACTTGTTCCCCACTAGAGTATGTCTTTTCCCATTATCCCTTGTCTTTTCCTTATTTAATTGTTCAAACAGGTATGAGCAACATATTTTAATCAAGACTTTTATACCATTATGTTTTGTTCCCCATTAACACTAAATAATTGCATTAGTTTAATGGTACTTTAGTACCCTACTGTCATCCCATTCATCTTAAGCCATTTTCAAACCCTTTAAATCCCAAAATACCATTCTAAAGTCCCTGAAATTACTGTCCTACCCAATCCCTTTCACTCTGCATTGAACCTTTCAGCTATAACCAGTTCAAACTATCAAAATCCTAACAACTGACTCCTAACTCAACTGGACAGATTACAAAACTTCAGATTGGAAAGACCAGTAGACCTTCTGATGACCAACTAGGCAGGTAATCAACAACATGAATTGCAAACAAAGGGAATCACACACTATAGAATAAGTTTTAATTCACAACAATTTGGCTAAACCCAACTACTATCAATATGAGACTGCAATTAGAGATGAGGCAAAGGAAGTGTCATGAAACGAAACCTGATTAATAGCACGAGTCTAGGCTTAGACAATCACGAACTATTTCCTAAGCCTTAGGTCTATTGTACAGGCTAACATCACTGATTAAGGGATCACAACGACAAAATAATTGGTATCCTGAACTTGACCAAACTAAACAGACGCAAATTAAACCAGTTCTTGACAAATTCAACTCGCAAACTGGCCCAAGTTTGGACCTTAGACTACTGACCATAATTCAAACGGGAAATTCATGCCAATTTATAGAAGAGGAAGGGACAAAGTAAACAAACGGAACTGCAAGAGTGAACAATCAAAACTGGACGTAAAAGACTTACCCGAATCACAACTCGATAAAAAACTCGAGGCTCTTCCCATCTTTCAAGCCGAGACGGACTTTAACCATGTGTTTTCAAAGGAAAATAGCATGGCTAAAGTCAGTCTCTGACTCAAAATTCGTGGAACCTGGCCTGCCTAACTTCGATCTGGAATCCGAGCTACCCCACGATGATTTGAAAAGAGTCGATTAGGGATTCATGGTGAGGGGATCCAGGAGATCACAGGGTATGAGTTTGGTGGCATTTGAACGGATTAGGGTTTAGGTCGATTCCTTTGATCTAAGATTCGAGAAGCTCGGGGGTGATTCGAAGAAAACTGAGTGTGGGACTGGAACGAGGAAGTCTTGGGGAAGCTGTGGTGTGAAATTGGAGGCTATTGGACGAGATAGGGTTCCGGCCTGATTTTTGATCTAATATTCGAAGCACACGGCTGTGATTCAAGGGATAAGAGTTAGGGATTCGGAATGGGGAGGTCGAGGGGAATCAGTGGTGAAAAGATGGGGTCGCTTGGACCACCGAAACCGTCGTGAGGTGATTTCCGGTGGGCGGAGTACGGTGGTTGAAGGCGGAGGATCTGTTTGATATCTGAAGCTCAGAGACGAAGAGGTGAGGAGGGGAGGTTTGGTTTAGGGGGCGGGGTAGGATTTAGGAATATATACCATATGGGGAATTTATCCCGGCTGTTAGATCAATTAAGATCAACGGCCAGGATCAAGGAGATTAACCCATACGACATCGTTTGGTTTAAGTAGGGGGTCAGTTTGAACCGGGGAACGGGTCGAGTTTGGGAACGGGTAAGGGAGGTTGAATCTCAGCCGTTGGATCGATTTAATCCGACGACCTTGATTAAGAGTGACCAAACGACGTCGTTTTAAGACGTCTCTGGCCAGGCTAACTGGACCTGGTTCATGGGTGATTTGGGCCTGATTTTTGCATTGAAATTGGCCCAATTTTCACTCTTTTCTTTTTCCTTTCATTTTCTTTTAATTCCTAAAAATCAAAATTCCTAAATTAAATTGTAAAACCAAGATTATTTTAAGAAGATATTAATTAACCCTTAACAATAATTAACACACAAGATCAAATATTAAAATAAAATCACACAATTAAATAATAAAAATGACAAAACTACCAAAATTCATATTTTTGTGATTTTCATTCTTTAAAATAGGACATGGTTTAATTAATTCCAAAAATGCATAATCAAATCCTAAATATGCATGCAACAGGTATTTTGGTATTTTTCAATTAATTAAAACAAGGTAAACATTCACAGACAAAAATAATTATCCAAAATGTCACGCAAAATTCTCAAAATTGTACCCAAAGGCAATTTGTTTTATTTTTTGATTTCTTTTGGAGTAGTTTTCGTGAAGCAAAAATCACGTGCTCACAGCTGTCCCTCTTTGTCCGAAAACACAAAGAGTTTTCGTGCAAAGATGAAGTGAGCGGGTACGAGCGATTTTTGCCCGTTGGAATACTCCGTGTGAAGCATTTTTGAAAAGATTTAACCGAACCTTTGCTTCACAGGTTTCCTACATATCCCTGGCTAAAAGGGAATCAAGTTAATGTAGTTCGGGAAGTTTTGGTAGCTGGGACTACCACGGGACTGCATTTTTGCTGTTACTGTTGCTGCATACTGTTGCTACTGCTTTCCGACCTCCTTATTACACCATTGCTAGAAAGAAAACAAAAGCTAGACTAAACTAATGATTATAGAATCTTATCTATCTTTGACTTGCTCTTGTAGTCTTCTTTCTGATTTCTGAAATGGGATTCATGTTGGGGGTATTTTTGTTGTGACCCTCCGCATTACTGACTTCTGACTTGATCTTGAAATGTATTCCTTTATTCTGCAGGCGGGCTCCTGACTTCAACTTGAACGTGTACTCCTTTGTTCTACAGGCGGGCTCCTGACTTCAACCGCAACTTTAAAATAAACACCCCCATTCTACAGGCGGGCTCCTGACTCCGTCAACTTAAAATATGACAACCTCCGTTCTACAGGCGGGCTCCTGACTCCAATAACGACTTTGCAAATAAATCAGCCTCTATTCTCCAGGCGGGCTCCTGACTTCAACATCGTTTTTAAAGTAAACACATCCATTCTACAGGCGGGCTCCTGACCCCTTCAACTTAAAATATGACAACCTCTGTTCTACAGGCGGGCTCCTGACTCCTTCAACTTGAAATATGACAACCTCCGTTCTACAGGCGGGCTCCTGACTTCTTCAACTTAAAATATGACAACCTCCATTCTAACAGGCGGGCTGCTGACTTCTTCAACTTAAAATATAACAACCTCCGTTCTACAGGCGGGCTCGTGACTTCAGCTACTTCTTAAAAATATAATACCTCCATTCTCCAGGCGGGCTCCTGACTTCGTCTGCAACTTGTAATGATAACAACCTCCATTCTTCAGGCGGGCTCCTGACTTTTTCGACTTAAAATTATAACAACCTCCGTTCTACAGGCGGGCTCCTGACTTCAACAACAACTCTTAAAATAAACACCTCCATTCTACAGGCGGGCTCCTGACTCCAACAACTTTTTAAAAAAATGCATTTTACTGCTGTTGCTCCTTCCTGCCTCCTGGACCATTTTCCTTCTAACTTGAAATTATCTTCTTTCAGAACTGCTTCCCTCAAAACTGGTGTTTCATTCCTCTGACACTGCTGAGGAAAACACCGGTGTTTTATTCAAAAATATGTTATTTTCCTCCTTCAAAGACTACTTCCCTTAAAGGTGGTGTTTTCCTTCCACTGGAACTACTTCCCTTAAGACTTGTGTTATCTCGCTTCTGAAATTGCTTCCTTTAAAACTTGTTTGGCCTTCCTCCAAAAACTTTTAGGGATATCATTTCTCCCCAGACTTGTGTTATCTTGCTTCTTCCCCAAGTGGGTACTGGACTTTCCAGAAAATTTTCAAAATGGGAGAAAATTTTCTGCCCCAATCTGATAATCTTTCTTGGATCATGATGTCTTTTCATCATCTATAACATTTCCTGTCCCTGCTTCAAATCAAAGAAATTTTTTGTTAGTTTAAAATGTGGCGAATGGTCGTGCCACTCCTGCTGGGGATGGTTTTCTCTTTCTCCTTTCCCAGGTTTGTGTTCCATTACATCACCAAAGCTTGCTGGGGACACGATTATTTGTTGGGATGATATTCCTGCTGGCGATCATATTCCTGCGGGGGATGGTTTTCCCCTTCTTCTTTCCCTGCTCCGTGTTGTCCGACCCTCTTGGGACTTGGTCGATAATCTGCCAGGGATGCTCTTGTTTCTTGATGATTCTTTATTCACCAATTGTGCTTCCCACTTTTCTCCATACTCTCCCCGAAATCCTAGACCAATCCATCATTCGGTCTTGCAACGAACGTCTTTCTCGTTCCATTGCATTATCTTTGGCCCGTCCTATTCACATTGTGTTTTTGCACCATCTTAGCAACTGGTAATAGGCTCTGAAAATCCTTTTCAAAAACAAACTGCTGGGGAGATAAAGTCTTTAGACCAAAAATGAAAAAATGATGATTTCAAAAGATAGAAAAAGAAGAAGTCTTTCTGAACAAATGCTGGGAAAAAAGAAAGAAAAGAACTTATCTGAATGATATAACCGATTCCAACGATCATGTCGAGCATTCCGGATTAATCAACCCAGTCTATTTATATCAATCAATCTTTCGGACGGCCTCATCCTGCTGGGGATAAACAGACACTCCACTTTTTGCCAAATGCGGATCCTTTCCACCAATCTTGTCTGGTCGCCTCATAGTGCCCTTCGAGGGGTTTTCACTAATAAGACTCTCTCATTTTTCTCAACTCCATTTGCCTTATGGTGTCTGTGAAGGTTTTCACCGGTAAGACTCTCTCGTTTTATTTCTCTCAACTTACGTCGCCTTATGGTGCCTGTGGAGGTTTTCACCGATAAGACTCTCTCATTTTATTTTATTTTTTCTAGCTGGGGATTTGAGTGTTACCGATATGACTCTCTCTGCTGGGGATTCTTTCGGCTATCAATTCATTTCCAGCTTATGATCCTCTTCTCTGCTGGGGATCAGAGTGTTATTCCCGACTTCCATTTGCATGACTTGGCACTTCTCGGATACTGATCGGGAGGTCTTTTTGGACATCAATATGGGTTTTTGTGTATGGCTAAAAGAAAAAGGGTAAAAGGTTCAAAATAATTTTGATGGGTAAAACAGTACAACTCTTGGAATCAAACTTCCTTTACAACTTCTGCCCCAGTTTCTTTCTTGGGGATATATATATATATATATATATATATATATATATATATTGTTACACTATGACTGAGCCGTGAGGCGCCTACGTATCCTTCTTGAGGAATCAGGTCAAACGTAGTTTCCAATTCCTTTGTTTTTCTTGTGACTTTTCTTTTATCTTTATTATCATTATTTTTCTCCTCTTTTTCTTTCATTTTCATTATTGACTCCAACAGAGGGGTATGAAAGAATAAATAAGGCTCAAAAGGGGAAGCAAAGGTTGAAGTGTTTGGATGGAAGAACAAATTGCCTCCGTCATTTCTTTCTCCCATACCATGCCAAATGCAAACAAACAACAATTACAATCAAAGGAATTACACATAATATCTCTTGACTGCGTCAGAATTGATAGCCATGTCGATGCATCTTCCCTCGACATTTGTTAGACATAAGGTGCCGTTGGATAACACTCTGGTCACAGTAAACGGCCCTTGCCAATTCGGGGCGAACTTGCCCTTTGCTTCGGCCTGATGTGGCAAGATTCGTTTCAGCACCTGCTGTCCTACTTCAAATTTCCTGGGACGCACCTTTTTATTATATGCTCTTGCCATTCTCCTTTGATACAGTTGGCCATGGTATACTGCTGCCAATCGTTTTTCATCAATCAAGCTCAACTGCTCCAATCGGGCTTTGACCCATTCATCGTCATCAATCCCAACCTCAGCGACAATCCGGAGGGACGGTATTTCAACCTCTGTCGGTATCACTGCTTCAGTTCCATATACCAACAAATAAGGAGTTGCACCTACTGAAGTACGAACAGTAGTGCGATAACCCAACAATGCAAATGGTAATTTTTTATGCCATTGCCTTGAACCTTCTGCCTTTTTCCGAAGTATCTTCTTTATGTTTTTGTTGGCTGCCTCAACTGCTCCATTCGTCTTGGGACGATATGGGGTGGAATTGCGGTGTGTAATCTTAAACTGTTGACATACCTCTTTCATCAAATTGCTGTTAAGATTAGCACCATTATCCGTGATGATCACCTTTGGGATTCCAAATCTACAGATGATATGGGAGTGAACAAAATCTACCACTGCCTTCTTGGTTACCGACTTGAAAGTCTTAGCTTCAACCCACTTAGTGAAATAATCGATGGTGACCAGAATGAACCTATGACCGTTGGAAGCTGCCGGCTCAATCGGTCGAATGACGTCCATTCCCTATGCGACAAATGGCCATGGTGCTGACATTGTATACAATTCTGTCGACGAAGAATGAATCAGATCTCCGTGTATCTGACACTGATGGCATTTCCGCACGAAACTAATACAATCACGCTCCATAGTGAGCCAATAGTACCCTGCTCGAAGAATCTTCTTCACCAATACATATCCGCTCATATGTGGCCCACAAAATCCAGCGTGTACCTCTGTCATAACTGTCGTGGCTTGACTAGCATCTATACATCTCAGCAATCCCAAATCTGGTGTTATTTTGTACAACACTCCTCTACTGAGGAAAAATCCATTTGCCAGTCGCCGAATGGCTCTCTTTTGATCTCCGGTGGCCTGCCCCGGGTATATCCCCATCCTGAGGTATTCCTTGACATCATAGAACCATGGTTTGCCATCCAGTTCTTCCTCTAACATGTTGCAATAAGCATGCTGATCACGAACCTGAATATGCAACGGGTCAACATGAATTTTGTCTGGGTGGTGCAACATTGATGCTAAGGTGGCCAAAGCATCGGCAATCTCATTATGAACTCTTGGGATGTGTCTGAACTCCACTGATCGAAATCGCTTGCTCAGATCGTGCAAACATTGTCGATATGGTATGAGCTTCAAATCCCTTATTTCCCATTCGCCATGAATCTGATGCACCAGGAGGTCCGAGTTTCCCAAGACCAAGACGTCCTGGACATCCATGTCTGCAGCTAGCCGTAGACCCAAAATGCATGCCTCATACTCAGCCATGTTGTTGGTACAATAGAAACACAGCTGAGCCGTGACAAGATAATGATGTCCTGTTTCAGAAATAAGTACCGCTCCTATTCCAACTCCCTTCGCATTTGCGGCTCCATCGAAAGAAAGCTTCCATCCTGGTTCTTTGGTCATTTCCAACTCATCTATATGCATCACTTCTTCATCAGGAAAATACGTCCTCAAGGGCTCGTATTCTTCATCAACAGGATTCTCAGCCAAGTGATCAGCCAATGCTTGGGCCTTCATGGTCGTCCTCGTCACATAGACGATGTCGAATTCTGTGAGTAATATCTACCATTTTGCCAATCTCCCTGTGGGCATAGACTTTTGGAAAATATACTTCAATGGATCCAAGCGTGAAATGAGATAAGTAGTATATGATGACAGATAATGCTTCAATTTCTGGGACACCCAAGTTAGGGCGCAACATATCTTCTCGAGTTGAGTGTACTTGACCTCATAGCCTATAATCTTCTTGTTGAGATAATAGATGGCTTGCTCCTTCCTCCCTGTAATGTTGTGTTGCCCCAGTATGTAGCCAAACGAATTCTCCAGGACCGTTAGATAAAAAATTAACGGTCTTCTCGGCTCAGGTGGAACCAACACAGGTGGATTTGATAAATATCCTTTGATTTGGTCAAATGCTTCCTGACATTCTGCCGTCCATTCTACCGCAACATCTTTCTTCAGTAGCCGAAAAATGGGTTCACAAGTTGCTGTGAGTTGAGCAATAAACCTGCTGATATAATTCAACCTTCCCAACAGACTCATTACTTCTGTCTTGTTCTTCGGCGGTGGCAAATCTTGGATGGATTTGATCTTTGATGGGTCCAACTCAATGCCTCGCCGACTGACGATGAATCCCAACAGCTTTCCAGTTGGAACACCAAACGCACATTTGGCCAGGTTGAGCTTAATATCGTACCTTCGAAGTCTTTGGAAAAACTTCCTCAGGTCTGCTACGTGGTCTTCCTGATGCTTGGATTTTATGATCACATCATCCACGTATACCTCAATCTCTTTGTGTATCATGTCATGAAACACAGTAGTCATTGCTCTCATGTACGTTGCCCCAACATTCTTCAAACCAAATGGCATTACCCGGTAGCAATAAGTCCCCCACGGCGTAATGAAAGCTGTCTTTTCCGCATCTTCTTCATCCATCAGAATCTGATGATACCCAACATAGCAATCCATAAAAGACCCAATCTCACGTCCGGCACAATTATCGATCAAGATATGGATGTTGGGTAATGGAAAGTTATCTTTTGGGCTTGCTCTATTCAGATTGCGGTAATCGACACACGCCCTAATCTTCCCATCTTTCTTCGGCACTAGCACCACATTAGCCAACCAAACAGGATATCGAGTGACCCGAATAACCTTTGCTTGCAGCTGCTTGGTTACTTCCTCTTTAATCTTCACACTCATGTCTGTTTTGAACTTCCTCAATTTCTGCTTGATAGGAGGGCATGCCGGGTTAATGGGCAATTTGTGAACCACTAAATCCATGCTTAACCCCGGCATGTCATCATACGACCATGCAAAAACGTCTTTGAACTCAATAAGTGCTTTGATTAGTTCTTCCCTGATATTCGGTGCAATGTGGATGCTTATTTTAGTTTCCCTGATATCATCTGCATCCCCTAAATTGATGGCTTCTGTGTCATTTAAGTTGGGTTTGGATTTCTCCTCAAACTAGCTTAACTCTCTGTTTATCTCTTCGAAGGCTTCATCCTCATCGTATTCCGATTCATCATCATAATCGACCTCTTGTACAATTAGTCCGGGATCAAATTGATTTCTCAGACTAGGTCGAAGATCCGTTTTGCATGCCATGTCATTAGAACCAATATAAAGAGAACTGTTCGGAAAGAGAAAAGAAGAAAACAAAGTTAAAACAAAATAAGAAGAACAAAAGCTTTCACTTTATTAAAATACGGGATAACAGAGTTTCACACTTTGCCGAATACAAAACAAAACTGGATTACAACCCTGGAATAATCCAAAAAGACAAGAAAGAAAAATCAGAGCCCACTACCAAGACTCCCTCCGGGTAGGAAGGGGGTAGCCATCCAATTGTTGATATTTGCCCTAGGCCCCACAAACTGTACATCTAACCTACTGGACCCTTCTCCAGCTTCTATTATGTTGACATCGGCGAACAGCCTTTCAAAGCCCTCATTCAAATCTCCATCTGGCCCAATCAGTGGTCCGAGAACTTTCGGGACTGACGACTTTCTGATACCTGCTCTGACAAATGATCTGGATAGGCGCGGGATTGGCTTAGGAAGGACCCAGACTCTTTTCTTCAACTTGCGGGCTCGTCTCACATCCGGCGTTGTAGGCTTGAACCCCAACCCAAAGGTATCCAGATTTTTGGGCAAAGAAACCGGCTGAGCAATACCCTGAAGATCAGCCCCTAAACCTTTGCCTGGCACAAACCCGTTCTTCAACATCTCCGAGGCTACCATGACAGTTGTAGCTGCTATTTTGGGAAGTGGGATGCTTTCACCTTCGGGAACTTTGTCCACTAAAACCGTATCGAAAAGCTGGTAAACCCACGGTCCCTTATCATCATCAGTCTTTATGAATGGTACGATGGCATTACTTACTGCGCTTGCATTGTCTTCCCCATGTACTACGATCTCTTGCCTATCCCGCTCGAATTTGACTATCTGATGTAATGTAGAAGGCACTGCTTTGGCGGCGTGGATCCAGGGTCGCCCCAACAGAAGATTATATGACACTGCCACATCTAACACTTGAAACTCCATGGTGAACTCGACTGGACCAATTGTTAATTCAAGTATGATGTCACCCACTGTGTCTGTACCACCACCATCAAACCCTCGAACATAGATGATGTTCTTGTGAATCCTGTCACCATCGACCTTCAGTTTGTTCAATGTGGCCAAAGGACAGATATTAGCACTGGACCCATTATCAATCAGTACGCGAGTGACTACCGAGTCTTCACACTTCACGGTCAAATAAAGGGCTCTATTATGTTCTGTACCCTCCACGGGCAACTCGTCGTCTGAAAAAGTGACCATGTTGACCTCGAAAATCTTGTTTGCAATTTTCTCCAGATGATTCACAGAGATCTTATCCGGAATATGGGCTTCGTTCAGAATTTTCATCAATACCCGGCGGTGCTCGTCTGAATGGATCAACAACGATAACAATGAGATCTGTGCTGGGGTCTTCCTCAACTGCTCCACAATGGAGTAATCTTGCACCTTCATTTTCTTTAAAAATTCTTCTGCCTCTTCCTCGGTAACTGGATTCTTTGTCGTTACTGGATTGGCCCTTCTTAACTCTGCGGGAGCAAAACACCTTACCGAACAAGTTAACCTCTGTGCCTCACATATTTCTTCCACAACTTCCTTCCCCTTATGCATTACCATTACTTGATTGTAGATCCATGGCACAACTTTCTCGCTGATTATTGGCAATTGCATTACTGGCCTGATAACAACTGGTTCTGTGCATGCCCCCTTTACGGCTACTGGCTTGCTTGATATCCCTTGCACCGTTACTTTGACCGGCTCTGGATTCTTGGCAATATAAGACGAACTCTTCTCCATCACCACCACCGGCTTGCCTTCTTCCCTTTCCGACTGTACTACCGCTTTTCCACTGATCGACTTTTCTTTCGGACTGGCACGGATCATCATTACTTTTTGTGAGGGCTTCTTGAGCTTCCCTCCTTCGTGCACTAGTTAGATCATGTGGGCTTCATGGTGTGCCGGCAATGAGTTCTGATTGATGTTAGGCGCCTCCGGCTCCTGGACCTCGATCCTATTTGTGTCAATAAGATCTTGTACGACAGTCTTCAACTTCCAACACTTCTCAGTATCATGCCCGGGAGCCCCCGAACAATATTCACAGCTTACCGAGTTGTCCAGGTTTTTGGGAAGGGGATTTGGCAATTTGGGCTCCATAGGACTCAATAGGCCTAACTGCCTCAATTTGTGGAACATTTTAGTATAGGTTTCTCCCAGCGGAGTGAATGTTCTCTGCCTCTGCACCATTTCATTCCTGAAAGTCTGATTCCCACGAAAACCTGGTCCCGAAGGATTCCTGTAGGCCCTTGGTGGTGGATATGTGTTTTGTGGAGGTGGATATGTATTTTGTGGAGTTGGATATGTGTTTTGTGGAGATGGATATGTATTTTGGGGAGCCAGCGCACGCCATTGCGGGCGAGCCGGGGGTTGGGTGTAAGTTTGGGCGTGATGGACAAAGAAATGTGGCTCTTGTGGTGGGTAGTATGGCTGTGGAGGGCCATATGGAATGTGTGGGTAATTTGAGTGATGGGGTCTAGGTTGGTAGTGAGGGGGGGACCTCTGGATCTGGAACAAGTACCTGCCTCGACTGTTGCGACATCTTCCCTTTTCTTCTTTCCGAGCGCGCCTCCCGTGCCAATCTGGATGGCCTGAGTGGTTGCTTTAATCGCCGAATAGCTCAGGATTTTGTTGGACTTAAGTCCCTCTTCAATCATACCGCCCATCTTTACTAGTTCGTTGAAAGATTTGCCAACTGATGTCACTAGGTGACCGAAGTAAGTTGGCTCCAGAGTCTGCATAAAGTAGTCCACCATTTCCCCCTCTCTCATCGGAGGATCAACTCTTGCCGCCTGCTCTCTCCAGCGGAACCCAAATTCTCGGAAGCTTTCCTCGGGTTTCTTCTCAAGATTCAGCAATGTGAGACGGTCGGGGACGATCTCAAGGTTGTACTGGAAGTGACCTGCAAATGCTTGTGCTAGATCATCCCAGGTGTACCACCTGCTAGGATCCTGTCTTGTGTACCATTCCAGTGTAGACCCGCTTAGACTTTGACCAAAATGAGCTATCAACAGCTCGTCTTTTCCCCCGGCCCCTCTCATCTTACTGCAAAAACCTTGCAGATGTGCCATTGGATCACCGTGCCCCTCGTTCATCTCCTACCTCATCTTATCCATTTCCTCCTTCTGCATTTGATTCTCCGTCCTTTCATCCTCGACACATTGGTCTGAACTAGTCATGCTTTTTAGTATGGGCCCTTTGGATCTTGTTTGGTAACGGTAATCTGCCAGAACGTTCTAACAAACTAACTGGTTCAAAATCTCTGGAAGGACAACAAACTTGTAGCGTTAGAGTTTAACACATATTGCAATTTCACGTTGGGGAATGCAATGTTCCTAGGAAGTTTAACCATTTCTAACATGTCTTTGCTTCGACTGCATGCGTCATTCCGGCTAACTTTGTTTGTGCCTCGTTTAAGTGTTTCCGAAACTTTCTTTATCTCTCTTTTTCTTTCTTTCTTTTCCTTTCTTTTGTTCACTTTGCCTTTTTTTTCTTTTTCCTTTTACTGGTGGTCGAATCTTATGTGGATTGCCTACGTATCATGTCCCCGCATGAATCAGACCGGGCGTAGTTCTGCCACAAGTGCGGAAAATAAAGACACCATTTTTGGAGTTTTCAACCTTTACTAGCAAAACGTTTTATTACAAGGCAAAACATTTTTGAAAGGAAATTGACATACTTGATACAGACTACAGACTTTATGCCAAAAAGGGAAATACAAACTTCGACGGACAACAGACTCTGAAAACAAGGAAAATACAGACTCAAACTATGAATGTTTTAGAGTTTTGAATTTTGGCGCCCGCGGGGCGTCGTTAGGCCTCGCCGCGGGCTTTGGTGCAAGGCCCCTTTGCAGATCTTTCAAATCTTCCATGATCTGGTGGACATAAATCATTATTGAAGCAAAGAAGGTGGTATGGGACATATCCTCACAAGGTAGGCACTTTATGGTGATGTAGTGCCCGATATCGTCGATTCTTCCCTTGATTCTGTCCCTTTCCATAAGCAATCGCTCTATTTGTTGATTTCGCGTCCCTAGCATTTGCGCATTGTAAAAGAGTTGATCCTGAAACTCATTCATCTGTTTTTCCATTCGGGCCATTAGATCATAGTAGCGCTTCCTATCTGCTCTAGCATCTCGGGTTTGTCTGAAGATCCGCTCTTTGAGAGTGGATATTGTTTCTCTCAATATAGCGATGTTCCTTTCGTAGCCCTCTTCATTTGTTGCATAGATCGTGCTCGCTCTTTTGCCTTCTTTATCCATATCACCTGGATACTCGCTAGACCAGCTTTAGATTTTTCCAGGTCTTCTTGATACTCAAGGACTTTCTTCTTTAGACCGTTTATGAGCCTTTTATCAGCCCGGCTTCTCTTTGGGTTTCTGGTAGCTATATTCATTTCCTGGATTTGAGCTTTGAGGACCTTGTTTTCCTGAGCTAGTTTTCTCTTTTCTCCCTCATCTGCAACGATATGCAAATCTTTCTGAAATTTCAAATCTATAACTTGCTTCTCCAACTTACCTATTGTAACCCTGTACTCGTGCTCTTTAGCCAACCAATCCCACTGTTCTTGCGACGCCTTGACGAATTCCTGGAGATGAGGTCTTTTAGCCGGCCTTACGTGCTCAAGTTCTCTCATGTACCAAGCAAGGTATTCTGGCGCCACTTCGCCTTTGGCCTGATCCTGCACGCATGTATTTGTTTTCAAATATTGGCATTCATTCCAGATCTGACGGACTCTTGCTTCAGGGAACTGTCCGTCAGGGCTAATCTCAATTACTTGAGTGCTAAGATCCCCCTCCTGTGGCACTGTTTGGCATCTCCCGAGTTGTCTCAAAACCCGATATGGCGCGTAAGGCTGAATGCTCTTGAGCCCCATTAATAGAAAGTGGGTCCTAGCTGCTGGCATATGGATGACCTCATCAATGGGCAACCATCCTAGTGTCACTATATTTGGCTGGCGGTGAGGGTCCGAAAGAATGATGTCCACGCCGTAACTCCCTTGGGTAGACTGACCCCCTTGATTCTTGTGTAGAACTCTTCTATGCAAGTTTTCTTCGAGGAACCATAACTCAAGAGCTGGGAACGGTGGCAGAGATGCTCAGTCATCCATATTTGTAGCAACAAGTTACACCCCTCGAAAAAGTTCCCTCTGGCTTTGCAGGCTGTGAGAGCTCGGAAGATATCAGATACTATCATAGGCGCAAGAGTGCTTTCATCTTGAATGAGCAAGGTACTGACGACCCTAGCTATTTTTAGATCAATGTTTCCATCTTTCCTTGGAAATACCAAAAGGCCCAAAAAGGTTATCATAAAAGCCACTCGTCTATGCTCGTCCCATTTTTGACGGTTACTTTTGCTGCATAACTTGTTACCCGGGTTGTTTAATCCTCTGACATGACCGTATCTGTCGTATATGAAGCGCGGATTACAAAAACCTACGGCCAAATCTGGGTTATGGACTGTCTTGGGTATCTTTAACGAATCTAAAAACCGATGCACAGTGACAGCTCTTGGAGCAACCAGGTATTTTTGCCTCAACGGAACTTCAGTATTTTCGATGTACCGGGCTATTTCCTCCAAAGTCGGGGTGAGTTCAAAATCGGAGAAGTGGAAAACATTGTGGGTCGGATCCCAGCAGGTGACCAAAGCTCTTATGATATCCCCCCGAGGCTGGATTTCCAATAAACCCGTAAGACCTTTTAGATATTTCTTGACCTCATCTTGCCCTGCACCACATAAATCATCCCACCATAGCCGCAACTTGAAAGGGATTTTAGTCATTATTGAAAAAGGTTCATTTTGCATCGTGCTCATCCTGCACATTTATTAAGGTGATTAAGAAATAAAATTTATTTGACTCAACAAATTGACTATTTTTAATTTTTCACAGATTAAAAGGAAGATCCGGTTCCGCACACGGCTTTTCAGCACTTCGGGAACGAAGATTTTAAAGCTGGGTGAGTTAACCGGTCAAAAATCCAAAAATAACTAAAAGTGGCCGTTTATGCAAAGTCAGCCTTCCGGTGTCCCTTTCGGGAACATTCAGCTATTCTTGCCAAAAACGGCATCACCCGACTTATTTATGTTGACGATTAAAATTTGACATTTTTTGGCTATTTTTGTAAAAGGGGAGGTTGGACTCGATGAGGGTTGCCTACGTATCCCGCACCCTGTGAGAATCAAACCGGCATAGTTCGGGTAGATAAAACAAACTTCTTTTGAAAACAAGACTCTTTTCAATGGCAAATAAAACCATTTTTCATAAACAAAACCCTTTTTTTTCTCATTTTCTCAAAAATTCGACAGAGTTTTGACGCTATTTGGATATCGATTTTTTCAAAACAGGCGATTAACTACCTCTATCTCTCTTTCCTCAAAGTATTCAAAAGTCGGCCAGCATGCAAGTCTGAAGCAAACAAATGCACAGGTAGCAAATTGGAGCATCAAGATGGTCTTTTGTCGTTTTGGTACACCTGTCCTAGACAGACCCAACCCCTGTGTTGAGCCTCCAAAGTCAAATGCACATGATGCAAACAAACATTCCTACTAGGGATCCGACATGAAGCTGAGTTATTCTAGGTTCGTAACCTGGGTATTTGTTCTAGACTGTGTACCCGAGCGGACAACTCGAGTCGAGGAGGGGGCTACGTACCGAGGACCCGCGAGATCGTCCGGCTTTGTAACTTGTCCGGCCTCTTTCTTATTCCAAGGTATGACACTAACAGAATAGAGAGTCTCAACCAGCAAGCACATCCCTGGAGGTGAGAAGAGAAGGGTTTCGTAGCAGTTTATATACAGTTCAAATAATATCAAAGCGATAAAAGCAACATTTCACACATTTAGGCCAAAACATGTAATAAGATCAAATAATAAATGAAGCCAAATAATAACAATTATTCCAAGCTCGAATTCTTGAACCCTGAACCAGAACTTCTGGGTTCGTTCCTCTGCAGAGTCGCCAGAGCTATCACACCTCCTTTTGCCCGCGCCCGCAGGGGCGCAAAAGGGGAGTTTTTTCCAATTGAAGGACAATCGAAACGGGATTTATTTATTTATTTCAGAGTCGCCACTTAGGAGATTTATGGTGTCCCAAGTCACCGGTTGAATCCCGAATCGAGGAAAAGATTGACTCTGTATTACAGTCTGCGAACCAGAAATCCGAGTAAAGAATTCTGTTAAACCCGGGAGAAGGTGTTAGGCATTCTCGAGTTCCGTGGTTCTAGCATGGTCGCTCAACTGTCATATTCGGCTTATTTATCTGATTTTAATACATGTTGAACCTATGTGCAAATTTTAACTGTGCATCGCTTTTATTATTATTATTTTTACCGAGAATTGCAACGTCGTAAAAATACGCCTCGAACCATGTCACATCAATGCACCCGTGGTTATTTGACACATTTCAACTCTGTCGGATTTGGATTTTGGTCACATAAATGTGCACTCGAGTTTAAGAGAGTAAATTATTAAAGGCGCGCCTAAAGCGACTAGCGTGTCATTATTTTGGGTAGGGCCGTGAAATTTTGCTAAGCGGCCTATCCCGAAGTCTAAGTAATTTTACCAACACGTATAGAGGGCCCCGCAGCTTGTGTGTTTTTGTTTGTCGCGGCTCGTCTCATTCATTATTTTAAAAAAAAAAGGAATTTGCAACGTCGTGGAAATGCATCTCGAACCACGTCACAATCAATGTACCCGTGATTAGCGACACATTTCGACTTCGTTGAGATTTGGATTTGGGTCACATAAATGTGCACCCGAGTTTTAGAGAGTAAATTATTTAAAGCGCGGCGGGAGTGACTTGTGCGTTATTATCTTTTGGGAAAGCCGTGAAATTCGCTAAACGGCCCGTCCCTAAATCTAAGTATTTTAAAACAAATATTTATTGAGGGCCCTGCAATTTTGTATTTTTCATTCGGCGAGGCTCATCTCATTTTTATTCAAGGATATCCTAAAGAGACTATGATTTCTATTTATTTGTCTCTAAGAATAAAGAAAAATCCTAATCAATGAGCATTATTTAAGAGCTATTAGTTTTGAACCTATGACTTCCAACTAAGTCAAACTCTCAACGGTTTTGGGGCCTCAGGGTCTGCCCAAGAACGAAATGGCCAACCTGCCTTGACAAGTTGCTATGCGTATGAAGTCTGGGCTGTCTGAGAAGGAAATTGAAGCCCAAACTGTCCGCTTAGTGGACTGTTAAACCTTTAATTGTTAAATCAGACCAAGTTTTAACTCGAGTTAAATACACATACACTGAGATGTTACAAATTATTCAACATGCACTCGATGATTATGAAGATTACCTTACTTGCTTATCTATTAGGGAGTTCCAAATTATCACTATAAAAGGGAATCCGACGGGAGGCATGATTGGATTTGAGCAACAGTAATTACTAACTAAAACTAACAATATTAAACCAACACTCAATACTTAAAGGAATCATGAATTTAGAAATGGATTACCGAAGACTATTAGAACTGCTTATCGCCCTAGCGTCTGTTGATTATTAATTCAATGTCCTATTGCCAAACTATTCCTCATACAGATCCAAATTGCGCTCCATTGATAACAATAGCTAGACCAAAATAAACTGCCAACTCCGGATTCAACACACTTCTCTAATTAGTTTAACAATCCTTAAGCTAATAGTCCTAGATTCACCATTTAAAATAGCCCTATTTTATTACAATAGGCACTCAATCACTATACAGAGAACTACCTAACGTAACAAAATTATCAAAATAGAACTACGACAGATATTCAACTTTAGTTTCATTTCATGTTTCCAACAGATGGAGCTACATCGACATAGGCTCGAAATATGTACCTGAAAATGGAATACAATGGAGAAGAAGAAGGAGTGATCAGCACAACAGATAGCATAGCACAACAGAAACAGTAACAGATATCCAGCAGCAACTCAGGAAAACCAGTTAAAAAAAAATTCCCAGCAATACCAACAGCGACACAAACACCCAGTAACTGACACCAAAACAGCTTGATAGCAACCAAATATCAATCAAAACACAAGCAGAAACACCCCTAGAATTTAGTAATCAAGAAAAACTCGAGAGTACAACTCCACAGTTAAAGCTGAAGCTCTTTTCAGTTTCAATGGGATAACACTAGTTGAACTAGACTAACTCTTAAAACTCTCTTCTAGTTTTTAGAATGTTCAACACCCTTAAGATTTCCAGAATGTTTTCTTCCTAAAGTCTGCCCAAAAGAAAAGCCAGACCACATTCCTGGGATCCCCTACACTGTGTAAAGCTCCTTTTATTTATAGCCAAACCTTATTCACCTTCCAGCTCTTAGGAGCATTAAGTTCATTAAGAAAGTATTTCTCCCCATCATCTCCTCAACCACTACTACATGTTTTGTTCTCTTTTTAATTCACTTGTTCCCCACTAGAGTATGTCTTTTCCCATTATCCCTTGTCTTTTCCTTATTTAATTGTTCAAACAGGTATGGACAACATATTTAATCAAGCCTTTCATACCATTATGTTTTGTTCCCCATTAACACTAAACAATTGCATTAGTTTAATGGTACTTTAGTACCCTACTGTTAGCCCATTCATCTTAAGCCATTTTCAAACCCTTTAAATCCCAAAATACCCTCCTAAAGTCCCTGAAATTACTGTCTTACCCAATACCTTTCACTCTGCATTGAACCTTTCAGCTATAACCAGTTCAAACTATCAAAATCCTAACAACTAACTCCTAACTCAACTGGACAGATTACAAAACTTCAGATTAGAAAGATCAGTAGACCTCCTGATGACCAACTAGGCAGGTAATCAACAACATGAATTGCAAATAAAGGGAATCACACACTATAGAATAAGTTTTAATTCACAACAATTTGGCTAAACCCAACTACTATCAATATGAGACTGCAATTAGAGATGAGGCAAAGCAAGTGTCATGAAACGAAACCTAATTAATTGCACGAGTCTAGGCTTAGACAATCACGAACCATTTCCTAAGCATTAGGTCTATTGTACAGGCTAACATCACTGATTAAGGGATCACAACGACAAAATAATTGGTAGTCTGAACTTGACCAAACTAAACAGACACAAATTAAACCAGTTCTTGACAAATTCAACTCGCAAACTGGCCCAAGTTTGGAGTCAAACGGGAAATTCATGCCAATTTATAGAAGAGGAAGGGAAAAAGTAAACAAACGGAACTGCAAGAGTGAACAATCAAAACTGGACGTAAAAGACTTACCCGAATCACAACTCGATAAAAAACTCGAGGCTCTTCCCATCTTTCAAGCCGAGACGGACTTTAACCATGTGTTTTCAAAGGAAAACAGCATGGCTAAAGTCAGTATTTGACTCAAAATTCATGGAACCTGGCCTGCCTAACTTCGATCTGGAATCCGAGCTACCCCACGATGATTTGAAAAGAGTCGATTAGGGATTCATGGTGAGGGGATCCAGGAGATCACAGGGTATGAGTTTGGTGGCATTTGAACGGATTAGGGTTTAGGTCGATTCCTTTGATCTAAGATTCGAGAAGCTCGGGGGTGATTCGAAGAAAACTGAGTGTGGGACTGGAACGAGGAAGTCTTGGGGAAGCTGTGGTGTGAAATTGGAGGCTATTGGACGAGATAGGGTTCCGGCCTGATTTTCGATCTAATATTCGAAGCACACGGCTGTGATTCAAGGGATAAGAGTTAGGGATTCGGAATGGGGAGGTCAAGGGGAATCAGTGGTGAAAAGATGGGGTCGTTTGGACCACCGGAACCGCCATGAGGCGATTTCCGGTGGGCGGAGCACGGTGGTTGAAGGCGGAAGATCTGTTTGATCTCTGAAGCTCAGAGACGAAGAGGTGAGGGGGGTTTAGTTTAGGGGGCGGGGTAGGATTTAGGAATAAATACCATGTGGGGAATTTAATCCCGGCCGTTAGATCAATTAAATGGCCAGGATCAAGGAGATTAACCCATACGACATCGTTTGGTTTAAGTAGGGGGTCGGTTTGAACCGGGGAACGGGTCGAGTTTGGGAACGGGTAAGGGAGGTTGAATCTCAGCAGTTGGATCGATTTAATCCGACAGCCTTGATTAAGAGTGACCAAACGACGTCGTTTTAAGACGTCTCCGGCCAGGCCAACTGGACCTGGTTCATGGGTGATTTGGGCCTGATTTTTGCATTGAAATTGGCCCAATTTTCACTCTTTTCTTTTTCCTTTCATTTTCTTTTAATTCCTAAAAACCAAATTTCCTAAATTAATTTGTAAAACCAAGATTATTTTAAGAAAATATTAATTAACCCTTAACAATAATTAACACACAAGATCAAATATTAAAATAAAATCACACAATTAAACAATAAAAATGACAAAACTACCAAAATTCATATTTTTGTGATTTTCATTCTTTAAAATAGGAAATGGTTTAATTAATTCCAAAAATGCATAATCAAATCCTAAATATGCATGCAACAGGTATTTTGGTATTTTTCAATTAATTAAAACAAGGTAAACATTCACAGACAAAAATAATTATCCAAAATGTCACGCAAAATTTTCAAAATTGTACCCAAAGGCAATTTGTTTTATTTTTTGATTTCTTTTGGAGTAGTTTTCGTGAAGCAAAAATCACGTGCTCACAGTAATGAAGATAGTTTATTTGTTGAAGGTTAATGTTTCTCTCTTTTCTTTATATTATCTTTGCATCTGTTGGGATTTTCCATGTTTAAAATGAAATTTGATGTTTAGACTTTCCAAGGACGTGTTCATTTGTTTTTGATTCATACATTTGTCTATTTATTTTTCTTTTCTCCTCTTTCAACATTTAGACTAGATTCCAGTATAAATTATTTATATGCTAGTTTGGTTTTGAAGCATCTTGGCTCGTTGTTGATAGTTTTGTGCTAGCATATTTCTTTCCAATTTGTCCTGTGATAGTTTAGCTTTCTGTTAGTGTGATTTTGATCCTTAGTTATAAAATAGAATTAGTTGTTTTTCTAATAATGGTAGATAGATGTTTAAATTCAGTTAATTTTCTTATTCTGTATTTTTCTATCACTGTAATCAAGTTATTTATTGTTCGGATCTAGTATATTTCTATTTGAACATATCTTTAGGTTAGTATTATTATTTGATCGTTTGAGTTGGTCATAAGTAAGTAATAGATCATGTTAGCTAGCCATTTCATAACTTATGAACATCCCTAGTTTGTTTTAGTCAAGTAAATCCCTTTGGAATAATTTGAAGTGTGTCATGACAAATAAAATCTCAAAACTCATGGCCCTCATTTAATTAATTTTAATACTTTAGAAATCGAGGTGTGCCATTTAGTTGAATTTTCCATGGCCCTCGCAAACTTAAAAGTACATAGTTGCTTTAGGCGCGTAATTTAAATTAATTTTCGTAAACTCGGGTGTGCATTTCATATGACCCAACTCCAATTCTCAACAACGTTAAATAAAACATGTCACGAATTGCGGGTGCATTTCATGTGGCATGGTTCAAGGCATGTTTTAAATAATGTTGAATCTTCCTGAAAATAATTAAAAGCGGTTAATAAGTTAAAATGTACCATGGATTAAAACATGTATTAAAATCAGATAATATGCCAATTATAATAGATTAAGCGACCGTGCTAGAACCACGAAATTCGGGGGTGCCTAACACCTTCCCTCGGGTTAACAGAATTCCTTATTCAGAATTTCTGGTTCGCAGACTTCAAAAGGAAAGTCGAAATTTCCTCGATTTGGGATTTAAAATAAATCAGTGACTTGGGACACCCAAAAACAAACCATCCAAAGTGACGACTATGATAAATAAAATAATCCCATTTCGAATAATGTCACTTTAATTAAAAAAACACCCTTATATACCTTCGGGTGTGTAAAAAGAAGGTGTGACAACTCTGACGACTCTGCTGGGGACAAGAATCCAGAACTTCTAGTTCAGGGTTCAGAATTCGAGCTTAGAATAACTGTTATGATTGACTGTTATTTGTTATTTGATTTTTACATGTTTGAGCCTAATGTGCTAAATGTCGCATTTTATCGCTTTGATTTTGCTTGAACTGTATATAAATAGTTACGAAACCCTTCTTCTCTCTGAGTCTTCTAAATCATCTAGGAAGTGTGCACTTCGTGTGACTTCTTTTTTGTTAGAGTCATATTCCAATTTTAGAACGAGGTTCGGATAAGTTGCAAAGCCGGTAAAGCTTCTGTATTCCCGTACGCTGCCCCCCTTGGCTCGAGCTGTCCGCTCGGGTAAGCTAGGTCTAGAAAAATACACCTAGGTTCTAAACCTAGAATAACATAGCCTCATGCCGGATCCCTAGTAGGAACGCTTGTTTGCATCACGTGCATTTGACTTTGGGGACTCAACACAGAGGTTGGGTCCTTCTAGGACTGGTGCACCCAAATTAAAAGACTATCCTGATGCATCTTACGTGCTACTTGCGTGTCTGTCTGTTTTGGCTTGCATATTGACTGGCTTCTAGAATAAGGAAAGAAAATGAAAAAAAGAGAAAAAGGAAAAAAATCAAAAAAAAGAAGAAAAAAGAAAAGAGAGTGAGATGTAGGTATTTGAAATATCCTGAAACTCTACCAAAATTTTGAAAATTAGAAAAAGAGGTCATTTCAAAATAAGTCATGTTTTTCCTGTTCCGTCAAAACGGGCGAACTACGCGGGTCTGGTTCTCATCGGATGTGAGATATGAAGGCAAACCTCATCGGTTCCGGCCCACAATTTTATTTTAAAAAAAAATCCAAAATATTTTCCTTTAGTTCCTTCTTTAGAAAATTTTTCTTTTAGACCCCAATTTTAAAAAAGAAAATATAAAAATATTTTCTTTTAATCTCTCTTAAAATCCAAAAACATTTTCATACTTCTTTCGAAAATTGAAAAGAAAATTTAAGATTCAAAAATATTTTCTTTTTTTTTCTTTAGAAGTATTTCGTTCGTAAATTCAAAATAAAAGTCCAAAAATATTTCCTATGAAGTTTTTCTTTTGAAATTCCAAAAAAAGAGTTGAAATTCAAAAAAAAAGATAATTTCTTCTTTAGAAGTCCTTCTTTTCAAAAATTCACAAAAAAAAAACAAATAAATCTAAATCTAAAATATTTTCTTTCTTCTTTATAAGTTTTTCTTTCGGAAATTAAAAAAAATCAAAAAAAAAAGTTCAAAAAAGGGTTAGTTTATTTATTTTATTCCTAATCTTCCCTAACTACGCAAGATCTGATTCATGTTCCCACATGATACGTAGGCAACTCACATCAGGTTCGATCAACCATTGAAAAGAAAAATGAGAAAAAAAACAAAACAAAAACAAAAAAAAATGTGATAATAATAAGGACTGACTGAGTCCATTCTAACGTGTTTTTTGTTTTGAATTTTGAAGAAAGTTTGAGGTGGTTGGTTTGTGGTATGCAGATAGCACAAGATCCAAGGAAAAATGATAACTGACATCGAAACTGTTGCAAGTGCTCAAGAAACTCAGGGTCAGAGGGTTCGACAAGAGTCTACTGTGTTTGAGGAAAATAGAATACTGAAACAGCAAATGACCAAAATGTGTCAAGCATGGGTCAATGGCCAAGGACAGCCTTGTCGTGAGTCACAATTTGCTACCTAGCAAGAGCAGTACCACTCTCCTGAGTACCACTAGTACTTGTTTGATCTTCCTACAAACATTGGGAAGTCTGCCCGAAAGATGGCACAAGAAGAAATAACCCAAAAAGTGAAAAGCTTAGAACAACAGTTGAAAAACATGCAGGGGTTGGCAGGTCAGAAGAGTATTGCCTTCAAGGATCTTTGTATGTTCCCCGATGTCCACTTGCCGCCTGGTTTCAAGACTCCTAAATTTAAAAAGTATGATGGACATGGAGACCCCATAGCCCACTTGAAAAGGTATTGCAATCAACTAAGAGGTGCGGGAAGAAATGAAGAATTGTTAATAGCTTATTTTGGGGAAAGCCTTACGGGAGTAGCATTCGAATAATTTTTGGATCAAGACACGTCTCGCTGGTACGTCTGGGATGACATGACACAAGCCTTTGTCAAATAGTTCCAATACAACGTCGACATCGCCCCAGACCGCAATTCCCTTTCAAACCTGAAAAAGAAACCAACTGAAAGTTTCAAGGAATATGTCATTAAATGGAGAGAGCAAGCAGCTAGAGTTAAGCCACCCATGGATGACCACGAGCTAATCATTGTCTTCCTTCAAGCACAAGAGCCAGATTACTTTCAAAATATGATGTCTGCAATGGGGAAATCCTTCTCGGAAGCAATCAAAATGGGGGAAATGGTTGAGAATGGTCTTAAGACAGGCTAAATTATATGCCAAGCAGTTCTCAAAGCCGCAACTCAGGTTGTCCAGATTGAATCTGATAATTTTAGTGGCACGAATGATATGGATGAATAAATCATGATGATATCAGGGTCGAGAAGAGGTCCTAGGAAAATGTCGCAAAGGTATGGCCAACCTCGTCTGTTATCCAATAACTCCCTTGAGCATTACTATCCACCTCAGTATGTTGCCCAGCCACCAAAACACCCCAGAAGGCGAGCACGAGCATCACAAAATCACCACCAACCTCCACAAAATTTTCAGGTGCCCTATAACCCACATCCAGGACAGAGGTATAAAGGGAAGCAAAAGTTGAAAGATAATTTTACATCAATAGGAGAGTCCTATGCAAGCTTGTTTGAGAAGTTAAAGCATCATGACATGATTGCACTCATTCCTCCAAATCATGTGGACCCACGTGCAAGAAGCTTCGACCCTTCTAAAAGGTGTGAATATCGTTCCAATGCCCAGGGACACAATGTTGAAAGCTGTTGGAATTTGAAAAGAGAAATAGAAAGGATGATCTAAGAAAGCCTGATTGTGATCCAAGACAGTGACACCCAGAGTATCGCACAGAGTACTTTACTTGCACATGATGATGCACACTTTGTAGGGGTGATATGTGGTGACACGTGGTGACATGGAGTATGAGAATCCTCTTGGGAACTTGCCGACTGAAATTAGAAAAGGCCATGGTGATTCTGATGAGCAAATTTATGGCTAAATGTCAAGTTTAGTAATTGAAAAGTCATTCTCTCCTCACTAGGAAGGAATCTTGGTAGTTTGTTTTGATGTTTTTTCTGTTATTTGGGTTATTTCAGGGTTGTGATTCCGATTTTATTTATTTTATTGAGTCAAACCCTTCTATCATTCTATTATGTTTATATGAGTCATGTTTGTCTGTTTTTGTTGCTATTTTCATTATTCGGGTTATTTAGGGTTGTAACTCGTATTTTGGGTTGCTTGTTTAGTTGTAAAAACCTTTTATCCTTTACTCAATAAAATACAGTTTGTCCTTTTGTGTCATTCTATTCCTAGTTCTTTTGTCGCTAGTTCTAATGACATGACATGCATGCGGAAATTTTGGCCAGATCTTAGGAACAGATTTAATCTGGAATTGGATAACTAAAAAAATATATATTTGAGGATGAATAAAGAGTTGGAATACTTTGGAACTAAGGTCGAGTAAAATTCACCTTCAAATCATTGTGAAGATCGGGCTTGAGGATGTTTAATCAATTGAAGTTTGTTAGAAATTTTGACATTAAGGGATCGAAAGTGTCTTGTGACCACGACACACCAAGAGGACAGACATGTTCGTCCATGCTGTGATCGTGAAAGATACTATGTTTGGCGTCCTCGAGGCTGGGAGGCCCTCTTTCTGCTATCCAAACACTTTATATTCTTCGCTACCCCTTTTGAGCCTGTGTTATTTTCTTTGACTACCCTCTTTTGGAATCAAGTTTAGAGTCAAGAGTCAAAAAAAATGAGAGTCCATGTCCCAAGAGTACAAACCGGGGCAATTCTTAAGAAGTTCAAGTGAAAAAAAATGAAGAAGAAAAAAATTTGTCAAAGGTCCATGCCCCCAGAAAATAGAAGCTGGGGCAACTTGTTTTAAAAAAAAATAGAAGAAAAAAAAAAACAGAAAGAAAGATGAGAAAAATAGTTTAGGTCAGATGTTTGAACTACGTTCGACCTGATTCCTTAAAAAATAAGGATACGTAGGCAGCCTCACGATTTGGTCCAACCAAATCAGAATTCAGAAAAATCCAAAAAAAATCCCAAGTATCTAGAACTGGGGCAAAGATTTTATTTTATTATTTGAAAGAGTCGATTCCAAGAGTTGTAAGTCTACAACCCCATCATTTTTTAGTCTACTTTGAGCCTTCATGCCGACCCTTCTTTCCAACCCTATCTAAAAACCTTCCCAATAAGACCTCCCGATAAGCCTTCAAGAATGTCAAGAGATGCATGCAATGAGCAACAGTTGTCACACGACATAGAACACTGTCAAGTTGCTCATAAAAAAAAGAGAGAAAAAAAAATGAGAGAGTCTTGCTAGTGAAAACCTTCACGGGCATTGTAAGGCGACGGTAAGCAGAGATGAATAAATGAGAGAGACTTGTTGGTGAAAACTCCTCGGGACACCTCTAGTCGATAGTGAGTTGTGAAGCTGATGCAAAAATTGACACGAACAAGCCCAACTTCAAAGGTCGTAAGAATGGTAAAATAGAAGATTGAATTAGTTTGATAGATCGGTCGTTTAGTCCAAAATGCATGTTATGATCATTAAGGCTAGTTATTGAAAAAAAAGGGAAAAAAAAGAAAAAAAGAAAAAAAAAACTTCCTTCTATCCTTCCCGACAGGGACATTTCTTCTTAATATTATTTCTTTGCATCATTTGTGTCCTCCACTCTGAGTCAGTCCTTGTCAAAACAAGCAAGAAAAGATTTCAAAATCTGCTACCAGCTTTTCAGTTGCACAAAGTAAATTTGGCCAACACACTCGGTTGTTACTGTCAACGTGCCTTGAGGATTCATGCAAAGGTTCCCCCAAAAAGACTTTTGTCAACCTACTTGGCACAAGTAAAGATGACTAGTGATTCTATGTGATAGACAAATTGCTCAAAAATAGGAAGTCATTCAAGATATCAGAAAAGGTCACCTAAGCAAAAATCTCCAGTTGGGATAGGGCTGATTGAGCCAGAAATACAAATGGTACTGGGTGTGAAACAATTAGGGTTGATGCAGAGCAAAAGTCTCTTGGAACCGACCACCATTTTCAAAACTGACAAATTTGTTTCTTTGTGTGAAACAGGAACAAAGCAGTGCAAGGAAAGTGGTTCAAAATAAAGAGAAAAAAAGAAGAAAAACAAAAAAAAAACAAAAAAAGAAGAAGAAGAGAAGAGCCGACAAAGGGAAGTTTCTCAAATATTTGCCTTTATTTGCCTTGCTATTGTGCATAAAATCTTGCCATTGATCTTCACATTTTTCCTCCTAGGATAAAAAAATCCTAGTCTGATGGATTTTTCTCCTAATAAAAAAATCTTAGTCTGATGAATTTTTCTCCTAAGATAAGAAGACCTGGTCTGATGAACTTTCTCCTAGGATCAAATCTTAGTCTGATGAATTTTTCTCCTAGGATAGAAATCTTAGTCTGATGAATCTTTCTCCTAAGATAACAAAAAAAAGATACAAAAAAAGTGATCTAGTCTGATGAATTTTCTCCTAGGATCAAAATTTTAGTCTGATAAATCTTTCTCTTAAGATAGAAGACCTAGTCTGATAAACTTTCTCTTAGGATAGAAATCTTAGTCTGACGAATCTTTCTCCTAAGATACCAAAAAAAAAGATAAAAAAGGACCTAGACTGATGAACTTTCTCCTAGGATAGAAATCTTAGTCTGATGAATCTTTCTCTCAAGATAACAAAAAGAGGACACAGTCCGATGAACTTTCTCCTAGGATAGAAATCTTAGTCTGATGAGTTTTTCTCCTAAGATAGAAAACCTAGTCTGATGAATTTTCTCCTAGGATAAACGTCTTAGTCGGATGAATCTTTCTCCTAAGATACCAAAAACAAAAGAAAAAAAGAAGAGAGAAAAAGGACCTAGTCTGATAAATTTTCTCCTAGGATAAACATCTTAGTCTGATGAATCTATCTCCTAAGATAGAAAACCTAGTCCGATGAATTTTCTTCTAGGATAATAATTTGAAAAAAGGGGAAGTTTGGATTTGAAAAAAAAAAGGATTTAATTTTAAAGTTTTTCAAGACCCCCCTAGATAACGGGATGTAGTTTTAAGTTTTTAGGACCCACATAGAATTTAGCTTTCAAATTTTCACTCTTAACATGAGATTTAATTTTAGTTTTCAGGACCCTCCTGGATAATGGGATATAGTTTTAAGTTTTTAGGACCCACAAAGAATTTAGCTTTCACTCTTTAGATGAGATTTAATTTTAGTTTTCAGGACCCTCCTGGATAATGAGATTTAGCTTTTAAATTCATAGAACTCTTTTGGATAACAGGATTCGATTAACACTCACAGATGTTCCCGGTACCAAACTGGGGCAGAAAAGTTTGTTTTATTTTATCTGTTTTGTTGTAGCAGTCAGGCGCCCACCTGGAGAACAAGGAAAAATAATCCAAGTTTCAGAGGAAAGGAAAACGGTTCAAGTTTTGAAGGAAGACATGTCAAGTTCAGTAATCAGGCGCCAACCTGGAGAACAAGGGAAGACAGTTCAAGTTTCAAGAAAACGCAGTTTCAAAGGAAGACAATTCAAGTTTCAAGGGAAAACAGTTCAAGTTTCAAGGGAAAACAGTTCAAGTTTCAAGGAAAAGCAGTTTCGAAGGAAGACAGTTCAAGTTTCAAGAGAAAACAATTCGAGTTTCAAGGGAAAACAGTTCAAGTTTCAAGGGAAGTCAGTTCAGGTTTTAGCAATCACGCGCCCACCTGGAGAACAAGGGAAGTCATTTCAGAAGTCAAGTCAAGTTAGAAGTAGCGGAAGATCACCTCAAAATTATGAGTCGACAGTCCGAGGTAACCAAAAAGAAGTCTCAATCAAGAATAAAAGAAAAAAAAAGTGAATCCAAAGTGCAGAAGCGGAGAAAAGAAGTTGACTACTCAAGACATAATTGAAGTCACAAGCTCTGCATGTCTCGTCTTGATCTGAAAAAGTTGAAGAAGATTGAATCAACACCTGTAACTAACAAGCATCAAGATTCAGATCAGAGTCCGCATGAAAAACCAACCAAAACTCAAGATCAAGCTTCAGAAGCCTCGTAGATAGGAATCTTGTAACTCGTAGCTGATAGGCTTAGTTAGTCTTTTTCATTTTTTTGATTTTGATGTAACAACGAGATCACGGACTGGAACCTCGACGACACCTCAATCGGCTGTCAACCTCGGTATACTCCATCATCTTACTCACTTCCGAACTACACGTGGCCTGATTCCTTTATAGCCAAGGATATGTAGGCAGCTCAGATACCAGGGCTCGGTCACATTCCCCTTTTCTCTTAATTTTAGTCTCTCCAAATAAGGGTCAGGTCAAAAAACCTGTCTAGTCGTTCTTTGTCTGAAAACTCTTCGCGTTTCCAGTCAAAGAGGGGCAGCTGTAGACATGTGAGTTTTGACCCTCCCCATGATTTTCATGGTTTAGCACGTAAATATTTAATTTAGGTCTAATATAGCTAATTCAACTCATTTTTACTCTTTTACCTTATTTTATTACAAGAAAACGAAAATTACAAAAAAAAAATAGTTTTATTAATATTTTGTAGTCATTTTTATCTTGAAAATACCAAAAATGGTTTTGTTTTAATGGTCGGTCTTATTTTAATAGTTATTTTACTTAAGTATCTAACACCTAAAATAAGGACACACAGAAAATTGGAGATCCGCCGTTTTCCAAAAAATGACCCCTGCTCATCTTCTTCAAAGACCTAAAAAAACCCTTACTAATACGGTCGTTTCCTCTCAAAAGACCATAATCAGATTTTGGTCTCCTTCATGACAAGATATAAAAACAAAGAAGGAATCATAGAAAAACTAGGAGAAGTTCAGTCGTAGACCATAGAGAGCACACGACCTTTCCCCACGAACTTTCAGCTCCTTTCTCCTTAAAAAACTTAACCATGTTAAACCCGGCAAGAAATCATGTAAAACCCAGCAAGGAACTCCATCAAAGAGCTCTGAAAATAGCCTAAAAGACCAGTCCAAAAACGTCCCGAAAATCAGCTCTAAAAGCAGCTGAAACTAGCTGCAAACAGTCCCAAAAATAAATCGATCCAAATCCAGCCATAATACAATTGAAACAGGCCGAAAATCTGTCCAAACATCACCTCTCAAAGGTAGGCGTTCAGTTCGGTAGGATCCCTAGTCAAATCGAGGTCGGGTTTGAGTTTCCTGTTTGAAGATTCCGATCGTAGGTCCATTCTCGTCGTAGCAGCTGTTATTCGAGTTCTTAAAAGGTCCTTTGATGTAATGAAGATAGTTTATTTGCTGAAGGTTAATGTTTCTCCCTTTTCTTTATATTATCTTTGCATCTGTTGGGATTTTCCATGTTTAATATGAAATTTGATGTTTAGACTTTCCAAAGACGTGTTCATTTGTTTTTGATTCATACATTTGTCTAATTTTTTTTTCTCCTCTTTCAACATTTAGACTAGATTCCAGTATAAATTATTTACATGCTAGTTTGGTTTTGAAGCATCTTGACCCGTTGTTGATAGTTTTGTGCTAGCATATTTCTTTCCAATTTGTCCTGTGATAGTTTAGCTCTCTGTTAGTGTGATTTTGATCCTTAGTTATAAAATAGAATTAGTTGTTTCTCTAATAATGGTAGATAGATGTTTAATTTCAGCTAATTTTCTTATTCTGTATTTTTCTATCACTGTAATCAGGATATTTTATTGTTCAAATCTAGTATATTTCTATTTGAACATATCTTTAGGTTAGTATTATTATTTGATCGTTTGAGTTGGTCATGAGTAAGTAATAGATCATATTAGTCAGACATTTCATAGATGAATTACATCACTTCTCCTGCAATAAGTTTTCACAAATTTAGCCTTGCAATAATCTCGAAGTAGTTTACAAAAATAACTTATGAACATCCCTAGTTTGTTTTAGTTAAGTAAAGCCCTTTGGAATAATTTGAGGTGTGTCATACCAAATAAAATCTCAAAACGTATGGCCCTCATTTAATTAATTTTAATACTTTAGAAATCGAGGTGTGTCATTTAGTTGAATTTTCCATGGCCCTCGCAAACTTGAAAGTACATAGTTGCTTTAGGTGCGTAATTTAAATTAATTTTTGTAAACTCGGGCGTGCATTTCATGTGACCCAACTCCAATTCTCAATAATGTTAAATAAAACATGTCGCGAATCGCGGGTGCATTTCATGTGGCGTGGTTTAAGGCATGTTTTAAATAACGTTGAATCTTCCTGAAAATAATTAAAAGCGGTTAATAAGTTAAAATGTATCATGGGTTAAAACATGTATTAAAACAAGATAATATGCCAATTATAATAGTTTAAGCAATTGTGCTAGAACCACGGAATTCGGGGGTGCCTAACACCTTCCCTCGGGCTAACAGAATTCCTTATTCAAAATTTCTAGTTCGCAAACTTTAAAAGGAAAGCCGAAATTTCCTCGATTTGGGATTTAAAATAAACCGGTGACTTGGGACACCCAAAAACAAACCATCCCAAGTGTCGACTCTGATAAATAAAACAATCTTATTTCGAATAATATCACTTTAATTGGAAAAACTCCCTTATATGCCTTCGGGTGTGTAAAAAGAAGGTGTGACATTGTCTCCTTTTATCTTTTTGCCTTATTGAGCCGAGGATCTTTTGGAAATAACCTCTCTACTCCTTCGGGCTAGGGGTAAGGTCTGCGTACACACTACCCTCCCCAGATCCCACTAGTGAGATTTCACTAGGTCGTTATTGTTGTTGTTATAGCAGAAGGACTGATAGATGAAAAAAATAATAGAAAAAGAAAAGGAATAAGATAATTTGAAAAATACCTGTGAGGAGGGAGGGAAATCCTGTTGGGGAGTGGGGAAGGGGTGACTTTGACTCACACAAGATTGTATTTGAGGTAATTGGTAAGAAATTAGGAGAAATTCGGCAAAGAGAGAGTAATAGGCAATAGCTTTAGAAATAAAGAAAGAAAGAGAGTAGTAGAGCAGACTAGGACTTGGTAAATATTATTGAATGTGGGACCCAAAGTCCACTTGGCGAAAGATGAAACTAGACTCATAAAGTTTATGTCGGCCATGTAATAGTTGTATCTCGTGCAAAATAAAACTTCTCGATAAAGACCAAAAAAGTTTATATTGCTTTTAAGAACATATATTAATTGTATTTACAGTGAAGTTCCGTTTTTCCCTTTTCTCGAACGAGGGTGAGGGTGAGAAACATAAAGGAAGGTAAAATAGAAGATATCACATTAATAATTAATAATAACGGTCCTCTAACTTTTCCAATTTGAATAAAGTGGACGCTGTTCTCAGCATGTCACAATAACAAAACTTCACTCACCGATCAAAAAAAATTCGTTATTCCTACAACAGAATATAGACATTAGCATAAGAGAAAATTTGATTAACTCAATCAAGCCTTTCACCGTTACAAAATGTAGCTGAATTTTAGCACAAATCATATCTCTTATAAAGTGGTGAGGGCTGCAATCTAATCGAGTCCAGAATACTTATCTTGGCTTGATTTGATTTTCATAATCAAGTAATCTGAAGTTTAGCTTGACCTCATTTTGGTACCAAATTATTAACTCGATCTCAATGTCATAGAAAATTCTTAGGAGTATTCTCTCTTTTTTAGACGAAGCAACCAAAGAGGATAAGACGTTTGTAAAATATATAGAACATGTATTAAAGGAGAGAATACTCCTTTAATTGGGGTTTTGCACTATTTCCATAAAACCCAGAAATAATTTTTTATTAACCTTAACAAACAATTGGGTTTTGCACTATTTCCATAAAACCCAGAAATAAACATCGGCCATAAACACATCCTGGTAAGTATATCGTTCACTTACTTGTTCTTATTTCAGATTCATTCTAAATCAATGATATCCAATACAAATTAATTCATAATGAAAAACATATATTATTTGACTAGCACTGTCAAATACATCAAAAAATTAGATCGTCCTTAGATTTATAAAGAGAAGATTATAATAAAAAGAATAAGGATTTCCTTTTTTATAGTAGAAGGACAGATGTTCCGGTAAGGAGGTGCGAATGGCTGGTTGTGGAGGGCACGAGAAGAGGTAGAGGGCGGCCTAAGAAGTATTGGGGGAGGTGATCAGGCATGATATGATGAGGCTTCATATTTCCGAGGACATGAGACTTGATAGGAATATGTGGAGGTCGAGTATTAAGGTTGTAGGTTAGGAGGTAGTTGAGTGTTGCCTTATGTCAGAACTTTGTGCGACTAGTTTGGTAGGGATACTATTTCGCTTTTGCTTTATATCTTTCTTTTGGATTTCATATTTTTCCTATTATTTCTGTGTTGTTACTGATATTGTCTCTTTTTGTCTATTTGTGTTATTGAGCCGGGGTCTTTCGGAAACAACTTGTCTACTCCTTCGGGGTAGGGGTAAGGTCTGCGGACACACTACCCTCCCCAGATCCCACTAGTGAGATTTCACTGGGTCGTTATTGTTGTTGTTATAGCAGAAGGACTGATAGATGAAAAGAATAATTGAAAAGAAAAGGAATAAGATAATTTGAAAAATAATTGTGAGGAGGGAGGGGAATCCTATTGGGGAGTAGGGAAGGGGTGACTTTGGCTCATTAGGATTGTGTTTGAGGTAATTGGTAAGAAATTAGGAGAAATTCGGCAAAGAGAGATTAATAGGCAATAGCTTTAGAAATAAAGAAAGAAAGAGAGTAGTAGGGCAGACTAGGACTTGGTAAATATTATTGAATCTGGGACCCAAAGTCCACTTGGCGAAAGATGAAACTAGACTCATATAGTTTATGTCGGCCATGTAATAGTTGTATCTCGTGCACAATAAAACTTCTCGATAAAGACCAAAAAAGTTTATATTACTTTTAAGAACATATATTAATTATATTTACAGTGAAGTTCCGTTTTTTCCTTTTCTCGAACGAGGGTGAGGGTGAGAAACATAGAGGAAGTTAAAATAGAAGATATCACATTAATAATTAATAATAACGGTCCTCTAACTTTTCCAAGTTGAATAAAGTGGGCGCTGTTCTCAGCATGTCACAATAACAAAACTTCACTCACCGACCAAAAAAAATTCATTATTCCTACAACAGAATATAGACATTAGTATAAGAGCAAATTGGATTAACTCAATCAAACCTTTCACCGTTACAAAATGTAGCTGAATTTTAGCACAAATCATATCTCTTATAAAGTGGTGAGGGTTGCAATCTAATCGAGTCCAGAATACTTATCTTGGCTTGATTTGATTTTCATAATCAAGTAATCTGAAGTTTAGCTTGACCTCATTTTGGTACCAAATTATTAACTCGATCTCAATGTCATAGAAAATTCTTTGGAGTATTCTCTCCTTTTTAGACGAAGTAACCAAAGAGGATAAAACGTTTGTAAAATATATAGAACATGTATTAAGTAAGACAATAATGATTTAATCTTGGTTATAAATTATAACTTCATGTTACTATTTCAATTTACTTGTTTTTGCTCTATAATCATAATTACTAAATTTCTAATTCATCATCTATATGTTTCAACTACGTGAAATTTTTGTAGGGAGATGACAATGAATAAAGTTAATAGATCAATTCACACATTTAATACTTTTAAATTCTTCATTAAATAATCATCAAAGTTAATAATTATTTATTTTGTATTCTATATTCTTTTGTTTCCCACCCGATATTCGGTACCCGTATTAGAGCCCGATTATATTCGGATTCGCGTCGGGTAAGGCCGCATACGGGGGGTAACGCTCCCTACCAAAAAATTTTCCATACCGAAGGCTCGAACTCGAGACCTCTAGTTAAGGGAGGAACAACTCCATCCACTGCACCACATTACTTGATGGCGTACTCTATATTCTTTAACATACCAATCTAGTACTATATATTGAAAACCAAATATTTTAAAATGATGTATCTAGTGATGATATAACAATGCATATCACATCTCAAAAAATTATTAAAATGCTATAAAAATAGTGTTCCTCACTTGATCTACTATCTTTAACATAAGTTATTAGTCTTTTTATTTTTATAGTGAGAATTTCATAAAATTTATTATTTTGATAAATTTGTTATTTTTATGTGATGACCCTAATACGATATACCTCATGCCAAACCTATCGATTTATCCGAAGGTATTAGAGGAGCTAAATGATTTTTGACAAATAAATCCCCCATTAGGGTTCTTCCGTGGAGGAGAGACTTCCATTATTATTATTATTATTATTATTATTTGGTTTTTGGTGTTCGGTATCCACATTGGAGCCCGACTAAATCCGGATTCGCACCGGAAAATCCCATATTGGGGGTAAAGCGTTCCCTAACAAAGGTTCCATACCCAGGGACTCGAACTCGAGACCTCTGGTTGAGGATGAAAGAGTACTTACCTCTCCACCACAACCATTGTTGGTACTTCCAATATTATTGCCACAACATCAAATTCAGCATGAATATTAAACTAGCATGGAAATCTTTAGTCTAGCGTTGTTGAAAGTATTTAGATTGGAAGTAGAAACAGATCCCAATGTTATTAAGGAAGAGCCCCATTACTAATTATATTGGACACTGGATCCATTTTTCGGCCGTTTGGGAAGAAATGAGGGTATTATATTTGCTGGCATTATTAATATACTTTATATGCTTTATGATGCAAATTGGAGAAAGTTTTCGGAAGTTATCATTATTTATACAAGTAAATTTTGATATAAATATACAAGACAGTAATAGTAGTAACATACTTTTAGTTTATGGTGAGTTGCCACCAATACCACTCCAGAATGTTCTAGAGTCTACTATCTAAACTCTAAAGTAAAAATCAATTAACTTGGAAAATAAACGGAAAAACGATATAGGACATGTAAAATTTTAGAATCACATAATAAGGCAATATAAGTTACATATTTACTTTTATGATTAGAATATTATAGATAAATTTGTCTAAGGTAGGATAAAAACTTGTTATCTGATAATAAAATTTGATTGAAACCTTAATCGATGATTCGCGATATAAAAAATAAGTCAACTAATTTAGCATAAATTTAAAATACCACACTATGGTTGTTCCTTCCATGTTACTGCCCCATTTCTACAGCCAGCTAATAGTCTTCTCAAGAGTCCCTAAGACAGTCCTACTATATATTTTAATCAGTGACATGATGATACGATTATAATCCAAAACATTACAACTGAGGCAGATAATTTGAGCGAAATTAATAATCATCATAATTAAGCAAAGGTGAACCGGATAAATTAAAGAATGTTACAAAATGTTTATGTTCATCTAAATTTTTGCTTTTTTTTTTTCCTACAATGAGATGATATTTAAATTATTTAAATCAGTCTGATAAATTCCTGGAAATCGATTCTGCCATCTCCATTTTCATCGAAAGCCATGATCATCTTCTTGCAATTTTCCAAGTCTGCAGATTGCTTTAATCCCAAAGCGCACAGAACTCTCTGCAAATCCCATTCATCAATAAATCCATCTTTGTCCTCATCAAATACATCAAAAGCTTCTTTAACATCTTGCTCTTTAGCTTCTAATTCCTCTCCAAATAGGTCAAAAATATCACTAGAATCCAACCTCTCTTGAATCTTTACATCTTCAGCATAGACAAAAATTCCCAAATTAGCCATAACTAACTCCACCTCTTCCCTGCATAAGCTTCCATCAACTACTTTCTCACTAAAAGATGTCACCTTTTGGTAGGTTTTTTCCTTTTGTCCATCAACTTTGGATTTAGCAAAAGACAAAAAACTGAAAAATCTTCTTGCACAATCAAATATTATATACAGAAAGAAGAAGCCAACTAAGCCATGAATTAGCAGGGGCACTGGAATTGTAGTTACAGGGAACTTCTTGATTGGAAAACGATTCAAATAACTAGGAGCTGCCATTTTTGTTTGTATGTTAATTGGAATTTCTTGATGTTATGGTGAAAGGAGGGTTATATTCTTGCATGCAGATAGAAAATATGAGGAAAAGAGAGATTTGTTGTTTTGGTTTTGATGAGAATGGAGAAGGTACAAGGGAAATATATACATACAAAGAGGAAAGGTTGAATTGAGTTTGAAATTTCAAGAGGAGGAAAGTGCTTAGTGGGTGCAGTTTATGAGTTCGTGGGAAAAGATGACCAAACATAATCAAGATTTGGTATTCAATTCCACCCAATGGAAATGTCAAAGAAGTTTCATAATTTCTTACTGTGAAGAGTCATTTGCCTCTTTGTTGAATATGGTGGGGCAGGCTGGCCGTTTTTTTTAAGAAATTCTTTTGTCAGTTTGTGGTTGCTTTTGCACCAATTAAGCCTCTTTCAGTGACGAAAAAAAGCCTCGTTTAGTTGACCATAATAAGAAGGAAGGTACCCTGGAGTTTCCTCATTGATTTTGGTATCTATATTACTTCCTCCGGTCCAAAATAAGTAATTTTTTAGATATTTTCTCACAAATTAAGAAATTTACCTTTTAACATTAATTAGCAATGAAATTGATCATATTAACATTTACTATCTCTTCACATAAACACTCCTAACACATACTCCAACATTATTTACTCCAACGACAATGTAGGAAAAAAGTAATTCATTCATTCTTGAAATCTGAAAAAATCACTTATTTTGGACCACAGAAAAAAGTAAAAATAGCACGGTATAGCCAATTTTCGGACTGGTCATTCAAAAATAGTCGGTGTTTACCAAATCAATGAAAAATAGCCACTATTTTACTGCAACAGAGACCGGTCCAACAAAATACACTGGAGTTCGGTGCACTTGTGTATGAACTCCAACATACTATGCTGGACTGGTATACTTTGCTGGCTCCAGTATAATATACTGGAGACTGGAGCACTGGTGCTCCAAACTCCAGTATATTATGCTGGACCGGTATACTTGCTGGAACTCCAGTATATTATGTTGGTGTTCTAGTGTACTTATGATGGAACTCCGTCATATTATGCTAGAGTTCCAACATACTTATCTTGGAATTCCAGTATAATATGCTAGAGTTCAAGTATACTTATGTTGTTCATTGTTTTGATTGTTTTTCACATTAGGATGCTAAAAATTTAACTGTAAGGATTTTTTCTAAATATATTTTATGCTCTAGATTGTGCAATAACACCATTGATCATAGTTCTAGGCTGATAGCATTGTGTGGCTATCCGTGGGAATTGTATTCTTGGTCTGACTAACAGTTTTAATTAACAGTGGTGTACGAAAAATAAAGAAAGATAAGGTTCTTCTATTGGTGTCATGCTACCAATTTTTTCCCATTTTTCGATCAACTTTAGATAAACTACATTGCTGCAATGACAAACATAAGGGGTGAGGGATGGGGTTGAAGCATAATATTGTATTTTTGTGTCCTTTATTTTGTTCATGATCTTTGTGTCAAAGATTTCAAGAAGGTACTGTACCAAAAAAAAGTGATTCTGTTAAAATCGCTTGTTGAAAGTAAATTGCATGTTTCTTTCTGAAGCCACGACCGTGTTGGCAAAGCTGCATAATACAAACATTTATCCTTAAGTTGTAGCTTATATTACATAAAGGTAATTCTGTTGAAATTAAATAGGATAGTTTTGTAATACATTGAAGTATGGGCTTATGCTCATCTTCAGAAGTTTGTCTGTTTCCTTTTCTTGAGCTACACCATTTATACTTGATAATGAAAGTCTTTTTATTACCCAAAAAAAGAATATGTTGTTCTTGTGCACATAATTGGTACATATTGTATTGTTTTGTGGAATGAGTATTATTGTATTGGTAAATAAAGCATTTTCTGTGGTTGAATCATTGTTTTTTGTTATGAATATCATCTGGTATGTTAAAAATATTTGTTGAAGTAGGTTCAGTGAATGGAAAATTATAAGCACATGAAAGTCTGTAATTTAATTGTCTATGCATATTTATGGATATAACAAATTTTATTATGTTCCTTACATTGCTTTTGTTTAGCAAGTACAAGGTACTTAAACAGTAGTGTCGTTCAAGGATGGTGTCGATCCAGGAGCAGCTACGAAGCACTTAATATTTGGTTTATTTTGGGGTCATATGTATATGCGTACAATGGCAATGCACAATGAAGTTTTGTGTAATATATATGTAATTGACTTTTTAGTAATAAAAAATATTTATAATATTCGACTTGAGAATTTTTTTTGTGTTTGTTAAATATTACTGGAAGCTTTTGATATTGGTAGGCAAACTATATTAAATTTTGTGAGAATTAGGTTGCTACGGAAAATATATATATAATTTTCTTATTAAAGTTGCTGAGAAATACGTTATAGCAGTGACATAATTTTGTCACAGAAAATCAGTAATTGTTGCGATTGAAAAGTTGCCACGGTTGATTAAATGTTTTGGTGGCGACTTCAATCGCTGCAAATAAGAATTTTCTCTCATGGTTTAATATTTGTGGTGACATAAGTCGCTGCTAAAGGTCATTTACAGTAGCGACAAAACTTTCCACGGATCAAGACATACTTTTGTGGCGACCTTTGTCTCCGCTAAAGGTAATATATACAGTGGCAACCATCTAATTTTTATTGTTGTGAAATTATTTTTTGTAGCATATTATTCTCACCTTTTGTGGCAACTACGTCACCACTAAACGTTTATTTTTAGCAGCGACTTCGTTTATCGTCACAGATAACATTTAGTTACGGTTGCACTTGTAGCAACACCGAGGTCGCCACTGATAACCTCTAGCGGCGACAATTAGCAAATTTGTAGCGACTTTGGTCGCCACTAAAAGGCTGATTTCTTGTAGTGTAATAACATTATTTTAAAAGATATTAGCGAATATTGACATATTTTCGGAAATTCAACAAGCTCTTTCAGTATAACTATAGCTGAAAATTTTGATAAGATAAAATGTAACAAAGGTATAGAGAAAAATCCACCACTTTTGTCTTTCAATTCAATCCGATTCCTTTATTAAAACTTTATTTGCTTAATAAGAGAATAACTCTTTATACAATTACAAAAAAAAAAAAAATATTTTTAACCAATTAAGGACTCTTCCCTATAGTATTCAGGTTCTTTCGTACATAATTTTCTTTTTCAGTTTGGTAGAAGGTTGACTGAAAGTTCTTAGCAGCCGGGCACCAAGGAATTCACTGCATTTTCCATGCTATCGCTTTCTTAATGCACTTGAAAGTGGAAAATAATTGGTACGCAAATTTACCAATTATATCAAGTTATGCATGAAGGAATTCCAAACTTGACCAAGTGGTTCGTCGTGAAATACACGAGAGGGAAAAAAAACTCAAGTCATATGCTACTTTCCAATAAAAAGAATGAAGATTAGTACCCCCTTCAAGATTTTTCTTTTCTTTTTTCCTATAAGTAAAGGTACGGCAAGTGGCAAGAAATTTGTGTATTTATTTTGTGATATTCTTTAACATTTTTCTTCTCCTCCTTTATTTATTTTTGAGGGACTAGACAAGCTTGCCGCTATAACCGTTAAAATAACATGAGCTAGCCAGTTTTCAGACTGGTCATTTAAAAATAGCCAACGTTTGCAAAGTTATTAAAAAATAGCTACTATTTTGTTGTAACAGGGACCGATCCAGCATAATATACTGGAGATCGATGCACCTGTGTATGAACTTCCAGCATATTATGCTGGAACTCCAACACACGAAAAGTTCCAGCATAATATACTAGAGATTGGAGCACATGCGTATGAACTTCCGGCATATTATACTGGACCGATATATTATACTGGAACTCCAGTATATTATGCTGAAGTTTCAGTATACTTATGCTGGAGTTTCAATATACTTATGCTAGAACTCCATTATGATAATACTGGAGTTTCAGTATACTTATGCTGGAACTCTATTATAATATACTAGAGTTCCAGTATACTTATGCTGGAACTCCAGCATATTATGCTGGAGTATTTTCCTGATTTTGTACAGTGTTTTTGTTCAGATTTATCTTTACATGAAAAGCGGCTAAATTTTGATTATTTTTAAAACTATAGCTATTTTTGAATGACCACTTATAAATTTAACTATTTTTGAATTTCTCCCGCTATAACCCAGGGAATAGAAATCCGTGACGTTTCATATTATGTTCTTAACTTCTAATAAAGAAGTTAATATAAGACGACTAATTCAGCCAAGAAGTAGGTCTATTCTTTAAGCGCTAAATCAATAGATCTTTTTTTTTTTTGTTTCACCAAACAAAATATTCAACAATAAATAATGTAAAGTGGGTATTGGGCGGTGTATTTTCTTTAAGACCCATTGTTTCCTTTTTGTTTCATTGGAGAGTATTTTAGTTGAAACTTAAGGAATGAGATTTTATATTCCATATTTTAAATCAACATAGAAGGCTGGCTACAAGGAAAAACTTTATTGCAAAACCTGCCATTAGAAAAAATATTAAACTTCCTGTTGAATGAGGGATATGAATCCGTATTGGATACTTCTATGCAGTCAATGTTGGAAATTGTACGTCTTCGACACCCTTAGAACGTATAGCTCGATATTTAGAGTTCACATGTTGATTGAAGACATCATAGAATAAACTTGGAAGTGTTTGGTTCAACTACAATGAGCATCCAATTTAAAATTGTTTTGCCGTGTTGACAATTTGACATTTTCATTGTAGTATTCCGCTTTTCCATTGCCTCATTCAATATCTGCAAGATCGCAACTCTAGTTCTGTATGTCCTCTTTCTAGGTTATTTTTCTTTTTTGGATTCCTCCTACTAGTAACGCGTTCTCCCTTCAGTTTCACATACGTAGTAATAATTAGAGGTGAGTATAGTTTGGGCAAACCGAAATTCAAATCGAAATCCGAATTGTTTGGATTTTTTATTTCGATTTTCGGATTATGGATTGGATTTCGGATTTAATTTTTAAAAAAAATTTCGGATTGGATACTGGATTAGTACTTCAGTTTTTTGGACATTCGAATTTAATTTTTTTATATTTTATATTTAGTCCATTATTCATATGCCAATAGTAACAAGTCCAATATCCTAACCATTAGACACAATCTCATATATTCAATATTAATTACTAAGTTACTATTAGAATATTTTTTATTTGGATATGATTTTACTGTTGCTACTTCTTATCAGCCTTACTAATATCTTTATTGTATTTTATTGATGATGATTTCGATACTTGAATATTTTATTTGGATGATGAAAATATAGAATGATATGTTTTCTATTGTTTGATTTTTCTGAAACAGTCATCATAAATAAGAATTTTGAGTTTTTAAAGAACAAATGCTCTCTCTCTCTTCGTAAAAAACTAACACTGTCTGCCATCGTCATCACCGCCGTCTTCCACCATCACTGCTGGCAGCACAGGTAAGGCCTCTAACCTTCATCTTTCCTCTCTCCGGCGACTAGTCTCCGACCTTCTCTCTTTCTCTCTAAGGGAGCCACCTGGTTGAGAGTTGAGTCTTGAAACATAGGAACTTTGATTGGGAAGTCTATAGAGTTAGCGAAGATTCTTTGGAAGAGGAAGATTAATATAGCTTGTGTACAGAAACTAGATGGGTAGGAGATATGGAGCGGGATGCGGACGGGTTTAAACTATGGTTTTCTGGGAGCAAGGGGGCAGGAACGGGGTTAGTATTTTGGTTGATAAGGACCTCTAGGATTTAGTGGTAGAGGTTAGGAGAGTGAGCGATAGACTGATGAGTATTAAGCTAGTTGTTGGTGGATTTACTTTGAACATAATCAATGCGTACACACCCTAGGCAGGCTTGGATGAGGAAGTCAAAAGGTGTTTCAGGGAGTTTGAATGAGATGGTGCGCGATATACCGCACACTGAGAAGCTTTTTATTGGAGGAGATTTCAACGGCCACGTTGGAACGAAGTTTGGGGCTATGATGATGTGCATGGTGGTTTCGGTTTTGGAGATAGAAATGGAGGAGGTACTTCCCTGCTGGATTTTGCTAAAGCATTTGAGTTGGTGATAGCAAACTCGAATTTTCCGAAGAAGGTGGAGCACTTGGTCACATTTCATAGCTCGGTGGCCAGGACCCAGATTGACTATCTTCTTTGCAGGAGGTTCGATAAAGGGTTTTGCACGAATTGCAAGGTCATCCCGAGTGAGAACTTCACGACCCTTCATAGGCTCCTAGCCATGGACCTTGAGATCACGAGGAAGAAGAGGAAGAGGGCAGTGTATGGCCAACCTAGGATCAAGTGGGGAGCCTTGACTAAAGACAAAGCGTAGGAGTTGGGGGTTAAGTTGTTGACTATGGGAGCTTGAAGGAATAGTGGGGATGCGAGCTTGATGTGGACCACGATAATGCAGTGAGGAAGTTTCCAGAGAGGTTCTAGGGGTCTCAAAGGGTTACAATGGTGGCCGAAACAGAGACTAGTGGTGGAATGAAGTGGTCCAAAGAAAGGTGAACACCAAAAAAGTGGCATATCTGAAGATAGTGGAAAGTATTGACGACAAGGAGAAGAGGTCAAATAGGGAGCGCTATAAGTTGGCTAGGAAGGAGGCGAAGTTATCAGTTACTGCAGCTAAGGCTGCAGCATTTAGTCATTTATATAAAGAACTTGAGGGTAAAGGTGGGATTAAAGGCTTTTTAGACTAGCCAAGGTGAGAGAGAAAAAAGCCCGTGACTTGGACCAAGTGAAGTGCATCAAGGACGAAGAAAGTAGTGTTTTGTTGGATGAGGCGCAATCCATCAGAGATGGCAGACTTACTTCCATAGTCTCTTGAACGAGGATGGGAATAGAGACATTGTTTTGGGTGATTTGGGATCCTCCACGAGTCGTTGTGACTTTGAGTATTGCAGGCGGATTAGAGTTGAGGAGGTTGTGGGGGCTATGCGTAAGATGAGCCGGGGAAGAGCGACAGGGCCAGAAGAAATCCTGATGGAGTTTTGGAAGAGTGTAGGCAGGGATAGCTTGGAGTGGCTTACTGAGTTATTTAATATCATTTTTAGGATGAAAAAGATACCCGAAGAGTGGATATGGAGCACGGCGGTTCCTTTGTATAAGAATAAGGGTAATATCCAAAATTGCAATAATTATCGAGGTATTAAGCTGCTTAACCATACTATGAAGGTGTGAGAGAGGGTGGTGGAGCTAAAGGTGAGGAGAAGGGTGTCTATTTTTGAGAACCAGTTTGGGTTTATGACGGAGCATTCGATTACGGAAGCTATTCATCTTGTTAGGAGATTAATGGAATAATATAGGGAGAGGAAGAGGGATTTGCATATGGTGTTCATCGATTTAGAAAAGGCTTACGATAAAGTTCAGGGAAGTTCTGTGGAGATGTTTGGAGACTAGAGAGGTACCTGTGGCCTACATTAGGGTGATTAAAGACATGTATGAGAGAGCAAAGACCTGTGTGAGGACTGTGAGAGGGGTCTTGGACCATTTTCCGATCGTGATGGGGTTGCATCAGATGTCGGCACTCAACCCTTTTTTGACATGCCACATCCAAGGGAAGGTGTCGTGATGCATGTTATTTGAAGACGGCATTGTTTTGATTGACGAGACGCGAGACAGTGTTAACACGTGGTTAGAGGTGTGGAGACAAACCCTGGAGTCTAAAGGTTTCAAGCTGAGCAAAACCAAGACAGAATACTTGGAGTGTAAGTTTAGTGGTGCTACTCAGAGAGGGAGTGGAACGGGAGGTGAGGCTGGATTCACAAGTCATACCTAGGAGGGGAAGTTTTAAGTACCTTGGGTCTATTATACTTGCGGGTGGGGAGATTGATAAAGATGTCACACATCGTATTGAGACGGGATGGATGAAGTGGAGACTTGCTTCTGGTGTTTTATGTGACAAAAAGGGACCACAAAAACTTAAAGATATGTTTTATAGAGCGGTAGTCAGACCGACTATGTTGTATGGGGAGGAGTATTGACCAATCAAGAGCTCCCACATCCAGAAGATGAAGGTAGCAGAGATGAGGATGTTGAGATAGATGTGCAGACACACCAGATTAGATAGGATTAGGAATGAAATTATTCGGGACAAGGTGAGTGTGGCCCCTATTGAGGACAAGATGCGGGAAGCACGACTTAGATGGTTTGGACATGTGAGGAGGTAAAGCAATGATGCCCCGATAAGGAGGTGTGAGAGGTTGACATTGAAGGGCCTTAGAAGAGGTAGAGGTAGGCCGAAAAAGAGTTGAGGTAAGGTGATTAGACATGACATAGCGTAGCTACAACTGACCGAGGACGTGACCCGTAGTAGGAAGGTGTGAAGGTCGAAGATTAGGATAGTAAGTTAGGTAGTCTAGATAATTCATATCGGTAGTGTTAGTACGTACTCTCGCATTTTGTTGGTAGTAGGCTTTTTGTATTTCGAATATCTTACTATCTTATTATGTATGCTGCTTTTACATACTTTTTTGGTGTTGTCCCGTCTTGTTTCTTATTTTTATTAGGGTACCTATACTTACCTAAGCCGAGGGTCTATTAGAAACAGTCTCTCTACCTCTACAAGGTAAGGGTAAGGTCTGCGTATACACTAGCCTCTCCAGACCCCACTATGTGAGATTATATTGGGTATGTTATTATTGGTGTTTAATATTTTATTTGGATGTCTGCGGTGAAAATGAGGAACTTTTTAGGTGATTTAACATGAATACTTTATTTAGATGCTCATTATCGTAGAAAGAAGAAACATCTCAACTTATAAGCTTAAAACCGAAAATCCAAAATATCCAAACCGGCTTAAACCAAAAATTTAAAATTTCCAAACCGATTAATCCGAATCCAAACTTAAAATTTTTGATCCAATCCGAGTTTATTTGGATTGAATTTGGATTGTCATTTCTTCAATCCGAAGACCGAAAATTCAAACCGAAATTTTCATATCCAATTCAAAGCCCGAACGCCACCCCTAGTAATAATCGTCGTAAATTCTCTTGGGTAGAAGGAGATGGACTAGAGAAAATTTACAAAATCATGAATTTCCTTGTAAATCCCTCTAGGTTGTTCAGAGTTTCTTCTATGTTTTGTCTTCCCAAGTAAATTAGAAAAAATAATGTTAATTGGACTATCTCTGAAAGTTCAAATGAATTTTGAATTACTTGCGCTAATAAGATTTTTAATTAATTACGCGGGGAGGAATTCTAATTATAGACAGAGAGAGCCAAGAAAGAAAAAGAAAAAAATTAATAGAAAGAGGAGGAACGGTATGACTGTAAATAAACGGAAGTAAACGGGTTATTTTACTGGAATTGGTGAATATTTGTGACGTAGAGGATTTAGGGGGTCTATGGGTTCACTATCCGATTCCATAAAAAAAAACTAAAAAAAAAAAAAGCAATTCTCGTGGGCTCCACGTATGCTGACCTACTTATCTTTCAAAAATGAAAAAAGAATTTAATTATTTTTAAAAAGAATTTTTACCTTCCTATACACTATTTAAAATTTTATTACCTTCTTACTCGAGTTTCAATTTATTACATGGTCATATACAATTTATCAATTATGTACAAATAACTTTTTGTTATAAATAGAATTCTATTTAAGGTGAATGTCTATATTCTAGAGAGATTCTAGGGTTTATTACTTGGTGGTTAAGTCACTATCTCCCTATAAATAGAGGGTTCTACTCCATTGTAAATCATCTCATATCAATAAGAATTCTCTTCTCCCTACTTTTCTCTGCAATACTCTTCTTCTTCTTTTATTGTTTCATAACACGTTATCAGTACGAGACTATAACCAATTGAGTAGAAGCTTTGGGATTGAGCATAATGATTGTCAATTGTTCTATGAACTTCCTTCATGATTAAATTCTGAATTTAAGGCAAGTATTTTACTTTTCTCTTTCAAATTCTTGACATTCTATAATTTGATTTTAAATACAAGCAAAGACGATAAATTTTGATTGCAACTCTAATGGAGTTTGAAAGAAATTATAACCACCCAAAGTGGTAAAATTTCTATACATTGCCATGATCAAATTCATGTATGATTGTGGGCAAAGAATTGAAAACTCGTCCCATTGAATTTGCTCCATTCTCATTCCCTTAAGAGAATGTGATAGCAATATGTGATAAGTCTGAAAGAAGACAAAATTATTACTATGAATGTGTCAATGGATATGAACGTGGCAATAGACGAAATTATAATTGTCATCATTATGGTAATAAAAACAATAAGGATTCTCAAAATAATCCTTCACTCTGTGAAAGTAATATTTGTCATCGATTTGACATGAGATTTTATAAAGCACATATAGATGATTATTGTCCATTCATGATGTGAATGTGACAATATCTAATTTATGAATACATATTCATTCTTGGAAGAATATGAACGTGCTAGTGGTAGTGAATATACCACACTCACCTCTAGAGGGAGGTTTGAGAGGAAATAAGAAAATAATGTCATTATTATGGCATAAATGGTCGTTAATCACGTACTTATTGTACGCCAAAATATTTTGGCAATGTAATTATTAAAAGACAATGATAATGCAAGAAACATATCTTGTATATAATTTTGACCATAACCATAATGGTATAACTTTCTCTTTAAAATAGATATTCACCATATGGATATTGATGAATATGTGGTAGTACCAAATTAATTGAGACCTCTGGAAGAGCCAATTATTACTATTTTGGAGAAACACAATTGATTACCAATAAGGTATTGTGTTGTAGTAAATCTCAAAGAAACTTATTCAGTTTCCAAAGTACACGCAAAAGCGGTTGATTATATTGAGACTATAAATAAAGGAAAGATTTAATATCTTTTATTACTACAACTTGTAGCGGGATAATATGTATTAGAAAAGCTACCCGCTGTATTCTCCAGTTTGTACTACACAAATAAAAGAACACCACACTAAAGTGGATGTTTATTGATATAAAAACTCATATCATAATAAACTTGGTGTTCATTGATAATTGCACACGTCATGTTGTAAATCTGAACTTTATCAATATTGATAATTTATTCAGTTGGCATAATTGGTTTGGCCACATCAATTTAAGTATGATGTGCAAAAATAATAGAGAATTCACATGGGTAAATATTAAAGAACTAGAAAGTTCTTTACGAATTCTCTTATATTGCTTGTTCTCGTTAATTAATTGACCAATTAAAATTGGGATTGAATCCCATGAATGCTGGAAATATCAAAAGTGAATATGAGCCCATTCACCTGCCATATATACCACATAAGATGCATCTATGAGATGGCTACATGTGCGATTATTATTAACCTGCAACTTGGTGTTTGCGAGGTAATTTGCTCAATAATTTAAATTAGAGCTTAATTTCCAGATTTTCTATCCAAGATATTTTATCTTGATAAGTTGGGTTACTTCATAGTTGGTTTAGCAAAATGATTTATTGAGTGTCTCCACTTAATAGCTAAAATATTGTTTATGAGAACGAAGTTATCTATATCAGTTTGATATACGTTATATACGAAAATATATTATATTCTCCCCTCACAAGTGGTTCGGGGTCAGGAACCAAATAATTCCATCTTGTTATTATTGATGTGCGTTGTATATATTGATTAACACCATAACGCACAAAGATGGGTTCCCAAAATTGAGGAAAAAAGTTAGTTTTTCTAACATGAGAGGGAGACAAGATAAACAATTGAGAAAAAGTTACGTGGAATGAATTATTATTTATACATCTCGATCCTCGAATAAGATAACATAAACTTGAAGTTCATAAATAGATAATTCATCTGCAATATATTGCAAAGCATGCCAAATACATTTGCTGACCCAAAGAAAGTAACTATATTCTCATTGCAAATGCTCATATTAAGTCCTAGAAGGACAAAGTCTATGGTATGCTTAAAGCATATAGACAAATCGGTTTCAAATAGAACTTCTTGATAAAGAAGACGGCCAAATGATCAAAATGATTATAATAAAGGAGGCAAGTGATCTAGAAGATCACATGACATAACACTTCATAAAGTCTCATGAGAGATTCAGGTACCTGAATATATGAATGAAGATATCTCTATTATGTCTTTATGAAAAATTATTAGAACCGATATAAAACATTCGTCGATGAATCTATCATAGCGCTAAGTATAGATGGGGACCTTAAGGCTATCGAGACAGATACAAAAATATTAGCCAAATAGACGATACACAATTCAAATAGAATTGGTTTAATATGAAAGACATGTAGTTTTGGACATGTAGTTCAAATACTTGAAAGTATAAAGTCAATGGTATGTGCAATCAGTTTTCGATATCTTATTTGTCTAGCATGACATGAAAACTTGATATGCATTTAATTAAAGTCCATTATATGACTTAACTTATATGACAATCTTTGAAGGATTTAAATCGCTTAAAGCATATACAATTCTTGGTCTTGAAGTACCACATCCTAAGTGCAATTTGTGCACATATGTATCTTGCTATAACTATAAGCATAATACTGTGATAGCGAGAATACCTCTATGGAGATATTGAAAACGCCATTCTATGAAAGTTTATGAAGACATTACATCTCTATCAAGAATGATGATTTCAAGATGCAATATATTCATTCAAGTTAATATTGCTGATTTATTTATCAAGTCTCTACCAAAGATCCTTTGAAGATGGTGCACAAGATTGGAATGCATATGCTTAAAGATGTAAATTAATGCTCTCATCAGGGGGAGTTAATACGCGTTGTACTCTTTTTTTCTTACCAAGTTTTGTCCCACTGGATTTTTCTTGCAAGGTTTTTAACGAGGCAACCAAAAGGCGTATTATTAGATATGTGTACTCTTTTTCCTTATCTAGAATTTTTTTTCCCATTGGGTTTTATTTAGTTAAGGTTTTAACGAGGCACATTATCTGTTGAATAAACATTCAAGGGGGAGTGTTATAAATAGAATTCTATTTAAGGTGAATGTCTATATTTTAGAGAGATTCTAGGGTTTATTACTTGGTGACTAAGTCACCATCTCCCTATAAATAGAGGTTTCTACTCCATTGTAAATCATCCCATATCAATAAAAATTCTCTTCTCCCTACTTTTCTCTGCAATACTCTTCTTCTTCTTTTATTGTTTTATAACACTTTTAAATGAGTATCCCTTTATATTAGGAATTGAATAAGGAATATCAATTATTTCCTTATCAATTTATACTTGCCCACTCTCTCTCCGTCTCTCTCTCTTCGTCTCTCTCTCTTTCTCTCTTTCTATCTCTCTTCGTCTCTCTACTCTCTTTCTCTGCTTTTTCACCAATGTTTCTTCATTTGATGTTATCTGTTTTTTATGATTTCATGTTGTATATAGTTTTAATGTAATTCATCAATGAATTTCAATCGATTTATCTTAGCAATTTTCTTTCATGTTTCATAATTGGTGTTCAAATTAAAATTATCAATTAATAAATTTTGAAGGTGTTTGACTCCCCACCATTGACAGTCATTAAAAAACTTTGAAGCTTTGAAATTGAATTTGGGTTTTCAAAAACTATTATTTATTTGGATTGGGTGTTGTTTCAAATAATTGGGAATATTGTTTGGAGTTCATATCTCAATTTTGAGGGTATTTTGGTGAAGATTAGACTTGATTTTCGCTGAATTTCAGATTGAAACTCGAAGAAGAACTCGTCGAAGAAGAAGAAGAAGAAGAAGAAGAAGAAGAAGAAGAAGAAGAAGAAGAAGAAGAAGAAGAAGAAGAAGAAGAAGAAGAAGAAGAAGAAGAAGAAGAAGAAGACATGACATATATTATACTTACAAAGTTATAGTAAAGTTGTAGTAAAATTATAGGTAAATTGTATTCTGTTATGGTTATATTTTTTTTATTTGAATATTGTATGAAAGTTGAAAAATAATTGTATGATGATAAAATCTAGTTGCCTCCCTATGTATAATTTGAGAAACTGGTGATATTTGACATAATAACACCTCTTGACACTTAACTCTAATATTCACATAATTAAGCATCACGAAATTCTTCTTTAGCAAATGTCTTTCAACGAATAATATTTATCTGATTATGCTACTAGCTTAACACAATTGATTTCCTTAAACATGCATTACTTTTCATAACGCGGAGCAAATCAAAACTACATCATAAGCACCAAAAGTATGCAGGTCTATCACGTAACCAACTTGAAAATATGAGTCTTTATTACTTAGACAAATGGTAATACTCAGTACAAGTATTGAGAATTGGTACTCAGACATTTTGAACTTATCGACATTTTTGACAATTATAATCACAAGTTATTTGATCAAATTACATGTTCAAATACCCTCAATGAAATTATAGGGGATAATGTATAAAATTATCCCCCGACCTATGACCATAATATCAACTACACACATTTTCTTTTCGGGGGTCCTATTACCCCTCCTAAACTATTTTAATGTGTAATAAACACCACCCTAAATGTTGATGTGGCATAAAGAGTGTGCACACTCTCTTAAGGCAAGTGAAAGTTACAAAAATAATTTTAAAGCTAATTAACATGTACAAGTTTCATATTTTGATTAGACATTACATAATTAATTACATCTAATTAATTAGTCTTCTTCGTCTTCTAAACCTCTTCTCGCACGAACAAGGGAGACATCGTTTCAACGGCGAAATGCCAACGCGAAAATCCAATACAATGCAAAATCAACCCATAAATGAAAACTAGATATGTTTAATAACAGAAATAGAGCTACAACTAGAGGGAGAAACGAGCATGATTTAATGCAGAACCTACGAATAGTCAAAATGATCAACAACAATGGAGTTTCGCCGGAGCAAGGGCCTTCGTCGGAGTTTCGTTCTCCGGCTAGATTTGACAATATTCAACAAGTATTATATAAAACCCATCAAAAACCCAGTCCACCGGAGAATAAAGATCTCGTCGCATACGTCAAGTCGTGATAAAAACAGAGATCGAGAGGGACATCTAGCGTCTAACAAGCTCTAGCCATTGAAATGAAAAATGATTGAGAAATTAGGAAAGAGAAAAAAAGAATGCTTTAAGAAGTTTAATAGTGGAGCTCAGATGAGGTTTTTGCCTTTTGGCCGGATATGGTAATGAAGGTCTACAAATAGGAAAATAAGGAAGAAGAGAAAAAGGTGAAAAAAAGTTTTAAAGTAAGAAATACACATTTTAGGTGCGTGTATTTCACCACTTTGCACATATCTGGTTGTAGCTTTTTAATTGGTAAATAATTTTACTTTAAAATAGTTCAGGGGATAATAGGACCTCCAAAGAAAAAAGGTGTGTAGTTGACAACATGGTCATAGGTCGGGGAAGATTTTATGCATTATCCCAAATTATAGTCAATTGCGACTGGAAATGTAATATTGAATTAGTCACATTGCATTTGATTTTGTAATATTGAATTATAACTAACTATACAGTATACACTTATTTACAACTAATCTATAATTTATTTACAACTTTCATACATTATTTCTACCTAGTTAAATACAACTACAATATCTTACAACTTAAGTACACTTTTTATACAACAATATGTCTTTTGTATATTTTGTATCTGATTTGTATATATTTTGTGTGTGGTCTATAATTCCAATCAAAACTTACTCTCTTAATACAATTTTGATATATATATATATATCTCTTAATACAATTTTGATACATATCAACAACTTTACGTAAAAAGATAGTATTAATAACTTAAATATAAATTTTATACAACGATTCATACATTATACAACTATTTTTCAACTTTCATACAATATTCAAATATATATATATAACTACAACATAATATATATATATATATATATATATATATATATATATATAACTACAACAAAATATAATTTACCTACAATTTTACTACAACTTTGCTACAATTTCGTAAATATATTATATAGCATGTCTTCTTCTTCTTCTTCTTCTTCTTCGAGTTTCACTCTGAAATTCAGCGAAAATCAAGTCTAATCTTCACCAAGACACCCTCAAAATTGAGATATAAACTCCAAATAATATTCTCAATTGTTTGCAACAACACCTAATCCAAACAAATAATGATTTTTGAAAACTCAAATTCGAATTCAAAGCTTTATGATAGATTAGTGTTCGAATCTTCACTTCTTACGACCTGGAGGTTACTTCAATAGGTTGATTAGCAGAAGACAACTTTTAGGTTTACCTTATTGAGAGATAAAGACGGTGAGAGATAAAGATGAAGAACGAAAGAAAAATTGATGAGAGATGCGACAATGTGGAAAGAGGAGATGAGAAAAATAAAAGGAAAATGATATAACTAAATCCCCTAATTCAAGGCATTAATAATGGATTGTATATAATTTGTAAGTATTCCTTATTTAGGGTGGGAAATATACAAAACTAGAAAAAATTTGGTAAATAAGTTTCATATTGTATAGGGAGGTAAAAATACTTTTTTAAAATTACTGAGTTCCGACGACTATGGTTTCCTTTATTTTTCCTTTTTCCCTACTACCTATGCTGACCTATTAATACTTTGATAAAGACAAATTTGAGGCATTAAAATAAAAACCTACATATGTAAATAATAAAAAATGATAAAATACATAAAGATCCTATTAAACTTGTCCAAAAAACAGGTTTGATTTGTGTAGGAATCAATTATTAACCTATAACCCTTTACTTGTGACGACTACAATGTTGGTATTGAGCATGTGAATATGAATACAAGTACTGGTAATAGCAGTAGGAAGCGGACTATGTTTAGAAAATGTGATATTGATTTTGCATCTTCTGTATATTGAAGTAAAGCAGAATATGATAACAGTTAAACAATAGCATGTTTGATTGTTTATTTCAAGTAGGATAATTAAATTGGGGTGATTTTGATATTTTTTTATAAGTTATGGGGTATAAATCATATTTCATGATTTTATAAAAAAAGACATCCAAATATGTTGCAAAAATTATAACTAAACTCAACTTCATCTTCAATTCAAATTTTAGTGAAATTCCAAATTTGAAAATTTATTTCGGAATTCATGTCCAAATGCCTACTAAGTGTTCAAACCTGTTTTTTGGACAAATTTAATGGGGTCTTATGTATTTTGCCTAGAAAAATAGATGTGTATATATTATAAAAACACTTTTCATATGATCGAAAAAATTACTAGTATTAGATTAAGAAACTAATGAACATTTTTTATTTGCAATTGCAACTATGCTTATTTAGGATTAGCCACCTAATCAACAAAACACTTATTTATACATACCTGATTAAAAGAAATAAGGAAAAAATGGTCAATTGATTTTGTGGTTCATTACAAAAAATTTTTTTTTTTTGTGATCCTATCTCTTTTTTTACACGAGATTTATTTTTACACATAAGAGATCTTAAAAAGACATTTTCTTACTTTCAACATTGTAAAAAGCCCTAAAGGCCTATTTCCTCGGGAAAAAAGGCCTAAACAAAATTAGATACGTTCGGATCTGCTATATAAATTTTTTGTATCCATTTAAACTCTTCATTTTAAAGAGGATTTGTCACGACCCGGATTTCCCACCCTCCAAAATCGGGATGGCGCCTACTAATGGGAGCTAGGCAAGCCAAACCTTAACTACTTGCTACACTTTTATTTTTGCCTCTTTTAACAAACACAAGCCGATAATATGATAAAAGCGGAATTTTAAATAAATAAGCGGAAGCCAACAATTATATATCTTAAGGCTACGTCTATTACAACTTAAAAAAAAACTCAAATACTCCAAAACCTGGTGTCACAGTATCACAGACTGTCTAAGAGTTACTACATACAAGGTTTGAAGAAATACAATACACTGTTTCCGAACAAAGGAAATGAAACAGAAAATAGAGATAGAGGGAGACGCTAGGGCCTGCGGCGCCTACAGGTCTACCTTGGGTTTCCGAGTGGACTGAAGGAAGCCCTCCAACTACTGTCCGAAAGCTGCTCCTGGATCTGCATACAGTGCAAAGTGTAGTATCAGCACAACCAACTCCATGTGCTGGTAAGTGTTTAGCCTAACCTCGGCGAAGTAGTGATGAGGCTAGGACCAGACTACCAAATAAACCTGTGCAGTTCATATATATATATACAGCGAAAAAGAAATACAGAAATAACCAGTCAATGTGGGAGGGGGAAACATGTTGTGGGGGCGACAATAATTCCGAATAGATAGACATCAAGTAAGGAAAGAACGACATAACTAGAATATCAACAAAGAAGCAGAAATAAACAATTGCACGACATCACTCTTCGTGCTTTTACTCTCAGCCTTACCAAAGCAGTTATATAATAAAAACGTGCACGGCATCACCCTTCGTGCTTTTACTCTCATCCTCACCAAAACAATCATATAATCAAAATGTGCACGACATCATCCTTCGTGTTTTTACTCTCTTTTCTCAACATTTAATCAATAGAATCGGCACGAAATGGTACGTCGTGCGGCACGGCATCACCCTTCGTGCTTTTACACTCTTTCCTCATAATAACAAACAATGCACGGCATCATCCTTCGTGCTTTAACACTCTTCCTCACCCAAACAACAATCACAAACAAAGGGGCAAGGGAATAAATAAAATAATAATAGAAATCCCGGCAAGGAAACACAATTAAACAATTAAATCCCGGCAAGGGAACAACATCAATAATCTCAACATCCCGGCAAGGGAGATAATTAACAAAGCAACAATATCCCGACAAGGGAACAATTTAATAACTCTTTCTCAATTTTACTTCACAATTCACTTCACAACTCGAGCCAATGCTCTAGAAGTTCGATTATCACTTATAATTTCACAACTCGTGTCAATGCTCTAAAAGTTCAATAGTCACTTATACTTTCACAATTTCACTATACAACTTGAGCCAATGCTCCTCAATGTTCATAGGTCACAATTCTTTCCACAAGCTTTATACAACAATTAGGATTCTTCACCAAGGCATGAATAATACAACAAAATCATGAAAACCACAATATAAGAACCACAGTCATGCTTGATACCAACGTATAGATACTCGTCATCATGCCTATACGTCGTACTCGACAAAAAGCAAATAGCAAATAGGACACAACTCCTAATCCCTCAAGCTAAGGTTAGACCAAACACTTATCTCGATGCCTCGAACATAACTCAAGTTTTAATTATAGCTTTACCCCTCGATTCCACCGCCAATTCGCTCGTATCTAGTCATAATTTACTTCATTATATCAATAAACGCTAAATGAATCAATTTGAATGCATGAAAATGAGTTTTCCAAAGTTTTACCCAAAAAGTCAGAATCGCCCTCGGGCCCACGTGGTCAAAACCTGGGGTTCGAACCAAAACTCGATTATCCATTCCCCCACGAGCTCTAATATGTAATTTGTTTTAAAATCGGATCTCAAATCGAGGTCCAATTTCCCAATTTTTAGAAAATCTAGGTTCTACCCAAAACATCCAATTTTCCCCATGAAGATAATTGATTTGAAGTTAAAATCATGTTAAAAGATGTTAAAGATTGAAGAAAACTAGTTAAAAATGACTTACAATTGATTTGGAGAAGAAATGTTGTTTGAAAAATCGCCTCTTATGTTTTTGGGGGTATGAAAAATGCAAAATAACTGAAAATATCGTCTATTTATACCCGTCTCAGACCCCCTGTGCGGACCGCACAAAATGGACTGTGGCCGCACATGCCTTCTTGAGGTACTGCGGTCCAGTGCCCTGTGCAGACCGCACAAAATGGATTGCGGCCGCACAGGCCTCCACCGCGCACCGCAGGAAACCGACCGCAGACCGCACTGGTCCCCTTTCGCGGTCGCACACGTTTTTGTGCGGACCGCACTGGCAGGCAGAGACCTGCAACTTCTGGTTTTAAGTCTAAAACATCCCGAACCTACCCAAAACTTTTCCGAGCCCTCGGAACTCCAAACCAAGTGTGCATACTAACTCAAAAACATCATATGGATCTACTCGTGTAATCAAATCATCGAAATAACATCATGAACATCAAATTAAGTCTCGAGATCAATGAAATTTTCCCAAAACTTCTTTAAACATAGATTTTGCGATTTAAGTCCGAATCACGTCACATGACATCTGTTTTTCACCAAATTACAGCGAAATGTATTAAATCATATATAAGACCTGTACCAGGCGCCGGGACCAAAATACGGGCCCGATACCATCATGTTCTAATCAAATTTTATTTCAAATTTTTTTAAACAATTCCAAAAAATAACCTTCTTTAAAAATTCATATCTCGGTCTTGGGACCTCGGAATTCGATTTCGGGCATACGCCCAAGTCCCATATTTTCCTACGGACCCTCCGGGATCGTCAAATTACGGGTTCGGTCTGTTTACCCAAAACATTGACCGAAGTCAAATTAGTTCATTTTAAAATCAAAACTTATCATTTTTCACAGATTATCATATTTAAGCTTTTCGGCCACGCGCTCGGACTACGCACGCAAATCGAGGTAATTCTAAATGAGGTTTTCAAGGCTTCAGAACACGAAAATTTTGTTTTAAAACAAGTGATGACCCAACAAGATTCCTCGTAGTTTAATTATTGGGCTGAATCCGTCGCGACAGTGGATTATACATGTTGGACTTCTCATTGGGATTTAAGGGGGGGAAGTGTACGGTTAGCCACTAATAAAACATATATTTACTTTTAAGCCATTGTTTAAAATATTTTTAGTCTTTAGCCACTGCTTTAATAAACTTTACCTGCCCGGACAAAAACACCATTCTGCTCGTAAATTTCAGGACCAAGTGTCCGTAACTTTTGAACTTGCAACTCTACGTTCAGAACTTCAGGACTACATGTGCTTAACTTTTGAACTTGCAACTCTAAGTTGAGGACTTCAGGATTATATGTCCTTAACTTTTGAACTTGGAACTCAAAGTTCAGGGCCACATGTCTTTAATTTCTGTGCTTGTAACTCTAAATCAAGGACTACTTGTCCTTAACTTTTGAACTTGTAAGTCTATGTTCAGGACCTATTGTCCTTAACTTTTGAGCTTGTTAGTCTAAGTTCAGGACCAAGTGTCCTTAACTTTTGAACTTGTAACTGTAAGTTCAGGACCTATTGTCCTTAACTTTTGAGCTTGTTAGTCTAAGTTCAGGACCTATTGTCCTTAACTTTTGGGCTTCTTAGCCTAAGTTCAGGACATATTGTCCTTAACTTTTGAGCTTGTTAGTTTAAGTTCAGGACTTAAGGACCTATTGTCCTTAACTTTTGAACCTGTAAATGTAAGTTTAGGATCTATTGTCCTTAACTTTTGAGCTTGTTAGTCTAAGTTCAGGACCAAGTGTCCTTAACTTTTGAACTTGTAATTCTAAATTTAGGACCTCTGCCGCCATCTGTGAGACTAGTTCATGATAAATTTAAGTCGGCCATAGCAGAAGTCAATGAGCTCAGACTAGAGAATTCAAGATTAAGAACGTTACTTGAACAAATACAGGAGGATTACAATTCCCTTCATACTCGCTTCTTTAATATTTCTCAACCAGAGTTCAATAAAAGTTCCAGGCCAACTTGTACAACTGAAAACATTATTGCAGAAGAATCTGAACTACTAGTCTCTCTTCGACTTGGGAGAAGTCCTAGTCGTAATGACCAGTACAAGAAAGGGTAGCACAGTCTTTTCATATTAATTTTAATAGATTAGTGGCTATTATTGTTAAGCATTAAAAATGCTGGATAAAAAGTAAATACCACTTTAAAAAGTGATTACTCCACACCATTTTTACGGATTTAAGTGGTCTTGGCCCAAAATAAAAGTAGATAGGGGTATTATCACTTTTAGCCCGCACAAGAAATTATTTATATTTGATAGACGAAAAAGTATATAAAACTTGTATAATGTTTGTATATAACATACAAAATGTATATATACAAAAAAAATATACAAAATTTGTACATTTTTTCAGCTATTATTCTTTACAAGGGCTATACAGTATCATTTTTCCAAGCGAATATGTTTGGTTATAGAAACAAGGGTTGGTGAAAGGCGAAATTTAACACAATTTAGTACTGAACAAGGAGAACACAACAAACAAAACACTTTTGTCATTACATGAACTGAAAATGGACCAGAGGAAAAGAAAGCACTACAAATTTAAAGCCCAATCACGAAAGCCCAACTTTCTACAAGTCTCGTCAACAGATCTAAGAGAAAACTTTGCAAAATTTAAAAAAGAGCAATCAGTTCGAGTCTTGAGGAGGCGTTGCTCGTGGGGGAGGAGGAGAAGCAGAAATTCCACCATGAGAATTGAAGTTTGGCCCAGCATCTATATAGTCCAGATCATATGTTGCACTTGATTTCTCCTGTTATGTCAATATCCAAAGAAAATGGGGAGAAATTCAAAAATAACCAAATTTACAACTGGTCGTTCAAAAATAGCACAAAAGTAATCAAAATTTAGTCATTTTTCATGTAAAGATAAATCTGAGCGAAAACACTGTTCAAAACCCGGAAAATAGGCCAGTATATTATACTGAAGTTTCAGCATAAGTATGCTTGAACTCCAGCATATTATATTGGAGTTCCAAGTTAAGTATGCTTGAACTCAACATAATATACTAGAGTTCCAACAAGTATAATTGTCCAGTATAATATACTAGAGTTTGGAGCACCGGTGCTCCAGTCTCCAGTATATTATACTGGAGTCAGCAAAGTATACTGGTCCAGCATAATATGCTGGAGTTCATACACAGGTGCACCGAACTCCAGTATATTATGCTGGACTGGTCTCTGTTGCAGCAAAATAGTGGCTATTTTTCATTGACTTCGTAAACACTGACTATTTTTGAATGACCAGTCCAAAAACTGGTTTTACCGTGCAATTTTTACAAGAAAATGCTCTTCTTTTTTAGACCCAACTAATAAGGTTAACGAAACTAGCTAGTATTAGACCAGCAACTGTGTCTCAATTACAAATCAGTTATATTAATACTATCTTCAATTTTGCTATATTCAAACGCATTTTATTGTGCAACTCTGCATGACTCAATAATGAGAAGTCAATTGCACATTTCATCCTTCAGTTATTTGGTAAATTATGTTTTTAATCCTTGTAAGTTGTAATTACTTGCCGGGGCGGATTTAGGGGCAGAAGCGATTCACCCGAACCCCTTCACCGGAAAACTACATCATGCATATTAGGCAAAGTCCGGTTAATACTTTTATATATTATATTTTGAATTTCATTGATATTGCCCAAAGTACAGCTCAGTGGTCAAGAGGGTTCAAAACATTTGTTAGATTGGTGGTTCAATTCCCACTAGTCACAGTTTTTTAAATTTTTAAATTTTCTGCAAAAATCTTGACTCTATCACTGATTACTTGAAAGCTAAAATTGCTCAATCAGATAGTAGAAGGACCAAATTAAAAATTTGCCAATATTCAGGGACTAAAAACGAAAATTAAACTGAAAGAAGGGTGAACAAACCTCAAGTAAAACTCTATGGGTGTGGCCATGGGAAGAAAAACCGATCATTTTTCTGCCGATTCCTACACAAATCAAAACAAGTAAGGAAAATAGCGATGAAAAAAAAAATGGTAAGTAAAATAGCAGCACACACAAAAAGAAGCAGAATAAAGAATTACCATGAGAAAGAGAGAAGAAAAGCATGAGAAAAACAGCCACAACGAAAGTGGAACGCCCCATTGATAAATTTCTTTTTTTCTTAACTGGAAAATGGGTCTGTGATTTGTGACAGTATGAGGAAGTAAAGAGGGTTATAATAAGGTGGGCACTTGGCGTACAGTAAGTAAAGTGGAGACCCTAGAAATCTACGAAATGGCTATATATAGAGAGTTTGGAGACGTAAGAAACGTTTCAGATCCGATTATTTCTGGGTCCTCAGGTAGTGCACTTGCCATTTATTACTAAGCCCTTTTAATAGATTATTTTACTACTTTTTCCCTTTTCATTTTTTTCTGAACTAAATTGACTTTTTTTTTAAAAAAACTTTTTGATCTATATATGCTAAAATAATGCTCTGTGCCCTGAACATATGTAGTAATTTGCAAGTTGGAAAAAGAGGAAAAGTGAAATTGAAGATATTACTTGAATCTGAAATAAAAAAAAATGTGTATTTATTATATTCTTCTAATTAGAATTGCTGGATGGAAAAGATTTTGCTATATAAGGAATAGAGCAAACTTTGTAGGATTGACCTGAAAAGGAAGATATCTATTTTATCATTATGAGGGGAATGGGAAATATGTTAGTAAAAGGTATAAAAATAGCATATTTCGAAGTCAACACTTTGGAAACGTATCTTGATTTTTGCTTGATAGAAATAAGTAGACGTTTGGACATAAAAATTAGTATAATTTTTGTAAAAAAGTTATATTTGGAGTTAAGTTAAAAAAATAATATTTAAAATGTATAATTATGTTTGAAGATGCATTTCACTTGAAAAAATATTGCAGTTTTGTGATTGAGAAAAAATAAATAAAAGTTTTGAAAAAGTAATTTTTTGAAAAACTCGTAAACGGAAGGGGAAGAGGGGTATGCCCATTATTTTAGCTGATCTCTTATCTATCTAAGAAAATGGATATTGAGATACCTATTGAATTCTTCCTTTTAATATTGGATTCTAACAAGTCTAAGAGCAGCGGATACAGATAGAAGATCAGGAGTGCTTATGTATCATCCCTCTCGAAAGTGAAAAAACCTCTTCTTCTAAACGAGACGTAGCTCTTTCCTCCCTTTACTAAAAATTCTTCTATTCGCTCAATCTCAACTCTCTTACTAAGGCTGGATCTTGCAAACAGTGTTCTTCCTAAAAAGTCAAGCGGATACTTTTCTTATATACTATACGCAATTTTCTATCTTCAGATTAACTTAACTTTAAGAAAAGATTTTCGACTTTTTTTTCAAAAACTTACAAAATTTTATGGACAAATACAGTTTTGAAAAAAAAAATTGAAAAAAGAAGAAGAAGAGGAGCTATTTTCATTTTATATTTTTAGGTCTCAAGACTATTCAGGTAGAAGAGCTATCTCAGATTCTCTAATTCTCAACAATTGATACTGCAATAAAATCAATCTTACCCACGTACAGTACAATAGGACTAGATGATGTGATAAAAGTAATGGTTCCTCCATCTTAATATATACTCTTTATTGGGGAGTTTAAACCCATTCCAACCTTATCATCGCTTATTAACGTTAAAATAGTATGGTCTAATCAATTATCGGACTGGTCATTCAAAAATAGTCAACGTTTGCCAAGTCAATGAAAAATAGCTACTATTTCGTTGCAACAGAGCCTGATTCAGCATAATATACTGGAGTTCAGTGCATCTTTGTATGAACTTCCAGCATATTATGCTGGATCAATATACTTTGGTGGCTCCAGTATAATATACTGGAGACTGGAGCATCAGTGCTCCAAACTCCACTATATTATGTTGGACCGGTATATTATACTGGAACTCCAATATATTATGCTGGAGTATTTTTCCGGATTTTGAACAGTGTTTTCGTTCAGATTTATCTTTACATGAAAAGTGAGTAAATTTTGATTACTTTTGAAACTGTGGCTATTTTTGAATGACCATTTATAAATCTAGCTATTTTTGAATTCAGATTTGCATTGTACCCATTTAAGGGAAAACGCTCCTATTAGAGTTTAATCTTAGTAGTTGCAATAATCAGTGGCGGAGTCGCATTCAACCAAATTACTTAATATTGTTAGATAAATTTTTTTCACTACTTGGAATTTACGTTGACCCCTCTTGACTTGTCGGTATATCTAATTTTTTTTATATTTTAACACTTCTTAATAAAAATTCTGGCTCTACCACGGCAATAAATACAATAAATTGAATTGGAGGAGGTGAAGAAGCTTGTCAAATCACTTGTGTGCATGCACATGAATGTTCGCAAATCGAAATGAGGTTTTAACTCTTAATTAACCACCTTTACCTTTCATTAACCAAAATAATTAAGCATGCCTTTGAATTATGAGAACTTCGGAAGCATCACGTGTCACCATTTAAATGTTTTCTCCTGCTATTAAAGACTTTACTTTTCAATTCCTCTTTGTTGTTTCGGAGGGTGACATCTCCACGCTTAAACTTCAGCTTCAACAAACAAATGTACTTTATCTGGGCCGTAAGGCAGAGACGCAGCTTTCTTCTTTTGCCACACCAATTCTTCTTTTCTTGTTCTTTAATTTACTCTCTCGTTCACTTTTGCTTGTTCATTATATTAAATCAAGAGAAAAAAATTATTTTTAAAAATTTTTAAAAATATTATTATTATTATAGGTAAAATTATAAAATACATACTTTATTTTTTTAAAGGAAGTGTAAAATTAAAAATGGATAGCTAAAAGTAAACGGACGAAGTATTTACTAGCACTATTTTAACTCCTCTAATAAATGCTTGCTTCAACTACTCTTCTTTTGGTTTTTTCGATATTAGATAAATAAAGAGAGATAGTTCTTGTATAAATTTAACTCCTTTAATAAATGCTTGCTTAAACTCTTTTTGTCCTTTTTAGTAGAGGCCGAAGGTTTCAGTACTTCAAGAATTACTTTTACTTGAAAGTAATGCCAAAATTAAGCTAATATTAATGGAAGTTGACTTTTGATTCTCAATCCCAATAACTTTATCATACTTGGACGCTCCATATAAAACCTTAACAAAGCATTTGAAGGCTTGAAGCACAAATAACTTGCAAATATAGCCTTGAACTTTCCAGGCAACCTCAGGCTACAGAAGAATTAAATCCTTGGTAGAAACAAGACTTATCACATAAATAGTTGTTTAGGATTCTCTCAAATCAAATAAGACCCACCATTTAAAATCTGTGGTTAATATAGTAGTCAAGGAAATTATAACAAGACATAGACACTGCATTGTGCATCGGGTTGATGTACTTCTTTTGCTTTATGCATTAGATATTCAAAACCTACTGATCTGACTAATTCAAGTTTGTATTGTGTAGGACTTACTAAAGGGAAAGCGAGTCTATCCATTCGACTGCATGTTGTATTACTGCACCAATACGAGCGATGAATCTCTCATAGACACCATATAAAAGTATATTCAACTATTTTTAGCGGTATCAACAATAAGGGTTGGCAGAGTTTATTGAATTAAACATTTTCAGCCCTCCATCTTCACCCTACAACAAGTTGATCATTAGATAACAACAACCTGCATTCCTTCTGCCACCAATTTTTAGTAGCAGTTCAGCGAATAATATGTATAGAGTTAATTGATTCAAAATGAGTATAATCTTATTATAGGCATACATATTTTAATTTCTTTTTACAAATATATTCATCGTTCAAGCTGAAAGCAATGAGCTCAAGTAAACTCATGAAACCTGCCCTAGATCTATTTTTGTATTAAAAGCTCAGATGCCAAAGCAACAAAGGTTCCGCAGCAGCCACTTCCCTCTCCACCCCATCCCCCATAAAATGAAAAAGAAGGAATGCAACAATGCAACAACATATCCACTGTACTTCTACAAGTGGGGTCTGGGGAGGGTAAAGTGTAGGCTGACCTTTCCCCTAGCTTTAAAAAGGCAGAGAGGCGGTTTCCAGTAGACCCTTAGCTCAGGAAGGGGAGAGGGGAGGGGCATTAACAAGCAAACCGATCTGACAACCAAAACAAAAATACAAAACTAGCAATAGGTAATGCAATCAAAACCGAAATACAAGACAACAGCAAGTAGTAACAGAAGACTAGGGGTACAGGAAAAAAAAAAAAAAAAAGCGGAAGGCACCAAATGGTGTATCAAAGCTACTGCTACAAACAAGGACAACACTCGGTCACCTAACCCTTTATCTTTATTCTCAACCTTCACACTTTTGCTATCCATGGTCATGTCCTGAAAGGTAATCAAATGGGAACAAAGCATGCAACTTTATGACAAGCTATACTTCGCCCTTGGCAACTGGCACTAAAAAGGAATGTTGCCTGGTTATTCACCAGATAACTAATCTCTCAAACATCGGCCATTACTATGCCCTTTTCAGTGCAAGCAATCTGTAGTCGTATATACAACTGCTAAGAGTTGGAGAATAACCCCATTAAGTCTCTGGAGAGGAAAAACATAAACAACCACTGCAGGATAGTTCAATTTACATCTAGTACATTTCATCGACAACTATTTTAGATGTAGTCCCCAAAAACAGGGAAAAGAGGGTTAACAAATAGAGGAAGAAAGGAAAGGTCAAGTTATTTATAGTGGAGCTCCATTCATGATGGTAAATTAAAATAGCACTTGAAACAAAACAAGGTAAATAAGGAACTCTTCATTTTACCTCCAACTTATTTTACCACAGGGGTGATTCTTTATACAAATACTCTAGTATGTTTCTCACTTTCTCAAATACAGATATGCACATCAACTAAGAAAGCTAAACTTCAAGAAAACCATTTACGAAACAAAAAGCACCGACCTCACTCAAACAAAAAGGCAGGAACTAGCAGCTAGATTGATCTACTCTAATTTTGTAAATATAAGTTGAGGAATCTACCCCTAAACTTTCTCCTACTAAACTGTGTAAATAACTGGTCCTACATGAGGGGGCAAAAAAAGGGTAAGTAGTGCCAGTGGCAGATAAATCTGGAGATAGCACAGCTGAAGACTTCCTGCATTGTCACCACCATTTAACCTTTACGAAGATTCCAAAGACACCTGTTTACGAGCTCTCATTGAAATTTAATGACCTAGACATTGCTGCTGGATTGGCTTTTAATACAGAAGAGTTTTCTGAAACATGGTTCCTTTCATCACTCTTTGGCAGAAAGGCTTTGAAAGAACCTCCGCTGACTGAATCAACTACGTCATGTTTTATTCCCAATGTTGACCAGATAGAACTCTTTGCAGCTTCCCCTGGATCACCAATTCGCAATGTTTTTGGAAACCATAGGCATTTCTCAGGTGGATTACTCTCTTTCCGTGGTTCTTCTTCACTGCCCATTGATTTCAGAATAATCTCATCCCTTGGATGTTTCCCCAGATTTGGAGAATTAGGACTAGAAGTTGGAGGCATTTGGTTTTGGGATGCAGTGGGTGGGGACATCCAAGGGACATTCCAAGAACCTGGTATTGCACAACCCCAATAAGCAGGGACGAACGGCATAGGAAAGCCAGGAAGATAGTAACCAGGTGGAGGTACTGCATTGCTCAAGTGCACAGAACTCCATGGATATGGCCAAGGAGCTCCAGTAAAGCAAGGTAAATGAGGTGAAAAGCTATCACAGTTCTGTCTCGGCATGTCGGGCAACCCATTATCACTATCCTTTGAACTTAAAGCAGTAACTGAAGATCCATTGGAACGATCGTCTCCATTGTCTCCAGCCTGAATTCCAAGCTCCTTATATCTGTGGAACCCATTCCCAGAGCAATTCTGCATAGTTTTATCAGCAATGTTCAAAACTGAACCCATTGACTCGCGCAGGGGTTTGTCAGTATCAAATGCAAGAATGGTTCCATTGAGCTTGAGCGGAGGTGGCTGGATTCCATTTGAAAGATCTGGTAGTGTCTCAGAGACGGATATGTGACGGTAATGCAAAACTGGGTTCTTGTGTTTCCGACGGCCAGCACCTACAGGCACATTCCTCATAGTCCCACCAGCAGTCCAATATCTCTGACAATTCTTGCAAAAGTGTCTAGGCTGGCTGACGTTGTAATTGTTGAAGTAACAAAATTTTGTTTCCATGCTATTACAGCGAGGACATGGAAGTATCTTGTCTGGTTTTTTCAGGATTTTCTCCTGTGAATTACTTGTTTCAGCCTGTTCCTCTTCACTTTTTGATGTTTTGGCTGTTGAACAGTCATTATAAGAAGGTGACTCCTCTATAATATCACTTTTCTCTGGAATTGGATTCCGACCCTGCAACTCCTCGGCAATCAAATGTTCATTCTCATCCTTACAATCATCACACTGACCCTGTACATAGAATGTGTGTAAAACAAGTTAGTTTATTACGCTTTATTCAGATAACAGATAACTTATGGACGTGGCAAGGTCAGGCAAGTGTTTAACAAGATTTCACTAGATCCTGATACCTACACTGACTCCTGACTTCCCTATCATTGAAGGATGACGAGGTCATTCAGAGAACATTGAGGCTAAAGATAAAAGGAAGACATAGAAATCATATTATCATTTAGATGCTAGTGAGGGAGGACAGAGGATTTGAGTACTTTTTACAGCTTGAGTATGTTTTGGACGGTTCATGATATAGTTAGAGCACTAAATATCGTTGTTAAGAAAAGATTCATCATTCACATTACATAGAAATTAAACAACTTTTCCATAATATCATATCATCAGTTACAGGAATTAACACAAGACAGCATAAGCCTGTGTCCGCTGGTGCTTTTATATTCAATGACAATTGACAAGTTCAAAACTAAACAAGTCTAGCTCATATATAAATATCTGAAGTATGTTGGAGCATGTGAAGTACGAAACTTTGACAGGACATGTAACAACCATGCAGCGTACAAAGCAAAGTTGTTGCTTGAACTATGCAAACACAGCTCGCCAAATATAGGGGGGAAAAACTTGTTTAAGCATAACAAAACTCTTACTATGTGCAAATCATAGCCTATCCCAAGCTCGAAAAAGGAGGAGAGTTGTGGTAAGCCAATGGCCAAATAAAATAGTCAAATTATGGTAAACATTTAATTACACCGGGTGTTAACACCAAGCCAATTAACATGAGACATTGTCTTGCATATACACTTTTTGACAGTTAACCATGGTTAAGTGACATGCATTTTCACTTTGATTTGTTGACCGTTAAGGTTAATTGTTTAGTTAGGTGTACACACCCGGTGTGGGTACTTACCCTCAAATTACAAGTTACAAAGAACCCTCTATATTGAGATTGAGTTTAGTTGAATGGAAACACAAGAAATTACAACTCTATTAACTTCCTGCATAAAATGGTGAATTCAGTAAATTTTTCATTAGAAAATAGCCAACCATTTATGGAGACAAATAAAAAAGGAGAAATTTATATGTTCAAGATAAAGAAAGAAGCCAAATTAGAAAATTTCAGTTTGCATGACCTAATAGCCAAACGAGGTAAAATTTCCTACCCAAACAAAAGAACCAAAGTATACCCTATACGAATCCCTTCCATTTCAGCATAACCTAACAAAATTAATCAACCAAAACCCTAACAAGATGGTCCAAAGGGAAAGTCAACAAATAGTCTTCGGATGACTTAAACACAATACTTAATAAATAAAGTCATTATATAGAAGAAGAAGAATTTATAATCATATACCTTGTGCTCTAGCTCAGCTTCTCCAGCTGAGGAACTATAGTCTCCGGTATCTGCCGGAGACGGCGCCGGAAAATCGGGCAACTGAATCGTCCGACCAAAGAGTTTAATGGCTGGGTCCTTATTAGCAATTGATCCAGACATTAGCAAGTCCCAAAGATTTAAGCAATAGAAAAACTTAGTATAAGTAGCAATAGAAGAGAATGAAATGGATAAAGTGAAGTGGTTTTGAGATTATTTCTCAATTGACATGTTTACACTTTACTCATTCAACAGAGAAAAAGAGATCTGACACCCACAAAACACTTTCACTCTGTGCGTGCTTTTGAGTTATGGGACTTTGGGTCTGGTTTGAGGATTGGTCTTTAGTGGGCGTTTGGACATAAGAGTTGTAAAATTCCCAAAAAATTGAATTTTTTTTCAATTAAAATGGTATATTTGAAAATTAGAGTTGTGTCTCGATATAAATATAATTTGAAGAGTTATCTTTGTGTAAAGATACCATATAATTTTGGGTTGTTTTTGAATTTTTGTGAGTAATCTGAGTGAAAAAAATTTAAAATTTTCAAATTTTCGAAAAATTCTCAAATTCATCTTCAAATGAAAATTGAAAATTTTATGGCCAAATATTAATTTAAAAAAAAATCGGAAAAAAATTAAAATAATTCTTACGTCCAAATGGGCTCTAGTTTACCAAAATGGAAGGTTTCAGATAGTCTCGTATATTTCTCTTCTTTATATTATATAAATCTTTTTTCCATTTTCATATGTTAAATAATTTGTTACAGCACCTCATTAATATTTATTTTCAAATGTTTTGAAGAATTTAAAATTACATCTATTTGCTTAAGTTTATTTGATGTGATAATTTATAAAATGAAATGTAGTAAGTATTCAACAATGTTGTAGATATTAAGTGTAGAAAAGGTTAATACCTACTGATAAGTGTTTGTGGTTAAGTGATAAGTACTTCTTCATCATTAACCAGAAGTCTCGGATTCAAACCCTGGGTATGGAGCCGCATTTGTTATGGAGCATATTATCCCCAATATAGGATTTTCCGGCGCGAATTAGAATTAAGTCAGGTTCCAATGTAAGTATCGAACACAGGCGAGAAACCAAAAATAGGTTACTACTTAATACCTTTGGGGGGTATGCCACGTCAGTAAAAAAAGGGGGGGTTTATTTGTGAGCCACAAGTAGTATGTGGCCTAGAGATTTTCGCTTTTTCTCTCTTTCTCTTTCTTGATTCTCTCAATAAAGTGGATGACTTTTTGATCTGAGTCAGCACTGCCTTTCGCTTTTTCCTTGACTAAACCGCCCACCCCTTTCAAAAGATCGCCCAGCTTTTGGGGCTTTTCTTTTTTGTTCTTTTTGGGGATTTTCTTCCTTCTTTTTTTCTATTATCCGTTTCAATGTAGCTTATTATTCTTCTTTTAATTTGTTTAAAGGATAATGTCACCTTGTGATATCTATACTGTTTTAATTTTGATATTATCATTTTATTTATTACTATAACATATCTGATTCAATAGGAACTTTTAACCATGTTAAGATACATCTTCAATTGAAGATTATGAGATTAGTGACTAGCATTTCTAGCTATAAAAAAAATATTCACATATTTAAAATCAAAATTTTTAAAAATCTTCTTTTAACATTCGTGCCTAATCAAAGTGTAAAAATTGAACGGTAACTACATGAGGATGATACTGCAAATTGACCCAGACGATAGACGCTACAAAACGTTCACACGGGATTTGTATCTATACTCATTTTTTGGGTTACGTTTGAACTTGTGCTCGCTTTGCAAAAAAAATTACAAGCGTACCCACTTTTTCGCATAATTTCAGCATACGGGGCTGAAGTAGCAAAGACAATCATGCAAAACTTCAACATTCTAGTAGACGGGCCTGAAGTAGCAAAGGCAATACGCTAAAGTTTATTTGTCCTGGATAAGATGCTGAGTTATTTAGTTCATTTGTAAAAACTTCAGCACTAAAATAGCTGAAGTTTTTTTTGTCCTGGATTCATTAGTTTTGTCATAAAACTTTTTCAAAAACTTCAGCAGAAGATGCTTAAGTTATTTTGTTCATTTGTAAAAACTTCAACACTAAATAAGCTGAAGTTTTTTTGTCCTGGATAAGCCTTTTCAAAAACTTCAGCAGAAGATGCTGAAGTTATTTGGTTCATTTGTAAAAACTTCAGTACTACATAAGCTGAAGTTTTTTTGTCCTGGATTTATTAGTTTTGTCATAAAGTTTTTTCAAAAACTTCAGCAGAAGATGCTAAAGTTATTTAGTTCATTTGTAAAAATTTCAGCACTATATAAGCTGAAATTTTTGAAAAAACTTTCTAACATAATAAAAATGAGGATAGAGCCTAAAATTAAAGTCCACCAAAAAGCTTCCTGAATTCAAAGGAAAGGTAAAAGGTTGAAATTTAAGAATTCCAAGAATGCTCTGTTTGTCATAGAGAAACCTCATAAAAACACCAAACCATCAATGTCATAGAGAAACCTCATAAAAAACACCATACCATCAAAATTTACTATGTGCATTCTGAAAACGAACAGTTTCTTCAAGATTTTCTCTCCAACCGAACCAAGTTCTAAACCAAAGATCATAACTTTATGAATTTGGGAACAAACCAAAAACAAAAATAGCAGAAAACGAAGGAGGAAAAGGAGGACGAGAAAGGGGGTTGAAGTTGTTTAAAAAGTAGGTACAAGTTAAAACTTTAAAAAAATTGGTATATGTTAAATGGGGGAGACCAAATAGGGCGCCCCGTGCAATTTTTAACGTGCACACGCAACAAACCTTAGTTTAATTTAGGGGTGGCAATTTGAGCCCAAATTCATCCAATCTGCCCAATTGGCTCAGAGATTAATAGGTTGGGCTATAAATATTTTAGCTCATGTGTCAATTTGGGTTGAGCCCAAGTTAACCCATTATTTTTTATAGCTCATTCTAACTTATTAAGTAGTCCAAATACAACCTATGAAACTCACCCAAAATAAAGGAATCTCAACCCAATTTATCTAGAAATTTACTTAGTTGCCCCAATTTACTTTTTTTTTTGTATTTTTAATTTTCTGTTCTTTTGTTTTTCTGCACCACCCACCCCACCCCTAACCCCCTACCCCCCCGCAAACCCCCTAAAAAAATTACTTTTTTTTGTATTTTCAATTTTTTATTTTTTTGCTTTTCTGCACCACCCCCTACCCCACCCCCTCCGCGCAAACCCCCTCAAAAAAATTTATTTTTTTTGTTTTTCTTCACCACCCACCCCTATTCCCCCTTCCCGCAATTGTCACGACCCGGATTTTTCACCCTCGGGAGTCGTGATGGCGCCTACTAGTGTGAGCTAGGCAAGCCAATTAAGTGAACAATTTACCTTTTCTTTTTACCCATTTTATATTCATTAATAATTGCGAAGTAATAACATTTAAACAGCAAAATTTAATATAAGCGGAAGAAAACAATAAATCATCTGAACATGAATATCTAATGCAACTATTTGAGTCTCAACTACCCAGAACTGGTGTCATAGTTTCACAAACGGTCTAAGAATACTACACATAAAGGTCTGAAAGAATTAAATACAACATTGTCTCTGGAAATACGTGTAAGAAACGGGAAAGTAGATAGAATGAGACGCCAAGGCCTACGAACGTCTACAGAGCTACCTCGGGTCGCCTGATGAACGAGATTCAGCAATCTCACTGCGGTCCAAAGTCCACAACATTGGGGCCTGCACAAAAGAGTGCAGAGTGTAGTATCAGTACAACCGATCACATGTGCTAGTAAGTGCCTAACCTAACCTCGGCGAAGTAGTGACGAGGCTAGGACCAGACTACCAAATAAACTTGTGCAGTTATATGATATACAGCGGAAAGTAAAGCAGAAATAAACAAGTAAAGATGGGCGGGGGAAACATGCTTCGGGGAATAACAAGCAAGAACAGATTATCAAAAGAACTATAAAGGAATCAAAATCCAACCAATAACAAGAGTAAGAAAAACAAAGGCAGATTCACTTTCTTTTCACATCTCGTGGTAGGCGTACCACCCGCTCCCATTTTGTTATATCTTGTGGTAGGCGTACCACCCGCTCCCATTTCATTATATCTTGTGGTAGGCGTACCACTCGCTCCCATTTATAATATTATTGCGGCGTGCAACCCGATCCACATATAATATTGTTGCGGCGTGCAACCCGATCCATATATAATATTGTTGCGACGTGCAACCCGATCCATATATAATATTGTTGCAGCATGCAACCCGATCCATATATAATATTTACAATTATAATGAGTGTCCCGACAAGGGAACAATAAGGTCTACACTTTCCCGGCAAGGTACTCGACGGCATAAGTAATTACAACCCGGCAATGGAGAAACAGCTATAACCAAACTTGTTACAACACCTAACTACCTCAGCTATAACCAAACTTGTTCCAACATCTAACTACCACAGTTATAACCAAACTTGTTACAACACCTAACTACCTCAGCTCTAACCAAACTTGTTCCAACATTTAACTACCACATCTATAACCAAACTTGATACAACACCTAACTACCTCAGTTATAACCAAATTTGTTCCAACATCTAATTACCACAGCTATAACCACAATCCTTACCCAACACAAAGAATCATCAACCTAAACGTCTGTAATATCATTTAAGAACACAATGCAATGGAACCACAACTCAACAATAGCCCGGCAAGGGGCCAACATAATGATCTCTTCTCTTTCTCACTTTTACTTCACATTTCACTTCACAACTCGAGCCAATGCTCTAGAGTTTTAATTATCACTTATACTTTCACAATCCGTTATATGATTGGAGTCAACGCTCCTCAATGTTCATAGGTCACAATTTTTTCCACAACTTTACACAACAAATAGAAATCTTCACCAAGGCATGAATAATACAACGAAATCATGAGAATCACAATATAAGACTCACGGTCATGCTTGACACCACTGTATAGTTACTCATCACCATGCATATATGTCGTACTCAACAAGAAACAAATAGCAAATAGGACACAACTCTTAATCCCTCAAGCTAAGGTTAGACCAAACACTTACCTCGATGCCTCGAACACAACTCAAGTTTCAATTATAGCTTTACCCCTTGATTCCACCGCCAATTCGCTTATATCTAGTCACAAATTACATAATTATATTAATAAATGCTAAACGAATCAATTTGAATGCATGAAAATGGATTTTTTCAAAGTTTTACCCAAAAAGTCAAAATCGCTCTGGGCCCATATGGTCAAAACCCGAGGTTCGAACCAAAACCCGATTATCCATTCCCCCACGAGCTCAAATATGTGATTTGTTTTGAAATCAGACCTCAAATCGAGGTCCAAATCCCCAATTTTTGAAAAACCTAGGTTCTATCCAAAACACCCGATTTTCCCCATGAAAATCATTGATTTGAAGTTAAAATCATGACAAAAGATGTTAATAATTGAAGAAAACTAGTTAAAAATGACTTACAATTGATTTGGAGAAGAAAGGTTGTTTGAAAAATCGCCTCTTATGTTTTAGGAGTTTTGAAAAATGAAAAATAGCTGAAAATCCCATCTATTTATACTATTCTCAGGTGCCCTGTGCGGACCGCACAAAATGGACCGCGGCCGCACAGTCCTTCCTGGAATACTGCAGATCAGCGCCCCGGTGCGGACCGCACAAAACCGACCGCGGCCGCACAACCCTCCACTGCGGACCGCACAAAGTTGACTGTGGCCGTACAGCTCTCCACCGCGGACCGCACAAAGTTGACTGCGGCCGCACAACTCTCCACCGCGGACCGCACTGAACCTTCTTAGTTGCACACGATTTCTCGCGGGCCGCACTAGCAGGTTCAAAGACCTGCAAATTTCTCTAAACCTGCAACAACTGTGTTTTTAGGCCTAAGGCATCCCGGAACCTACCTGAAATTCACCCGAACCCCTGGAGCTCGTAACGAAACATACGTACTAACTCATCAATATCATACGAACTTATCCGTGCGATCAAATCGCCAAAATAACCTCAAAAACAATGAATCAAACCTCAAAATCAAAAAAAAATTCTCAAACTTCTTCAAGCATCAAATTTAGCAATTCAAGTCTGAATCACGTCAAACGACGTCCGTTTTTAACCAAATTGTTTTATAGTGTCACACCTCCTTTTTCCGCCCCCGCGAGGGGTGAAGGAGTTTTTTCCAATTAAAGGACAATCGAAACGGGATTTGTTTATTTATTTCAGAGTCGCCACTTGAGAGATTTAGGGTGTCCCAAGTCACCAATTTAATCCCGAACCGAGGAAAAGAATGACTCCATATTACAGTCTGCGAACCAGAAATCCGGATAAGGAATTATGTTAACCCGGGAGAAGGTGTTAGGCATTCCCGAATTCCGTGGTTCTAGCACGGTCGCTCAACTGTCATATTCGGCTTGTTTATCTGACTTTATACAATTATGCGCTCTTATGCAAGTTTTAACTCTTTACCACTTTTATTATTATATTTTTAAAAGAATATGAACATCGTTTAAAAAACTTGTCTTTGGATTGCGTCACATGAAATGCACCCGCAATCCGGAACACAGTTTTATTCAATGTTTTGGGATTTGGATTTGGGTCGCATGAAATGCGCACCCGAGTTTAAGAAGGTAAGATTAATTAAATCGCACCTAAAGAGATTAGCGTATTTATTATTTGGGGACAACCGTGAAGTTTGCTAAACGGCTCCTCCCGAAGTCTAAGTGATTAAATGTACATTTATTGAGGGCCCCGCAATCTGTGCGTTTTATTTGGCGAGGCTCGTCTCATTTTTATTTAAAAGGATGAACCTATAGTGACTACATTTTTTTCTATTAGGTTCGTCTCTAAAATAAAAAATAAAATCCCTCAATTAATTACATGCTGAAAAAGACGTAACTTATTAGTTATTAGTTTACGGCTAATGCAAATGGAAAACTGCAATCGAGTTTGTACAAAGAGAGATTGCTTTCGTTCTATATTCTATTATTTAATAACACTAGAACATGAGATTGACACACAATAATATCAAAACAGATTAACTATTCTTTGATTAATTTAAACTAACATTATTAGATGAAGGAGTTATTATACATGCGACCTCATTATTCATTAATCAATCAACTACATTTTTATACAAAGAAAGAAAAAATTCTATTCAAACACAAATCTAAACAGGAGGAATTCAACAGGAACAAAACCTGGTCAATATTTCATTTCGCCTCAAGCCAAAAGTGTACAAATGTGTACCTGGAAATGGCAGTACAAGAAGAAAAGGAGTCAGCAGCAGTAATAACACAGCAACAGCAGGTTCAGCAACACCGCAAAACCAGTAACAACCAGTAGAATAACCTAGTAACAGATTGAAAAATCAGCAATACCAAAGTGCAATCGCAGTCAAAGCAGAAGAGAGACGGATACAAGATGCAGTAGTTTACTGATTTTGAATAACACTCGAGGAAAGGCAAACGAAAATTATTCAAGTGAAAGTTCAAATTGTTTTTCTCTTTTACTCTCAAATTCTGATTTCTCAAAATTCAGTCAACTCTCTCAACTTTTTTTTTCTTCTTCTAAAAGTCTCTTCCTTTCTCTCTCTCTAAGTCAAAGTCTTTCTCCTCTAAGTCTCGAAAGTTCTCAAGTGTAAAAGTTCTCTAGCTCTCAAAACTCTGTCCTAAAGCTCCCCCCTCTAAGTCAAAAATGACTCTTATTTATAGCAAGACTCTTGTCTTGAATCCCCAACCCGAAATATTCCCCCAATTTGCATGCTTTGTCCCCACTACTTAATATTTTCTTTATTTTAAACACTTGTCCTCCTGCCTACATGTTTTGTCCCCCACTACATTAAATAAATATATCAACCCCAACTCATTACATCTTGTCCCCCATGCTTAACATAAACAATTACATTATTCTCCCCCACTACATTTTGTCTTGTCCCCCATTATATTAAACAATTATATCAACCCCACCCCATTACATCTTGTCCCACATGCCTAACATAAATAATTACAATATTCCCCCCACTACATTATGTCTTGTCCCCCATTATATTAAACAATTATTCAAATGTTCAATTCCAAAAATACCCCTCCGGCCTTATTGCAATTACCATTTTACCCCTGAACGTATTGCAATTTACCAAACTACCCCATCAGCTATAACCAATTCACCTAATCAATCTCAACCAAAATATAGCCAATATGACCAATTTCTAAATAAATTCAACAACAAATCATATGAACACAAATGAATCACACAACTTCAAATTAATGGAAATAAGTTAACCATATTGGGAACCAATCCTGGTTAACTTAGACCAAAAATGAATGAGCAAAGAGACAACAATATTAACAACATAATACATGATTCAAACTAAATCAACAAATCAAAAACCAAAACATAAACTCACATTAAATCACTGGATTAAAAACGAACTTCAAACAAAGATGAAAATGAATTAAATATATTTTAAACAACAAAACATGACGGATTCAAACGATTTAAACTAACACTCTTCTATACTAAATCCTTTTAAAATTAACAGAACAAACTAAAGACAAAATTCATTGAACTTCAACTTAAAACTAAAACATTATAACTACTAACAATTTCTACCTAAAATAAACAAGAAAAATAAAACAAACATGAAACAAACTGAAGAAAAATAAGAAAAACGATAAACACGAATTGGTTAAACAACTAACCGGAGCGGAACGATGATAAATTTGAAAAAAACAAATCTATCCGGAAACGATTATCGCACCAAGACTGTCAACGACTTAACGGATCTTGAATTCAACGAAGAACTCACCTTTCTTTTAACCTTGACGAACTCAAAACAACGATCGACGACATCGACCAAAACTCGAATAACAAAATGGTGACAGCAAAACAGCAGGTGCGGCTGGTTTTGTACATGAAGCAGAAGTGAAGAAGACGAAGGTGAAGCAACAGTAACAGCAGCAACAACGGGGTCTGTTTGGACGTAGCGAAGAAGAAGCAGTAGCAGTTGGTCGTTTGGATGGAGACAAGTGAAACGAAGCCCCACGTCCATGGCTAGAGCTCGGAGATGGCAGAGGTGAGCGTAGCCAGCCATGGGAGCTCGAGTTCGAGCTCGACAAAATGAAGAAGATGAAGCAGCAGCGACTGGGTTTCGCTGGACGAAGCAACAGGTGACTGGGAGCTTCTGCGAGTGGCTATGGTGAGTGGTTGTTTGGGCGGAGAAGATGAAGTAGAAGGCAGAAGCGGCATGGAGCTTAGCCATGGCAGCCATGGCGACGGGTTGACGATGAAGACGCAGTAATGTCAACAGAAACGAGCTCAATGGAGGAAGGCGACGAAGCAGAAGCAGTCGCGGTGTTGAGGAGAAGACGCAGCAAGGAGGTGGTCGTTCATGGTGGTTCGTTTGGTCGTTCATAGCTTGAGGACGACGATGGAGATAGGGTGGTCGACGGAGGGGCTGTGTGTGTGTGCAAAGGTGAGGCAGAGAGGGAAAGGGTAGCAGCCATGGCTGCTTGGGGTTTTGAGGTGTTGTCTTGGAGAAGAAGAAGAAGAGAGGGGCGGATAGTTTAGTTTTAGGGTTTGTTTTGTTTTGTGTTTTGGAAAAAATGAAAAAATGAAGAGGGGTTAGGTATTGGGGTTATGGGGCGGACCGGGTCGACCCGGTTTGAAATGGACCGGGTCATGGGGAAGGTTGGGTATTTTTTGGGCTTGTGGCCTGAATTTAAAGAAGATGCCCAATTCCGATTTTCTTTATATTTTGACTCTCTTTTCTTCTTTTATTTTTCTAAACTAAATTCTAAAAATCCTTAAATTATTATATATAACTAAATTAATTTATAAAAGCGCAAATTAACACCCAATAACAATTAACACATAATTAAGTAATAATTAAGCATAAAATTGTACAATTGGACATTAAATGCTAAAAATGCAAACGATGCACATTTTTGTAATTTTCAATTTTTATAAAACCAACTTAATTACTAACAATTGTAAAATTAAATCCTACATGCAAAATGCGACATATTTTTGTATTTTTTATTAATTTAACAAATAAACATGCACAGACAAATACAAATAATTATCCAAAAATGTCACAAAATTCTCAAAATTGCACACCAAGAAAAATCATTTTATTTTGAATTTTTTGGGAGTAATTCTTTCATAGGGCAAAAATCACGTGCTTACAGCTGCCCCTCTTTGCCCGAAGACACGAAGGGTTTTCGTGCAAAGATAAAGTGAGCGATTTTTGCCCATCCGAGTACTCCGTGTGAAGCATTTTTTTGAAAAAGATTTAACCGAACCTTTGCTTCAAAGGTTTCCTACATATCCCTGGCTAAAGGGGAATCAGGTTAATGTAGTTCGGGAAGTTTTGGTAGCTGGGACTACCATGGGACTGCAATGTTACTGTTGTTGCATGATATTTCCACTGCTTACCGATCTCCTTGTTACACCGTGCTTAAAAGAAAACAAGAAGCTAGGCTAGACTGCAACTTGTTCTTGTTGCTTTGCTTTCTTGTCGGCTTGTGTTTCCTCTGGTGCTTTTTTTTCCGTGAATTTGGGGATGACACTGGCCCTTTGCTTTTCTGAATACCAGTTCTCATCATTTTGTTCGGTCCGCTGGGGACATGGCTTTCTTCATTAAGCTTTTCGGCGGTTCCTCTGGGGATACGGCTTTCTTCATCAGATTTGTTATGTTGGGCCTAATTTAATGTTCACATGCCGCTTCTTTCAAGACGCGTCTTTTCTTCCTTTTGACTCACGCGCTTGAATTTGTGCTAGGACCTCTTGTTGCCGCCTTCTGCTCTCTGGTGCTGGGGATTTTTATTGTTTCCTGCTGGGGATTCCTGTTGTAACCTTCTGCCTTCCGGTGGGGTTACTGATTTCAAAATCTGAAGTATAAGACTAAAAAGTATTCCTCTCGTTATACATGTGGGCGCCTGACATGGAAATAAAATAAAATGTGTACCCGCATTATACTGGTGGGCGACCTAGGACATGAAATGTAAAGACTGAAATGTGTACCCTCATTATACTGGTGGGCGACTTAGGACAAGAAATGAAAAATTCATACCCTCATTATACTGGTGGGCGACCTAGGACATGGAATGAAAAATGCATACCCTCATTATACTGGTGGGCGACCTAGGACAGGAAATGAAAACAGAACTGCATACCCTCATTATACTGGTGGGCGACCTAGGACAGGAAATGAAAACAGAACTGCATACCCTCATTATACTGGTAGGCAAGATAGGACAGGAAATGAAAAATGCATACCCTCATTATACTAGTGGGCGACCTAGGACATGGAATGAAAAATGCGTACCCTCATTATACTGTGGGCGAGCTAGGACATGAAATGAAAAATACATACCCTCATTATACTGGTGGGCGACCTAGGACATGGAATGAAAAATGCATACCCTCATTATACTGGTGGGCGACCTAGGACAGGAAATGAAAACAGAACTGCATACCCTCATTATACTGGTGGGCAACCTAGGACATGAAATGAAAAATGCATACCCTCATTATACTGGTGGGCGACCTAGGACAGGAAATGAAAAGACAGAATTGTATACCCTCATTATACTGGTGGGAGACCTAGGACATGAAATGAAAAATGCATACCCTCATTATACTGGTGGGCGACCTAGGACAGGAAATGTAAAATGCATACCCTCATTATACTGGTGGGCGACCTAGGACAGGAAATGAAAAATGCATACCCTCATTATACTGGTGGGTGTCACACCTCCTTTTTCCGATCCCGCGAAGGGCGTAGGAGTTTTTTTCCAATTAAAGGACAATCGAAACGGGATTTATTTATTTATTTCAGAGTCGCCACTTGGGAGATTTAGGGTGTCCCAAGTCACCAATTTTAATCCCGGATCGAGGAAAAGAATGACTCCATATTACAGTCTGCGTACCAGAAATCCGGATAAGGAATTCTGTTAACCCGGGAGAAGGTGTTAGGCATTCCCGAGTTCCGTGGTTTTAGCACGGTCGCTCAATTGTCATATTTGGCTTATTTATCTGATTTTAATACAATTATGACCTGATGTGCCAATTTTAACTTTTTTACCACTTTATTATTATTATTATTATTATTTTTTTTTTTTTTTAAAAAAATTGTGAACATCGTTTAAAACATGTCTTTGGATTACGTCACATGAAATGCACCCGCAATCCGGAACACATTTTTATTCAATGTTTTAGGATTTAGATTTGGGTCGCATGAAATGCGCATCCGAGTTTAAGAAGGTAAAATTAATTAAATCGCGCCTAAAGAGTCTAGCGCGTCATTATCTTTGGGGAAGGAAGTGAAATTCACTAAACAATCCATCCCAAATTCTAAGTAATTTTTTTTTAAAATAATTAAATAAATAAATGAGATTGGAGAATCCTGTAAATTTTTGTATTATTTACATCTATTTATTTTTAGCGAAATCCTTCCTTATTTTAAGAATATCCTTTAATGACTACCTTTTTATTATTACTAAGTTTGTCTATAAATATAAAATCAATATATACATTCTTGAAAATAACATATTAAATAGGAGAGAAAAACAAATATTAACAGAAAGTAATAAAAATTATAATCATAAATACAACATGGAATTGTCGAAAAAAAAAAATAATAAAAAAAAACTAATTATCCCATAGTTGGATTAAAATTCAAATTGTTAGTAAGACTTAAGCTTATTGAAACTAATTATTTACAAATACTGAAAATTGAAAGAAAGAAAAAAAAACTTGATTACTAAACCATATTTCTAAAAAATTTAAACAATTTAACCTTAACTAACTTTGTTTTAATTCACATCATGTCCTAATACTTGTTCGCAAACTAATTCATGTTTTAACTGAAATTGACTACATGATTCCGATTAACTTATCGTTGACGAAAAACCTTATGAATAAGGAACTTAGTTAATTTTTGCCAAACTGATTCAATAACGCCATTTTTTACGTTATTTCTTCTATTTTTTTTATTAAACAGTTTTAATTAATAATCAGGCTTAAATATATTTCCTAATAATCTGGTTAAGGCGTTATTTAATATGTCGCTATAATATGCCTAGTTATGCCAAATGACAGTGATTTACAGAATAATAATACATGAATAACCTAAATACAATACAAAAAATTAAATTAAACTAAATTAAAAATTTAACACTCCATTCTTCATTTCAGCTTACAAAATGCCAAAATTACAGTTGTGTACCTGATATTGTCAATATAAGAAGAAGAAAGTCAGCAACGTAATACGTAACACAGCAACAGCAACAATAACCAGCAATAACCAGTCAACGAAAATCCCAGTGACAGCTTTGAAAAATTCAAAATAAAATCCAGGAATGCCGAAAATAACGGACAGAAACCAAGGGAAATTTTCAGATTTTTGAAAGGCTAGTTAATCTTCAACCCTTAATTTCTACACTTGTATACCAGAATATTTATCAGGTGTGTACTACTTTCTTTTCTAATTTTCAACTTTTTTATTTTTATTTTTCTTTGTAGGTTTTTTCTTTTCTTGAGAGTTTCAATGTTTTTTCGGAATAAATGTTCAGCTCCTTTTTTTCTCTAATCTCTCTTTTTTTTTTTCTGTCTCTGTCCTCTATCTGATTTCAAGACTTCTCTTTTATAACCCATCCCATAAATCTTTCAATTAATTAAAATCAATACTTTTTCTCTACCCAACCCATTATCTTCCCACTCATCCCCATTACATTAAATAAATATATCACACCACCCCATTATATTTTGTCCCCCGTGCTTTATTTAAAATAATACAAGATTCCCCCCACTATATTTTGTCTTGTCCCCCTTTATATTAAACAATTATATCACAACCCACCACATTTCATTTTGTCTCCCATGCTTCAAATAAACAATTACAAAATGTACAATTCCTAAACTACCCCTCACGACCTTACTGAAATTACCAAACTACCCCTGAACGTACTACAAATTACCAAACTACTCATCAGCTATAACACATCAATTAATCAAACTTAACCAAAATATAGGCAATATGGTTAATTTCTAACAATGTTCAAACAACAAATTTCATGAACATGATTTCTTCAACATTTCAATAACAAATCACATGAACATGATTTCAACCACAAATCATATGAACACAAATTGAACAACCAAGAACAACTAAAATTTGATTGAACAATATTTTTAGCAACAACAAACCTATTTTCGGATTTAACAACAACAACAAACAAGTATATTTAGATTTCTAACTTCAATCATATTGAACTTAAAATCAATTCTAACAACATTACAACAAACAATTCCTATATTAAACTTAAACAAGATTATGAGACAAATTCAAGAAATAATCATAAATGATAAACAAAAAATCAAACTATACAAATTTCGGATTCAAGATCAACCAAACAAAGTATGAACATGAATGAAAATATTCAATAACAATAACAAACAAACTTTGTTCAAACTTCGAATTACTTAAACAAAACAAATAAACACATTCAAATTACTAATCTTCAACTAATCAATTAAATCCAACCAAAATTATAACAAAGATATATGATCCAAAATTAAGAAGCAAAACATAACTTCACATTAAATTACTAAATAAAAAACGAACTTCAAACAAAGATGAACATGAATTAAACAATGTTAACAATTTCTGAAAATACGTTTAACACATGAAACAAATTGAAGAAACAATTAATTTAAAACTTCAATTTGAATAACAAACATTAAACTAACAATTCCTTTTTTTTTACAAAAAATGAATAAAATTAGAATGAAATAAACATGAAAAACAACTAATTAATTTCCCATTTAAATCTGAAAATTAAATTATCAAAACACATGAAGCAAACTAAAAATTAATTCAAACGATAAACATGAACAAAACAAGGATCGAACATTTATCGATTTTTATTTCGAGAAATATAAAACGAAATATGGACAAAATAAAACTCAAAACCAACTAACCGGAGATGAATCAACGATAAACTCCCCTTCCTCTTGAACTCAAAACAACACACCACAGACTCAAACGAAAACCAAACGAATCCTTGATGAAAAGGAAGGAGATGATGCACCATTAGAAGCAGAAACGAAGCCGCAACAGCTGGTCGACGCAGCTGGAAGGAGGAAGAGAAGCAGCAGTGATATGGCTGAAGAAGAAGCAACGTGAAGCAGCAGCACCGGCAGCAGCACGACGGAGGAAGTAGCTGCGACAGCCGCGGCGACGAAGAGACGACGCAGTCGCGACAGCAGCCATGGCAACGAGCGGAGCTGCAGCGGCGACACGACATCGGCTGTGTAGTTGTCCAGGAACTGAAGCACGGCCATGGCAATCACTGAAGCAGCAGATGTGTCGAGAAAAGGATGCAGCAACAGTAAAGTAAACGACGTGACATGACGAGGAAGATGAAGTCGCGTTGGTGGTTTTTGAGGTCGTTCATGGTTTCTGAGGTTGATCATGGGAGGACAGCTTGGAGACGACGTGTGTGTGCGTGCAGTGAGGAGGATGGAAGGGAAGCCATTGATGCTAGGGAGAAACTTGGAGAAGAAGAAGCAAAAGTGGGGGGGGATGTTTTAGGGTTTTTTTTCTTTTTTTTTTTATTTTATTTTGTTTGTAAAATAATAGGGGTGTTGGGTTATGGACTGGGTCGACCCAGTTCGAAATGGACTGGGTCGTAGGGAAGGTTGGGCCATTTTTTGGGCCTATGGCTTGAAATCGAAGAAGATGCCCAATTCCGACTTTCTTTATATTTTCGCTCTCTTTCTTCTTTTATTTCTCTAAAACTAAATTATAAAAATACTTAAACTATTATTAAGAATTAAATTAAGTTATAAAAGCGCAAATTAACTCCCAATAACAATTAACGCACAATTAAGTAATAATTAAGCATAAAATTGTATATTTGGACATTAAATGCTAAAAATGCAAACGATGCCTATTTTTGTAATTTTAATTTTTGTAAAACAAATTTAATTACTAACAATTGTAGAATCAAATCCTACATGCAAAATGCGACATTTTTTTTTGTATTTTTATTAATTTAGCAAATAAACAACGCATAGACAAATACAAATAATTATTCAAAATATCACAAAATTGCACACCAAAGAAAAATCATTTTATTTTTTTGAATTTTTTGGGAGTAATTCTCATATTGGGAAAAAATCACGTGCTTACAGTGGGCGACCTAGGACAGGAAATGAAAAATGCATACCCTCATTATACTGGTGGGTGACCTAGGACATAAAATGAAAAATGCATACCCTCATTATACTGGTGGGCGACCTAGGACATGGAATGAAAAATGCGTACCCTCATTATACTGGTGGGCGACCTAGGACAGGAAATGTAAAGATGCATACCCTAATTATACTGGTGGGCGACCTAGGATAGGAAATGAAAAATGCATACCCTCATTATACTGGTGGGCGACCTAGGACATGGAATAAAAAATGTGTACCCTCATTATACTGGTGGGCGACCTAGGACAGGAAATGAAAACAGAACTGCATACCCTCATTATACTGGTGGGCAACCTAGGACAGAAAATGAAAAATGCATACCCTCATTATACTGGTGGGCGACCTAGGACATGAAATGAAAAATGCATACCCTCATTATACTGGTGGAAAAATGCGTACACTCATTATACTGGTGGGCGACCTAGGACATGAAATAAAAAATGCATACCCTCATTATACCGGTGGGCGACCTAGGACATGGAATGAAAAATGCATACCCTCATTATATTGGTGGGCGACCTAGGACAGGAAATGAAAAATGCATACCCTCATTATACTGGTGGGCGACCTAGGACAGGAAATGAAAAATGCATACCCTCATTATACTGGTGGGCGGCCTAGGACATGAAACGAAAATAGAACTATATACCCTCATTATACTGGTGGGCGACCTAGGACATGAAATGAAGACTGAAATGCATTCCTCTCGTTATACAGGTGGGCGCCTGTCTTCAACAACTTTGAAAAAAATAAAACGCCTTTCCTCTCTTCAGGTGGGCTCCTGACTTCAACAACTTTTAAAAATAAAATGCCATTCCTTTCTTTAGGCTGGCGAGATTTCAACAACTTTTAAAAATAAATCGCCTTTCCTCTCTTAAGGCGAACTCCTGACTTCAACAACTTTGAAAAATAAAACGCCTTTCCTCTCTTCAGGCGGGCTCCTGACTTCAATAACTTTGAAAATAAAATCCTATTCGAGGGCGGATGAACCCAAAATATCCTATTCGAGGGCGGATGAACCCAAAATATCCTATTCGAGGGCGGATGAACCCAAAATATTCTATTCGAGGGCGGATGAACCCAAAATATCCTATTCGAGGGTGGATGAACCCAAAATATCCTATTCGAGGGCGGATGAACCCAAAATATCCTCAAAACTTGAAAATGTCTTACCTCAAAACTTGCTGGGGATTATTTTGCTGGAGATGAATTTTCCTTTTCTTCCTTACCCACTCTGGGTTGTCCGACCCTCTTGAAACTTGGTCTAAACTCTGTCGAGGATGCTTCTACATCTCGATGATCCACTGGGGATAACACTGTGAACTGCTGAGTAACCCTGCTGGGGATAACACTACTGAGGATAACTCTGCTGAGTAAATATGTTATCTTATTCCTTCCAAAACTACTTCCTTTTAAGTAGGATGTTTCATTCCTCTGCAAACTACTTCCCCTTTTTTTTCTTTTTCTTTTTTTTTTCTTTTTTTTAGCTTCTTCCTTCGAAGACTACCTCCCTTAAGACTCATTTTGCCTTTCCCCAAAAGGAACCGCTGAGGATACCCATTTTCACCAAACTTGTGTTGGACTCCTCGAAACTGCTGGGGATAACACTGTTAGGGAATTATTTACTTACCTGTTGGGGATAAAATGTTATCAGCTGGGGATAACGCTGTCGAGGATAACAATACTGGGGGATGCTGATTCCTTCAGAACTAGTGCTTCACTCTTTGGAAGGCTGTTGGGAATGATACTGGCTTTTTGCTTTTCTGAGCACAAGTTTCATCCCTTTGTTCTGTCTGCTGGGGAACAACTTCCTCCATTAAAACTTATTATGTTGGGGGAAACACTGGTTCAAAGACCACTTCCCTTGAGACTGGTGTTATCTTTATTCTTCCCCAAATGGGTACCTGAATTCCAGAAAATTTTCTAAATGAAAGAAAACATTTCTGCCCCAGTTTGATAATATCCCTTGTGGCATGCATTTCTGTCATCAATGGCATTTCCTTTACCTGTTTCAAATCAAACAAAATTTGTTAGTTTAAAACGCGGTGGTTGGTTGTGATACTCCTAATGGGATGGTTTTCCCTTTCTCCTTCCCTGCTCTGCGTTCCAAAACTTGTTGGGGATGATATTATTTGCTGGGGATAATCCCTTTTCTGCTGGGGATATCTCTCTTCTTTTGTGGCATAGCTCGGAAACTGGCATTTCCCCGACTTTTAGTCTTGTATGAATTTCCCAAATCATGCTCATTGCTCTCTTTGATTTGTCCCCGTGCCTTGGCCTTGAGGTTTACAACCTTTGATTTCGGCAAGGATATCCCTCTTGACATTCGTCAATCCTTTTGTCAATTCCCTTTTGCTGGGATATCTTTTTTGATATTGGTCTCGCGTTTGTTCCTTGCTGGCTATACCACTTGGATGTACTAGTCAGATCTCATCTTGCATGATTGGAAAGTTGATGGCCTATTTTGAAGTCATTTCTCACTTGTTCTGACCAAACAGACTCTACTGGGGAATTTTCTATGAAAGGAGAAAGATAAAAAGGAACAGAATAAAAGACAAAGGAAAAAGATGACTCTTTAACAAAAGAAACTATAAATAAAAACCTATCAAACGCAGATACCGACTCTAATGGTCATGACATGCACATGTGGCCTATCATCTACCGTCAATCGTCTTTCAGATCTTCATTTGGCGATTCCCCATCTGATTCTCAATCTTATTCGACTTGTAGTGCCCGAAAGTTTTTCACTATCAAGCCTCTCTCATCATTTTTTTTCTTAGCTTTCATCTCCTTATGGTGTCCGTGAAGATTTTCACCGATAAGACTCTCTCATTTGTATCACTTTCCAGCTGGGGATTTGGAGTGTCGCCGGTATGATTCTCTATGTTGGGGATTAGAGTCCATTCTGTTGCGGAACAGAGTGTTATGTTCACCGGTAAGACTCTCATTTGTCTTACTTGGCATCTTTTGCAGACTGATCAGAAGGTCTTTCTTTGGACCGTAATGTGGGATTTTGGATAGACTAGAAAGAAAGGGTATTAAAGGCTCAAAAAACAAATCAAATTGGGGTTCAAAATTACAACCTTCGGAACCATATTTGTTTACAACAAGCGCAACCCTTGCTCCAGTTTCTTGCTTGGGGATTATTTTTATATATTTTTTTAATTTTATTACACCATGACCGAGCCGTGAGGCGCCTACGTATCCTCTTTGAGGAATCAGGTCGAACGTAGTTCCCAATTCCTCTGTTTTCTTCTGACTTTCTTTTGTTTTTTGTTTTTTTTTTCATTTTTCTTTTGTCGTTTTGTTGATTTTTTTTTCTTTTTTTTTTCTTTTTCTTTTCTTTTTTTTATGTGTGTGTTTCTACTCTTTGCTACTGATTCCGAAATAGGGGTATGAAAGAAAAAAATAAACAAGGCTCAAAAGGGGTAACGAAGGATAAAGTGTTTAGGTAGCAGAACGAAATGCCTTCGTCATTCCAGTCTTCAAAACACGCCAAGCACAAACAACACCATTAAATATTCGCCACATCTTCTGATTGTGCTGGACTTGATAACCATATGCATACATTTGCCTTTTTCTTTTGTCCTTTTTAAAGCACCGTTGGGCAATAATCTCACTTGATTTTATGGTTTTTCTTTATGTTTTATTTGCCCCAGTTCCACATGACTCGAGCTCCGAATAATCTCAAACCATCTTTATTCCTTTTAAATGTTCTGATCACCTCCCAATGGTTTTATGATTATCTTTTAAGATCAGGCCCAAACTGTGTGCGCATGTCATGTCACCAGAATCGGCGCTAAACAAAAATGATAAAAGGACCAAACAAAGATGACGGGAAATAATAAAAGACCGGATTTTGCATTAGATTACCGGTGAAATGGTTGGAATAACAAAACAAACGAAACAAACCAGAATAAAATCCTAAAATAGCCTGGACAAAACTTAAACAAACTGCTATGACAAAAATGGAAAGATAAGAAGGTTTGACACATGACATAATCCGAATTACAACCTTAATAATCCGGAAAACAGAAATGACAACAAAATAAGCCACCAAAAGCTTCTCTCTTGTTAACCAAGGAACGGAGCGTCCTCCCATTTTATCAAAACTGGCATCTCAGCCACTGAGCTTCGCATCAGTATTGCCCAGACCAGTGCCAACTTCAATATCATCAACCTTAGTCAACAAGTCCCAATAGGATTCGAGTGCTTCTGTTATCAGGCCTGATCCTCTCAAAGTGTGCTTCAGGGTCTTGTATTTTCGGCTTACCACAAACCAACCACCTTCTTTCTTTGTGATTCAAAACAAAACAGGTTAGAATGGACTTAGTCGGTCCTCATTAATAACAACATCTTTTCCTTTTTTTTCTCTTTTTTCATTTTTCTTTTTTTTTCGATTTTTTTTTCATTTTTTTTTTCTCTTTTTTTTTTCATTTTTTTTGTTGTGGTCGAATTTTATGGAGATTGCCTCCGTATCATGACCCCGCATGAATCAGACCTTGCGTAGTTCGGACCAATAAAAGATAAACAATACTAAACATTTTTTTTTCAATTTTCATATTAAAACAAACTGGGTTTCAAAGGTTTGAAGATGACCTACAAGCTCGAAAATCAAACAACCCACATATTCTAATTAAAAGATTTACAAACTCCAAAACAAATGGCCAACTTCCTTTCTCCGTTTGACAAATGCAACCGAACGGTTATTTTTGCAAACGTGGCCCCTTCCAAATTTCACATGAATTTTGAGGCCGGGGAGGATTATTTTATGACACTTTACAAACTTGTCCGTTCTTTTACGAAAATAGCCTTTCGACAACTGAAAGATACTCTAAGGCTATTTCGGCAAGAACGGTTTGAGACGCGGCCGAAGCTGGCTCGACTTATTTTTTACTAAAAATCCAAACGGTATTCACCTGACCGCTGACTCTTTGTTTTTTTTTTCAAATTACAATGAACCTGGAGTTGCAAACACGGCCCTTCAGCGCCTCGGGGACCAAGATTTTTAAGGCTGTGTGGGTCAACTGGACCAAAATCCTAAAAAAATGACCCAAGGTGGCTGTTTATACAAAGTCAGCCTTCCGGCGTCCCTTTCGGGAACATTCGGCTATTTTTGACAAAAACAGCATCACCCGACTTATTTATGGCTCTTTTTATCATTTTTCAAAAATAGAAAACTCAATATTGCAAACACGGCCTTTCAACGCCTCGGGGACGAAGATTTTTAAGGCTGTGGGGGTCAACTGGACCAAATCTTAAACATGACCCAAAAAGTGGCTGTTTATGCAAAGTCAGCCTTCCGGCGTCCCTTTCGGGAACATTCGGCTATGTTTTGACAAAACAGCGTCACCCGACTTCTTTATGACAGAATTAAAATTTTGACATATTTTTTTATTTATTTGTTTTTGGCTATTTTAGCAAAAGGGGGGTTGAACCCGATGAGGGTTGCCTACGTATCTCACATCCGGTGAGAATCAAACCCGCGTAGTTCGGGACATCATAAATAAATAAACTGCCTTTTTTTTCTAAAATTATTATTTTTATTTATTTTTGAAGGAAAGACTTATAAAGAAGAACTGGAGCATTTTTTCAAAGAAGGATTTCTAAAAAAATTGAATTTTGAAAGAGAAACTTCTAAAGAAGAAAGAAAATATTTTTGGAATTTTATTTTCAATGAAAGAAATGCTTCTAAAAAATATTTTTGAATTTTGACTTTTCTTTTCAATTTTGAAAGAAGAATGAAAATATTTTCGGATTTTTTGGAAGAAATTAAAAGATTTTTTTTATTCATTTAAAACAATTGAAAAGACTTTCTAAAGACATTAATAATGGAAAATATTTTTGGATTTGTTTCTTGAAAATTGGGGGTCTAAAAAAAAACTTTTCTAGAAAGGAAATAAAGAAAAATACTTTTCTTTATATTTTTGGATATATATATATATATATATATTGCAACAAATCATAAAACTACGTTCAACGCAAGACGCTTTTTTTTTCATTTTTGACATTTTCATAAACAAATAAATAAAAAAAATATTTTTAAAAACAAGACTCTTTTTTCATTTTCATTTTTCATGGCAAGACAAACTATTTTTCGTTTTCATCTTCTTCTTTTTTTTTACATTTTGAAAACAAGACAAAGTGAAGCTTTTTTTTTTTCATTTCAACAAAATGACTAATCTATTCTTCAACCTAAAAATAAGAGTCTCTTTTCTATTTTTTCTCTTGCTTTTTTTTGAGTGAAACAAACTATATAAAAAAAATATTTTTCTTTTTTTCATTTTTTCCAAAATTTCGACAGAATTTCGCCAGTATTTGGGACATTGGTTTTTTTCTCTTCTAAAATAGGCCATTAACTCTCTACATAGTTACTTCCTTCTTTTTCGCAATTTTCCAATATTCCCGATTTTTGAAGCCGGTCAGCATGCAAGTCTGAAACAAGTAAATGCATAAAGCACACAGGATGCAGCAGGATGGTCTTTTCATTTCAGGTTGCTAGTCCTAGACGGACCCAACCCCTGTGTTGAGTCCCCTAAGTCAAAATGCACATGAAGCAAGCAAGCGTTCCTACTAGGGATCTGGCATGAAGCTGAGTTATTCTAGGTTCAAAACCTGGGTGTTTGTTCTAGACCTGACTTACCCGAGCGGACAACTCGAGCAGAGGAGGAGGCGGCAATCCGGGAATACAGAAGCTTCACCGACTTTGCGACTTATCCAAACCTCGTTCTAAATTTGGACTTGACACTAGACAGAAAAGAAGTCGTACACCGTACACCCTTCTTCACAATTCAGAAGACTCAGAGAGGAGATGGGTTTCGGCACAGTTTATATACAGTTCACAAAATATCAAAGCAGTAAAAGCAGTTAGTTAGCACAGTATGCACAGATCATGTAACAGAATCTAATAAAGCTGAATACAACAATTATTCCAAGCTCGAATTCTGAACCCTGAACCAGAGATTCAGGGTTTGGGTCCCCAACAGAGTCACCAGAGCTGTCACACCTCCTTTTTCCGCCCCCGCGAGGGGTGAATGGGTTTTTTCCAATTAAAGGACAATCGAAACGGGATTTGTTTATTTATTTCAAAGTCGCCACTTGAGAGATTTAGGGTGTCCCAAGTCACCAATTTAATCCCGAATCGAGGAAAAGAATGACTCCATATTACAGTCTACGAACCAGAAATCCGGATAAGGAATTCTGTTAACCCGGGAGAAGGTGTTAGACATTCCCGAATTTCGTGGTTCTAGCACGGTCGCTCAACTGTCATATTCGGCTAGTTTATCTGATTTTATACAATTATGCGCTCTTATGCAAGTTTTAACTCTTTACCACTTTTATTATTATATTTTTAAAATAATGTGAACATCGTTTAAAAAACATGCCTTTGGATTGCGTCACATGAAATGCACCCGCAATCCGGAACACAATTTTATTCAATGTTTTGGGATTTGGATTTGGGTCGCATGAAATGCGCACCCGAGTTTAAGAAGGTAAGATTAATTAAATCGCGCCTAAAGAGATTAGCGTATTTATTATTTGGGGACAGCCGTGAAGTTTGCTAAACGGCTCCTCTCGAAGTCTAAGTGATTAAATGTACATTTATTGAGGGCCTCGCAATCTGTGCATTTTATTTGGCGAGGCTCATCTCATTTTTATTTAAAAGGATGAACCTATAGTGACTACATTTTTTCTATTAGGTTCGTCTCTAAAATAAAAGAAAATCCCTCAATTAATTACATGCTGAAAAAGACGTAACTTATTAGTTATTAGTTTACGGCTAATGCAAATGGAAAACTGCAATCGAGTTTGTACAAAGAGAGATTGCTTTCGTTCTATATTCTATTATTTAATAACACTAGAACATGAGATTGACACACAATAATATCAAAACAGATTAACTATTCTTTGATTAATTTAAACTAACATTATTAGATGAAGGAGTTATTATACATGCGACCCCATTATTCATTAATCAATCAACTACATTTTTATACAAAGAAAGAAAAAATTCTATTCAAACACAAATCTAAACAGGAGGAATTCAACAGGAACAAAGCCTGGTCAATATTTCATTTCGCCTCAAGCCAAAAGTGTACAAATGTGTACCTGGAAATGGCAGTACAAGAAGAAAAGGAGTCAGCAGCAGTAATAACACAGCAACAGCAGGTTCAGCAACACCGCAAAACCAGTAAAAACCAATAGAATAACCCAGTAACAGATTGAAAAATCAGCAATACCAAAGTGCAATCGCAATCAAAGCAGAAGAGAGACGGATACAAGATGCAGTAGTTTACTGATTTTGAATAACACTCGGGGAAAGGAAAACGGAAATTATTCAAGTGAAAGTTAAAATTGTCTTTCTCTTTTACTCTCAAATTCTGATTTCTCAAAATTCAGTCAACTCTCTCAACTTTTTTTCTTCTTCTAAAAGTCTCTTCCTTTCTCTCTCTCTAAGTCAAAGTCTTTCTCCTCTAAGTCTCGAAAGCTCTCAAGTGTAAAAGTTCTCTAGCTCTCAAAACTCTGTCCTAAAGCTCCCCCCCCTCTAAGTCAAAAATGACTCTTATTTATAACAAGACTCTTGTCTTGAATCCTCAACCCGAAATATTCCCCCAATTTGCATGCTTTGTCCCCACTACTTAATGTTTTCTTTATTTTAAACCCTTGTCCCCCATGCCTACATGCTTTGTCCCCCACTACATTAAATAAATATATCAACCCCAACCCATTACATCTTGTCCCCCATGCTTAACATAAACAATTACATTATTATCCCCACTACATTATGTCTTGTCCCCCATTATATTAAACAATTATATCAACCCCACCCCATTACATATTGTCCCCCATGCCTAACATAAACAATTACAATATTCCCCCCACTACATTATGTCTTGTCCCCCATTATATTAAACAATTATTCAAATGTTCAATTCCGAAAATACCCCTCCGGCCTTATTGCAATTACCATTTTACCCCTGAACGTATTGCAATTTACAAAACTACCCCATCAGCTATAACCAATTCACATAATCAATCTCAACCAAAATATAGCCAATATGACCAATTTCTAAACAAATTCAACAACAAATCATATGAACACAGATGAATCATACAACTTCAAATTAATGGAAATAAGTTAACCATATTGGGAACCAATCCTGATTAACTTAGACCAAAAATGAATGAGCAAGGAGACAACAATATTAACAACACAATACATGATTCAAACTAAATCAACAAATCAAAAACCAAAACATAAACTCACATTAAATCACTGGATTAAAAACGAACTTCAAACAAAGATGAACATGAATTAAATCTATTTTAAACAACAAAACATGACGGATTCAAACGATTTAAACTAACACTCTTCTATACTAAATCCTTTTAAAATTAACAGAACAAACTAAAGACAAAATTCATTGAACTTCAACTTAAAACTAAAACATTATAACTACTAACAATTTCTACCTAAAATAAACAAGAAAAATAAAACAAACATGAAACAAACTGAAGAAAAATAAGAAAAATGATAAACACGAATTGGTTAAACAACTAACCGGAGCGGAACGACGATAAATTTGAACAAAACAAATCTGTCCGGAAACGATTATCGCACCAAGACTGCCAATGACTTAACGGATCTTGAATTCAACGACGAACTCACCTTTCTTTTAACCTTGACGAACTCAAAACAACGATCGACGACATCGACCAAAACTCGAATAACGAAATGGTGGCAGCAAAACAGCAGGTGCGGCTGGTTTTGTACGTGAAGCAGAAGTGAAGAAGACGAAGGTGAGGCAACAGTAACAGCAGCAACAACGGGGTCTGTTTGGACGTAGCGAAGAAGAAGCAGTAGCAGCTGGTCGTTTGGATGGAGACAAATGAAACGAAGCCCCACGTCCATGGCTTGAGCTCGGAGATGGCAGAGGTGAGCGTAGGCAGCTATGGGAGCTCGAGTTCGAGCTCGACGAAATGAAGAAGATGAAGCAGCAGCGACTGGGTTTCGCTGGACGAAGCAACTGGTGACTGGGAGCTTCTGCGAGTGGCTATGGTGAGTGGTTGTTTGGGCGGAGAAGATGAAGCAGAAGGCAGAAGCGGCATGGAGCTTAGCCATGGCAGCCATGGCGACGGGTTGACGATGAAGACGCAGTAACGTCAACAGAAACGAGCTCAATGGAGGAAGGCGATGAAGCAGAAGCAGTTGTGGGGTTGAGGAGAAGACGCAACAAGGAGGTGGTCGTTCATGATGGTTCGTTTGGTCGTTCATAGCTTGAGGACGACGATGGAGATAAGGTGGTCGACGGAGGGGCTGTGCGTGTGTGCGAAGGTGAGGCAGAGGGGGAAAACATAGCAGCCATGGCTGCTTGGGGTTTTGGGGTGTTGTCTTGGAGAAGAAGAAGAGAGGGGCGGATAGTTTAGTTTTAGGGTTTGTTTTGTTTTGTGTTTTGGAAAAAATGAAAAAATGAAGAGGGGTTAGGTATTGGGGTTATGGGGCGGACCGGGTCGACCCAGTTTGAAATGGACCGGGTCATGGGGAAGGTTGCGTATTCTTTGGACTTGTGGCCTGAATTTGAAGAAGAGGCCCAATTCCGATTTTCTTTATATTTTGACTCTCTTTTCTTCTTTTATTTTTCTAAACTAAATTCTAAAAATCCTTAAATTATTATATATAACTAAATTAATTTATAAAAGCGCAAATTAACACCCAATAACAATTAACACACAATTAAGTAATAATTAAGCATAAAATTGTACAATTGGACATTAAATGCTAAAAATACAAACGATGCACATTTTTGTAATTTTCAATTTTTGTAAAACCAACTTAATTACTAACAATTGTAGAATTAAATCCTACATGCAAAATGCGACATATTTTTGTATTTTTTATTAATTTAACAAATAAACATGCACAGACAAATACAAATAATTATCCAAAAATGTCACAAAATTCTCAAAATTGCACACCAAGAAAAATCATTTTATTTTGAATTTTTTGGGAGTAATTCTTTCATAGGGCAAAAATCACGTGCTTACATATAGAAACGTCTTAAATCATATATAAGAACAGTACCGGGCGTCGGAACCAAAATACGGGCCCGATACCATTACTTTCTAATCAGATTTCATTTCAAATTTCCTTAAACAATTTCAGAAAACAATTTCACTTAAAAATTCATTTCTCTAGCTTGGGACCTCGAAATTCGATTCCAGGCATACGCCCAAGTCCCATATTTTCCTACAAACCCTCCGGGACCATCAAATCACGGATCCGGGTCCGTTTACCCAAATGTTGACCGAAGTCAAACTAACTCATTTTATAACCAATTTTTTTATCATTTTCACAGAATTTCATATTTAAGCTTTCCGGCTACGCGCCCGGACTGCGCACGCAAGTCGAGGTGATGATAAGTGAGGTTTTCAAGGCCTCAGAACACAGAAATCCACCTCTAAAACAACTGTTCGTCCTCGAACGGACAGAATAAGGAAGTAATTGAGTCGAGGAAAAGATGGGGATAACGGCTCCGCATATCGGACTCGAACTCCCAGGTCGATGCCTTCGGGGGCTGACCTCTCCACTGAACACGAACAGAAGGAAAACTCTTTGATCTCAAGTGACGAACCTGCCGGTCTAGAATAGCTACCGGCTCCTCCTCATAAGACAAGTCCTTGTCTAACTGGACAGTGCTGAAATCTAACATGTGGGATGGATCGTCGTGATACTTCCGAAGCATGGACACATGAAACACTGGATGCACGACCGATAAGCTCAGCGGCAATGCAAGTCTGTAAGCCACCTCTCCCACTCGATCAAGAATCTCAAATGGACCAATGAACCTAGGGCTAAGCCTTCCGTTCTTCCCGAACCTCATCACGCCCTTCATAGGCGACACTCGGAGTAATACCCGCTCTCCAACCATAAAAGCCACATCTCGAACATTGCGGTCTGCATAACTCTTTTGCATGAACTGAGTTGTACGAAGCCTATCCTGAATAATCCTGACCTTGTCCAAGGCCTCCTGAACCAAATTTGTACCCAACAACCGAGCCTCTCCTGACTCAAACCAAATCTGTACCCAACAACCGAGCCTCTCCCGACTCATACCATCCAATCGGAGACCAACACCGCATACCATATAAAGCCTCATAAGGAGCCATATGCATACTCGACTGGTAGTTGTTGTTGTAGGCAAACTCTGCTAAAGGCAAAAACTGATCCCACGAGCCTCCAAAGTCAATGACGTAAGCTCGGAGCATATCCTCCAAAGTCTGAATAATCCGCTCGGACTGCCCGTCCGTCTGAGGATGAAATCCTGTACTCAACTCAACCTGGGTTCCCAACTCTCACTGAACTGCTCTCTAGAAACGCGAGGTAAACTGCGTACCTCGGTCCGAAATGATAGACACAGGCACACCATGAAGACGAACAATCTCCCGGATATAGATCTCAGCTAACCTCTCAGATGAATAGGAGACTGACACAAGAATGAAATGCGCTGACTTGGTCAGTCTATCAACAATGACCCATATTGCGTCGAACTTCCTCCGAGTCTGCGGGAGTCCAACAACGAAATCCATAGTGATCTGCTCCCACTTCCACTCGGGAAGATCAATCCTCTAAAATAACCCACCAGGCCTTTGATGCTCATACTTAACCTGCTGACAATTCAGACACCGAGCCACTTACGCAACGATATCCTTTTCATTCTATGCCACCAATAATTCTGCCGCAAATCCTGGTACATCTTCGCGGCGCCCGGATGAATAGATTACCGGGAACTATGGGCCTCCTCTAAAATCAACTCCAGGAGCCTATCCACATTAGACACACAAACTCGACCCTGCAACCTCAGAACTCCATCATCATCTAAGGTAATCTGCTTGGCACCTCCATGCTGCACCGTGTCTCTAAGGACACACAAATGGGGATCATCAAACTGCCGATCACGGATACGCTCCAATAATGAAGAACAAGCGACCGTGCAAGGTATTACACGACTAGGCTCAGAAATATCCAACCTCACAAACCGATTGGCCAAAGCCTAAATATCCAAGGCAAGGGGTCTCTCACCGACCGGAATATAAGCAAGACGGCCCATACTGGCTGACTTCCTCTCAAAGCATCGACTACCACATTAGGCTTCCCTGGATAATATAAGATAGTGATATCATAATCCTTCAACAACTCCAACCACCTTCTCTACCTCAAATTCAACTTCTTTTGCTTGAACAAATACTGAAGACTCTTGTGATCCGTGAACACCTCACATGCCACGCCATACAGATAATGCCTCCAAATCTTCAATGCATAAACAATGGCTGCCAATTCCAAATCATGAATCGGACCGTTCTTCTTATGAATATTCAACTGCCGCGAAGCATAGGCAATGAAGTTGTCATCCTGCATCAACACTGCACCAAGTCCAATACGAGATGCATCACAATAGACTGTATAAGGCCCTGAACATGTGGGCAAAACCAACACCGGTACCGTAGTCAAAGCTGTCTTGAGCTTCTGAAAGCTTGCCTCACATTCATCCGACCATTTGAACTGGGCACCCTTCTGGGTCAACCTGGTCATCGGGGCTACAATAGATGAGAAACCCTCCACGAACCGACGATAGTAGCCTGTCAATCCCAAGAAACTCCGAATCTCTGTAGCGGATGCTGGTCTAGACCAGTTCTTGACTACCTCAATCTTATTCGGATCAACCTGAATACCCTCTGCTGACACAACATGACCCAGGAATGCAACTGAACTCAACCAGAACTCACACTTTGAGAACTTAGCATATAACTGACTATCCTTCAAAGTTTGAAGAACCACTCTGAGATGCTGCTCGTGCTCCTCCCGGCTGCGGGAATAAATCAAAATGTCATCAATGAAGACTATTACGAATGAGTTTAAATAAGGCCTGAACACTCGGTTCATCAAATCCATAAAAGCTACCGGGGCATTTGTCAACCTAAATGACATAACCAGGAACTCATAATGCCCGTACCAAGTGCGAAAAGCTGTCTTAGGGACATCAGATGCCCTAATACTCAACTGATGGTAGTCAGATCTCAAGTCAATCCTTAAAAATACCTTGGCACCTTGAAGCTGATCAAACAAATCATCAATCCTCGGCAATGAATACTTATTCTTGATTGTAACCTTGTTCAACTGTCGGTAATCAATACACATCCTCATCGACCCATCCTTCTTCTTAACAAACAACACCGGCGCGCCCCAAGGCGAAACACTGGGTCTAATGAAACCCTTCTCAAGCAAGTCTTGCAACTGCTTCTTTAACTCTTTCAACTCAGGCGGGGCCATACAATACGTCGGGATAGAAATGGGCTGAGTGCTCGGAGTCAAATCAATGCAAAAGTCAATATCCCTGTCGGATGGCATACCTGGCAGATCTGAAGGAAAAACCTCAAGAAACTCACGAATAATGGGCACAGAATCAATAGAAGGAACCTCAGCACTAGAATCACGAACATGTGCCAAATAGGCCAAACACCCCTTCTCGACCATACGCCGAGCCTTCACAAAAGAGATAACACTACGGGTTGAATGACCAGGAGTCCCTCTCTACTCTAAACGAGTCAAACTCGGCAAAGCTAAGGTCACAGTCTTGGCATGACAGTCCAAGATAGCGTGGTAAAGTGATAACCAGTTCATCCCCAATATAACATCGAAATCAACCATGTCTAGAAGCACCATATCTACACGAGTCTCAAGACCTCCAATAACCACTATAAATGAACAATGGACGCGATCCACCACAACAGAATCACCCATTGGTGTAGACACATAAACAGGAGCACTCAAAGAATCACTAGGCATGACCAGATACGGCGCAAAATAAAATCGAAGCTTATCTATCACAAACCAGAATAGTACCTGCACCTCCACATATAATACATTTACCTCCACTTCTAGCATCTCTACCTCCACCTCTAATACCTCTACCTCCACCTCTAGCTAACTGAGCAAGCTGGACGAGTCCCTCAATGAACCTCTTCACTCTCTCTCACAATGGGAAGTATGATAAGAGCATGACGAGCCAAGTCGATGAATCTAATCTCGTACTGAGTAACAGTCATAGAACCCCACATGAGACGCTTAAACTGCCTCCGATAGACCTCTCTCTGAGTGATGGGGAGAACTTCTTCCGAAATAGCTGCGTGAACTGTTCTCAAGTCAAAGCTGATGACCTAACTGGTATAGCCAATCAATAATCTCTCCAACAGGTCTTGGAGGATCCAGATAAGCGAAAAGTGGTAAAATCGACCCCATTGGTCTCCACGATCCCCATGTTCCTAAGAACCTCATGACAACTATCTAGATAATGTCGGAAATCCTCAGAAGATGCACCGCTAAAAGTAGTAGTGAAGAGCTTGGTGAAACCTATCCAACCTCCACAAAACCTTCGAAGACGTAGCTGATCTATCACCGGTCTGTGCTGTTGCTTGGCTGAAGAAACGGTACATGACCTCGCCATTCGCGAAACGACAAGAGTAGAGGTTTCAATTCAGCGTTGAGAGAACAAAATCACACGACAGGGAAGAATAGAAGTGAAATTTTTCCTAACTTTGTAGCCTCTAGGGGATAAATACAGACGTCTCCGTACCGATCCCTCAGACTCTACTAAGCTTGTATATGAACTGTGAGACCCATGTAACCTATAGCTCTGATACCAACTAGTCACGACCCAGATTTCCCACCCTCGGGAGTCGTAATAGCGCCTACTAGTGTGAGTTAGGCAAGCCAATTAAGTGAACAATTTACCTTTTCTTTTTACCCATTTTATATTCGTTAATAATTGCGAAGTAATAACATTTAAACAGCGAAATTTAATATAAGCGGAAGAAAACAATAAATCATCTGAACATGAATATTTAATGCAACTGTTTGAGTCTCAACAACCCATAACTGGTGTCACAGTTTCACAGACGGTGTAAAAATACCACACAAAAAGGTCTGAAAGAATTAAATACAACACTGTCTCTGGAAATACGTGTAAGAAACGGGAAAGTAGATAGAAGGAGACTCCAAGGCCTACGAACGCCTGTAGGGCTACCTCGAGTCGCCTGATGAACGAGATTCAGAAATCTCACTGTGGTCCAAAGTCCACAACACTGGGGTCTGCACAAAAGAGTGCAGAGTGTAGTATCAGCACAACTGACTCCATGTGTTAGTAAGTACCAAGCCTAACCTCGACGAAGTAGTGACGAGGCTAGGACCAGACTATCAAATAAACCTGTGTAGTTATATGATATACAACGGAAAGTAAACCAGAAATAAACAAGTAAAGATGGGAGGGGGAAACATGATTTGGGGAATAACAGGTAAGAACAGATTATCAAAAGAACTATAAAAGAATCAAAATCCAACCACTAACAAGAGTAAGAAAAACAAAGGCAGATTTCACTTTCTTTTCACATCTCGTGGTAGGCGTACCACCCGCTCCCATTTTGTTATATCTTGTGGTAGGCGTACCACCCGCTCCCATTTCATTATATCTTGTGGTAGGCGTACCACCCGCTCCCATTTATAATATTATTGCAGCGTCCAACCCGATCCACATATAATATTTTTGCAGCGTGCAACCCGATCCATATATAATATTGTTGCGGCGTGCAACCCGATCCATATATAATATTGTTGCGGCGTGCAACCCCATCCATATATAATATTGTTGCGGCGTGCAACCCGATCTATATATAATATTTACAATTATTACGAGTGTCCCGGCAAGGGAACAATAAGGTCTACACTATCCTGGCAAGGGATTCGACGGCATAAGTAATTACATCCCGGCAATGGAGAAACAACTATAACCACAATCCTTACCCAACACAAAGAATCATCAACCTAAGCGTCCGTAATATCATTTAAGAACACAATGCAAGGGAATCACAACTCAACAATATCCCGACAAGGGGCCAATATGATGATCTCTTCTCTTTCTCACTTTTACTTCACAATTCACTTTACAACTCGAGCCAATGCTCTAGAGTTTCAATTATCACTTATACTTTCACAATTCGTTATACGACTGGAACCAATGCTCCTCAATGTTCATAGGTCACAATTCTTACAACAACTTTACACAACGAAATCATGAGAATCACAATATAAGACTCATGGTCATGCTTGACACCAACATATAGTTACTCGTCACCATGCCTATACGTTGTACTCAATAAGAAACAAATAGCAAATATGACACAACCCATAATCCCTCAAGCTAAGGTTAGACCAAACACTTACCTCGATGCCTCGAACACAACTCAAGTTTCAATTATAGCTTCACCCCTTGATTCCACCGCCAATTCGCTTGTATCTAGTCATAAATTACATAATTATATTAATAAATGCTAAACGAATCAATTTGAATGCATAAAAATGGATTTTTCCAAAGTTTTACCCAAAAAGTGAAAATTGCCCCCGGGCCTACATGGTTAAAACCCGAGGTTTGTACCAAAACCCGATTACCCATTCCCTCACGAGCTCAAATATATGATTTATTTTGAAATCGGACCTCAAATCGATGTCCAAATCCCCAATTTTTGAAAAACCTAGGTTCTACCCAAAACACCCAATTTCCCCCATGAAAATCATTGATTTGAAGTTGAAATGATGTTAAAAGATGTTAATAATTGAAGAAAACTAGTTAAAAACAACTTACAATGAAAAATAAAAACGACTATTTATAAAAACGACTTACAATTGTTTGAAAAATCGCCTCTTATGTTTTTGGGGTTTTGAAAAATGAAAAATAGCTGAAAATTCCGTCTATTTATACTATTTTCAGGTGCCCTGTGCGGACCGCACAAAATGCACCGTGGCCGCACAGTCCTTCCTGGAATACTGTAGATCAGCGCCCCTGTGCGGACCGAGCAAAACCAATCGTGGCCGCACAACCCTCCACCGCGGACTGCACAAAGTTGGCTGTGGCCGCACAGCTCTCCACCGCGGACCGCACGAACCTCACGTGGATCGCACTGGACCTTCCATGGTCGCACACGATTTTTCGCGGACCGCACTAGCGGGTTCAGAGACCTGCAAATTTCTCTGAACCTGCAACAACTGTGTGTTTAGGCCTAAGGCATCCCGGAACCTACCTGAAATTCACCCGAGCCCAGGGGGCTCCTAACCAAACATACGTACTAACTCATCAATAAAATACGAACTTATCCGTGCGATCAAATCGCCAAAATAACCTCAAAATAATGAATCAAACCTCAAAATCAAGAATGTTTTTCTCAAACTTCTTCAAGCATCAAATTTAGCAATTCAAGTCCGAATCACGTCAAACGACGTCTGTTTTTAACCAAACTTTTTTATAGAAAAGTCTTAAATCATATATAAGACCTGTACCGGGCGCCGGAACCAAAATACGGGCCCGATATCATTACTTTCTAATCAGATTTCATTTCAAATTTCCTTAAACAATTTCAGAAAATAATTTCACTTAAAAATTCATTTCTCGGGCTTGAGACCTCGGAATTCGATTCCAGACATACGCCCAAGTCCCCTATTTTCCTACGGACCCTCCGGGACCGTCAAATCATGGATCCGGGTCCGTTTACCCAAATATTGACCGAAGTCAAACTAACTTATTTTATAACAAATTTTTTATCATTTTCACACAATTTCATATTTAAGCTTTCCGGCTACGCGTCCGGACTACGCACACAAGTCAAGGTGATGATAAGTGAGGTTTTCAAGGCCTCAAAACACAAAATTTCGTTTTAACAACAATCCCCCTCCAAAAAGAATTACATTTTTTGTATTTTTAATTTTCTATTTTTTTTGTATTTCTGCACCACGCTACACCCTACCCCCACCCTCCACGCAAACCCCCTCAAAAAAAATTTACTTTTTTTTTGCATTTTCAATTTTTTATTTTCTGTTTTTTCGTTTTTCTGCACCTCGTACCCGCAAAATATTTTTCAACTTACACATTTTAAGGTAAAAGGTTTTTTATGCAAGATGAGTATGGTTCTAAAACATGGGTCAAGTTGGGCGGGTTGGGTTATGATCCATTGTTTAGCCCATCTTGACCCAGCCCATTTTAGCCCAAGTACACTTTGGGCTGGATTGGGCAATGACCCATTTATTGACCTAACCCATCTTGATCCGCCCAAATTCAGCCTAACCCGCCCATTTATCACCCCTAACACGAGAAACTTCTAGAATGTACAAAATAATACTAAGGTAATGTTGATGATAGGATATAGTCGGTAATGTTATGGCATTATCTATATTTATATTATATTAAAAGGACAAATATTCTTATCAGCGTGTCATTCGTTTTTTTATCATTTTGAAATAGAGTTCACTGTACAATATAGTCGTTTAATTATTTTTCTAGTTTTAAGAATAGTCATTTAATTAATTTTCTACTATTTAGAAATAATTATTTAATTAATTTCCTATTATTTAGGATATAGTCATTTAATACTCCCTTAATATTTATAAAATGGATACTTTAATTCCTTTGATTAGTTCTAGAATTTCACAAGGCAGGGGTAAGATCTGCGTACACACTAATCTCCCCAGAACCCACGGTGTAGAATAATACTGGATATATTATTGTTATTGTTGTAGTTCTAGAATGTCAAACACACATTTTCGTTCAATACACTCCATTTATATTTAGGAGTACTAGTCTTAGAGTATGCGCTTCGCGCGTGTACCTTGTTTCAATAAGTATTTTTTTTAAAAAAGTCCTATAAATATTATTTTAGGAATTATGCTTGAGTTATATAATAAAGTTAAAAGAAGAAAGTGTAAAATCATGAAAATGATGATTAATCTCGATCCTATTTAATTAACTTAATAAAGAAAAAAGCTCTACCTCATGGAAGTCCTTAAAATCTTAAATGTTAGCTGTACTAAAAATAGATTATTAATTATAATTATGATTTTTATTAAACATTAACGGTACTTATGAAGGATAAAAGTTGATCACAATTTCATGTTAATAATTTATATTTTTATGATATATTGTGTCCATATATATATATAGATAGATAGATTAGACTTGTCTATCAAAAACAAATCGTGCAATTATTGATCCTTAAATCATATTCCATCAAATTTATGGCAAAATTTAATTAGTTGGATTCAAAATTTTAAATATTACATAAAATTATAAATGTTAATATAATTTAGGAAATTTTACCTCCTATAGCAAAGCTTTACACCCTATTTATTATATATAAAAATTCTTTTAAGATATTATTTTCTATAGCTACCTTTTAGTTTTTATAGCAAAATATGTATTTATGGTCACTTCCTACTGTTAAGCCATTAAATACGTTGTCTAAGATTTTTCTCTCTCATTCTTTCAGTTTATTCTCTCCCAAAATCGCGCATAGTATCTTATTTCTCTCTCCGCGATCTCTCTCTCATTCTTTCCTATATGAACCAGAAAACTGGTTTCCTTCGACAGAGCTTTTTCATGATTTCCATGGTTATCACTACTCTTCAGCCACGAAAACAGTGAGCTTTCCTATGATTTCCTGCAAGTTTTCTTAACATCTTTTTTAAATTGTTCTTTCCCAATTCCAAAGGAGTTGGAGGCGTGACACCAAATTATTTCCCTTCTGATTCATGATTTCTTACTTCTGTCAAGAACTATGAAATTGTACAAGTCGTAAATCACCAACACAGATTTTTACCAGTCACCACTAAAATTTTTGGATTTTTGGCCGGTTAAAGCTTCTTCTTTTTCTCTTCAATAGTTTATTTTTAAATATTCATCATTGTTAGGTTTTCTGTAGAATACCCACTAAAGTACTCAATTTCGAAAGGGCCATCTTTCTATTTGCATATCACTCAAGAGGAACCTGTATTTGTAGGTTCATCAGCAACCATTGAAGCCGAAAGGAGAACAAAAATATGCAATGACCCTAATTGTAGATGTATTCGAGTCCGCATATATTGATTTTTAGTTTCTACCATGGTTTTCTCTTCTTGTATTTAGATGTATTTATATGTATTTGATAAGGCATGCACTGATTTTTATTTTGTACAATGCTTTTTGATTGTTGTATTTAGAAGTATGTATTTGAGTTCTTACAACAATATTTTTAAATACATTGTTAGTTCTATCGTTTTGATGTTATTCATCAATTAGTTATGCATTCAATCTAATTATATTTATCCGTATTTTAAACCTAATTGTATCCATCTGTATTTAAAACAACAATACAGTAAAATACAGTAAAATACTCTCAATACAAATAGAAAATCAATGAATACAACCAATGAAATATACTCCATAAAGTAGTAATACCATGTGTTAGGAATAAGCAAAATATTGTGAATACAAAAATAAACTTGAATACATTGAACACAACTGTTAGATACAACGAATACAAGCACTAGGTTTATTATAAAATATTCAGGCAGTAGGTTCCAGTTACAGGTTGTATCCGGCATAAATACATGATGTATTCATATACAGAAAATCGAATTTCAAAATATTTCTGTAGATACTTGTATCAATTCTAAGCAGAACCTCGAACAATGTTAGAAAAAAAAATCGAATTGTATCAGAAAAAAAAAGAGGGACTGAAACTCTAAAGAATGTTCCATTTTTTAGGTGTTTAGCGTCTGATAAATCTTCTCATAATTGGATAGATAACGTTATGTGTTATTATTGATTTTGGTGAGTTATATTAGGAGTCAGCTTTCCGTTATTAAACAACTTGAGAGACCTACTATTACGTTGTATTCACGAATACATGGTATGAATACATGTGAATACAACGGTTGCCAACTGGACTGCCCTATTTTTTAGCTGATTTTTGCTACTGTATTCATGAATTCAGTGGCTCGAATACACCGAATACATTACCATAACAACTGAAAGGTAGCTATAGAAAGTAATTATATATATGATAGCTATAGAAAGTTAATAGCCACTAAACAATAGTCATTTCTAAAAATTCCCTATAATTTATTATCATAAAATTGTTTGTTGAAGGAACAATTTAGTTTTTTAAAGCTACAAAAGTGAAGATGCCGATCAACTTCAACTTTGTGACAGCTGACTTCATATAAATTTCTCTACAAATTTTTAGATTGTTAGGTACCTTAAATATTTTATTTTAGTTAGGTTTACTTCCAGAATTTTATATTTATCTTATACTTTCAAATTATTTATTTTTCAAAATTGACATATAAAAAATAACTATGTAGGTAATTTTCAAAATTAATTCTTCGAAACTACACTAATTAATACTTCCAAATCTAAAATCCTCATTGTCTCCAATCAGTTTTTTTTATTTTAATCTTTTTTATTTTTTGGTTTTGTTTGTACTTTTAAGCTTTACAAATGTTTAGGTAAACATACTCATAATTATAATAAAATAAATTATACGTCTACCTAACGTGGGAGGGTTCATATTTTTTGAGTAAAAGTTTAGTAATTCTACCAAATTCAAATAAGGAATGTATTTATATATATCTTAAAGTTTATTTGACTTTAAATTCCTAAATATTAGTAGGAATTTGTACGTAGTTCAAATAAGAAAAGAGTTAATAGTTAGAATTTTATTTATTTCAAAATCCTAAATTAGGCAAATGGTTAAATGACGATATTGTCTAGTTTAAAATTACTTAAAGGGTAAAAAAGACGAACGATATTTCGCTAAAGGGTTTCGTGTTTTTAATATAGTATAGTGCTCCTTTTAAATTTAGGAGGGTCTTTCTTAAGCTGATAAAATTTTGTCTAATTCACACACAATAGGAAACTTTTGGTTTTTTTAAGGGCAGAATAGCCTAAATGGCACCTGTACTTCACCCACTTTGTCATGCCGGTCCCCAAACTTAGATATTTGCCAATTGAACACTTATACTCATTCAAAACGTGAATAATAAATGCTTATCCAACGTGGCTTATCTTATGTGTCATATGTGGCTTCAGTGCGTGATTCACACGCTTGTAAGGGGCGTGAAGACAGTTAAAAAAGCCCTAACGATAATAATTTAGACTATTTAACAGTCATCTTCTTCTTCCTACCTTATTCTCCATTGTTGAACATTATAGAAGCTAAATTTAGCAAATCTGATGCCTTCTTCTTTCTTTGTTAGCTTCAACAGTGAAAAATAGAATTTTATTTTCCTGTGATTCTTCGTTGCCCATCAATTTTTGCCATTTCCTTTTGTTTTGAAAGTCGATTTTTTTCTGCTTCTCCTGCAACAAATAAGCTACTGCCGCCTCTTCTCCTTCAACAATGAGGAAGGAACCTTTGAGTTATTGTGGAGTTGCTGCAGATCTTAAAATGTCACGAACACCCATCAATCCTGGAAGGAGGTTCCTGGACTGCCGAAGATATGAGATTGGTGAAGGTTGTGGCTTTTTCAGATGTGTTGATCCTGCAATTGAGGAAGAACACTACAAGACTCTTCTTGCGGCTCTTATTAAGAAGAGTGATCGATGCCATTGTCAAAGAAGACAAGGAAGGTCGAAGTTCAGATTTGCTGATATTATAATTGTGGTTGTAGTTGTTCTAATGTTAGCTATTACGTTATTTTTTTAGGATTGATAGTGCACTTTCTTATTTCCTGGGTTTAGGCTACATATTTTATGTTGATGTAAAATTTTGTTCATGGAATATATTGACAAAGGCTCCATTACAGCAACAAGTACTAATATAATGGCATGTGTTATAAGCAGTTAATAAAACATCCAAATTAAGGGAGTTGGTTTACAAAATATTGCCAACGATAGGCAGTCAACAAAAACATACATAATGAAGTAGCTTTACAAAATATTGTCTACCACAGTCAACAAAAACAAACATATGTAAATATCAGTTGAGCACTTCAATTAATGTCTGTTGTGGCTTGGCTGCTTGGTGTGGATTAACTGGTGTGACTTGAGTGGTTGTAGCAGACCTTGCCCTTCTGTAACTCTATTCTTGCAGCTGCCTTTGTATAACTGCTGCTCGGACCTTCCACTTTAGTCCAGGTAGTTTGAACCTAAGTTCAATGTTGGTGGGAGCAGAACTTATGAGTGTAAAAGGATTGTGTACCACTCTATTAGTAGTTCCAGACTGCACAAAAATAAAAGGTTCTGAGTGAGGAATTATGTAGTAAACCATTGTGTAATTGAGTGGAAATATTTACCATTTGTATAACAGTGTCACTTGAATCAAATAGCACACCATATACTGCTGCCTTTGGTCTCTTAGACCCTGCATTTGCACTACCTCTTCTAGGCACATTGGTCTTCCTTTTTGGACCTCCTACAACATTAGTTGATTGTTGTATGCTTGGATCAATGATTGGTGGAGTGAAGGTAACACTTTCCATAGTTGAAGGTGTTGTTGCTGATCCAGCTGCTGATGATGATCCGGCTGCTGGTACTGATGCACTTCCAGCTGCTGCTGATGATCCAACTGTTGGTACGATGCACTTTCAGCTGCTGCTGATGCACTTCCAGCTGCTGCTGATGCTGATGTTCAACTTTCAGCAGTTTCACCTCTAACTGAACTAGTTCCAGCCCTTCCCCCTTGGTTTCTCTGCATACACATAACAAAACTATCACTAGTAATTGAATTCTTTCAATATTAGTAACAAAACAAACACTAATACTTACTGCTGATGGGCATCCTTTCTTGTTATGTCCTAGAGTCTTGCACAAAGAACATCTCATTTGTTTCCCTATCCTTGTACCCTTCCCAAACTTATTCTTTGGTTCATCAGCAGCTTTTCTCCTTTGTTTCTTTGGCCTTCCTGGCGTTGCAGTTATAACAGGTGGCTAAATAGCTGGCAGTGTGCTTTTTGGCCGCAAATTCATACTAGTTAAAGGTTGAATGAATCTGCTATATGCCTTAAGGTAGGTATCCTTTCTATACCAATGGTCAACATATGGCTCAAACTCATAGTTCGTATAATGCATTGCTGTAATTGCATATGCACATGGAATTCCTTTGAGTTGCCATGATCCAGCTGGTCCATTTCATCTAACTTCTTGCTAAAGTAAAATTCAAATGTAGCTCTTGCACACTGCCAGAATTTTTTCCTTCTTTCCTCACCAGGCCAAGTCTGCTTCCAATTAGCTCAAATATGTCTAGCACACCATCTCATCTCAGCATTTGGCAATAACTGAGTTAATGCTAGATGAAGACCCTACAATTATAAAAACTATATTGTTATAACTTAAACATAAATGAAAACAATTACACTTTAAAGAAAGAGTATTAGAAACCATATATTCTGCATATCAGACATGACTGTCAGCCCTTCTCCTTCAGTTTCTGTCAAGTTTAGATCATGCTTGAGACATCTGATAAACCAAGACCATGTATCTTTTGATTCCTTTTCAACTACTGCCCAAGCCACAAGGAACATTTGATTATTTTCATCCTTTGAAATGCAGAAAAGCAGTTCACTTTTACATGTCCCCTTTAGGAATGCACCACCAAAGCCAATTATGTTTCTGCACCCTTATAACCATCCAGTTTTTAATGCTTCAAGACAGACACAAATGCCCATAAACACCTCCTTGCCAGGAATTGAATCCTTAGATGTCATTATCACTACAGTAGTGCCAGGATTAGTAGACTTTAGTATTTCTGCATAATCATGAAGCCTAGCAAATTCTTTCTTGTAATCACCCATATTCTCCTTCATAACTGTCATTTTTGCTCTTCTACAGGAAGTTTTACTTACATACAAGCCATATGATTTCCTAAGTAAGGCTTGAATCTGATGAAGCTTAATTTGAGGCTCACTAATTATTTTGTCTTTGAATTTTTTTGCAATCCATGGTGGGTTACACATCTTGTTCCTTATTTTCTTGTAGCATTTATGAACAGGGTAGTATATAATCACCCTAAAATTACTGGTGCTGCCTTCTATGCTACCAAGGATATGCCATGGATAGCCTTTCTTTATGTACTTTGCTCTGACTCTTTCCTTCTCATTAGGTTTCAACTTAATGTTCACACCTTTTTGAATAGAATATGTCTACAATGCCTCTCTAAACTGTACAACATTCTCAAATATCATATACAGTTCAAAAAATATTTTTTGTAAGTTGTGTCAAAGTAGACCTTCTTACTTGGATTCTTAGCTGGTGCATCCCTTACTTCATCAGGGCCAACAAGTTCTCTTTCATCATCACTACACTCACTACCTGGATCTGAGCTATCAAAATACTTGTCATCCCCTCCTAGTTTCCCTTCATATTTTTCCTTTTTGTTCTTATGCATATCTTCAAAACCAGCATCTATACCAACTGGACCAGATGGTATCTCATCTACATTTACTTGGGCATCCTTCTTTTTGTTGAGTTTAGACTGTCTAATTTCAGTTAAATCTTCTTCCAAATCACTACACTCTTCAATGTTCTCATCTATATCAAACAATGAGTCAGACCCTTCAGAATCATCAAGGTCCTCATCAAAATTAGATTCTGATGTTTGAAGGTGATAGGATGAGAAGTTATTACCTTCACCTTCATCTGATTCTTCTATCTTTTCATTTATATCTTCCCCCGTTTCATTCTTATTTATATCATAGTTGAGAGGTGACACATCAACCCTAGCATTTAACCCACTATCATGCCCATCTGTTTGTATAATGGGGTCTAGTTCAGTTATGACCTCAACAAGAATAGGCTCACTAATTTTATGGACAATACAAATATCAACAAAGTCACCACCTTTCAATGTATTAAGAAACTTTAACACATCAGCATCTGTTTTTAAAATGTAATAGCCACCCTTTTGTTAACTTTGCATCCAAACAAATCAACTTCTAAAAATCCGAAGTCACTAGCAAACTTGTGAAACAACATAATATGTATCTCATCAACATCAATTGTAGATAATTAAGGACAAGTTAGTCCATTTGCATACCTTAGGTCAGGGTCGAATACAAAATTACCACTATGGTGGATTTGTATGTTAACTAGGGTTGAAGCCATTTTCTTTTCATACCTGCAAAGTAACAAAAAAAACAGTGTTATCAATGACTATTTGTTATTAAAAGTTGCACCTTTACACAACTCCATAAACAAACCAGATAGATTTTTAAAGTAAAAAAGCTTCCAAGATTCCTTTTTCGTCCCCGCAATGCCTTATAATATTCAGAAATACTGTGGTGGACCACTAACAAGAAGGAGACCCAACAAACATCACAAAAAAATGCATAAACATAGGATGAAATTCTGCTTTGACAACAAAAACCCAAAACACTAAATGGAATAACCAAATATGTCATTACATGCATGACACTACATTAAAAAGGGCTTTCACTCTAACATGTAGCAAAACACAACAAAAGCCCTATATATTAAGGGATATTAAACAGCAATTACGACCTAACCCAACCTTCCCCTAAAAAACCCTAACCAGAGCAAAAACCCCATAAATAGAGGAAAATGAAGAACAATAAAGACAAAATATGAAAATGAAGAAACTTACCTCACAAACTTCGATAACAACTGTACAGATGAAAATCCTGGCAACAACGACGGAGAAAAGAAGAGAGACTCACTGTTGTTCGTTACTATCTAAGCCCTAAGTACGCGAGTAATTGTAAAATAAGGGGGGGGGGAATGGGTTTAGGGGGGTAAATAATCCTTTGCCGATTTTTTATCCTATTTGCCCATCATATGTGACTTGGAGCCTACGTGATTTTATTTTATTGACGTGGCGTCCTACGTGTAGGCGATTGTCATACACGCACCGGCAGCCTCCTTGGATAAGCGTTTATTATTTACGTTTTGAATGAGTATAAGTGTTCAATTGGCAAATATCTAAATTTGGGGACCGACATGACAAAGTGGTATAAGTACAATTGTCATTTAGGCCATTCTGCCTGTTAATAAAATTTTTACGGAACTTTCGATACTTTCAACTGTTCAAGTAAATTTAAATTTAGGAGTATCAAAATTTCACACTTGAAAAGTTTTTTAAGTTAACAAATTTTTGACTAATTTACAAATATACTAGGAAAGTTTTTATTTAAAATTTTTATACTAAATCTTTTATAGAATATATTAGGTGAAAACGAGTTCTTTGTGAATTTCTTTTTTATTAGAGTCTTTTGTTTAATAAAACTTCTATGTAATCTTATATACACGGGTACTTCTACAAAAAGAAGTTACAATTCCATCTTTTTATCATTAAAACTTATAGCAACAACAAAATTAATGGTTTCAGGTTTTTTTTTTTTTTCTAGCAAACTTTTCTTGTACTAGTTGCTGAATTTTTCATTCACGTACTTATATTCGTAGTTAAATTTTTAATTAGTAGTTGAATTTTTCATACACATATTCAACCTATATATCTTTATTTTAGCGTTTTTTATTGTGAACCTTAGTTAAATAGTCATTTTTTTGTAGTAGACTTAGGGTGGCAATTTAAGCCCAAATCCATTCAACCCTGCCTAACTTGCCCAGAGATTAATGGGTTGTGCTACAAATATTTTAGCTCATGGGTCAATTTGGGTTGAGCTCAAGTTAACCCATTATTTTTTATAGCTCATTCTGACCCATTAAGCAGCCCAAATACAATCCATAAAACTCACCCAAAACAAAGAGATCTCAACCTAACTTATCTAGAAATTTACTTAATTGCCCCAATTTTACTTTTTTTTTTATATTTTTTATTTTCTGTTCTTTTGTTTTTCTGCACCACCCACCCACTCTATCGCCTCCCCTCCCCTCCCCACCAAAAAAAACCCCTATTTTTTTTTACTTTTTTTTGAATTTTGAATTTTCTGTTTTTTTCTGCACCACCCACCCTACCCCCTCCCCTCCCCTCCGCGCAAACCCCCTAAAAAATTACTTTTTTTAAAAAAAAATTCAATTTTTTTATTTTTGTGCACCACCCATCCACCCTACCCCCCTTCCACGCAAACCCCCTCAAAAAAAATTTTTATACTTTTTTTATTTTCAATTTTCTGTTTTTTATTTTTTTTCTGCACCACCCACCCACCCCAACCCCAAAATATTTTTTAATTTACACATTTTAAGGTAAAAGGCTTTTTTAAGCAAGATTAGCATGGTTCTAAAACATGGATCAAGTTAGGCGGGTTGGGGTATGACCCATTGTTTAGCCCATCTTGATCCAACCCATCTCAGCCCAAGTACACTTTGGGTCGGGTTAGGCAATGACCTATTTATTGACCTAACCCATCTTGACCCGCCCAAATTTAGTCCAACACGCCCATTTACCACCCCTAAGTAAACTATATGCTTCAACCTCTATCAAGTTATTTCTTCTACTATTTTTTCATATTTTCATCGGACATTTTCTCTATTTTTAACAAATTTTACTAGTTCTTACATTGGATAAAATTATAATTAAATCTTAGTCAATTTGATATTCCATTACCTTGAACCCTGCTTTAGATCATACAGTAGTTTGCAGACCTTGTACTCCCATTGTTTCTGGAAACCTTGAGGTAGATCCATGAAAACATCCTCATATAGCCAGCAGAAATGCATTATTGACATCCATTTGAAACAAATTCCGTCCTCTAGAAACTACTATGCTTATGATTGTTATCATAGAAACTATTTTTGCTACACGGGAGAAGGTCTCACGATAGTCCAACCCTTCTTGCTGTGTGAACCCTTTGCTAGCTCTATTTCCCATTTGCCTTATACTTTATCTTAAACACCCATTTGGATCCTATGGCCCCTTTTCCAACAGGTAGGTCAAAATTTCCCATGTGGCATTGTTTTCAAGAGCTTTAATCTATTTTGACATTGCTTCTACCCAATTTTTGTCCTGACAAGCTTCCTTGAAGTTCTTTGGCTCAACTGTTGCTGAAAACACACCCATATAGGCTTTATAGTTTGCTGACAGATGAGTGTAGGACATTGTATTTGAGATACAATAAGGATGGTTCTGGGTGCTAGAGGTTGTAACATAATCCTTCAGCCAGATGGAAGGTATTGAAATCCTACCAGATTTCCTGATAGTAGCTTCATCTGCAGGAACTCCTTCCACAAGAGATTGATCTGTGACTAGTTGCACTTCAACTGATTCTACAGACTAATGTATGGATGTATCAACTGAATCTATTGTGTGAGGGTCTACTACAGATGTTGGTTCCACGACTAGTGCAGGCCATGGATGATCATGTGCAGATTCAATTGGGGTGGTGGAAATGTCTGGTTCTTCAGTAGCTGCCTGCTACTCATCATGAAGGGCATGAACCATTTGTCCAAGTATGAGTTCATTTGTAACAACAGAAGGTTCACCACATGAAAACAAGTCTTCTGTGATCTGAGTTCCTTCCTTGAAAGGAAAGATGTTTTCCCTAAATGAGACATCTCTTCTAACAAGCACTCTTATGCTATCTAGGTCATAAAATCTGTATCCTTTTTGAGTTTTTGAGTAGCCTATAAGAACTGACTTTCTTGCTCTTGGAGCAAACTTATCACCTCCAGGAAAATTACGTGCAAAATACAGACAACCAAATACCCTCAAGTGCTCTATCTTTGCTGGTTTATCATGCAATACTTCATATGGACACTTGCCTTGCAATAGTCCTTTGGACAACTTATTTATCAAATATACTGTTGTTCTGACACAATTACCGCAAAATCTCATTGGTAGTGAGCTTTGGAATATTAGTGTCCTTCCAACTTCTAGGATGTGCCTATGCCTTCTTTCAATTGTGCCATTCTGCTGGGGTGCATATGGGCAGCTATTCTGATGTATGATTTCAATTACACTGAGAATTAAAGAACTCACTATCATTATCTGATCTTAACACTTCCACAGTCACACCAAATTGATTTTTTATCATAGCAAGAAAGTTCTTTATTACAACCAACTCCTTACATGTTAATTGAATCAATCATATCTAAGTATACCTATTGTAGTCATCCACAATGCTGAAAATAATATTTTCTATCATATGTAGGCACTCTGTGGGGGTCCCAAACATCTAACTGAACAAGTTGAAAACAACTAATAGAATTGGTGCTACTTAGAGGGAATTTTAACCTACACTGTCTAGCTAATGGACAAGCATGACAATTTTTCTGCACCTGCATATCCACTTTATTCTTTAACTTTGGAATATGCTGCATTGCCTTCAATGATACATGTCTTAACCTCAAGTGCCAAAGTTCACTTTCTGCTCCGTGTTCACGAAGAAATATGCTACAGCTACAGTAATGTTTTCCTTTAGCAGATACAATCCATTGTTCTCTCTACCAATCCCATCACCCTGTCACTGTAAAATTCCTGAAACATACGGAAATCAAGAAAGAATGTGACCGAGCAACTGAGATCTCTGGTGAGTTTTGATACTGACAGTCAATTGAAATTAAAATCTAGTACATACAAGACATTTTTAACTGTCTTATTCCCATATAGATGTTTCTCTTGTGTGTTTTATTTGTGCCTTATTTCCTGTAAGCAACTGCAATTCATTTTTTCTTTGATCATCAGTTCTTCTCACACTGCTCAAAATGTCCTTACAATATGTGATATGATGTGTTGCTCATGTGTCTATTACCTAATCACACATAGCTGCATTGGCTAATAAGGAAATTATACATGTCATATTTGTGGAACACTCCGATGTTGTTGGTTTGGACAACAACTTGAGCAGCTACTTGTATGTTCTTCTGTAAAGAATTGTCCAGTTGCATTCACATTGTTGGTATAAACCTTTAGTCCTATTTTTTCTTTTACTTTTTAAATCAGTCAGATAGTTAATTATTTTAAAACATGTTTAGATGAATTTAGCTCAATTCATCGAGATAAGCTGACATGCAAACACGCAGTAATTGAAGGAGAGGGTGAGAAGAAGAGAGATGAGATGAAGAAGATGAGTTAGAATTATATTTTGGCAGAATGGCCTAAATGACACATATACTTGTGTTACTTTGTCATGCTGGTCCTCCTACTTCACTTTTTTTTATCCAGACACTTTAACTTGTTCAAAATCTATATTTTAAACCTCTCTGACCGTTGACCAAGTACATGTGACAAAATAATGGTTGAGCTGGACAAAGTGAGTATAATTCACGCGGATAATGAGCGTGACTATGAACACTTTGAACCAAAAAAATTAAAATAAAAAGAAAAAATCATTAAAATAAGAATAAAAATAAATAAGTAAAAAAAGAAAAAAGAAAAAAACAAAAAAAGATACTCTTGTCTGTTCCTCCATTTTCGTCTCCCCCCTCGGGTTCCTGTTTCTTCTTCTTCTTCCCCCCCCCTCTTCCTGTTTCTTCTTCTTCTTCTTCTTCCCCGCTCCCCCCACCCCAACACCACTCCCTCGTTCCTCCCCTTCTGTTTCTTCTTCTTCTTCCCCACTCCTCCCCTTTTCGTTCCCCTCCCCCAGGTACGTTTCTTCTTCTTCTTCTTCTTCCACAGTCCCCCCTGCCCCCCTCATAAGAAGCTACATCATGATTTCTCTACACGCACAACATTTTGATTTTGCGACGTTCAATTTCCAGCAATTCGATTTTCAATTTCTCATTTTTATTGCCGTACTTTAAAGTTAAAATATCACAATGTTTGTTTATTACTTGTAATTCAGTTAATTTTTCTCTTTATGCTGGCTGAAAATTTAGTAAAATACATATTATGGCAATTTCTGAAAATACCTAGTTGTGAATTCAAACTCATAAATGTAGATAGCGTTATAGTGAACCGTATTTTATTATAAAAAAATGTTGTTTGACAAATAACTTATTAGGATATTTATTTAAAATTCTAGCAAAATTTTCAAGAGATCTTAATTATGTTTTCCTCTTTTTCTGTTAACTTTGCATCACTGTTTATTATATTTTTATTTAATTTTGCCATTTCCTAGGAAGAAGAAATTTGTGAATTTTAGGAAAAAGAGATGAGATGGAGGCATTGATTTTCTTTATCTTTTTCGTTAAGAAAATAGTATATAATAAGTGTTTTTAGTAAAAAAATATAAAAAATAACATGAAATATGATGTATCATCCACGTCAAGCAAGTGAGATACACACATGGTCAGAGGAGAGGAGTTTAAAATATAGAGTTTGAACAAGTTAAAATGTCTGGATGAAAATAAAGTGAAGTAGGAGGACCGACATGACAAAGTGGCACAAGTATTAGTGTCATTAAAACCATTCTGCCTTATATTTTCGGTAAGTGTATTACACGTGAGTGGTCCCACTCATAGACTACATCACTACACGCTAACCGACTCCAATTAACTCCATATTTCCTATTTACACTTTAGCCCCTCAACTAGTTACAAGTGCATCATAGTATAGTCTATACAACTCAACAGTTCCAACATGCACATTTAACAACTGGCAACTGCATATTTTTGCATAGTGTGATTGATCAAGCAAAGGCTTACAGCTTAGCTATGTCTTTAAACGGAGAACAAAATTTTCCTGGTGCTTCTACTTCCAAAAGCAGAGCTTAAAACACGAAAAAGTTCTCAAAATATAAAAAAAACATTCTCTCTAATCATCGTTTGTTAGTTTTTGCTTGCGATCCAATTTTTACTCTGGCTAAAATCACCTCCACATCATCCTCTCTCTGAAACTGTATTTTGCAATAATAAACACATGAAGTTTGTCAAGCACAATACATAGAGAGTAAGTAATAATAGAAGAGCAGCAAAACGTAATTCCAACCCAGTCATTGTATTTTAACAAATCTTTGCATGTGGTGCAGCAATGTTAGTTTTGAAGGTTAATTCAATGTGCCCAAAAATGACGAGCAAACTAAGATTAACCAGAAAAATGGGAAAAAAAGTAAGTGAAAAAAACAAATGAAGTTTATGAGTACCTCAATGATTTTTGCAATGGACCCGAAAGTCAATGACAAAGTTCTCAAACCTGGAAGAATCCAAATAAAGCCATCTAGAATTTTTTGAGAAGTTGCAGTAGATGAATAAATTTGCAATTCCAGATTCTTGATATCATGGATTGGTGGAAGTAATGTCTCAGTTAGCTCATCAGGAAAGATGATATCCTGACAACACCATCAAAAAACAACTCAACATAATCAATAACCAAACAGTTGAATAGTCGTAGAAACTCAAATTGAGTTACAGAGATCAAGTCACATACATAGTTACAAATAACAGTAAAAATCAGCGCTGCTTATATGTCAAAAACCCAAATAGTTGAAACAAAAATAAAAGCAGGATGAGCAAGCTAGTACGCAATCTCGAACCAAACGTTTCATCTGCTTTTATTTGCATGCACTTTCTGTATTTGACTAATAAAGATAACAACAACAACAACAACCCAGTGCATTCCATCAACGGTAGGGTCTAAGGAGGGTAATATGTACGCAGAATTTACCCGTACCTTTAAAAAGGCAGAGATGTTGTTTTCAGTAGACCCTCGGCTCAGGGAAGATAAAGGAAAGGGTCAATGACAAGCAAACCAATCGTAAAATCAAGCGAAAAACACACAACTAGCACTAGTTAGTACAATTAAAACCAAAGCGAAAACAACAAGTAATAATAGAAGTCCAGAAAGGCGAAAACACGTAAAGACATGGTGTACTAAAGCTATTGTAACAAAACAAAGACAAAGCTCGACTACTAATCCTCTATCCTAATTCTCAACCTCCACACCATCCTATCCATGGTCATCGTATCCATGGTCATGTCCAAAGACACTTACAAAAATGTAGTATTGTTCGCAACATAGTAAAAATACATACGTACTCAATCTATCTAGAGCAACCCATGTCCGTTAATTAGTTTAATGAGAAAAGAATGCATATCAAATAACCATGATTAAATGCTATAATTTGCCAAAAAAAACTATATATCTACTGATTTGGGTAAACATGTTGGGTAAAAAAAGTTGTACATTACCGGATCCATTGCAAACAAAAAAAGACGAAATTAAGGGTTTACCTGTTCATTCTCGCAAATCAAACTCAAGTGCTTGGAATGAGCAAAAGACTCCAAAATATTTCTTAACCAAATATACCAGCGAGCATTAAGCATTTTGAGTCTTAAATGGAATTTAACAAATTCCAACCCATTACAAGCTTTAATTCCACGAAAAGAAGTAAGACCACCATAGTACTCCCAAGGATTTTAAGTTAGGAGCCTGTAATATTATCTCGTCAACTCTATCAAATTTTTCTAACTTCAGCACAAACTTCGCCAGATGCTGGAGAAACAAAAAGGAATTCAAAATGCTCGCGGAGCATATCAACTCCAGAAAAAACATCACGGCGACAACCATCTATCACAAGGTTCTCAAGTTGAGGGAATCTGTTTATAAAAGGACTCAATGTCTTTTCTAGGGCATAAACCCTTTCCAATGTCAAATTCTTGACCGTAGTAGGAGAAGCCATCTCGAATTCGTACTTATCCACTTCAAGCCTTAAATATGAAAATACAATAGACTCCAGCTTTTTAGACTTTACTTGTAATTTGGATTCACACGCAGTGTATTCCACCTTCAAAAATTTTAAGGTAGGATTTGGAACTACTATTGTGCCCAAGTATTCTGGATAAGGCTCTATGACTAATTCCTCGATTCGAGGGAACCCGGCTATGAAATCTGCGAATACAAAATCATCACCCCACCGGCGAGACATCATATAGAAAGAGTGATCTTAGATTAGGAACCATAAAATTAGAGTCTGAACTAATCTCACAATCTTTGATACTTAAAACAACTAATGTAGCAGATAAAAAAGTAACACCAGATAAAGAGAAAAGGTGGAAAGGCTCCTCATAAGTAAGCGCTTCTATAGCAAGATGTAACGCTTTAACCTTGTTTTCTATGGCAAAATTTATCCATTTTTTGACCAGCAATTCACAAGAAGAGTTTTTATCAACTGTTATTCGAAGAAAGAGCATGCCAATTTCACCGTTCTCTAAATAAATATCTTGTTGGGAATAAACCCCTTACCAAAATAATATTCACGGTAATAAAGCGGAATAATAATGTAGCACCGAGATACGGTAATTAACAATAATAAAAGAGTAATAATGACCCCAAGATTTTTACGTGGAAAACCCTTCTGAATAAGGGAAAAAACCACGACCCCGAGAGGAGCAACTGATATCACTATAGTAAGGAATTTTACACTTTGTAGGTCGGAGATAAATACTCCAAAGACCACTACAACACTCAAAAGAAATAACCCTCTTTTGATATTCCCACCTCACTACAATATCGCTCACTCTCTATTTTCCTCACAGACTATTTTCTTATACCTTGTCTGTGAAACCTCACTCTTTCTTTCTCTCTTTGTTGGTGTGTAGAAATGAGAGTTGAAGCTCTCCTTTTATAGCCAAAGTTTCACTCTCTAAAGCCTACCATATTTGACAATTTACACACACTTTTCACAATTCAACAAAGTTGGCTACCAAACCAAAGAAATTCAACAAGGTTGGCTACCAACCAAACCAAGTCAACAAGGTTGGCTACCAAACCAAAGAAAACTCTTATTAGGCACATGCCTAATACTTCTTCAATGAGATGGACATCATCAATCTCCCCCTCCAGTCTCATTCATCCAGAGGAGGTAGCACTGTCTTCTAGTTTGAATGCATGCCGACAAGTTCTTTGCATAGCTCGAACTTGTTCCTTGGTACCACCTTGGTCAGCATATCTGCGGGATTCTCATTTGTAGAAATCTTCAAGACTTTTAGAGATTCATCATCTACCATTTCTCGAATCCAATGATATCTCACATCAATGTGTTTGGTCCTTGCATGGTACATAGAGTTCTTGCTAAGGTCTATTGCACTTTGACTGTCACAATAGACGACATACTCCTTCTGATGCAATCCAAGCTCTTGAAGGAATCGTTTGAGCCATACCATCTCCTTGCCAGTTTCTGTAGCGGCAATGTACTCTGCTTCAGTTGTTGAAAGTGCAACGCACTTCTGCAACTTAGACTGCCATGATATAGCTCCCCCTGAAAATGTAAACAAATATCCAGTAGTGGATTTTCTGTTGTCAATGTCACCCGCCATATCAGCATCTGTATAGCCCTTCAAGATTGGATCAGATCCTCCAAAGCACAAACAATCTCCCGTGGTACCTCTCAGGTACCTGAGTATCCACTTGACTGCTTCCCAATGTTCCTTTCCAGGATTTTCAAGAAACCTACTGACAACACCAACTGCGTGAGCAATATCAGGTCTAGTACATACCATTGCATACATTAAGCTTCCGACTGCTGAAGAATAAGGAACTTTAGCCATGTTTCCTTTCTCCTCCACTGTTGTAGGACACATCTTCTTACTCAACTTTAGATGACCAGCAAGAGGTGTGCTGACTGGCTTAGCATTCTTCATGTTGAAGCGTTCTAGTACACGTTCAATGTACTTCTCCTGAGATAGCCACAACTTTCTACTTGTTCTCTCTCGAACTATCTTCATCCCTAGAATTTGTTGTGCTGGGCCCAAGTCCTTCATATCAAATGACTTGGACAGATCTCCTTTCAACTTTGCTATCAACCCCTTGTCTTTTCCTACAATTAACATGTCATCCACATACAACAACAATATAATAAAGTTATTCTCAGAAAATCTTTTGAAGTATACACATGGATCAGAATAGGTCTTTAGGTATGTTTGACTTTTCATGAATGAGTCAAACTTCATGTACCACTGCCTTGGTGCCTGCTTCAATCCATAAAGACTCTTATTCAATTTGCACACCATGTGTTTCTTTCCAGCTACTTCAAATCCTTCTGGCTGCTCCATATAAATCTCCTCTTCCAAATCTCCATGAAGAAATGCAGTTTTCACATCCAACTGCTCCACTTCAAGATCTAGGCTAGTTGCTAAGCTCAAAATTGTTCGAATAGAAGTCATTTTGACAACAGGTGAGAAAATTTCGTCAAAATCAATACCTTTCTTTTGTTCGAAGCCTTTAACCACCAATCGAGCTTTGTATCTGACCAGCTTGCCATTTCCATCTTTCTTGAGTTTAAAGACCCATTTGCATTTGAGTGGTCTTTTACCCTTTGGAAGTTCAACCAGCTTGTATGTGCCATTTTTCTGTAGAGATTCCATCTCTTCTTGCATAGCTTTCATCCACTGGTTCTTTTCTGGATGGGACAACACCTCCTTAAGACTTTTCTGGCTCCCCCTCATCACTGATGAGGACATACTCTGTGGAAGGGTACCTGCGTGACTCTACCCTTGGCCTCTCTGATCTCCTCAGAGGTTGAGGTTGTTCTTCTCCCTGAGTGGGGTGCTCCACTTCCTCGACACCTTCATCAAGTTGCTCCCCCTGCTCAATAACCTCACCAGGTTGCTCCCCCTGCTCGGCAACCTCGTCGGTCGTACTTTCTGCACTTGTGGGATTGTTAGAAGTAGAAGGAATAGTAACAAAGTTAGGAATTATACCATTCTTCGCCTTTTCTGACATATCAGCAGCAGTTCCAACTTCACTTTCTCGGAAGACTACATCTCTGCTTCTGATGACCTTCTTCTTTACAGGATCCCACAGTCTGTACCCGAACTCTTCATCTCCATATCCGATAAATATGCAGGGAACAGATTTATCATCCAGCTTTGTTCTCTGCTCTTTTGGTACATGTGCAAAAGCTCTGCAACCGAACACCTTCAGATGCGAGTAGGACACCTCCTTGTTGGTCCAGACTCTCTCTGGGATTTCAAACGCCAACGGAACTGATGGACTCCTATTGATCAGGTAACAGGCTGTCTGAACTGCTTCACCCCAGAATGACTTAGGCAGTTTAGCCATTCTGAGCATGCTTCTCACCTTCTCCACAATGGTGCGGTTCATCCTCTCGGCTACGCCATTGTGCTGTGGGGTTCCAGGAACTGTCTTTTCATGTCTGATCCCATGACTTGAACAATACTCTTCAAATTCCCTTGAAGTGTACTCACCTCCATTGTCACTTCGGAGGCGCTTTAGCTTTCGACCCGTCTCCCTTTCTACTAGAGCATGAAATTTCTGGAAAACTTGAAACACCTGATCTTTGGTTTTCAAAATATAAACCCATAATTTTCGTGAAGCATCATCAATAAAAGTAACAAAATATTTGTTACCGCCCATTGATTCAATTTCCATTGGGCCGCAAACATCAGAATATACTAAATCAAGTATATTCAATTTTCTTTCAGACGATGTCTGAAATGAGACTCTATGCTGCTTACCAAATAAACAGTAGTCACAAGGTTTTACCGTTGTACCTTTGGCATAAGAAATGAGTGATTTCTTGGCAAGAATCTGCAATCCCTTCTCGCTCATATGACCCATTCTTTTGTGCCACAAATCTACAGAAATCTCATCTTGTGCCGCGTTCAATTCACCTTGGCATATTTCTGCATTTGTCCTGTACAACGTGCCACGAGCAACTCCCTTTGCAATCACCAATGATCCCTTAGTGAGTCTCCACTTTTGATTTGCAAAATAGCTCTCGTATCCATCTCGGTCTAAAGCAATTCCCGAGATCAAGTTCATCCGTAAATCAGGTACATGCCGCACATCCTTTAGAACCAATGTGCATCCGACATTTGTCTTGATACAAATGTCACCAATCCCCGCAATCTTTGAGTAACTTGTGTTACCCATTTTCACTGTGCCGAAATCACCTGCTACATATCTGCAAAAAAGATCTCTTACCGGTGTGGCATGGTGAGATGCCGCTGTGTCAACCACCCATTCCGACTCTGAACCTGACAGGTGCATGCATTCCTCTTCCTCATTTATAAAGAGGACAACATTATCATTATTTTGCACCATGGCGGCTGTGTTGTCGTCATTCTTCTGGCCACTGGTTTCACCTTTGCCCTTCCTTGGATTTGGGCAATCTCTTTTGAAGTGACCTGGTTGATTACAGTTGTAGCAATTTCTGACTCTTGATTTGGATCGGTTCTTTGACTTCCCACGAGCTCCGGATCTACCATAGTTGTTCGAACTCCTTTGATAACTCCTGCCTCTACCTTCTGTGATGAGAGTCTGTCCTTGATTTTCAGGCTTCTTTCTCATCTTCTCATTGAGTAGAAGAGCCGATGTGACATCTTTCAACTCAATAGTAGTCTTACCATGCAGGATGGTTGTTGCCAAATTATCGTACGAAGATGGCAACGAGTTCAATAGCAAGATGGCTTTATCTTCTTCCTCGATTTTCACTCCGAGGTTGGCAAGCTGTGTGATTAGTCCGTTAAACACATTTAAATGTGACAAAAAATTCGTACCTTCACTCATGTGTAGGGCGTATAACTGCTTCTTCAGGTACAATTTATTTGTCAGCGTTTTGGACATGTATAGGCTTTCCAACCTTGTCCAAATTCCTCGTGCAGTGTCTTCATCAATGATGTTATTTACCACATCATCTGATAAGTGCAACCTAATTGCACTAGCAGCTCTTTCATCCAAGTCAGCCCAATCCTCAGCTTTCATGGTATCAGGCTTTTTGGAATCAACATCTAGAACCTTGTGTAATCCTTGTTGGATGAGCAGATCTCTCATCCTTCTTTGCCATGTTGAGAAACCGTTATCTCCATTGAATTTTGCTACCTCGTACTTTACTCCGGACATTTTTATTTTTCACCAAGTATAGTACTACCGACAGTGAATAGTATTTCAGTGAACGAGCAGAACCTGTGCTCTGATACCAGTTGTTGGGAATAAACCCCTTACCAAAATAATATTCACGGTAATAAAGCGGAATAATAATGTAGCACCGAGATACGGTAATTAACAATAATAAAAGAGTAATAATGACCCCAAGATTTTTACGTGGAAAACCCTTCTGAATAAGGGAAAAAACCACGACCCCGAGAGGAGCAACTGATATCACTATAGTAAGGAATTTTACACTTTGTAGGTCGGAGATAAATACTCCAAAGACCACTACAACACTCAAAAGAAATAACCCTCTTTTGATATTCCCACCTCACTACAATATCGCTCACTCTCTATTTTCCTCACAGACTATTTTCTTATACCTTGTCTGTGAAACCTCACTCTTTCTTTCTCTCTTTGTTGGTGTGTAGAAATGAGAGTTGAAGCTCTCCTTTTATAGCCAAAGTTTCACTCTCTAAAGCCTACCATATTTGACAATTTACACACACTTTTCACAATTCAACAAAGTTGGCTACCAAACCAAAGAAATTCAACAAGGTTGGCTACCAACCAAACCAAGTCAACAAGGTTGACTACCAAACCAAAGAAAACTCTTATTAGGCACATGCCTAATACTTCTTCAATGAGATGGACATCATCATATATGAGAGGGAAGCCCAAAGTCTTAGCCATCTGTTGGACCAAACACTAGCTCTGGCTGCATCTTTCGGGTGAACCCGGAAAAAAATTTCACGGATTATTTTGACTGGCAAATTGGAAATTCTATCGACACAGGCTATATCATGTCCTCCTACTGTGGTCTCTGTAATTGCAATTTCATGGCTATTTGGATATTTTGGAGTTTTCCACAGAAACTTTCTTCTTCGTGGCATTTTTGGAACAATGAGAAAGACTTGCGGAAATGAAAAGAAATTTAAAGCATCATAGTATTAACTTTGGGAAAGAACCAGAGGAATATAAAGGGCATGTTGTAATCGGAAGAGATCAACATTAGTGAACCTCGTGGACGTAAAACCCTTTATTTCAATTGGCTTTATTTATTCCCCGTTCAATCACCGACTATTACCATTTATTTTCATAGTTATCTTTACGGGAGTGGAAGAGACTTATCGATTACGAAGCTCTTGTCCCGATAACGCAAAGATCATTTGTTCAAAATGGCAAATGCCAGTACAGTGTGATTAGGAACCTGTACTCCCTCGAAAATTAGTCATACTAGAGGCCGTCTAGACATAACAAATTTTTTCTTTTTCTCGAAATTAGTATTTGAACATAAATTTTTTAATTTTTATTTAAAGATAAATTTTGAAATTTTAAAAAATTTCAAAAAATTATTTTTCAAATTTTTTACTTAGATCACTTATAAAACTTCAAAAATAACCCAAAATTATATTCATGTCCAAACAAAACTTTAATTTTCAAATATTATTTTCACTTAAAAAATTGTTTCACTTTATTTTGTTTTGAAAATTTAGAATTCTTATGTCCAAACGCCACAAAATACTTCCGTTGTTGCAATTTATATTTGGACCTCTTCATAGTACAATAGTCACCTGGACCAATTTTCGGTGAATTCACATATTAATTTTTAAGTATTTTAAAATAAATTTTATATCTTTAAAAATATGTGAATTTTGGAAAAAATATAATTTTTGAAGTTAAGGTGAAAAATTATATTTGAAAATATATTTGGATATGTATTTCACTTGAAATAATATTACAGTAGTATTGCGAGCGAAAACGAAATTTTACATGAAAAGTGGTAAATTTAGAAACTAGTCTTCATAATTTTTTAAAACTCGTCTTCAAAAATCCCCTTAAATGTAAAACAAAACATGATTTGAAATATTTTTCGGGAAAAAAATATGGCCAAATAGCTCCTTAAGTCATAATAGTTAACAATTGAAAATATTTAAAAACTATTTGCAAACAAATGGTCAAAGAAAAACTTGTTTGACTTCCCAAAAGAATAGATTGATTCTTTTAAGGAAAGATTACTAATCAAATGAATAAATTTTTACTAGTAAAATTAATCTCTTTCTTTTTTGGGAAAATATCCTCGAACCAGAATTTTAAAGCTGGCAAGAAATTTTTAGTTTTGGCAGCATAATTTACGATTTTGCAGCATGCTATTTTTTCAAAGGTTTTGTAACAATGTCAAAATAAAAATGATGACACTAAATAATCCAATTATTAAGACTATATTTATCTTGTAATTTACGCTGAGTGAGCACATTATTAGTTAGTATAGTTGGTGTTAGTTAGAATAGTCTGTTAGCTATTACATATTAGTTAGTGGAGGTTTATTTCTTATTTTCTTGCTAGTTGTATCCTAGTTGTACACATGTATATAACTGAACAGTACTCAATAAAAAGGTTAGAGTTTCATTTCATAAAGTTAGAGACTCTCTACAGTTCTCATTTCTCTCTCTACAAGCTCCATCTTCTAGAAGCTACTGAATCCTCCATTGGAGGAGATACAGAGCTCAGTCAACATCTGTAATCCTGACATGGTATCAGAGCGGAGGTTCTCTCATCGACCATACCCCTTCTTTGTTTTTTTTTGTTGATTCTAGTTACGGAGTAATCTAGGGTTCTTCGTCAATCAGAATTTGAGGAAAATCTCGATTGGACGCATGCATTGACGATTCATCAACAAATAGAAGAAATTAAGCTACATTTCAGCTACACGAACATCAATCCAACTGTTTTTACATAGTTTCGATGGTGATAGCAGAACAGACTGAAGAGACAACCACAGCGGCAACAACGCAGACGGTAATCAATGCACCTAGCCCTCTTTGCATACATCCTTCTGACATTGTTGGTTCCATACTAGTACATGTTCCATTTGATGGAATTGGATATCGTTCCAGGAGAAGAAGTGTATTGAGAGCTCTTTTAGTGAAAAACAAATTAGGTTTTATTAATTGGGATAGTAAGAGACCCGATGCAATGTCTCCACATTTTTGTCAGTGGGAGAGATGTGAAGATATGGTCACCTCATGGATCCTAAATTCTCTGGCAAAGGACATTGCTAATAGTGTTGAGTATGTGAATGATTATGTTGAGCTGTGGAAAGAACTGGAGGATCGATGTGACCAGACGAATAGAGTTAAGTTGTACCAAATCCAGAAAGAAATCAATGATTTGAGTCAAGGAATGCTTGATATCATTGGCTACTACACAAAAATGAAGAAGCTTTGGGAAGAATTGAACACTCTCAGCATCAAAACTCATTGTAGTTGTGTGTGTACCTGTGGGACAAAGGAAAATATGCATAAGACAGAACAAGATAGAAGGTTAATACAATTTCTAATGGGACTCAATGAAGTTTATACAGTTGTTCGAGGAAGCATACTCATAATGAATCATCTGTCATCCATGGCACATGCATTTGCTCTGTTGATATAGGAGGAAAACCAGAGGGAAATCATGCCAAGAAATCAATTAAATGTAGTCTCTCGAAAATTAGTCATACTAGAGGCCGTCTGGACATAACAAATTTTTTCTTTTTCCCGAAATTAGTATTTGAACATAAAATTTTAATTTTTATTTAAAGATAAATTTTGGAATTTTTTAAAATTTTAAAAAATTTCAAAAAATTATTTTTCAAAATTTTCACTTAGATCACTTATAAAACATTAAAAACAACCCAAAATTATATTCATGTCCAAACAAAACTCTAATTTTCAAATATTATTTTCACGTGAAAAATTGTTTTACTTTTTTTTTTTGAAAATTTAGAATTCTTATGTCCAAACGCCACAAAATACTTCCGTTGTTGCAATTTATATTTGGACCTCTTCATAGTACAATAGTCAACTGGACCAATTTTTGGTGAATTCACATATTAATTTTTAAGTATTTTAAAATAAATTTTATATCTTTAAAAATATGTGAATTTTGGAAAAAATATAATTTTTGAAGTTAAGTTGAAAAATTATATTTGAAAATATATTTGGATATGTATTTCACTTGAAATAATATTACAGTAGTATTGCGAGCGGAAACGAAATTTTACATGAAAAGTGGTAAATTTAGAAACTAGTCTTCATAATTTTTTAAAACTCGTCTTCAAAAATCCCCTTAAATGTAAAACAAAACATGATTTGAAATATTTTTCGGGAAAAAAATATGGCCAAATAGCTCCTTAAGTCATAATAGTTAACAATTGAAAATATTTAAAAACTATTTGCAAACAAATGATCAAAGAAAAACTTGTTTGACTTCCCAAAAGAATAGATTCATTCTTTTTGAAAGGAAAGATTACTAATAAAATGTATAAATTTTTACTAGTAAAATTAATCTCTTTCTTTTTTGGGAAAATATCCTCGAGCCAGAATTTTAAAGCTGACAAGAAATTTTTAGTTTTGGCAGCATAATTTACGATTTTGCAGCGGGCTATTTTTTTAAAAGTTTTGTAACAATGTCAAAATAAAAATGATGACACTAAATAATTCAATTATTAAGACTATATTTATCTTGTAATTATGCTGAGTGAGCACATTATTAGTTAGTATAGTTGGTGTTAGTTAGAATAGTCTGTTAGCTATTAGCATATTAGTTAGTGGAAGTTTATTTCTTATTTTCTTGCTAGTTGTATCCTAGTTGTACACATGTATATAACTGAACAGTACTCAATAAAAAGGTTAGAGTTTCATTTCATAAAGTTAGAGACTCTCTACAGTTCTCATTTCTCTCTCTACAAACTCCATCTTCTAGAAGCTACTGAATCCTTCATTGGAAGAGATACAGAGCTCAGTCAACATCTGTCATCCTGACATGGTATCAGAGCGGAGGTTCTCTCATCGACCACACCCTTTCTTTGTTTTTTTTGTTGATTCTAGTCACTGGGTAATCTAGGATTCTTCGTCAATCAGAATTTGAGGAAAATCTCGATTGGACGCATGCATTGACGATTCATCAACAAATAGAAGAAATTAAGCTACATTTTAGCTACACGAACATCAATTCAACTGTTTTTACATAGTTTCGATGGTGATAGCAAAACAGACTGAAGAGACGACCACAGCGGCAACAACGTAGACGGTAATCGATGCACCTAGCCCTCTTTGCATACATCCTTCTGACATTGCTGGTTCCACACTAGTACATGTTCCATTTGATGGAATTGGATATCGTTCCAGGAGAAGAAGTGTATTGAGAGTTCTTTTAGTGAAAAACAAATTAGGTTTTATTAATTGGGATAGTAAGAGACCCGATGCAATGTCTCTACATTTTTGTCAGTGGGAGAGATGTGAAGATATGGTCACCTCATGGATCCTAAATTCTCTGGCAAAGGACATTGCTGATAGTGTTGAGTATATGAACGATTCTGTTGAGCTATGGAAAGAACTGGAGGATCGATGTGACCAGACGAATAGAGTTAAGTTGTACCAAATCCAGAAAGAAATCAATGATTTGAGTCAAGGAATGCTTGATATCATTGGCTACTACACAATAATGAAGAAGCTCTGGGAAGAATTGAACACTCTCAGCATCAAAACTCATTGTAGTTGTGTGTGTACCTGTGGGACAAAGGAAAATATGCATAAGGCAGAACAAGATAGAAGGTTGATACAATTTCTAATGGGACTCAATGAAGTTTATACAGTTGTTCGAGGAAGCATACTCATGATGAATCATCTGTCATCCATGGCACATGCATTTGCTCTGTTGATATAAGAGGAAAAGCAGAGGGAATTCATGCTAAGAAATCAATTAAATGTTGATTCCATTTAATTGAATGTTAATCTAGAGGAAGAACCTTCAAGACAAACTACTCAACTAAAAATCAAATTACGAACAACAGACCTCGACCCTTTTGTGACCATTGCAAACAACCAGGTCACACCAAGGACAAGTGCTATAAGCTGCATGAATACCCCCAGGGATTTAATCAAGGGTCACAACAATACAAGTAGAGTTCTCAAGGATACAACAACAATACAAGATTCAACAAAGGGAATAACACCATGTCAAATGCAGTTGCAAACATCGTTAGAGGAGAGGAGGTGGAACACCAAGGAGAAAATCAAAGCATGAGCTTTTCAAAAGAGCAGTATGGAAAAATTGTCAGCCTGCTGTAGCATTTTCAGATTGGAAGTATTGGAGAAAATTCAGCCAGTGCAAATATGTCTAGTGGAGTTTCTGTGAACTTTGCAGGTATGATTGCTTTCACCTCTTCAATTGATTTTGATAATCCATCATGCAAATATTTTAGTGGAAAAGCTGACTTATGGATGTTAGATTTCGGGGTATCACACAATATAACTTTTAACAAAACTCACCTATAAAATATTGTAAGCTTACCATATCTTCTGTTAGTTAAAATTCCAAATGGTTACAAAATTAAAGTAACTGAAATTGGAGATGTACCCCTAACACCTAAAAATTGTTCTGTACAGAGTCTTGTTTATTCTATCCTTCAAATGTAATTTAGTGTTTATCAGTTCCTTAGAAATACATCTCAAATGCATTGCATCCTTCTCTGACACTTCTTGTCTACTGCAGGCCCTTTTACTGAAGAGGACTCTGGAGATTGGTAAGATGTATGATGGACTGTACTTCCTCTGTTCTAAGTGTCTGAAGAAATGTAGTTTTACACCTGAACAAAATTGTGATCTTCCTTGTTTTTCTGTTCATGCTGATAATGTGAATGATATACACTGTCTATCTCATTTCTACAATCCATTCCCTATTGTAAATAATTCCAATTGCAATAATAAAGACAATGTTTTTGGTTTGTCTTCTTGCTCATCTCTTAGTGATAATGTGGATCTATTGTGGCATTTTAAACTTGATCATGTATCTTTCAATAAAATGAGAGGCATTTCTACTATACTTGCAACCTTTTCTACCAGACAACCTTTCATGTGTACCATTTCCCCTATGGCCAGGCAATCTAGGCTTTCCTTTCCTCAAAGAACAACTGACACCACTAAAATTTTTAAAATACTCCATGTAGATATGTAGGGTCCCTACCATGTGTCCACACATAATAACTTCAAATACTTCCTTATCCTAGTAGATGATTATAGTAGGTCTACTTGGACCCATTTCTTGAGTTGCAAAAGTAATGCACTATAAGTCATAAAGCTTTTGTGAGTATGGTAGAAAATCAATTCCAAACCACTATTAAATGTATAAGGTCTGATAATGGCCTAGAGTTTACTAGAAATGAATAGCCTTTTTTTTTTCAATCAAAGGGAATAAATCACCAGAAAACATGTCATTATACATCACAACAAAATGGAGTGGTGGAAAGAAAACATAAATATCTTCTTGAAGTGGCCAAGGCACTACTCTTTCAATCCAAACTACCATTGAAATATTGGGAAGAATATGTACTTACAACAACCTTTCTCATTAACAGACTTCCAACTACTCTTCTAAAGAACAAATTTCCTTTTGAACTGTTATATGGAAAGAAGCCCAATTACTCTCACTTGAGAAGTTTTGGATATTTGTGTTATCCAACTGTACCAAAGCCTATAAGATACAAACTTGAACCAAGGACTACCCCACATATGTTTGTAGGATATCCTTGGCACAAAGGGGTATAAGGTACTATCTGGCCACTAAGAAAATACATATCTCTAGAGATGTTTGATTCTATGAATCAATCTTTCCTTTCACTTTCAATCTTGTTGTAGGCAACATTCAACCTATTTTTCATAATGTACCAACCACTAACAACTCACCTGATCATACTGATGCTTGTATACCTCACAACATTAATGATCAGGAGAACATAAATCTTCCATTCCCTGATATGCCATCTCTTTCTCCTTCACCTACACCTTTCTCACATGAGACACATGTTCCAATTGAACACCTTCAAGATATAACACCAACTCAACCTTCAATAGAATAACCACTAGGATACATAAGATCTCACAGGGAGCACAAACTCCCCTCACATCTGAATGATTATGTTTGCAATCTACCAAACCTAAAGTCTAATTCTAATTTCTCCCTGCATACTATGTTTTCTCATAATAACCACATTACTTCTTATGCCCTACATTCTGATAGTCAACATGTTGTAAAGAACATCTGTAATGATAGAGAACTAACTTCATATGAAGAAGCAGCCATGTATCCTGCTTGGCAAAGTGACATGACACAGGAATTTGAGGCCTTGTATGCTAATAACACATGGGACCTAGTCCCCTTACCTAAAGGAAAACAGGCCAATAGATGTAGATGGGCGTATAAAGGAAAACATAAAGCAGATGGCAGTATAGAAAGGTACAAGCAAGATTAGTTGTAAAAGGATACACTCAGCAAGCTGGTATAGACTACATGGAGACTTTCTCTCCATTAGTCAAGATGACAACTATCATGTCCCTCATTGCCATAATAGCAAAGAGAAAATGGGAAATCTCACAACTGGATGTGAATAATGCATTTCTCCATGGATATTTGCATGAGGAAGTGTATATGCAGGCTCCTCCAGGTCTTGAAGTGCACTCTCCAGGGTTAGTTTACAAGCTGAACAAGTTCTATGGATTGAAGCAGGCTAGTAGACAATGGTATATAAGTTGACTGAAGTCCTATACCCAAAAGGGTACACACATTCCACAGGAAACAAGGTTCCTCTATTGTCTTTGTAGCAGTATATGTTGATTGTGTGTTGCTCACAGGGACTGATTCAGAAGAAATCAACCAGCTCAAGGCTTTCCTACGTGACAAGTTTAAAATTAAGGATTTGGGGAAGTTACATTACTTCCTAGGGCTAGAAATCCTTTACATTACTTCCTAGGATTTGTCCTAGACATGTTAAAGGAATATGAGTGTCTACATTCCCCAGGTTTGACTTCTCCCCTTGATCCTACAATAAAGTTGAAAGCTAAAGAGGGGGCTTCATTTTCTGATCCTACCTTCTACAGGAAATTAGTTGGAAAACTGACCTTCTTTACAAATACTAGGCTAGACATAGCACATGTGGTTCAATATCTCAGTCAGTTTATGCAAGATCTTAGAGAGCCTCACATGCATGCAACCTATCATATGCTGAGTGTCACGACCCAAACTGAAGGGCCATGACTACCACCCGACCACACTTGCCGAGCACCAACGTACATTTCATCTAACCTTCATTATTATCTTTTAAGGCTGACGAGATCAATATAAATGGTAGACCTAGATCATGGACACCCAGCAATAAAATATGACGGCATGAACATACATAGCAGGGGATGACCAGACAATCAAGAAACTACATATAAGGTATGAGCTACCACGCTACTATGAAAGACTATACAACAAAAACTAGCCGACAAGGCATACCAAACTATACATGAGCCGACACCTGTCTATGAGCCTCTAAAAGAACATAAGTGTTGCAACATAGCCGGAACAGGGCCCCGACATACCCATAATGTCTATAACAAAAATTGCATACCAAGACCAAGGCAAGTCCGGAGAAGGGATCTCGCCAATCACCGCTGAACTGGACAGTCTACTGTGGTGGGGGAGCTGCACCTGCCTGTCTATCAGGACCTGCAGCACGACATGCAGTGTCCACAAATAAAAGGACGTCAGTACGAATAAAGTACTGAGTATGTAAGGCAAGGAACCATAAATACGATCAGTAATGTAAGCAAGGATAGAGAATATACAACCTGTAACATCTTAGTACCTCTGAGGGCTACTTACATGAAATGCATGATACATATGTATAAATACATAAACCTTTAAAGCATTCGCCTCTGTGGGCATCATCATCATCATATCGTACCCGGCCATAATAGGCTCGGTAGAATCGTACCCGGCCACGTGGAGCTCGGTAAAACCCAACTGATCAGTGGTTGCACAATAGGTGCCGTACCCGGCCAACTATAGCGTGGCTCGGTAGAGTAAAATAGATACATATATATAATGCATGCTCGACTCATGGAATCACATTCTAAACCTTTCGGAGTGACGTAAGGTCGGTATCCTCTATACACGTTATTAGGACTAACTCTTCACTATGAACCTTATAAGAATCAGGAAGTACCAATAACATTGATAACATAAGAATAAGAGAAGCAACATTAACATCAATCGTTCCATAAGAGGGAAAACAATGTAAGTACTGCTAGCTTCTAAGAGTAGAGTATCTTTGGAAGCTCGTTCATTACATTATGTACAATTGGAGTCGTGCAAAAGAAGGAAAGGGATAGTCTCACATACCTTGTATATACTGCCCCAATCTCAAGCTATGCAATTGTCAAAACTCCTTAGTCTACAATAAGAGAAACAATACTATCGTTATCATTTAAGCGTCATAACTATTATGTATCGACCACAACCTATTTTACGATGAAACGGACAGCACCTCCCCTATATATATGACCTCACACCATTCAAAACAATCACCAAACAGCCCAAACAACATCAATAATAAACATATTGAGCCTCCCAAAATAGTCCACACACAGCCTAATCACTCCATACATACGACGACCACCGTAGTCGTGTCAAACAACCTGGAAATGTTACGAATAACTATCAGCCCATAAACCTACATATATATGGTGTTTCTCCACACCCTTCCTCCTCCAAAACTCCACAAGATAGTAGTAAAATATGCAGCCCAACAACAACGCAAAACAGTCCACAAAACAATAACATTACTACCAAGCCTTTCGATATATATCTCACAAGTTCTAGCTTCAATGGCTTAGCCGCAACTTGGATAATCTTAAATACATATAGATTAAGAGGTTCCTTACCTTTATACAGAAAGAACAACTCCAATTTGACCTTAAATTTCCATGAAATATCCCTCCAATGCTGCCACAACAACAACAAAGCGAAACTAGCGATCAATTAGTGTTTTTCGGCACTAGAATCACTTTAGAAGGCTTGAAATCACCTAGGATTGATATTAAGAACATGAGGGAGTATTTACAGAACATAAACCCTTTAAAACCACCTCCCACACGAGCTGGAACGACACAAAAATGAGCAACAACAAGAAGAACAAGAGACTTACTAGCGCCACGGAATTCCCGACACTTGATTTGTGTTGTTTGCCCTTTTTTTGGGTCTTGAATCTTGAGAGAACCTTGAGAGGATGTTCCTAGGGTTCTAAGGTCTGAAAATAGTGAAAAGAAATGACTTAAAATGGGTTGGAGTCATCCTATATAGGTCCAAATATCTTAAACCGCCTTAGTGGGCCCCATAGAGAGGTGCTTGGCACAGTCTCGCGAAAACGTGAATATCTCTCTACTCCGAGATCGTATCGATGAACGGTTTAATGCGTTGGAAACTAGACTCATAGATATTTAATTTAGTTGGTAGATCACCCCGTAATTCCTTGTAAATTATGAGAAAATATTAGAAACATTTGACCTAATGTTTAAGTAAAATTATGAACCTAAGTTGCGACAACTTTTGTCGACTTTTGTTTCATAACTCGTTTGACTTCAAAACTTATGATACGGATATTATATGATTAAAATACCTTAATAAATGACCTCTTGAGTGTATTAAGCACCGCTAGATTACCTGAAAATACGAGTTACAACATCCTTGATTCGTTTAACTTCTAATACTGGTTAATCACCCTTATACACTCTTGTATCACTTAAGACCAATAGGATTGACTTCTTATCATCTCAAAGATAATTCCTTTTTGGATTTATGTTAACTAATATATGGCATGAACTAACACATGTGGATATGGGTTGTAACACCCTCCCCCCTTAGGAACATTCGTCCTCGAATGTAAGGGTTTATGGGGAGTTTAAATCATCGTGGATTCCAATGGAAATTTCCGATCAATTTTCCCCTATAAAATGGTCACTAGCAAAACTTGCAAGTAATTAAGCCCAACATATGGCTTCACAAGGCTACACAAAGCATTATGCGTATTTACATTATCTACATATCACCATTTTGTATTAAGGAGGAGTATTCTCAAATTATTGCTTACCTCATAGAGCCGTTTCACCTTCCAATGTATCCTGTCTTCCACCAGCATCCTTGTTATATTCATTCTGGAATAAGTAAGGGTATTTAGACTTCATCTCCTCTTCTGCTTCCCATGTCATTTCTTCCATATTTTTGTTCCTCCACAATACTTTGACGGAAGCTACATCTTTTGTTCTCAGCTTGCGGACTTGCCGATCTAATATCGCCACTGGCACTTCTTCATATGATAGGTCCTCTGTAACTTGTACATCTTTGATAGGGACGACTCGAGAAGGGTCTCCAATACATTTTCTCAACATAGATACATGGAATACCGGGTGGACAAATTCCAATTCGGATGGCAATTCTAACTCATAAGCAACCTGTCCAATCCGTCGAAGAATTTTATACGGCCCGATATACCTTGGACTCAGCTTACCTTTCTTCCCAAAACGCATAATACCCTTCATTGGTGAGATCCTCAGGAAAACCCAATCACCAACCTCAAACTCTAGATCACGACGTCGGACATCAGAATAAGATTTTTGCCTGCTTTGTGCCGTCCTCAATCGCTCCTGTATCACTTTCACCTTCTCAATAGCTTGGTGAATCAAATCTGGCCCATATAATTCTGTTTCACCGACTTCGAACCATCCAACTGGTGATCTACATCTCCTCCCGTATAGTGCCTCGTATGGGGCCATTTTAATACTGGAATGGTAGCTATTGTTATAGGCGAATTCTATGAGTGGAAGATGATCATCCCAATTCCCCTTAAAATCTAGAACACATGCTCGTAGCATATCTTCCAGTGTCTGAATGGTACGTTCAGCCTGTCCGTCAGTCTGCGGATGAAATGCAGTGCTGAGATTTACTTGTGTGCCTAAACCCTTCTGGAAAGACCTCCAAAAGTTAGCCGTAAATTGAGCTCCTCGGTCTGATATAATAGATATGGGCACACCATGAAGCCTAACAATCTCCTTGATATACAACTTCGCATAATCTTCAGCCGTGTAAGTTGTCTTCACTGGCAGAAAATGGGCACATTTTGTAAGTCGATCAATTATCACCCAGATGGAGTCAAACTTATGATAAGAGCGAGGTAATCCAATAATGAAGTCCATATTAATCACCTCCCACTTCCAGGTCGGAATCTCTATATTTTGAAGCAATCCACCGGGTTTCTGATGTTCTATCTTTACTTGTTGACAATTGGGACACTGGGCCACAAATTCTGCAATAGACTTCTTCATATTATCCCACCAATACTGCTCCTTGACATCATGATACATCTTTGTCGAGCCGGGATGGATGGAATATCGGGATTGATGAATCTCATTCATAATCTTCTCTCGCAACCCTGCCACATTAGGCACACACAATCGGCTCTGGTATCTCAGTGCCCCATCTTTTCCGATCCCAAAAGCCATACTTTTACACTGTTGAATGCTTTCTCTTAATCGTACTAAGATAGGATCTTCATATTGTCGTGCTTTTACCTCGGCTACCAAAGATGATTCTGATGTATTCTGTACAGTAACACCTCCGTCATCAGAGTCTAACAATCTGATTCTCATATTGGCTAGCTGATGAAGCTCTTTAATCAACCCCCATCTACCTGCCTCAATATGTACTAAGCTTCCCATTGATTTACGGCTGAGAGCGTCTGCCACAACATTGGCTTTACCGGGATGATACAATATCTCGACGTCGTAGTCTTTCAATAATTCAAGCCACCTACGCTGCCTCAAATTCAACTCTTTCTGCTTGAAGATGTATTGTAAACTCTTGTGATCTGTGTAGATGTCAACATGGACGCCGTATAAGTAGTGCCGCCATATCTTCAAAGCATATATTACTGCAGCCAATTCCAAATCATGGGTTGGATAATTCTTTTCATGCTTCTTCAATTGTCTTGATGCATAAGCAATCACATTCCCACGCTGCATCAATACGCACCCCAAACCTATACCTGAGGCATCACAATATACCACATAATCTTCTGTTCCTTCAGGAAGAGTGAGCACTGGTGCAGATGTCAATCGATTCTTCAGCTCCTGAAAACTACGTTCACAAGTGTCAGACCACTGGAATTTGGTAGCTTTTTGTGTTAACTTAGTCAATGGTGATGATATAGAGGAAAATCCTTCTACAAACCGCCTATAATATCCTGCTAGTCCTAGGAAGCTGCGGACTTCTGATGGTGTTGTAGGTCTCGGCCAATTCTTTACTGCATCGATCTTCTGAGTGTCGACACTAATACCCTCATCAGATATCACATGGCCAAGGAATGCTACTGAGTTCAGCCAGAATTCACATTTGGAGAGCTTAGCATATAACTTACGATCCTGAAGCGTCTGTAATACTATCCGCAAGTGGCCCGCATGTTCCGCCTCCGAACGAGAATACACTAGAATGTCATCAATGAATACAATCACGAACACATCAAGATAGGGCCTGAATATAGTATTCATGAGATCCATAAAAGCTGCTGGGGCATTTGTTAGCCCGAACGACATCACCAAGAACTCAAAGTGCCCATATCTTGTCCGGAAGGCCGTCTTTGGAATATCCTTCTCCCTAACCCTCACCTGATGATACCCTGAACGTAAATCAATCTTAGAGAAATACTTGGCACCCTGGAGTTGGTCAAACAGGTCATCAATTCTTGGAAGTGGATACTTGTTCTTTATAGTAGACTTATTCAACTGTCGATAGTCGATACACATCCGTAACGACCCGTCTTTCTTCCGCACGAATAGGACTGGTGCACCCCAAGGTGAAGTGCTAGGCCTAATAAAGCCCTTATCCAGCAAGTCCTTCAACTGCACCTTCAACTCTCGCAACTCTGCCGGGGCCATTCTGTATGGAGGAATAGAGATCGGTTGAGTGTCAGGCAACACATCAATGCTAAACTCAATCTCCCTTTCAGGAGGAAGGCCTGGGAGTTCATCTGGGAAAACATCTGGGAATTCGTTGACCACAGGGATTGATTGTAAAGTAGGCGGTTTCGCCTCCGCATCCCTAACGCGAACGAGATGATAAATGTAACCTTTTGAGATCATTTTCCTTGCCTTAAGATAGGAAATAAACCTACCTTTCGGTGTAGCAATGTTCCCTTTCCATTCAATGACGGGTTCACCCGGAAATTGGAACCTAACCATCTTCGTACGACAGTCAACATTTGCATAGCATGAGGCCAACCAGTCCATTCCCATTATCACATCAAAATCAACCATTTCTAACTCAAATAAATTTGCCGAGGTTTGACGACTACAAATCATCACAGTGCAACCTCTATATACCCTTCTAGCAATCACAGAATCTCCTATCGGAGTAGATACCGCGAGGGGTTTACTTATCAATTCAGGTTCAATGCCAAACTTATTAGCCACAAAGGGTGTAACATATGATAATGTAGATCCCGGATCAATCAACGCATATACATCATAAGAAAACACAGATATAATACCTGTAACAACATCTGGAGACGACTCGAGATCCTGTCGACCTACTAGAGCATAGGTTCGATTTTGAGCACCACTCGAACTCGGCACTGCACCTCTACCCCTACCACGACCTGTCGACTGCTGAAAACCCCGTGCTGGAGGTCGAACTGATGAGGAAGAACCAGACACAGATCCAGTCGGCTGAGCCATACCATCACCTCCTCTATTAGGACAATCCCGCATCATATGGCCAGGCTGCCCGCACGAATAGCATGCATCAGAACCTCGACGACACAGTCCAAAGTGGGCCTTGCCGCACTGATCACAATGTGGTGTTGGGGGTCTCATCTGACTAGTATCCCTGTGATGTTGCGAGCCAGATGCCCGCGAACTCTGACCTGGACCAGAATAGGATCGATCATATCGAGGCCTCTGAAACTGTGGAGGAGCACTAGCTACAGGTGGCGCCGAACTCCTCGAAAACTGTGGCCTGATGCGGCCTCTGAAGTCATCAGAATACCCTGCAAATCTCGCCCTCTTATGCTGGCCTCTATCCTGCTCCCTAACTGCCCTCTGCTGGCGCTTACGATCCTCTAGGGTCTGGGCATAAGCTTGAATACGGGAAATATCCATGCCCTCCACCAAGGAGGCTGTCGTACACTCATTTATTAGATGTGGTCCCAACCCATTCACGAACATATGCACCCTATCACTCATCTCGGCCACCATATGGGGAGCATACCTTGCCAAAGAATCAAACTGCATACTGTACTCTCGCACACTCATATTACCTTGTCTAAGGTTCAAGAACTTATCAGCTCTAGCTCGTCGTATCTCAACTGGCAAGTAGTGACGAAGAAAGGCCTCAGAAAATTCCTTCCACACAGCTGGAGGAGGGTTCGGACCCCTGGATCTCTCCCAACTATCATACCAGAGAACCGCTAAATCCCGTAACCGATAAGAAGCCAACTCTACTGCCTCTGTATCACTAACATGCATAACCCGAAGTGTACGATGAACCTGGTCAATAAAAGTCTGTGGGTCCTCCTTGGGGTCTGATCCGGTAAACACTGGAGGGTCTAAATTAATAAAATCACGAACTCTTGTACTAACTGGTTTCTCAGCAGCACCTGTATTCTGCCTCTGAGCCTGAGCAGCTACCAAGCTAGTCAATAACTGCAAAGCACTCCGCATATCCTGGTCTGGAGTGCCAGACGGAGGAACTGGAGGCGCTGGGTGCCTTCTAATATCCTCTGGAGGAGATGGAGTAGATGAGGTATGAGAGGGCATCTCACTTTGAGCCTCACTTTGTCCTGCTCTAACTTGGGGCACCTGACTGGTACCCTCTCCCGCTGCTGTATCAAGCCGTCTACTAATCGTTTGCTTCCTAGTCGAAGGCATCACTGAAAAAACAAGGTGAATATTAGAGACGAACACTTACGACTCAACTCTACGCACGATCTAGATTCAGGAAGAAGGTAACAACCCTAGATGTCATGTAGCCTCCTGATTATAAATGTGGCGCGCTACACATCCATAATCAAGACTCTACTAGACACGGCTCATAGACAACCCCTAGGACAGACTTGCTCTGATACCAAGTTTGTCACGACCCAAACTGAAGGGCCATGACTAGCACCCGACCACACTTGCCGAGCACCAACGTACATTTCATCTAACCTTCATTATTATCTTTTAGGGCTGACGAGATCAATATAAATGGTAGACCTAGATCATGGACAACCAGCAATAAAATATGACGGCATGAACATACATAGCAGGGGATGACCAGACAATCAAGAAACTACATATAAGGTATGAGCTACCACGCTACTATGAAAGACTATACAACAAAAACTAGCCGACAAGGCATACCAAACTATACATGAGCCGACACCTGTCTATGAGCCTCTAAAAGAACATAAGTGTTGCAACATAGCCGGAATAGGGCCCCGACATACCCATAATGTCTATAACAAAAATTGCATACCAAGACCAAGGCAAGTCCGGAGAAGGGATCTCGCCAATCACCGCTGAACTGGACAGTCTACTGTGGTGGGGGAGCTGCACCTGCCTGTCTATCAGGACCTGCAGCACGACATGCAGCGTCCACAAATAAAAGGACGTCAGTACGAATAAAGTACTGAGTATGTAAGGCAAGGAACCATAAATACGATCAGTAATGTAAGCAAGGATAGAGAATATACAACCTGTAACATCTTAGTACCTCTGAGGGCTACTTACATGAAATGCATGATACATATGTATAAATACATAAACCTTTAAAGCATTCGCCTCTGTGGGCATCATCATCATCATATCGTACCCGGCCATAATAGGCTCGGTAGAATCGTACCCGGCCACGTGGAGCTCGGTAAAACCCAACTGATCAGTGGTTGCACAATAGGTGCCGTACCCGGCCAACTATAGCGTGGCTCGGTAGAGTAAAATAGATACATATATATAATGCATGCTCGACTCATGGAATCACATTCTAAACCTTTCGGAGTGACGTAAGGTCGGTATCCTCTGTACGCGTTATTAGGACTAACTCTTCACTATGAACCTTATAAGAATCAGGAAGTACCAATAACATTGATAACATAAGAATAAGAGAAGCAACATTAACATCAATCGTTCCATAAGAGGGAAAACAATGTAAGTACTGCTAGCTTCTAAGAGTAGAGTATCTTTGGAAGCTCGTTCATTACATTATGTACAATCGGAGTCGTGCAAAAGAAGGAAAGGGATAGTCTCACATACCTTGTATATACTGCCCCAATCTCAAGCTATGCAATTGTCAAAACTCCTTAGTCTACAATAAGAGAAACGATACTATCGTTATCATTTAAGCATCATAACTATTATGTATCGACCACAACCTATTTTACGATGAAACGGACAACACCTCCCCTATATATATGACCTCACACCATTCAAAACAATCACCAAACAGCCCAAACAACATCAATAATAAACATATTGAGCCTCCTAAAATAGTCCACACACAGCCTAATCACTCCATACATACGACGACCACCGTAGTCGTGTCAAACAACCTGGAAATGTTACGAATAACTATCAGCCCATAACCCTACATATATATGGTGTTTCTCCACACCCTTCCTCCTCCAAAACTCCACAAGATAGTAGTAAAATACGCAGCCCAACAACAACGCAAAACAGTCCACAAAACAATAACATTACTACCAAGCCTTTCGATATATATCTCACAAGTTCTAGCTTCAATGGCTTAGCCGCAACTTGGATAATCTTAAATACATATAGAGTAAGAGGTTCCTTACCTTTATACAGAAAGAACAACTCCAATTTGACCTTAAATTTCCATGAAATATCCCTCCAATGCTGCCACAACAACAACAAAGCGAAACTAGCGATCAATTAGTGTTTTTCGGCACTAGAATCACTTTAGAAGGCTTGAAATCACCTAGGATTGATATTAAGAACATGAGGGAGTATTTACAGAACATAAACCCTTTAAAACCACCTCCCACACGAGCTGGAACGACACAAAAATGAGCAACAACAAGAAGAACAAGAGACTTACTAGCGCCACGGAATTCCCGACACTTGATTTGTGTTGTTTGCCCTTTTTTTGGGTCTTGAATCTTGAGAGAACCTTGAGAGGATGTTCCTAGGGTTCTAAGGTCTGAAAATAGTGAAAAGAAATGACTTAAAACGGGTTGGAGTCATCCTATATAGGTCCAAATATCTTAAACCGCCTTAGTGGGCCCCATAGAGAGGTGCTTGGCGCGGTCTCGCGAAAACGTGAATATCTCTCTACTCTGAGATCGTATCGATGAACGGTTTAATGAGTTGGAAACTAGACTCATAGATATTTAATTTGGTTGGTAGATCACCCCGTAATTCCTTGTAAATTATGAGAAAAGATTAGAAACATTTGACCTAATGTTTAAGTAAAATTATGAACCTAAGTTGCGACAACTTTTGTCGACTTTTGTTTCATAACTCGTTTGACTTCAAAACTTATGATACGGATATTATATGATTAAAATACCTTAATAAATGACCTCTTGAGTGTATTAAGCACCGCTAGATTACCTGAAAATACGAGTTACAACATCCTTGATTCGTTTAACTTCTAATACTGGTTAATCACCCTTATACACTCTTGTATCACTTAAGACCAATAGGATTGACTTCTTATCATCTCAAAGATAATTCCTTTTTGGATTTATGTTAACTAATATATGGCATGAACTAACACATGTGGATATGGGTTGTAACACTGAGGTACTTGAAGAAGGACCCTACTTTGGGTATATATTTCAGCAATGTAGATGGTCTTTCAGTTGCTCCCTATTGTGATTTTGATTGGGCATCCTGCCCTGATTCTAGAAGATCAGTATCTAGTTATGTTGTATTTTTGGGTGGCAGCCCTGTCAGCTGAAGATCACTCTTGTTCCTCAGATTTTGTCACAAGACTACTCTTAGCATTTGGTGTTTTTACTCTTGAAAATAGACTTAGGAACTTTTTCCTATCTTAAACATGCAATCCCACACGTTTTCTCTTTATCACAAGCATAAGGGTGTTGTATATTTATAGAACATGTGACAGCCCTTTGCCTTTACACTTGTCACACTTAGGATTAGACACGTGTCTCACACAACCCACTATTTTAGCCTAGTATAGTTGACATCCCCAACTACTAGGATCATGTAGATCATGCTAATATAATGGAAACATATCTATAAAAACGTTCTAGCAACTCCCTGCCATATTTGAACAAAGCCAACTACTGCCGATGTGCACAACATATGCCTTGTAACCGACATTGGCTTGGTCAAGCTGAAGCTTGATACCCATGTGCGTACCTTCGCTTGAATCAGGATCCAATGCCTTTCTCTTAGGTGCATTGCAGTTGCATTTAGACCATGCCACTGCCCACGCACATGGCCCTTTGTCGCGCCACAATGTCATGACAAGTCTGTCTTGCGTGCATGTCTTCGTTGCACTTAGCCTGCCATTGCCCACTTTATTTTGCCTTGTCTCGGCATCACTTCCCCATGCCTTAATGCCTTTGCTATGACCAAGTGTCACCCTCAGCCCACAATCTGCATCTCATTATCAAGTCTTTGCTAAGCTGCCTTGCCTCCCTCAATGCCTTGGCTATCACTTGCCCGTTTTGTTTTTTGCCTTGGTTCTAGATCATGCACCTTAGCTTGGAAACACTCATGCTGCCCTATGACAACACTCTTGTTGTCAAGTCAAGCTCAAAGAAGCATACCCCTAACAAACCACCCGCACCCTTTGAAACTCGACGTCCTCGTCGAGGTTAGCTCAATTTATGAGTCCTAAGGGGTTGAAATGCAATGCCCCTAGGCCTCCCTTCTCATCAACCATAATCGCATTTACCCCAACCACTTGTTTGTAACTAGTCATTGCCTCCAATGTATCCCTCTTATCCGCGGTAGTCATAGCATTCAACATTGCCTTCTTTAGGCAGTCCCTTGCTCGATGTGGACAATCACAAATGAAACAACTACTAAATTTACTGTCCTTCTCGTTGCTCTTTAAGTTCCAGCCTCTTGATTTCCCTTTTCCCTTGTCTTCATTAGCATTGTTATTCTGACATATCTTCCATTCATCTGCCTTGTCCTTCTTTCCATCGATGGACTTTGACGTAGATGTCTCTTCACCCAAATAAAAATCACCCAATGCATCTTGTAATAACCCGATCAGTTGTTTTGAGAATTTGCACTTTGCTCCGTAGATTACGGGCATGAGTAGCTCCGTATGATGTATTATGACTTATATGAATCGTCGATTTTGGTTTTCAGGTTATTCGGAATTGATTTTGGAAGAATGGTTCTCAATTAAGAAGCTTTAAATTTGAAAGAATTGTAAGTTTGACTTTTTAATAGTTGACCTCTAATTGGATTTTTGATGGTTCCTTTAGCTCCGTTGGGTGATTTTTGACTTAAGAGCGTGTCCGGATTATGATTGGAGGTCCGTAGTAGAATTAGGCTTGAAATGACAAAAGTTGAAATTTTGAAAAGTTTGATCGGGTGTGGACTTTTTGATATCGGGGTCGGATTCTGATTTTGGAAGTTGGAGCAGGTCCATAATGGAAAATGTGACTTGTTTGCAAAATTTGAGGTCAATCGGACGTGATTTGATAGGTTTCGGCATCGGTTGTAGAAGTTTCAAGTTTCAAAGTTCATTCATTTCGAGTTGAGGTGTGATTCGTCGTTTCTATGTTGTTATATATGTTTTGAGGCCTCGAGTAGGTTCGTATTATGTCATGGGACTTGTTGGGATGTTTGGATGTGGTCCCGAGGGTCTTGGCGTGTTTCGAGTTGATTTTGGGCTATTTTTTCCTTCATTTTTCACTGTTATGTTCAGCTGATATCTGGTGTCACATTTCTTCATCGCGTTCGCGTGGCAAGTGTTGCTAACACGTATGTATTTTGATGACATCAGCAATCATTCTTCGTGATCAAGTCTCGTATTCGTGAAGAGTTGGGGCAAGATCTTTTTTGCGTTTGCACAATGAGGCTGTGTTCGCATCGTGTTGAGCTGGGCAGCTGGGAATTTGGAATTTGTTATACGCTTTCGCGAAGCTTGGTCGCCTGTGTGCTTCGCGTTTGCATGAGTACGTTCGCGATCGCATAGAGTCGTTTGGAGGTAGTGTATTTTTGTTCATCTCGAACGCGATGGCTTTCCCGCGTTCGCATAAGAGGATGCTTGGGCAGATTATAAAGTACTCTATTTCGAGGGTTTTAGTTATTTTTACATTTTTGGAGCTAGAGAGCTCGGATTGAGGCGATTCTTGAAACAATTTTCATCATATGAATTGGGGTAAGTATTCTCTACTCGTTTTTGGTTATATTTCATGAATTATCTTCTATTTTAGCTTTTGGTTGATGAATTTTAAAGAGGAAATTGAGGGTTTGGTCCTAAAGTTTCATAATATGAATTTTTGAGTTTTGAACACCGATTTGGAGTCGGATTTGAGTGAAACTAGTATGGTTGGACTCGTAATTGAATGAGTTGTCGTATTTTCTTAGTTTTGTTGCGTTCCGAGGTGCGAGCCTAGATGTGATTTTTGGCTGGTTTTGGGTTTTGATTAAGGATTCGATCTTTATCATTTGGAATTATTTTCTTGCACTTTATTTGATATATTTGAGTTGCTTTTGGCTAGTTTTGATCCGCTCGGAGATCTCTACGCGCATGATGATATATTTGGAGCATAACTTGGCTTGCTCGGTAATGGAATTGGCTTGTTCGAGGTAAGTAACTCTTCTAAACTTAGCGCTGAGGGTATGAAACCCCGAATTACATGTTGTATGATTGGTATTGAGGTGACACACATGCTAGGTGACGAGCGTGTGGGCGTGCACCCTGTGAATTGTGACTCCATTGTTTCCATGGCACTATATAGTGGTCCTATTATGTTTAGGCTTTATGCAGATATTGTTGGGACCCATAATGATCGTTTCTTGCTGTCATCTCACTGATTTCATTGATATTTCGTACTCAGTCATATTCATACATCATATCATATCTCAGTACTCAGTTGTTATTTATCGATACATCATATCATTATTGTAGGGCTAGTTTCATGACATTGTGAGCTCATGAATGAGACTTGAGAGATTGATGACTGAGTGAGCCGAGAGCCTGATTATGAGTGATAGTTATGGGATCAGGTTGCACGCGACAACTGTTATATTGATTTTTATGATAGCATTTGGGCTGTAAGAGCCCCTCCGGAGTCTGTACACACCCCCAATGAGCGCGATTAATTATATTGAGGGATGAATCTTCCCTGTACATGGATCTTGTTCGAAGCATTATATACCTGGAGATGGATCTTCTTCAAGGGCTGGATCGGCCCTACTCAGTACTAAGTGACTGTTGGTCAATTGATGTATATATTTCGAGATGGATCTTCCCTGGGCCGGAATGTCCATATACGGTACTGAGTGATTGGGCACGATGAGAAAAAAGTGTGAGACAGTGAGATTGAGTACTCTAAGAGTGTGAGTACATGATTCATCTCTAAGATACATGGAATGGACATGCACACATGACATACATGCATAGAGATACATTTTTTCTCATGCTATATGGTATCACGTCATTCATGACTTCTCACACATATTAAAATATGAGCACAAAGAGATATTTTACACTTGCTATCTAGAAAGAAAAAAAATGAAACATCTTATTCATTGTTGAAAAGATTTTTGGGAAAAATCATAGTTTTCAAACTTACTTGTATTTCGATGATTTTGGTAAAGGATTTGAGTTTTTCACTGATATACTTGAAAAGCGAAACTATCTTTCGGAAAAACTATGAGAAAGTTGAGTATTTTATCTCTGAGTTGCTTCTTTAATTACTTGATTTACGTTGTATGAATTGTTGTTAGCTATTTGTGGTGGAACTGACCTTTGTTCCAACTCATCACTACTTTCAACCTAAGGTTAAATTTGTTACTATTTAGTATATGGGGTCAGTTGTACTCATACTTGCGTGCAAATGTTGACCGATGATATTGTTGTTATCCACGGGAGTTGGGATTGAAGATGTACCTGCGTTCCGATTGTAGCTGCCTCTTGTTTAGGGTAGCCTTAGATTTATAAAACTCCATTTATGTACTTTTCAAACAGATGATGTATTTACTTCATTTCAGCTTTGTAACCTCTATTCTTAGAAGCTCATGATTTGTTCTACCAGTCCTTGGGGAATGCATAAGATTCAGATAATTTCTTTTGTTTAATTGTCTTATTAAAGATTATTGGAATTGGATAGTTATTAGTTGGCTACCTAGCGGGTTGGGTTAGGTGCCATCACGACTAGTGGATTTTGGGTCGTGACACATCTTCCCCAGCCACAATACTTGCGATGTTTTGAATATTCTGCCTACACAACTCCAATTGTGCCCACAGTTACAGCCCACTCATGAAGTTGTGCAATTTGTCTTCTTCTGACATATTGCTTATAATCGGCATCAAAGAAATGAACTCTTTGACATATGCTCTCACTAATCCGGTTTGTCTCAACTTTTTCAATTTGTCCTTAGCAATCCAATACGTATTGCTAGGGAGGAATTGATCCTTCAACTTCTTTTTAAGCTACTCCCATGACTCAATCTTTGGCTTGCCCAGACTTTCATCTTCAACCACACAAGTGCCCCACCACAATTTAGCACTTTCACTCAAATACATGCTAGTCAAGATTACTTTTCCTTCTAGTCTTGCACATGAATATTATGAAAGTACTGCTTCATATCCCAAAAAAAATTCTCCAATTCACGTTCACTCCTTGCACCATCAAATGCCTTAGGTTCAGGAATTTTTACCTTGAGATGATCAGCACCACGTTGAGGGGCATCCTCGCCCACAGCATGTCGCAGTACCACTGTCTCACTTTTCAAATCCGCATTATCTTGGCTTAGCCTTGCCAATTCTACCTCAAGGTAGGCAAGCCTTATCATGAGGGTCTGAAATTCGTCACCTTTACGGACATTTCCAATCAATGCATCCAGTTTCGTTAGCCTTTCTCGCAGTTCGTTGGTACCACCAACCATGTTCTCGAACAAGACCACGAAATCAGCTACTACTCATCGTGTCTCCGTTATGAACCTACTTCGCTCTTATACCAGTTGTCACGGGGCAAATTTTTGTCCGTCAAAACCTTCCTGTGCGGTAGCCAAGCCTCACACCCAACTTCAACCTTCTCACAACACTTAGCCAAAATTACGACAACTTTGAACTTAGAATATTTTTATGCAGCTTTCAACGTAGTAAGTTTAGAAATAATTTAGGTAACGAATTGAAGTGAAGGCAATAGAGAACAAGAAGAGAAGGCACAATATTTAGGAAACTCTTTTCCCAACTTTGTATTTAATTCGAGCATACAAAGAAACTCAAACTCAAAGTACAATGCTGTGTACAAGAAGATCACTCTTGACCCTCATATTTTCTCACAAGATTGCTCTTAGCCTTTGGCGTTTTCACTCTTCAAAACAGACTTAGGAACTCTTTCCTAACTCAAACATGCACCCCACACGTATTTCTGTCTATCACAAGCATAAGGGTGTTGCACATTTATAAAACATGTGACAACCCTTTGCCTTTACACTTGTCACACTTAGGCTTAGTCGCTTGTCCTATACAACCCACCATGTTAACCTAGTTTAGTTGACATCCTCCAACTACTAGAATCATGTAGATCATGCTAATATAATGGAAACATGGTTACAAAAATGTTCTAGCAATTGCCTGCCAAATTTGAACAAAGCCAACTATTGCCCATGTGCACAGCATATGCCTTGTAACCGCCATTTACTTGGTCATACTAAAGCTTGTTACCCATGTGCGTGCCTTGTATTGAATCAGGCGCCAATGCCTTACTCTCAGTTGCATTGCAGCCGCATTTAGCCCATGTCACGAGGAAAATATTTTCCAAAACATTTAAGTTAACCAAACATGAGAAAGATTGGAACTTCTTACCAAACAAACCCAAAAAGTAAAAAGACACTTGGCGTGTATGACGTGTGTTACTTCATGAACCATAAACCATTCATGTGAAAGAACTTTAATACTCAAAACTCCAAATTTTTGCCATTTCCATAATCAATTCTCAGCTACATAACTTTCAATCTTCTAACTTAATCTGATTGAATTCTACATATTGGACAATCAAGAACCAAATCGACTGCCCCTCCAAATTCCAATAGCCACTGACAGTTTCTAATCTCTTTATTGAATTTAAGAAGATGGGTCGATCTGAATTTCTCAATCTTTATTAACCTGGTTTTAATTTTCATTAAATATTTAGTCTTTTTATATTCCCAGTTACAGTCTTGAATTTTCAACCGAAATGGTCTGTTTACATAGCTTAATTCCTCCAGCAGACACAAAATTAACCAGGGCTAAATTCAAGAATTCAACTGTCCCTTTTTTAAATTGAGGCGAATGAATCAGTTGCACAGGAGAAAGAACAACATGCCACCAAGTGATTGTCAACAGTCTCACTCTGCTATCATTGATGTAGTGATTTCAATTGCTGTAGTTGTTGCATGTAGGGTTTTATTATATCCTTACATAAATCTTTTGGTACATAAATAGTTGAATTTTATGGAGCATTCACTTATGTGGTGAAAGATGAAATTTTTAGAGCTCCAATGGTGTTTATTTGTCTAGGACTTAGCATTTTATTTGCAGCAATAGCTCTTTTAGCAATTACAGTATGTACAACAAGTAGAGGATGTGGGAAACCAGGTTGTCGTAGGCTTAAGAAAGCTGCTGAATTTGATATATAGTTAGACACAGGAGATTGTCTTAAGTCAAATTTTGCTTCAGCAAAAAAAGGTGTTAATAAGAAGGGAATGATCAAGTTACCTAGAGATCATTATCTAGAATTGGAAGCTGAACTTAAAAGAATGGCTCCACCTAATGGAAGAGCTATTCTTAATTTTGAGGCAGGTGCGGTTGCTCTGTAGGTACAATGGAAGTTCTTGGACCAACGAAGACTGGAAAGTTTAAGAAACAATGATAGGAAATATATTTTGGATACTGTAATAGTAATAGGAAATATCTTGCGAACTTATGTTTGTTGTTACTATTGTGTTCTCTTTGCTTGCAAATCAGGTTTAAAGAAATAGTGAGAAGTTTAGCAATCAGACTTCAGTGTGTAGTGTACTTTCTGAAGTTGTTTCAAAATTTTCATTGGATACTATTTGTCATCTCAGATGATCATAAATACTGCTGAAGTTACTTGGATCTGCTAGGTCCCTCAACTGATACAATTAGAGGTCGTTTGGTAGCTGGTTAGAAGAAAGGTTATTCATGTATAAGGGGTAACATAACTTAAACCATGTTTAGTTGACATTTTTCAATTATGCATAAATAATACATGTATAAGTTATGACTCAATCTGTGTATTATTTTATGCGGGGTAGAAGATGGAGTAACTAATACATGTATTAGTAATACATGAATAAAATACTGAAATGACAAATTTACCCCGATCACTTTACACATAAGGTTTCCTTAGATATATCAATCTGTATCAAACTTTTGGATAGCAAGAATGGACCTCACTGCTAGGCTCTTCCCCTTCTCAATCTATTAAGAGACAAAATCAGTAAATTGACATATATTTCTCTGATCTAGCGCCTACAGATTGTTCTCTCATTTAGGTAAGAAGTTTTTGAAACCCTAAACTTTTCTTTTCTTATTTCTTCTCCTTTTATTTTTTCCTCTTGTGAATCTGCTGAGAGACGAATTTCTGGAAGAAACTTTAATTTTTTCAATATTTTCTAGTAAAGTTTAAGTTTTGAGTACACCCAAATTTGATACGGGTTCTGTTTGTTTGTTAAAAGCAAAAAAAAATTCTTTCCAATAAAAGGGGGTTCTTGTATAATCAGTTTCTTTAGCTTCAGAAATTGCAAGATGAGAGCAACCTTGACTTTGTGTTTGAAGTATTGTTATTTCTTTGAAGATTTAGAAACATCGAAGGTCTAAAACATGATGATTAATTAAATAACAAAAAAATGATACTCTAATAAGGCTACTTTTGGTTGATAAGACTCCAGAAACATTTGTTTTTGTGTAGCAATTGTGAAATTTATATGTTTAGGAGAAGAAAATAAGAACTTGAAAAAAGTTTCTTTCATATACAATGTATGTTTCACTATATATGCTCAGTTTAACAATGATTTTGCATCTTTTAGTGCAAATAGGTGTTTATGGATCCTCAACAATTATGCGATGTCGAATGCTTTATCATCCTTGAGGAGATTGTGGTGCAATCTTATATTGTCCTTATTTGTCTTTTTATGGCTATTTACAGCATGTTCTTAAGAACACAAAGTAGAAATAAACGGGTTAGATATTGCATGAGCGCTAGAATTCCTAAAATCCTGTCTCATCTAAATTTTATTATCCGTGACAATGATACTGTATGTATTGATAAGCTTAGGATGGATAGAAGTGCCTTTCACATATTAGCTACCTTAGCCAAGGACGTTGGAGGGTTGACGGATAGTACAAATATGTCCAGTAGTGAAAAGTTAGCAATGTTTTTAAATATTTTGGCTCATCACAAGAAGAACAAGTCTATCAAGGTTGATTATATTAGATCAGGGTGGAGTGTAAGTCAAGCCTTCAATGAATGTTTAAGAGCTATTCTCAAACTAATTCCATTGTTAATTGTTAAACCTAAGCCGGTGCTAGAAGATGAGACTGATGACCGATGAAGATGGTTTAAGGTTGGTAAATTTCAGTCTAGCATTTGATTAACTATAGAAAGATTTAAATATTATTACTAAAGTATTTTATTGATAACTCTATTTTAGTATTTAGACTAATTTATTTTATAGGGTTGTCTAGGTGCGTTGGATGATACTTACATTCCCATTAGAGTTCCATCTCTACATAAATCAAGATACAGGACCCGGAAAAGAGATATAGCAACTAATGTATTGGGGGTTTGTGATAAAAATCTCAATTTTATCTATGTACTGCCTGGTTGGGAGGGATCGACTGCTGATGGTCGTGTACTGCGAGATGCAGTTGTACGAAGGAATGGTTTGAAAGTACCTAAGGGTATGCTATATACACACACCTATCTATTCCAATTAAGAAAATAGATTAATATTTCTAAGTAATTATATCCTTTTTTATACTTTTTAGGTAATCATTATTTATGCGACGGAGGATATACAAATGGAAATGATTTTCTTTCACCCTACCGAGGATATAGATACTGGCTAAAGGATTGGCAAGGTGACAATCCACCATCTCGATGCCGAGAGGATCTCTTTAATATGAAGCATGTTAGAACGCGTAATGTTATTGAAAGAGCATTTGGTATATTGAAAGGACGTTGGGGAAATCTTAGAAGTCCTTCATGGTACTCAGTTAATGTCCATAATAGAATTATTATTGCTTGTTGTTTGATACACAATTTCATTCGAAGAGAGATGAATGTCGACCCCTTAGACGTGGAAATGGAAAACCATATGGAGCATCAACATGAAAATGAAAATATTAATATTGTTGAACCATCTGATGAGTGGACCACTTGGAGGGATGCGTTAGCTAAATCTATGTGGAATGAAAGATCTGGAAATTAATCCTTGTAATTCTTAGATTACCTTTGTAAATAGTAGTAGCTTCATTATTCTGTGAAGAAAAATAGTGAATCTTTTTGTATGTCCCACATTATTGTTTGTGGAGACAAATAGTGAATCTTAATGTATCTTTGACAACATCTTTTTGAAGACAAGTAGTAAGTCATTATGTATGCCTCACATTATTTTTTGGCAAATAGTAAATCTTTATGTATTTTTATAGATTGAAATGACTAGTTTCACATCAACACCATCTAATGAAGCTTCAAAAAGGACAAGAAAAATAACACCTAAGCCTCGAAGGGTATGGACTCTAGAAGAGGAACTCACTTTTGTAGATTCATTAAAAGAATTGTGTACTAATGGTTGGAGAGGAGATAATGAAACTTTTAAGAACGGACATTTAATGGAGTTGGAACGCTACATGCATGCTCGTCATCCTAATTCCGGATTGAAATCTCAACATCGATTCTAAAAATAGAGCATGGAAGATGAGTTATTCAAGCATATCGTTACTAAAGAGTCGAAGTGGCTTTGGATTCCAATATAGCGATGGAACTATCTTAGTTGACTATCCAAAAGCTTGAGATGCCTTTATAAAGGTGAATTACATCTTTTTAAATCATGAGTGAAATATTGCTAGTTACTTATGCTTTTTCTTGGTAAATATGATCTATATATTTGGAATATTGCTAATTATTCTTGTATTTCTTTTTGTTTCATCAGATTGATCCACTTGCAAAGTCAATGAACTCGAAGAAATGGCCATTGTTTGCTGATTGGAAAGAGATATTTGGCAAGGATAGAGCAACTGGAGAGTTTGCTGAGGGTCCAGAAGATGCCTTTGAAGAAATAGAAAGAACTGAAGCTCAGAAAACTCCTAATGACATGTGTTAGGGATTTCCTCTCGTTGTGGTTGATAAAGATGATGATGGGGATGCTCCAGCCACAGGAGGAGATCAACCTGCTCAAGAGGAACCCAATATACCAACTGGAGCAGCACAAAGTCCATTTACTGATCAAGAGGAACCTAATATATCAACTGGAGCAGCACAAAGTTCATTCACCGGAACAACTCAGAGTGGTGAAACCCAACAAACTCAGAAACAAGGTAATAATTCTAAGGCATCATCTTCTAATGCTAATGAAAAAGGTAAATGCAAAAGAAGAAGAAGAACAATTGAGGATGAGAATGAGACTGTTCTTAAAGTTCTAGTGGATGTGATGAAACAATTTACTGAAAGTCATGATAAAAGAATGGGTGCTTTAATTGACAAGTTAGGGGAGCGTGACTTATCTGATATTTGTGGTAAGATCTTCTCTATCCTTGGATCCCCAACATTTGAGTTATACAACTCGGATCATCGAGTCAGGGCAACAATGGAAATTACTCAAGATGTAAAAAGAATGGAATTCTTTTTAAGCGTGGGTGAACTTGATCGTCAGACCATGGTGTGGATGATTATTAATGACAAGCTTTAAAGATTTCGATGGTTTTTTTTTTTGCTACTTTGTGATATCTAAATGTTGTATTTTGTTACCTCGTCAATATCCACAAATGTAAATATATGTGGATGTTCTAGCCTTAAAGTAGGTTATTTTTGTATAACAAATGCACATAGAAATTTGCTATATTTTGACGTTAGTGTTTTGTGAAGTAGCCAATAGTAATTTGGTATTATTTTCAGCTGGTGTTTACTTTGGTGGACAGAGTAGTTCTCCTTTGGGTTCTTTTTGTTGAATATATCTTTTATTAATTTGCTTATTGTTTGTCTTGGTTTTGGATGTTTGTCAAACTACAGGACATCAAACAGTAATATGATATAGTAATGGTGACAAAAAGTGCAATCCATTTTAAATTTTAATGTTGTTCAGTTGTAAAAGAAAAATTCTTCGGTAGCTGAGTGATTTAGATTTCTTATGTTTCTTTCTGAAGAGGGGATTAAAGTTCTACTGTCAACCTTGTTAGTTGGTGCATGATAATTATTGATTGTTTCTTGTTTATTCTTTGTTCTTCCAAATTGTGTTGTGATTTATAGGATTTTGTTTCTACATCCTACCTCCTTGCTATAACTGTATATGTAGGGGTAGAGCCATAAGGTGAGGTTCAGGTTCGGCCAAACAGAGGAACTTTAGTCCAAATCGAGTAAGTTCAGTCTGAGTTGGTTCACTTTGGTAGTCACTCTACTATGTGCCCAGTTTCATTAATTTAACGATATGGATTGTGTAAGTTGCGAATATAAATAATAGAATACTAGTCTTGTCTAAATTGTTGCATCATATGACTTTTGATAGTGTAAATTGCATTTTACGGATTTAATTCCATTGCTTTCACTTGCCAACTATATACCTTGTCTTGTCTCCTTTTTAAAGAACAAACTACCAAAATCAAACTAGAGAAGCCACTAGAAAATGAAAATACCAAAACTAAGAAGTGAAAATCAAATATGTCTAAACTTCACATAGTTCAGTAGTATGACGAAAAAGTGAAAGTAACAACCAAAGTTCCTAACTAAATTGTTGCCTAAATGAATGGAAAGAGAGAAAAAACAATGCAAAAGAAGGCCAGGGGTATAGTTGTAAACAAGCATTTTACTTTAAAATTTATATAAAGTATATCAATTTCTAATACAACAAACCAAACATTCAGAAAAATAATCTCTGCATAACTAATACCCGCATAACTAATCCTTGCATTACTTATCCCTGCATAACTAATCCCTGCATAACTAATACCTGCATAACTAATACGTGTATAACTAATACCTGCATAACTCTAACCGTCAACCAAACGACCTCTTAGGGAATGAGGGAAATTTTCTATGCGTACATAATTGATGATCTTTCGTTGAAGTCCTAATTTCTCATAGTGGAAGTTTAGCTCAATTGTTTCAACATATCTAGTACAGTTGATTGTGTCGTGAAAATTCTATTAAAGCTTGGAAAACAAACTGTTTACCTTGAAAATGGTAACTGCAATTATATTTGATTTTATGGTTCTAAAAATACGTGATTTATCTTGACGCTAGTTGTTAGGCAATAGATGTTAAGTGTGAGTAAAGAAAATAAGAAATACAAACCAATAGGATTCCAAGGCTGGACCTCGAGCTAGCTGGAACAGGGCCTCGAGGTCTAGACGAGGCTAATAGCTATGAACGATCGATGAAGATCAATGACAATGATGACCTTTTATGACTAATAATGAGCAATAAACGAAGAACAATAAATGAACAATGAAAGAATAAGCAATAAATGTAGAGAACAATAATATTAGTAAAGAGAGCAGAGAGTGTTGTATTTTATTCAATGTGTTGCGTAATAAAAAATCGTCCCCCCATTTTACAAGGTGATAAGGATCCCCCTTATATAGGAGGGGAGATCCTTATATAGTACATGTCTAATCATGATGGGAAAATTCTATTGGTACAACTATATAACGGTTCAATGTGGATCTAGTACTATTCTTTGCAGACTCTGTCAGTCCTCATCATGTGCCCTCAGGGGTCTTCCGTCTTTTCCTAACGGTCGTCGATTTCCACGATGCCTTAAGGTGCGTCATAACGAGTCTTCGATGTGACCTGCCGAGGTGAGTGCTTTGAGGATGAGCCTTGGGTTGTGTGTTGATCCTACCGAGGCCGGGCTTTAAGACACCGTGGAAACCGTAAAATCGGCCTTCCCCGATTTTAACCGCATACAGATAGTCCCCACGTTCCTTGAAATAAAATAACAAGGAACTATTTGAATTTTTCAATTCTTTAATGCATCCATCAATATGTTAGTTACACTACGTGATCGGTTGATGTGACAAAAAGAGACGTTCAAAAGCCACGTTCACATGGTTCCCGAAAAGCCTCGAACTGATTACGACGGTTGGCCGCCCGTTAGGTTTCCCCAGTGCGCAATACTGGTCTTTATAAATACCTCAATCGTTTACTCATTTTTCTTTATCATACCTTTGAACTTTCAACAGCTTTCCTCACTTCTTTCATGCGCTTGTTTGTTGCCTAGTTTTTCTATTTTCCTTTGAAATCTTTCAGTAGAGATGGCGAAGACCTCTAGAACTGTCCCTCAAGGTGATGAAGCTTCTTCATCTTCACGCTCATCTAAGGTCAAAATCATAACGCCCCTAGTCTTGAAGAATGCACGCTTGGATTTTGTTAGACATCCTCCGATTTTTCAGTTGACAAGCCTTCTTCAAAATCGGAGCGGTGCGAACCCATATCCCGACTGATCACTGATATTGGGAGGGTGAAAACTAACTACCGCTGGGGAGAGGCGGTGCAAGTGGAGGTGCCCTATCAGAAGGAAGATATAACTACACACAAACCTGGTTTCCTTAGTGTATATACATATCCTTTTACCTTGGGTCCGATAGAACTATCCTCGTCATCGATAGAGCCCGTAATCCTTGATTTCTATGGAAAATACTGGGTGATGCTCGGCCAAATTCATCCATAATTTTGGCGTGTTGTCTACATGATTAGGCATTTTATAAACATGGCCGAGGGGATACCTTTTACCCTTGATTATCTGGTTAGAATGTATAACCCCCGGCTGTATCGAGGCGGCTTGATTAAGCTTCAACGTCAGGCTCCGAAGGCTTTCTTCGCCTATACCGACGAAGGTAAAGATAAATGATGGATGAGTCCTTTTGTCCGAGTTAGGACTTTGGATCTAATTCCTGTTGAAAGGATGCCATTCCCCAAGGAATGGAACATGAACCATGCGTGAATACTTCGATTAGGTACTTTTTCTTTTCTTTGGACCGTTTTCCCTCTAGAACTAACTTCCTTTATTGCTACAGCTGCAGAGTGGTACCCTGGTGCAGTGAAGGATCTTTCGGGCTTGGTTCGCTAGCTCGATTCGACTTACGCATATGTTAAGCGCATATGGCGTGATCTGGCCAAGGGCCGATGGGAAGCTAAAAACCACGGTGAGGTTTCTCCTCGGCCGTACTTGAAATCGTCTTAGAAGGTACTCCTTAACCGTATTCTTAACTTTCGTAACTGCATTTCGCATTTTTGCAGGCCTGGGAGAGGCTTCTTTGATGAAGGAAGGTTCCTCCGGGGAGGCGAATATTTCAAGTCTTGCCAAGGAGAAGAAGAGAAAAAGAAAATCGCCAACTAAATCCACGAAATCGAAGAAGGCAAAAGTTCAAAAGCCCGAGGTTGATTTAGCGGCCATAACTTTGGAAGCAGCAGAGAGCCCCCGAGTTGAGGGCGGAGAGAAAGATGACTCCATGCTAGCGCCCAGGGAAGGAGAAAGCATGAGCGCTTCGGATCTTTCTGAGCCAATGACTATTGAGGCGTCGACAGATAAATTAAAAGTTGCAGATGTTATCCCATCTGGATCCGATAAGGCTCTCGAGGATGGGTCAGACGATGTTCCTGGGTCGTTTGATGGTCAAAATATTTCTCGAGCTGAGGGGCATTTGGTAGATGAGTAAAGGGAGCCTAGCTCTAAAGTTCCCCGGAGGCAAGGGAAAGCCACGATCGATCCAGCTGGATTTATCAATGTTGGTGACTCCCCACCGGGCCCGACACTCCCTCTGAGAGGGATTCGAGACGCCGACAATAAAGAAATTTCCGATGCATGGGCATCCCTCGGGGGAAATAACTTGTTTGAAGGACTCTATACTGGGGTCGGAGAAAGCCCCGATCTTAACGCCTTGCTCATTTTTTAGGAAGATGAGAGGCTCTGCAAACAGGTAATCATTCGTCGACTATGCTCTGAGCTCTGACCTCGTCTTCCTAATTTTGTTCTTTTATGCTTTCAGGTGATAGTGTTTTACAATCAGGCCTTTGCTAAGTCCCAGGCCGAGCTGGCCCACCATGAGGAAGAGTGCAGGAGGCTCTCATCAGAGGTTGACAAGTTCAGAGCTCTTTCTACCAATAAGGAGGAAGAACTTTGCGACATTCGGGCTCGTTTGGAGATGATGTCTCAAGAGCGGACCGATCTTGCCAAGTAGGTAATACAGTCTTCGCATGTCTCTATTTTTGCACTTCCCCAACTTTAGCGTTTAACACCTAAGGTGGATTTTTGTAGCTTGAGAAGAAATATGCCCTGATGGAAGAGGGGCTCAGAGCCAAGGATGCTGAGATTCTCGATCTTAGGCAGCATGTGGATGAGATGGACTCCGAGAGAGATACCCTCTAAGTATACGGATCTCCATGCTGAATCGGTTGCTGCGCTATCCTCAGCCAAGTGTGGGGCCGAAGCGCTCATGGCCACGTACCAGAAACATGTCGCTGCTGCAAATGCTCGGGCTAGGAAGGTTTTTGAGGATGCCGAGTTTGAACTGGCTCGAGCTTGGAAGCGTGCCCGGTAAGAGTCTCAGAAGCAAGCTCTCGAGGATATATATGCAGGGGACATTGATTTTGCTGCTGAGATCGAGAAGGTGAAGGCCTTAATGGAAGAGTTGGCGGCCTCACTTACTTCTGATGAGGATTCAACTAGTGGCTCGGAGAGTGGCAGAGATGAAGGAGAAGTCCCCGAGGGGGAAGAAGCCATTGATGACCAGGGTGCTGAGGGTCGAGCAGTTAAGGACATAGCTCTTGAGGGAACTCCATTCGACCAAGTGACTCTGGCCGAGAATTAGGCTTTCTTTTTGCTCTTGTGTATGGTTCCCTCGTGGGCTTTGTAAACATCTTTCTTCAATATAAGAATTTCTTAATTTTGCCTTCGATTTGTGCTGAGCCCCATTCTGCCTTCTTTTGCAAAGACTCCTAATGTATGACTCTAACGATTAGTCCGAACACTAGGCCCGGAACAACACAAACCCTTAGGTTATTAATTGATTGATACGATGCTTCTTAAAGTCCTTTATTACCTTTCTGGCTAAGCTTGGATCGATTAGATGTGAGCTTAGGTCATTGGGACATTTGAGTCCGAATTGGGTGGGAGATGGATCTCGTTGATAGTTCTTGATTAAGAGTTTTCTCGAAATATCCTTTGGGCTTCACTGCCGGGGGTGTTCATTTGATCATGTAAAAATAAGGATAGCCTTTAGGCTTTCACAAATAGTCCCCGAGCAGGGACTTACTCGAACTCGGGCAACCTTAGGGCTTAATAGTCGAGCAAGCGTTCGCTCGTACTTGAATAAGGATATCCCCAGGGCATTATGAATAGTCCCCGGGTGAGAACTGGCTCAAATTCTGGTAGCCATTGGGCTCAATAGTCGAGAGAGGGTTCGCTCGAACTCGAAGTAAAGGTAGCCTTGGGGCTTTATAAATAGTCCCTGAGTGAGAACTAGCTCAAATGCGAGTAGACCATGGGCTTAATAGTCGAGTGAGCGTTTGTTTGAACTCGAAGTAAAGATAGCCTTGAGGCTTTATGAGTAGTCCCTGAGTGAAAACTGGCTCAAACTCAGGTAGCCCTTGGGCATTAATAAACGAGCAAGCGTTCGCTCGAACTCGAAGTAAAGATAGCCTTGAGTCTTTATGAGTAGTCCCTGAGTGAGAACTGGCTCGAACTCGAGTATCTCTTAGGCTTTAATAGTCGAGCGAGCGTTCGCTCGAACTCGAAGTAAAGATAGCCTGGAGGCTTTATAGGCTGGCCCTTAGACGCTTTTTAGATTGGGTCAATGCGACCTCTGATATGGCTATAGTTTTCCCCATTTCGGCTGAAGTTTTGATTATGACTTGGCATGTTTTTGTTTGTCCGATTCTTCGACGGCTCAAATAAGAACCTCGATTATGAATCGATATATGACGATAATTAAGTACCTCGAGAGGTTCCCATGAAGGCTGATTTTTCGAAGCCTTTTGTTGAAGGCTAATTGTCTCGAAGCCTTGTCATTGTTTGGAGCTGATATGATCGAAGCTCTTTTGCTTATGCAAGGGTAGCCTGATTAACCAGTTCTTTTCGAAGTATTTTTGAAGTATTTAGATTCCTTCAGTTTTACGGCGACAGTCGGACGTCTCCGAGCCGCGTTAGTTTGGCTGGAGCCTTTTGATATGGCCATAGTCGATAGTCCCCGGGTGAGATAACAACGACATCTATATCGAGGGTATGCCTTTTTAGGCGTCTTATAAATTCGATATATAGCCTTGGTCTTAATATCAGGGTTATGCCTTTTTAAGGTCTTATAAGTTTGGTATGCCTTGCTGAGGTCTTACAAATTTAGGGTTGCCTTAATGAGGGCTTACGAGCTTGAAGTTGCTTGATCGAGGTCTTACGAATTCGAGTTTTTGATGGCTCGATAAGCTAACTACTGATGACAGTCCCCAAGTGTTTGAGAATTTTTTGGCGTGTGAGCCGTTTTGGGTGAAAGTATTGAATTTCTTTGAGTGTTTTGATAAGCAAAAGAGGCTTCCTCAATTATTTGATGTATGCGTACACGTTTTTTGCCTTTGGAGGCCCGGTTGTTCTACATGGACACGGTTCATTTGACCGTTTGTCCTACTACATCATTCGCCTATCGAGGTCCTCCTAGGCGTAGTTTGAGTTCTTTGAAAAGGCGACCTCCCGGGGTGATGCCCCCTAGTATTTGAGGTTGATCGAAGAGAAGCCTCGAGTACTTGATGAGTTATCCTTGAGTAGCATATGGATGTTGCCTCATTAAAAACCTCTCCGGTAAAACCCGTTCGGGACAAAATCCAGTTTAAGGAAAAAAGAGCGTAGTGCATGCTTTAAAAACCCAAGTTTTTCGAGCCGAAGGATTCTTCGGCGTCTTTTGTAGAACACTTGTAAGAAATTGGTGTGAGTCATAGAGTGAAAAAAGGGAAGGGGATTATACCTTAGAAATAATAGCGTTTGAGCATTGATATATTCCAATTGCTTGGGAGTTATACTCCTTCCATGGTACCAAGTTTGTAGGACCCCTTGCCCACAATACCGAGGACGCGGTAAGGTCCTTCCCAGCTTAGGCCTAACTTCCCTTCATTTGGGTTTCGAGTGTTGAGGGTGACTTTCCTTAGGACTAAGTCACCGACCCCGAAGTATCAAAGGTTTGTTCTCCTGTTATAATATCTCTCGATCCTCTGTTTTTGGGCGTCCATTGGGACTAGTGCAGCCTCTCGCCTTTCATCTAGTAGTTCGAGGGCTATAGTCATGGCCTCGTTGTTTGAGTCCTTAGTGGCATGCCGAAATCTAGCACTTGGCTCTCTGACCTCGACCGGTATCAGAGCCTCGGACCTGTATACCAAAGAGAAAGGTGTTTCTCCTATGCTGAACTTTGAGGTTGTTCGGTACGCCCATAGCACTTTGGGCAATACCTCTTTCCATTTTCCTTTCGCATTCTCTAGCTTATTTTTTAAGTTTTGGATGATGGTCTTGTTTGTGGAATCGGCCTGTACATTCGCACACAGGTGATAGGGCGTTGACAGGATTCTCTTGATCTTATGATCCTCGAGTTCCGTCACCTTGTTGCCTATGAATTGCTTCCCATTATCACATGCAATCTCGGAAAGGATCCCGAATCGGCATATGATGTGATCCCAGATGAAGTTGATGACTTCTTTTTCTCTTGTTTTCTCAAAGGCCTGTGCTTCCACCCATTTCTAGAAATAGTTAGTCATAAATAGAATAAATCTGGCTTTACCTGGTGCCGTTGGTAAGGGGCCGACGATGTCCATTCCCCATTTCATGAACGGCCATAGTGATAAGACTGAATGTAGCTGTTCACCAGGTTGGTGAATCAATGTCGCAAACCTTTAGCATTTGTCACATCTTCGAACGAATTCTTTGATGTCCCTCTCCATGTTGTCCCAATAGTAGCCTGCCCTGATCACCTTTCAAACAAAAGAATCGGTGCCGAAATGATTCCTACAAGTGCCCTCGTGGATTTCTTGAAGCACATAATCGGTACCTCCCGGCCCCAAACATACTGCTAGAGGTCCGTCGAAGGTCCTTCTATATAGTGTCCCACTCTCTTCGAGTGAAAATCGAGCTGCTTTGGTTCGGAGGGCCCTCGACTCTTTTGGATCTGTGGGCAACTTCCCGCTTTTCAAATAGTCGATATATTTATTCCTCCAATCCCATGTTAGACTTGTTGAGTTGATCTCGGCATGGCCTTCTTCGATCACTGATTTGGACAATTGAACAACAACCCCTGGGAGTACGTCATCTTCTTCAACGGACGAACCCAGGTTCGCGAGTGCATCGACCTCACTGTTTTGATCTCGGGGAATGTGTATCAGAGTACACTCTTTGAAACAATGCAATATGACCTGATGTTTGTCTAGGTATCTCTGCATCCTTTATTCTCGAACCTCGAAGCTCCCATTCACTTGGTTAACCACTAAGAGGGAGTCACATTTTGCTTTGATGACTTATGCTCCTAGGCTCTTTTCCAGCTCGAGACCTGCAATCATAGCCTCATATTTGGCCTCGTTGTTAGTGAATTTTAGAGTTTTTATAGATTGTCTAATCATGCCGCCAATAGGAGGTTTCAGAATGATGTCGAGCCCGGACCTTTTTACGTTCGAGGCACCGTCGGTAAAGAGGGTCCACACCCCCGATGATGTGCCCGTTTCTAGCAAAAGTTCCTTTTGTACCTCGGGTACGAGGGCGGGCATAAAATTAGCCACGAAGTCCGCCAAAATTTGGGACCTTAAAATCAACCATCCCCGATTTTGACCGCATACACTCACATTTAGCATCTATTACCTAATCACTAGCATCAAGATAAATCACGTATTTTTAGAGCCATAAAATCAAATATATTTGTAGTTACCATTTTCCTGGTAAATAGTTTGGTGCCCACCGTGGGGCTAAAAATAATAGTGATTGTTTTGGTGCTGGTTTTCTGAAAACACAAGTTACTCTTCACTCTTTTCTTGTCCAAGGATCTTTGATTTCAGACCAAAATGCCAAACTCAACAAATGCACATGAAAATAACGGTGTTGGGCTTCATGTAAAGAACGGACCAGAAGAACCTTAACACATTATTCACATGATCATTGGAGGAACCGATATCCCACAGGGACCCATGTCTAAACGGGCTAGAGTGTCCATCGTAGCAGAAAGACAAACTCGGAGCTGTATACCTGAGGACGCCCTTATATTTAGAGAAGAAGACATCAAGGCGTTACCACAACCACATGATGATGCGTTGATAATCTCTTTTATTTGGAATAACGTTCAAATCAAATGTGTGCTCGTGGATCTAGGTAGCTCGGCCAACATAATCAGATCGAAGGTGGTGGAACAGCTAGGATTGCTCGACCAAATCGCGCCCACCTCTCGAATCCTCAATGGATTCAACATGGTAAGCGAGACAACGAAAGGGGAAGTCACCCTCCTAGTCACCGTGCCCGGTACAGTTCAGGACACCAAGTTTCATATCATCGAAGGTGACATGGGGTGGAAGATCGTGGATACACAAATGAGGGCGGTACCATCAACTCTTCACCATATGATGAAATTGCCAACGAAAGATGGTATAAAATAGTGTACGGAGAACAACGTACAGTAAAGGAGATGTTTGCGGTAAACGACATGGCACCCATATCGACTCTCCCCATCCAGGACGAGTCAGGAAGCGAGCCGACCCCCGAGGAACAGGTAGTTTATGAGCATTCAAAAAAAGACAACAAAGAAGAATTTCTCACTCCTCGGACTTTCATTGCCCCCGAAGAATCGGATGCAACGAAATCAACGGTCAAATAACTCGAACAAGCCATCTTAGTCAAGCATCTTCCAGATCGAAAGGTATACTTGGGAACGGGATTGACCCCCGAACTCAGAAAAAACTCATCCAATTCCTTGTTGACAATGTTGATTGCTTTGCTTGGTCCCATCTAGACATGATAGGGATCCCGTCGGAAATAGCCACCTATCGACTAAGATTGATCCCAGGTTCAAACTAGTGAAGCAAAAAAGGAGGACCACAATCCGAGATAAAACACGCATTCATCAAAGACGAAGTAACAAAACTCCTCAAAATAGGATCGATTAGGGAGGTAAAATACCCCAAATGGTTGGCTAATGAAGTAGTGGTCCCCAAAAAAGGAAATAAATTAAGAATGTGCATAGATTATAAAGACCTGAATAAAGCGTGCGTCAAAGACTCATTCCATTTCCCAACATCGATCGCTTGATTGATGCCATGGCCGGCCACGAGATCCTCACTTTTCTCGATGCCTATTCCGGGTATAATCAAATTCAAATGAACCCGGAAGACATGGAAAAGACTTCGTTCATCACGAAGTATGGTACATACTACTATAACTAAATGCCCTTCAGACTAAAAAATGCAGGAGCTACGTACCAACGCCTAGTTAATAAGATTTTCGGGCATCAAATAGGCCAATTTATAGAAGTTTACATTTATGACATGCTAGTTAAGTCCTTGCACACAGATGACCATTTTACTCATTTGCAGGAAACGTTCGATATCCTTAGGAGTTACAACATGAAGCTCAACCCCGAGAAATGTGCCTTCAGAGTAGGATCGGGCAAATTTTTAGGCTTCATGGTGTCGAATAGGGGGATCGAAATTAACCCTGACAAGATTAAGGCCATTAAAGAAATCACAATGGTGTACAATGTAAAGGTCGTACATCAATTAACCGATCGAATAGAGGCCTTAAGTCGATTCATCTCAAGGTCATCAGATCGGAGTCATCATTTTTTCTCCTTGCTCAAAAAGAAAAGCAACTTTGAATGGACTCCGGAGTGCTAGCATGTTTTAGAGGAGCTAAAGCGTTATCTCTCGAGCCCGTCTTTGCTCCACACCCCAAAATAAGTTAAAACGTTGTACTTATATCTAGCCGTATCTCAAGTAGCGATAAGCAGTGTGTTGGTTTAGGAAGAGCAAGGTATGCAATTCCCATTTTATTACGTAAGTCAGACTTTGAGAGATACTAAAACCCGGTATCCCCACTTAGAAAAATTAGCTCTTGCATTAATAAGTGCATCTCGAAAATTAAAACCTTACTTTCAATGTCATCGTATATGTGTTTTAACGACATAACCTCTTCGAAACATCTTGCACAAGCCTGAACTATCGGGCAGATTGGCCAAATGGGCCATCGAGCTCGGACGATATGATATCGAGTATCAACCTCGAACAGCTATCAAGTCCTAAATTTTAGCGGACTTCGTGGCTAATTTTACGCCCGCCCTCGTGCCCGAGGTAGAAAAGGAACTTTTGCTAGAAATGGGCACATCATCAGGGGTATGGACCCTCTTCACCGATGGTGCCTCGAATGTAAAAAGGTCCGGGCTCGGCATCGTTCTGAAACCTCCTGCTGGCGGCATGATTAGACAATCTATAAAAACTCCGAAATTCACTAACAACGAGGCCGAGTATGAGGCTATGATTGCAGGTCTCGAGCTGGCCAAGAGCCTAGGAGTAGAAGTAATTGAAACAAAATGCGACTCCCTCCTGGTAGTTAACCAAGTGAATGGGAGATTTAAGGTTCGAGAAGACAGGATGCACAGATACCTAGACAAACTTCAGGTCATATTGCATCGTTTCAAAGAGTGGACTCTGATCCATATTTCCCAAGATCAGAACAGTGAGGCCGATGCACTCCCGAACCTGGGGTCGTCCATCGAAGAATATGACGTACTCCAGGGGCTGTTGTTCAATTGTCCAAATCAGTGATCGAAGAAGGCCATGCCGAGATAAACTCAACAAGTCCAACATGAGATTGGAGGAATAAATATATTGACTATTTGAAAAGCGAGAAGTTGCCCATAGATCCAAAAGAGTCGAGGGCCCTTCGAGCCAATGCAGCTTGATTTTCACTCGATGAGAATGGAACACTATATAGAAGGACCTTCGACGGACCTCTATCAGTATGCTTGGGGCCGGGAGATACCGATTATGTGCTTCGAGAAATCTACGAGGGCACTTGTGGGAATAATTCCGGTGCCGATTCTTTAGTTTGAAAGGTGATCAGGGCAAGCTACTACTGGGACAGCATGAAGAAGGACATCAAAGAATTCGTTCGAAGATGTGACAAATGCCAAAGGTTTGTGCCAATGATTCACCAACCTAGTGAATAGCTACATTCAGTCTTATCACCATGGCCGTTCATGACATCGTCGATCCCTTACCAAAGGCGCCAGGTAAAGCTAGATTATTCTATTTATGACTGACTATTCTCGAAATGGATGGACGCACATGCCTTTGAGAAGATAAGAGAAAAAAAGTCATCAACTTCATCTGGGATCACATCATATGCCGATTGGGGATCCCTTCCGAGATTGCATGTGATAATGGGAAGCAGTTCATAGGCAACAAGGTGACAGACTTCCTCGAGGATCATAAGATCAAGAGAATCCTGTCAACGCCCTATCACCCGAGTGCGAATGGACAGGCCGAGTCCACAAACAAAACCAACATCCAAAACTTGAAAAAGAAGTTAGAGAATGTAAAGGGAAAATGGAGAGAGGTATTACCCGAAATGCTATGGGCGTACCAAACAACCTTGAAGTCGAGAATAGGAGAAACACCGTTCTCTTTGGTATACAGGTCCGAGGCTCTAATACTTGTCGAGGTCGGAGAGCCGAGTGCCAGATTTCAGCATGCCACTAAGGACTCGAACAACGAGGGCATGACTATAGCCCTCGAACTACTATATGAAAGGCGAGAGGCCGCACTAGTCCGAATGGCCGCCCAAAAATAGAGGATCGAGAGATATTATAACAGGAGAACAGTCCTCCGATACTTCGGGGTCGGTGACTTAGTCCTAAGGAAAGTCACCCTCAATACTCAAAACCCAAATGAAGGGAAGCTAGGCCCGAGCTGAGAAGGACCTTACCGCATCCTCGGTGTAGTGGGCAAGAGGTACTACAAACTTGGCACCATGGAAGGCGTACAACTCCCAAGCAATTGGAATATATCAATGCTCAAACGCTATTATTGCTAAGGTATAATACCCTCCCCTTTTTCCACTCTATGACTCACACCGATTTCTTACAAGTGTTCGACGAAAGACGCCAAAGCATCCTTCGGCTCGAAGACCTTGGGTTTTTAAAGCATGCGCTGCGCTCTTTTTCCCTTAGACCGTATTTTGCCTTTTCAACGAACTCAATCTACGCCTAGGACCCCGATAGGAGAATGATGTAGTGGGTCAAACGGTCAAATAAACCGTGTCCATATAGATAATCGGGCCTCCGAAAGCAAAAAAACATGTAAGCATACATCAAATAATGGAGGAAGCCTTTTTTGCTTATCAAAACACTCGAAGAAAATCAATGCTTTCATGCAAACGGGGTCTGTCATCAGCAGTCCGCTCATCGAGCCATCGAAAAATCGAATTCATAAGACCTCGATCAGGCAACTTCGAGCTCGTAATCCCTCAGTGAGGCAACCCCAAATCTGTAAAACCTCAGCAAGGCATGCCAAACTTATAAGACCTTAAAAGGGCATAACACCAATATTAAGACCAAGGCTATATATCGAACTTGTAAGACCCTTAAAAAGGCATACCCTCGATATAGACGTCGAGGTTATCTCACCCGGGGAGTATCGACTGCGGTCATATCAAAAGGCTCTAGCCAAACTAACGCTGCTCGAAGACGTCCAACTGCCGCCGTAAAACTAAAGGCCTCTAAATACTTCGAAAAGAACTGGTTAATCAGGCTACCCCCGGCATAAGCAAAAGAGCTTCGATCATATCAGCTCCAAACAATGACAAGGCTTCGAGACAATCAACCTTCAGCAAAAGGCTTCAAAAAATCAGCCTTCATGAGAACCTCCCGAGGTACTCGATTATCATCGCATATCGATTCATAATCGAGGTTCTTATTTGAGCCGTCGAAGAATCGGACGAACAAAAAAGATGCCAAGGCATAATCAAAACTTCAGCCGAAATGGGGAAAACTATAGCCATATCAGAGGTTGCATCTGCCCAATCAAAAAAATACCTAAAGGCCAATGCGTAAAAGCCTAAGGGCCAGACTAAAAAGCTTCAGAGCTATCTTTACTTCAAGTTCGAGCGAATGCTCGCTCGACTATTAAGCCCAAGGTCTATGCGAGTTCAAGTCAGTTCTCACTCAGGCACTATTCATAAAGCCTCAAGGCTATCTTTACTTCGAGTTCGAGCGAACGCTCACTCGACTATTAAGACCAAGGGCTACCCGAGTTCGAGCCAGTTCTCACTCGGGGGCTATTCATAAAACCTCAGGGCTATCTTTACTTCGAGTTCGAGCGAACGCTCGCTCGACTATTAAGACCAAGGGCTACCCGAGTTCGAGCCAGTTCTCACTCGGGGACTATTCATAAAGCCTCAAGGCTATCTTTACTTCGAGTTCGAGCGAACGCTCGCTCGACTATTAAGCCCAAGGGCTACCCGAGTTTGAGCCAGTTCTCACTCGGGGACTATTCATAATGCCTCAAAGTTGTCTTTACTTCGAGTTCGAGCGAATGCTCGCTCGACTATTAAGCCCAAGGGCTACCCGAGTTCGAGCTAGTTCTCACTCGGGGACTATTCTAAAGCCTCAAGGCTATCTTTACTTCGAGTTCGAGCGAACGCTCGCTCGACTATTAAGCCCAAGGGCTACTCGAGCTCAATCCAATTCTCACTATGGGACTATTCATAATGCTTTAGGGCTATCCTTATTTCAACTACGAGCGAACACTCGCTGGACTATTAAGCCCAAAGGCTGCCCGAGTTCGAGGAAATCCCCGCTCGGGGAGTATTTGTGAAAGCCTATAGGCTATCCTCTTTTTCAGATGATCAAACAAACACCCCGGTAGCTAAGTCCAAGTTAGTTCAAGAAAACTTGTAATCAAGAGCCATCAACGAGATCTAGCTCCCACCCAATTCGGACTCAGAAATCCCAATGACCTAAGCTCACATCAAATCGGTCCAAGCTTAACCAAAAACGTAATAAAGGACTTTAAGAAGCATCGTATCAATCAACTAATAACCTAAGGGTTTGTGATGTTTCGGGCCCAGTGTTCGGACTAATCGTTAGAGTCAAACATTTGAAGTCTTCGCAAATGAAGGCAACATGGGGCCCTTACACAAGAGCAAAAAGAAAGCTTAATCCTCGGCCGGAGTCACTTGGTCGGATGGAGTTCCCTCAAGAGCTGCATCCTTGACAGCTCAACCCTCAGCACCCTGGTCATCAATGGTTTCTTCCCCCTCGGGGACTCCTCTTTCATCTCTACTGCTCTCTGAGCCACTAGTTGAATCCTCATCAGAAGTAAGCGAGGCCGCCGATTCTTCCATTAAGGCATTCACCTTCTCGATATCAGCATCCAAATCAATGCCCTCTACATATACATCCTCGAGAGACTACCTCCGAGACTCTAACCAAGCACGCTCCCGGACTCGGGCCAGTTCAAACTCGGCATCCACAAAAACCTTCCTGGCCCGAGCATTTGCAGTAGTGGCATCTTTTTGGTATGAGGCCATGAGTGCTTCGGCCCCAGACTTGGCTACAAATAGCATTGCAATCGATTCAGCATGGAGATCCTTATACTTACCACTATCCGCTATCGCCTCCTGAAGGCAGTGCTCAACCGAAGTCAACTTCCCTATGAGGGTCTCTCTCGGAGGCCATTTCATCCACACGCTGCCTAAGTTCGAGAATCTCAGCATCCCTGGATCTGAACCCCTCTTCCATCAGGGCATCTTTCTTCTCAAGTTACAAAAATACACCAAACGTGTTAAACACTAAAGTCGGGGAAGCGCGAAAATAGAGACATACGAAGACCGTATTACCTGCTCGACAAGATCGGTCCGCTCTCGAGACATCGTCTCTAAACGAGCCCGAAGGTTGCAAAATTCTTCCTTCTTCTTGGTAGAAAGAGCTCTGAACTCGTCAGTCTCTGATGAGAGCCTCCTGCACTCTTCCTTATAGTGGGCCAGCTCGGCTTAGGACTTAGCAAAGGCCTGATTGTAAAGCACTATCACCTGAAAGCATAAAAGAACAAGATTAGAAAGACGAGGATCAAAGCTCAGAGCATAGTCAATGAATGATTACCTGTTTGCGGAGCCTCTTGGCTTCCTCAAAAATGATCAAGGTGTTAAGATCGGGGCTTTCTCCGACCCTAGTAAGGAGTCCTTCAAACAAGTCATTTCCCCCGAGGAATTCCCCTGCATCGGAAATTTCTTTATTATCGGCGTCTCGAATCCTCCTCAGAGGGAGTGTCGGGCCCGGTGGAGAGTCACCGACATCAATAACTCTGGCTAGATCGATCGGGGCTTTTCCTAGCCTCCGGGGAACTTTAGGTCTAGGCTCCCTTGACTCATCTACCAAACGTCCCTCGGCTCGAGAAATGTTTTGACCATCGAACGACCCAGGAACATCATCTGAACCATCCTCGAGAGCCTCCTCGGCTCGAGATGGGACATTTGCAACTTCTAATTTATCTACCGATGGCTCAATAACTATCGGCTCAACAATATCCGAAGCGCTCACGTTTCCACCTTCCCCGGGCTCTAGCAGAGAGTCATCTTTTTCTCTTCCCTCGACTTGGGGGCCCTCCACTGCTCCCGAAGTTATGGCCGCTGAATCAACCACAGGCTTTTGAACTTTCGTTTTCTTAGGTTTCGAGGATTTAGTCAGTGATTTTCTTTTTCTCTTCTTCTCCTTGGCAAGACTTGAAGTATCCGCCTCCCCAGAGGAACCTTCCCTCATCGAAGAAGCCTCTCCCAGGCCTGCACAAACGCAAAAAATAGTTACAAAAGTTAAGAATACAGTTAAGGAGTACCTCCTAAAACGAGTTCAAGTACGGTCGAGGAGAAACCTCACCGTGGTTTTTTGCTTCCCATTGGCCTTTGGCCAGATCGCGCCATACGCGCTTAACATATGGGTAAGTCGAATCGAGCTGGCGAACCCAACCCGAAAGATCCTTCACCGCACCAGGGTACCAATTAGCAGCTGTAGCAACGAAGGAAGTTAGTTCAAGAGGGAAAACGATCCAAAGAAAAGAAAAAGTACCTAATCGACATATTCACTCACGGTTCATGTTCCATTCCTCGGGGAATAGCATCCTTTCAACAAGAATTAGATCCGAAGTCCTAATTCGGACAAAGTGACTCATCCATCCCCTATCCTTGCCTTCATCAGTACAGGCGAAGAAAGCCTTCGGAGCTCGACGCTGAAGCTTAATCAAGCCGCCTCGATACAATCGGGGGTTGTACATTCTAATCAGATAATCAAGGGTAGAAAGTACCCCCTCGACCATGTTTACAAAATGCCTAATCATATAGACAACACGCCAAAACGATGGATGAATTTGGCCGAGCGTCACCCAGCATTGTCCATAGAAATCAAGGACTATGGGGTCTATCGACGGCGAGGATGGTTCTACCGGACCCAAGGTAAAAGGATATGCATATACACTAAGGAAACCGGATTTGTGCGTCGTTATATCTTCCTCCCGAGAGGGAACATCCACTTGCACCGCCTCTCCCCAGCGGCAGTCAGTTTTCACCTTCCCAATATTAGTGATTAGACTAATGTATAGGGACATGGGTTCGCACCGCCCCGATTTCGAAGAAGGCTTGTCAACTGAAAAATTAGAAGATGTCTCACAGAATCCGGGCATGCATTATTCAAGACTAAGGGGCATTATAATTTTGCCCTTAGATAAGCGAGAAGACGAGAGGCTTAATCACCTTGAGGGACAGTTTTAAAGGTCTTCGCCATTTCTACTAAAAGATTTCAGAGGAAAAGAGAAAAACTGGGCGAGAAACAAGTGCAGGAAAGAAGTAAGGAAAGTTGTTGAAAGGTCGGAGGTATGATAGAGAATAAAGAGTAAAGGGTTGAGGTATTTATAAAGACCAGTAGTGCGCATTGGGGAAACCCAACGGGCGGCCAACCGTCATAATCAGTTCGAGGCTTTTCAAGAACTGTGCGAACGTGACTTTTGAACGTCCCTTTTTGTCACATCAACCGATAACGTGGTGTAACTGACATAATGATGGATGTATTAAAGAGTTGAAAATTTCAAATCGTTCCTTGTTATTTCATTCCAAAGAACGCGGGGACTATCTATATGCAGTCAAAATCGGGGAAGACTGCTTTTAAGGTTTCCATGGTATTGTATGTGGTTAAAATCGGGAAAGGCCGATTTTAAGGTTTCCATGGCGTCTTCGAGCCCGACCTCAATAGGATCAACACACAACCCAAGGCTCGCCCTCGAAGCACTCACCTCGGCAGGGCATACCAAAGACTCGTTGTGATGCGCCTAGAGTCATCGTGGATATCGACGGCCGTTATGAAAACGCGAAAGACCCCCGAGGGCACGTGATGAGGACTGACAAAGTCTGTAAAGAATAGTACAGATCCACATTGAACCGTTGTACAACTGTACCAATAGAATTTCCCCATCATGATTAGACATATACTATGTAAGGTTCCCCCTCCCTATATAAAGGGGACCCTTATCACCTTGTAAACTCTCTCGCTGGCTCGGACAATTTTTTATTACATAACGCATTGAATACAATACAACACTTTCTGCTATCTTTATTAACATTGTTGTTCTTTACATTCATTGTTTATTCTTTCATTGTTCATTTATTGTTCTCCATTTATTGCTCATCATTAGTCATAAAAGGCCATATTTAAGGCCCTGATTATCATTGATTCTTCATCGATCGTTCATAGCTATTAGCCCCATCTAGACCTCGAGGCCCTGCTCCAGGTAGCTCGAGGCCCAGCCTTGGAACCCTATTGGTTTGCATTTCTTATTCTCTTTACTCACATTTAGCATCTATTACCTAACCACTAGCATCAAAATAAATCATGTATTTTTAGAACCGCAAAATCAAATATAATTGTAGTTACCTTTTTCCTGGTAAACAGTGAGTAAAGAAAATAAGAAATGCAAACCTATAGGGTTCTAACGCTGGGCCTCGAGCTAGCTGGAACAGGGCCTTAAGGTCTAGACGGGGCTAAAAGCTATGAACGATCAATGAAGAATTAATGATAATGAGGGTCTTTTATGACTAATAATGAGCAATAAACGAAGAACAATAAATGAACAATGAAAGAATATGCAATAAATGTAGAGAGCAATAATGTTAGTAAAGAGAGCAGAGAGTGCTGTATTGTATTCAATATATTGTATAATCAAAAATTGTCCCCCCTTTTACAAGGTGATAAGGGTGCCCTTTATACAGGAGAAAGATCCTTACATAATACATGTCTAATCATGATGGGAAAATGATATTGGTACAACTGTATAACAGTTCAATGTGGATCTGTATTATTCTTTACAGACTCTGTCAGTCCTCATTATGTGCCTTCGGGGGTCTTCCGTCTTTTCATAGCGGTCGTCGATTTCCATGATGCCTTGAGGTGCATCAGCCTTGGATTGTGTGTTGATCCTATCGAGGCCGGGCTTGAAGACGCCGTGGAAACCTTAAAATCGGCCTCCCCATTTTAACCGCATACAGAAACTTAATTAAAGAGAAATTCATAGCTGTCTTTCGCAGAGAAGCAAGTTTTGCTAAACTATTAATTAACGTCCTTGAAATTGAAAGAAAAGAGTATTTGAGTTAAAGCTGAAAGATATCGGTGCAAATCATACATAGTACTACTAATTTGGATCATGCAGCTCGAAGACCTCCGTTGAACTACAATCGGATTCAAAACAAGATGAACTTAAAACTCAAATTCATAAGTACTAAGTTAATAGTAAGAGTTATTCTAGTAATCCACAGGTTCCTAATCAGATTAATTATAATCAGAAAAGAAGCTGTCAATTTCCATTTCTCTGGGTAATTCATCCCAGCCAGATTCAAAAGAATACCGATCAATCGTACGGCCAACTAATTTCGGTCTCTCCACAGGCATCTTATACCTACAAACTGGACAGGATCCATGCACCCGCAACCACGGATCAATACAATTGGGGTGATAACGATGCTTACATGGCATCTCTTTAGCTTTTCCACCGACTTGAAATTCCAGCAAACAGATAGCACATTCAGTCCTCTTTTCTTCTTCTTCTCGTACAATTTCAACAATTGGCAGTGCCTCTATCGCAGCCTTTGTTGCCGGCGGTGAAGGCCCCTGCAGATTCTGAACAGTAATACTCGTGATTGATTCCCTGCTACTTCTGGAATCCATGAAAACTTCGATCACGTACGATCTCCGATGCAACAGCAGTTGAAATTAAAGGCGGCGCTGGCTGTACGGATGATTCCGAAGATCTTCTCGTATGGAGTAAAATATTTGATGAATCAGTTCCCGGATCTACAACTACAAGGGCAAAGTTAAGACAAGAGTCCTTGTTGGAGTATACTAATATATATCTGGAACCTAGTTTTGGTTGGATTTTGGACTAATAAAATTAATGATGTAAGTTTTACTTTTATTTATATTTTTTTGTTTTATATGTACTTTACGTTATATTTTGACGGTGCAAATAATTGTTTTATATTAGCGGTGTATTTTGATCTTTTATACTGAAAAAGATATGACCTTTTATAGAATTTCTTTTTCCTTTTTTATGATTATTGATTAATGTTTGTATAAAAAATTATCTGCAATTGCCTTTGAGTAAATAATTTTTTACAGCAGAGGAATTAACTTCTTTTTTTCAAAGTTGTCTTTGGAGTAAAGAGTCTAAGGGTAGTTTGCTATATTTTGCAATGAGCAAGTTAAGATTAATATGGTCAATTTCATTATTAATTAATGATTAAAGGTGAATTTTTTAATATATATGAAAAAGTCAAAAAATCACTTAAAGTGGACCGGAGGGAACACTATCAATTATTGTTTGCATATTGAATTACCCTGCAATTATCTTTTAGGTAATTTGATAGTCCTTTTTTTTTTGGCGTTATTGCATGAAGGGGAGCCTTGGGTAAAGTTGTTGTTAGTATTTTAGCATTTTAATATTAAAATAATATAAGCCATAACTCTCACTACTCCATGATGTAGAAAATGGCCATAACTCTTTTGTAACTCTTCTCTCATGTTCTATCACTAATTATCACATGTTCTCCATGATTTCATAATTTATTACCCCACTTTCGTCCAATTTAATTCAAGGAAGAATTCCTACACCTATAAATAGGAGTCTTTCTTCCATAATGTGGTGTGTAAAAAATAATTGAGAGTGTTTTAATAAAGTAAGGTTAAAGTTGTGAAAAAGAAGAAGAGAGTTTTTACTTTTGTTGAGGGAAAGTGTTCATCTTGGTGGAGTTTTGGACTCAACAACTTGTCCAGAGTTTGTTCGAGTCACACGACGTGATCGGACTGTTGTATCCTGGGGGAGACAAGTCAAGAGGATTACTGTTGGACTAGTGAAGACTTTGCTGCAATGGGCTTGAATCTCCTTAAAGAGAGCGAGATATCTGCGCCTCATCCTGAAGATATTTTATTTTCTTCATTTTATTTTTCAATTGTAATTGTATTTTCACCAACAATTTTAAGGAGATTCAAATGGCTACAGTTGAAAGATCCGCGGATACCAAGGTGGGAGATTTTAACAAGCAATTATGTTTCAATGGTACTCATTTCAAGAGATGGAAGGGTAAAGTAATTTTTTATTTGAGTCTTCTCAATGTATATTACGTTTTACGTGAGAAGAATCGAAGCAAAGTAGACAACTCCTCTATGAATGATGATGAGCTAATTTCCCTTCAAGAAAAAATTTAAAAATATAAAGATGATTCATACAAGTGTCGGTATTGTCTTCTTAATTGTCTATCTGATAATTTTTATGATTATTATGATAGAACTTACTCTACTGCAAAGAAAATTTGGAAAGCATTGCAGAGTAAGTATGATACCGAGGAGGCAGGCGCGAAAAAATATGCTGCTAGCAAATTTTTTCGTTTTCAAATGGTGGACAATAAATCTGTAGTAGACCAAGCTCAAGACTTCATAATGATCGTTGGAGAGCTCAGATCCGAGGATATTAAAATTGCAGACAATCTTATTATTTGTGGCATAATAGATAAATTTCCACCTTCATGGAAGGAATTTCAAAAAACTATGCGTCACAAACAAAAGAAAACTTCACTTGAGACGTTGATAATGCGGATTCGCATGGAAGAAGAGGCAAGAGGCTAAGATGTACTTATGCAATCGGAAGAGAGAACTCTACAACCCGTCATTACAAAGGTAAATTTAATTACTTCAAATAATATTACTCCTGAAACTCACAAAAATACTTCTTTGAAGCCGAAAAAGAAGACTTTTAAGAAAAATTATGGTAGACCTCCCAAGAAGAAGAATGGTGTAAACAACCAAGCACAAAATCAACAAGTTCAAATTGCAAAATCATGCTTTGTCTGTGGCAAGAGTGGGCATATTGCTCGATTTTGTAAATTTCAAAACGTGGTCCTACACCACAGGCAAATGTTACCGAAGAGCCACTTGTGGCGGTGATAAGAGACATTAACATGGTAGAGAATGTTAATGGATAATGGGCTGACTCTGGAGCAAACCGTCATGTTTGCTATGATAGAGATTGGTTTAAAGTATACACTCCATTTGAGGAGCCCAAAACCATCATGCTTGGTGATTCTCACACAATACATGTGCTTGGAAAGGGAGAGGTCGAGTTGAAGTTTACTTCAGGAAGAGTATTAATGTTGAAAGACGTACTTTATACTCTTTTAATGAGAAAAACTTTGATGTCTAGTTTTCTTCTTATCAAGGCAGGCTTCAAACAAATTATTGAGAGTGGTCATTATGTAATAGTGAAAAGGGTAATTTTTATGGGTAAGCGGTATGCATGTGATGGGATGTTCAAGTTGAATGTTGAGATGAATAAAACTTCTTCTAGTTCTATTTATATGCTTTCTTCCACTAATTTTTGGCATGTTTGTTTGTGTCATATTAATAATCGTTACGTGGGAATCATGAGTAGTTTAGGATTAATCCCAATGATTAAAAAAAAATTAAAAAATGTGAGGCTTGTAGTAAAGCTAAAATAACTAAAAGGCCTTATTTCCAAGTTGAAAAAAAAACTGAATTGTTAGAATCAGTTCACACTGATATTTGTGAACTTGGAGGAATTTTAACTCGTGGAGGAAATAGATATTTTATCACTTTTATTGATGATTTCTCTAAGTACACATATATTTACTTGATGAAAAATAAAAGTGATGCGTTTGAAAATTTTGAAAATTATCTCCATGAGGTTGAAAATCAATTGGATAGAAAAGTAAAAAGAATTAGAAGTGATAGATGTCGTGAATATGAGTCTAATGAATCTAATTCTTTTGTGAGATCATTAGGAATAATTCATGAAACTGCTCCATCTTATTCTCCTGCATCAAATGGTGTGGCTAAAAGAAAAAATAGAACTTTGGTAGAGTTATCTAATGCTATGCTTATTGAGTCAAATGCACCTTTAAATTTGTGGGCTGAAGTTATTTTAACTGCATGATATATGTTGAATAGGGTGCCTCATAAGAAAACAAAATTGACACTATTTGAGTTGTAGAAAAATGACAAGCCAAATTTGGGTTATCTTAGAGTTTGGGGTTGTTTAGCCTATGTTAGGCTAACGAATCCTAAAATTACAAAATTGGGTAAAAAAGTTACCACTTGTGCTTTTTTGGTTATGCTTCTAATAGTAGAGCCTATATATTTTTAAATCTTGAAGATAATATAATTATAGAATCAGGTGATGTTATTTTTCATGAAAATAAATTTTTATTTGAGTCAAAAAATAGTGAGGGTCAAAGAGATAAAAATAATTTTTTATCTATGCCTAGTTCTTCTACTTCTATTGTGCAAAATGAAGAAAATGATGCTTTTGAATTAAGAAGAAGTACAAGAGCTAGAATTGAAAAAGATTTTGGTCCTAATTTTTATATTTTTAATATTGAAAATGACCTTCTTACTTTACAAGAAGTTTTATTATCACCTGATGCTATTTTTTGGAAAGAGGCTGTAAATAATTAAATGGAATCACTAATTTCTAATAAAACTTGGAAGTTGGTTGATTTACCACCAGGTTGTAAAATAATTGGGTGCAAATGGGTCCTAAGAAAAAAGTTAAAACCGGATGGCTCCATTGATAAGTATAAAGCTAGGTTTGTTGCTAAAGGTTTTAAGCAACTAGAAGGCCTAGAATTTTTTGATACTTTTTCTCCGATAACTAGAATTACATCCATCAGACTTTTAATTGTTATTGCTACAATTTTTGATTTGCATATTCATCAAATGGATGTAAAAACTATTTTTTTAAATGAGGACCTAAATGAAGAAATTTATATGGATCAACCTGAGGATTTTATAGAAGCAGACCAAGAAAGTAAAGTGTGTAAACTTACTAAATCCCTATATGGCTTGAAACAAGCACCTAAGCAATAGCATGAAAAGTTTGATTACTGCATGATTGAAAATGGTTTTAAATCAAACGAGTGTGATAAGTGCATCTATCATAAGTCTTGGAATAATTCACATGTAATTGTTTGCCTCTATGTTGATGATTTTTAATATTTGGCTCTAACATGAATGTTATTGGAGAAACGAAAAGCATGCTTAGTAGCCATTTTGACATGAAAGATTTGGATGAGGCATATTTCATTCTTGGAATGAAAATTACTAGAACATGTGATGGAATTTTCCTTGACCAATCACATTATGTTGAGAAAATTTTGATAAAATATAGTTTTATTGATTGCAAGCATGTTCTAACCCCTTTTGATTCAAGTATTCACTTATTTCCTGTACAAAGTAACAATGATGTGATAAATCAAAAGGAATATGCTAGCTTAATCGGGAGCTTGAGACATGTGACTGATTGTACTCGGTTTGATATTGCATACACAGTAGAAGTACTTAGCAGGTTTACAATTAAGCCAGATAATGAATATTGACATGCCATAACAAGAGTTATGATGTGTTTACTTGGTACAAAAACCTATGACTTATTTTATAAAAAAATATCTTGCTGTACTCGAAGGTTTTTCTGATGCAGATTGGAACACTTTATCTGATGATTCCTGTTCTATTACAGGTTATATTTTTACTTTGGAAGGTGGTGCTATTTGTTGGAAATCAAAAAAGCAAATAATAGTTGCTAACTCTACCATGAAGACTGGGCTAATTGCTTTAGCTTCAACTAGTGAGGAAGCGAATTGGTTGAGAGATTTATTATTTCAAATTCTTGTTTTAAAAAACCAATTCCTCCTATTCTAATTCATTGTGATAGCAACGGTGCAATTGATAGAGTACAAAACCATTATTACAACGGTAAATCCAGACCTATAAGGAGAAAACACAGCACTATGAGATCACATTTGACAAGTGGTATCATTAGTGTTAATTATGTTAAATCTTGTGATAATCTTGCAGATCCATTGACTGAGGCGTTAGCAAGAAAAAGGGTCTGGAGCACGTCGAGGGAGATGAGATTGAAGCCCATAAACTCATAAGTCATATATGAGGAAACCAACCTGGATACTAGAGATCCTATAACCAAGTTCAACACGAAGAACGAATCATATGATGACTTGGTTTGAAATGCACTTCCGTCCCTATGGTGTGAGTGCATTTATTCTGTAATGATTTGCGAGATTGAGTTTTATTGACTCTTAATAAAAATCTGTAGCTCGTATGATTGGGGTGTTAGAATTACAGGAGCACCCTTGACAGATTTCACATATGTGGGTGTGGAAGTATGCCGCTTCCTATGAGAATTGGGCTTGTACTAAAAAACACTCATAAAAACCGGGATATCACAATCCCGTAATGTGTTGGCTAATAAAGCTCATGTCAGCATCTCGATTATTATGTGTAAGCAGTGATAATTTATTTCCCTAAAACAGTCATAGTTCAAGCCTGAGACCACTAGTGATTCTGGAGTAAAGATCGATGTTTTGCTAAGTGGAGGTTCAATGCAGAGCACACCTTCATTATGCATAATAGTCTCCCTTCACTGGTAAACTCTTTTATATATTTTAATATTAAAATGAGCGGGGGAATGTTAGTATTTTAGCATTTTAATATTAAAATAAAATAAGCCATAACTCCCACCACTCTATAATGTAGAAAATGACTATAACTCTCACTACTCCATGATGTAGAAAATGTCCATAACTTTTTTGTAACTCTTCTCCCATGTTCTACCACTAATTATCACAGGTTCTCCATGATTTCATAACTTATTACCCCACTTTCTTCCAATTTAATTCAAGGAAGAATTCCTACACCTATGAATAGGAGTCTTTCTTCCATAATGTGGTGTGTGAAAAATAATTGAGAGTGTTTCAATAAAGTGAGGTTAAAGTTGTGAAAAAAGAAGAAGAAAGTTTTTACTTTTGTTGAAGGAAGGTGTTCATCTTGGTGGAGTTTTGAGCTCAACAACTTGTCCAGAATTTGTTCGAGTCATAAGACGTGATCGGGTTGTTGTATCCTGGGGGAGACAAGTCAAGAGGATTAATACTGCTGGATCAGTGAAGACTTTGCTGTAATGGACTTGAATCTCCTTAAAGAGAGCGAGATATCCGCGCCTCAACCTGAAGATATTTTATTTTCTTCATTTTATTTTTCAATTATAATTGTATTTTCACCAACAGTTGCTGCCATGTGACCAAGAGGTCATGGTTTCGAGCCGTGGAAAAAGTTTCTTGCAGAAATGTAGGCTAAGACTGCGTACAATAGAGTCTTGTGGTCCTGCTTTTCCCCGATTTCCGCGCATAACGGGAGCTTAGTGTACCAGACTGCCTTTTTTTTTTTTGCGTTATTGCATAATGCATATTGTAACACTAATATTGTAGAAATAACAGTAAATTCTAAACTACCATGTTATTGACCTTTTTAAACACTCCGAATTCATGCAGTGCACCAGACTATTTTACTTTGGAAGGAAAACACTAAACTGTTTATGATTCTAGCAAATGAAAGTTAGTTGTATTTGTTTTTCTGTTCAAACTAGGAGCAGCAAAGACAGATATATATGAAATGATACTCACAATTGAAAACTGTGTTGTTTAACTTATTAGTTCTATTTCTTGTTCAAAATTTTGGGTCTTCCAATTCTAAAGTAGAGTCCCGAGCAAGAACGCTTAGAGTGGGGTGGAAAGTCCCACCAAAAGAACCGAAATACTGGTAAAAAATATAGCGCATGGTTAACATATTCGGAGCGAACAAACGTCACATAACAACTTTAAGTAAAATATACATAACTTGAAACCAAAAGGAAAGTTTAGGTTTCAAATGCGCTATATGTATAATTGTTCTTTTTTTTTTTTTTTTTGTGCTCAGTAAAATAGTTCTTTTCCGAATTCTGCACGCTACTTTGGTCCAGACTCTCCACAGTAGGGCTGACCAGCTTTAATTTGAAGTTGTTTAGGAGCCCGTTTAGACATAAGAATTTTTTCCCTTTCGTCGAAAAATTTTCATTTTCTTTTTGGAAATCAGCATTTGGTCATAAAATTTCCAATTTTCGCTTGAAAATGTATTTTGAAATTTTTCGAAAATTTGAAAAACTCTAAAAAACTGTTTTTCAAAATTTTCGCTTAGATCACTCACAAAACATAAAAAACAATCCAAAATTATATTTATGTCCAAACAAAACTCTAATTTTTAAATACCATTTTTACTTAATTTTTTTTTTTTTACTTTTTTTTTTTGGGAATTTTACAATTATTATGTCCAAAGGCCCACTAGATATAAGACCCACATCACAGGGTATAGAACAACATTAATTCTTCATTATATTACTAGATTATTACATATTAATATTTTTACTTTGGAAATAATTAAGAATTAGAGAAAAACTAACACGATTACGGTAGGATAAACAATAATGAGAAGAAAGATATTGAGTAGCTCGTCACATTGTGATCAGGGATCAGAATATCTTTTTAGTAGACTTCGAAGATATGCATTATTCTCTAAAGAATGTATAAAAAACTGAATACTGATGCTAATTTAAGATAAATTGCTGATGCATAAACTAAAATTTGATCTTATAAAGCAAGGAGGAGTTTGAAGTAGCTAATTCTTCTACTTGACAAATAGTCCAAGCGGATTGTCGCTACTGCTTCTTCTCCTTTTCTCATAGTCATGACAGCTCTATTTAAACCCTCATTGAATTGCTCTGCAGTGATCAACATACCAAGAAATTTATATCACTATAGGATTCTAAGCAGATGAATTAAAATCAGAAAATTAAGACGTCCATAATATTGTCCATATGTATCCGTACGTACTTCATCCATGTCAGGTTCTAAAGGATACTGATTAATGCTACTGCTAACTAATTCCAGTCTTTCCACAAGCATCTTATACCTACAAACTGGACATGATAACGATGTTTACATGGTATCTCTTTAGTTTTTTCCCCAACTTGAAATTCCAACAAACAAATAGCACATTCAGTCCTCTCTTCTTCTTCTTGTAAAATTTCAACAATTGGCCGTGCCTCTATCGAAGCCTTTGTCGCAAATACATCAACTTGCAAAAGTGCAAAACACTTACCACCAAAGGATGTGATGCAGTGTATGGAACTCCTCCTCCCTTAACTAGATGTCTCGGGTTCGAGCCCTAGTATGAAAAATCCTTTGGTAAAGAGCGCTTCCCCCCGAATGGGGCCCTACGCGGCGCGAATCCAAATATATTCGGGCTCCAACGAGGATACCGAATACCGGGCGGAAAACAAAAAAAAAAGTGCAAAACACTTGTTCTGACAAGCTCACATTTTAAAACATAAATATTTTGTTATGCATTTCATCAAATACTTTAAATTCATACTTTTAGAAGAAAATAGGTGTTACTATGTAGGGGCTTAGACAATATTTGGTTTAATTAAAAAAAAATATTTGAAGTTGAAATTGAAAAAAGAGTATTATTTCACTTGAAATATTCTTCAAATCAATTTTTCAAACTTTAAATTCACTATTTTAAGTGGAAATTGAACTAATAGACCAAATCAAAAAATAAACATTGATTTGCAAATCATACTAGTATTATTTATTCTGATCACACAGTTTGAAAAACTCTATTGAACTTCAATCCAATACAAAACAAGATGAACTTAAAACTCAAATCCATTGTGTACAAAGTAAATAAGAGCTTTTCTAATAATCCACAAGATTTAATCATAATCAAGGGCGGAGAAGCTAGAATTGTAGCTACAAGTTTGGTATAACCTAATAATTTTGGCCAAAATCCTATATTTGTGTTAACAAATTCACTTACTATGTCAAAATAATTTATTTAAAACCCACTAAGCTGTATCTTTTAGAATCCAAAGCACATAAACTCAAAATTCTGTCATTGAATACGATGAGCTAAGAGGGTGTCACTAAATTCTAAAGGATAGTGATTAATGCTACTGCTAACTAATTCCGGTCTCTCCACAGGCAACTTATACCTACAAACTGGACACGATCCATGTCTCTCCAACCACTTGTTAATACAATTCGAATGATAACGATGTTTACATGGCATCTCTTTAGTTTTTTCCCCGACTTGAAACTCCAACAAACAAATAGCACATTCTTCTTCATGTTCTACAATTTGAATAATTGGCAGTGCCTCTATTGATGCCTTGGTCGCTGGTAGTGAAGGCCCCTCATTCTGAGCGGCTCCGAAATTTGGCGGTGATGATCTTATCGGAACCACATCGATTATTCTAGTTCTGGTGAATCCATTCTGACGAAGCCGTTGATCTGATATACCCACACCTGATAAATCCGATCTGATGACTGTCACCGTCGGCGTCGCCATCGTCTATAGTTGTAGATACGTAATGAAGGGCAAAGGTAGTAAGTATATTGGAAGGCAACTTGAGAAGGTTGGCTGTTTGTGTATATATAATGTAATGCATAATATAATGAAGAACCTAGTTATGGTTGGATTTGGTATAAGTAATTCTAAACCAACGTTTTAATTGGAGAAACTTGGGGGATTTGCAACTATACCCGCTTTTTGGATCACGTTTTAACTTATACCTGCTTTGCAAATTTTTTTTGCAAGCATACCCACTTTTCGCGTAAACTTCAGGCATACGGGCCTGAAGCAGCAAAGACAATCATGCAAACTTCAGCATTCTAGTAGACGAGCCTGAAGTTGTTTGTAATTGCAGGACTTAAGCATTCTACTAGCTGAAATTTTGTTCTCTATTTGCTAAACTTCAGCATGTTTTAGCTGAAGTTTTGTCCTGGATTCAATAGTTTTGTTATAAAGCTTTTTCAAAAATTTAAGCAGAAGATGCTAAAGTTATTTAGTTCATTTGTAAAAACTTCATCACTAAATAAGCTGAAGTTTTGTCCTGGATTCATTAGTTTTGTCATAAAGCTTTTTTCAAAAACTTCAGCAGAAGATGCTGAAGTTATTTAGTTCATTTGTAAAAACTTCAGCACTAAATAAGCTGAAGTTTTGTCCTGAATTCATTAGTTTTGTCATAAAGCTTTTTCAAAAACTTCAGCATAAGATGCTGAAGTTATTTAGTTTATTTGTAAAACCTTCGGCGCTAAATAAACTAAAGTTTTTGTCCTACAGTCGTACTAGCTTAAGTTTCAAAGCTTCATCATAATAGTTCAACTTTCAAAGCTTAGTGTAAGAATTGTATCAATAAAGCCGCAATCAGCTTGCTATTTGATATTTCATTCCTGGATCAATCTGAATTCATTACAAATATAATAAATACAGATAATGAATTATAAAATAGATGAAGAAAAGTTCTAAAACGCTGTTTCAACAAAAAGGGCAGTCACTATGAGCAAATCAGCAGTAAAATATACTACAAATTACAAAAAATGAAGAATAGAATAAAGAATAGAAAAGAAAGGAGCGCACACATAGCAGGAAAAAGGAGGCGCCTGAAGTTGTAAAAATTAGGGTATAGGTTAAATAATTTTAAAAATATGGGTATAGATTAAGTGGGAATGAGTATAGATTAATGGGATGCCCCGTGCAATTTTTACGAGAAACTTTATATGGAATTCTAAACCAACGTTGTAATTGGAGAACCTTTTAAACACTCCGAATAACGTCTCTGTTTTCTTTATTTTTAGCAGAATGCTCTTTTTATTTCCTAGTACCTTTTAATGGAATTTTAATAAGTAGATACATAAGGGAGGATGGTCAAATCTTGTAAAATTCGAAATAGCACAATCTTAATGAAGCTCCAACTTGAGGAATAACTAGTCAAGTAGAGGGTTAAATTTGAACTATTTTCTCGAAGTATTTTGATACCTGAAATCCGTTTATCTCACACTGAAGTTCCATTAAATAATGATAGGACAAATACACAATGATTCGTAAACGACAAGGAATAATACGCTAAAGGTAATACTCCTCTCGAATGTTGTCAAAAAGCTTGCAGACTTGAATGGACCAGATATATATACTTCGGCTACCTATAAAGCGCTCTAGTAAGGGGCTTGGGCTCCAAAGCCGACCTTACTCAACAAGCACTTTTTTTAATAAGGTTGTTTGTTTTCACTCATTGAAGATTTTATCTACAAAAGAAGATCAATCGGAATACTCAAATTGCTTTTATTGACATCAAAGAATGTGAGGTCGTCTTTCTTTCCGGCCGCCATGCAGTTCGCTTTAAAGAGAAGGGGAGGAGCAGTTATTTATGTAATTACATTGTATTAAATTCAAAGAAAAATATTACAAGTTTGGCACTCTCTAAATGGGTTTTTTTTAAAACTTTTTTTTCATTGACGAATATTTAAACTTAGAGGGTGGTCCCCCTTGGACAAAAAATTTAATGGAGAATCAATTTGAGCAATTTTGAATAGTATAGGAATAAATTTGAACCTTTTCCATGTATATTGTTGGCCTACCATTGGAATGTTAAAACTTTCAATAAACTACCAGAGCTATTAAATGACTAATAATGATATCTTCAGTATAAATTTTGAAATATTCGTTCTAAAAATATGTCTTTTTTTCTTAAGTAATTTACCTTAACAATTAAAAACTAAAGTGAAAAAAACAATCCCTTAACTATAATTATAAGTGGTAAATATGTATGTACGAATCACATATCTTGCATGTATTAGTTTGACATTAATATTTCTTTTCTGAAAAAATCCAATTTAATTGAAATGCCATTTTTGACATAAAATGGCATTTGACATCCCGAGAGCGACAATAGTTTATGTTACTCCATTAAATAGAATGAATATCTTGTTGGGTTTAAATGTAAATAAACCCAAGGAAGCAAAGTTTTCATGGTGTCTCTTTTTGACTTCAACTTGAAGACGGAATGTGGCTGTAAAATTTTAATCTAAATTTCGTATCAGAATATTCGTATACCGTTAAACCTTGCAGCTAAGTTGCGTTTAATATACAAAAGAAGCAAAACTGAGAAAAAGGATAACACTATCACTACTGGAGAGAATCTCAGCTTGTGTTGCTCTCTTTAGATTAGGGTTCAGAGTCTCGAGCGAACCCCAAAACCAGTCTGTTGCTATAGTCATGGACTCCCCCGCTGTCAATCACTTGGATATCTTCGATATTTATCGCCGATATTGTGGTTAATTAACTTTCTCCTTTTTCTACTTTTAATTTTCATTTCGTAACTTTCTTGCTATTTATAGTTTGTCTAGTGCTATTAATAGACTGTGAGATGAATCTTATGAATGTCTGAATTTGGTAATATTTAAAGTCAGGATCGACTATAAGAATCCTTAATATCCATTCAGTTCAATTCGGTCCTATTTCATTCATGAAACTATGTAAAGCGCCATACTTTTGTCTTTGATCTGGATGTTAGGTTTAATTTATTAATATAGGTCAGGTTTATATAATTAATTGGTGTTTTTTAACTTAAGTTGCTCTTATTACTTCTGGGGTTTCCTTTGCAGAAATCATGTCTGGAACATATGCTGCTGGGAGCGGAGAAGACGACCTGCAGAAAGCGAGATTCTCAAGAGAGGCATTGAATCAGCTTATGAAGTTCGTGGAGTCAAGTTTGCACATAAGGCATGTATTCGGTAGGACATGTAACTACCAGCATTTTTTGGGTCTTCATTCAAGAATAGAAAAAAAAATACGGTTTTTCATTTGTTTTGTAAGTAAAAATAGATTTATTCACTATCGGCAAAAAAAGATTTTTTTTTTATGAATAACTGCAGCACGAAGGAGAGTTTGCTGGACTTGGATCCTTTATGTATGTAACGAATCCAAGAAGTCCATTACTATACAAGAATTGTACCAATATGCATTTCAACTTAACATGAGAAATTTTCTGTTTTCCCTTGAAATCACCTGCCCGTGAAAGTTTCAAAGGCTTGACTAATATCAAAGAATAGTTGGGACTTCTCTAGATGCGATGCATTTGAAAGTATAAAACTTTTAGGGCAAAATATATTGCATAGATACTATCCTTCAACCTTCTTTTGCTGATATAGATTTATATATATTGGGTAGTAGGTAATTGCAATTACAGATAAGTGAAGACAGTAGGTGACAATTGCGGTTTCTGGCTTGCGAAAACAAAGGTTCCAAGGCTGAATGGTTGAGAGAATAACATTAATAAACAAATCAAATTTGTGGTTCATAAAAAAAAAGATCAAATTGTTTGAACGGGGCAGATTTGTGGTTGAATCTATTAGTAATGATACTTTGGCCGTCAGTAAGAAATTCCCATATCACTTCTCTTTTGAGTAGGAATATATGTGTGATTTTATATTGGAAAGCCAAATACGTTTACCAAATATGTGATCATGTTGCTTAGTTGTGTTAGTTTTAAATCACCTTTCATTATGTGGGGGGTAGATAGATTGGTCATATGAGGTTGATAATATTGAGAAATCAGTTTTCATCCATGGCAGGCCGGCTATCTTTGAAGAAGTGTACAAGCTTATGTTGCGGTTAAATTTGGAGGTTTGTTGATTAGATGATGTTATGATGACTGAATTTGTTTCATTTGAAACTATCTTATATTGTTAATTAATATGGGAGCTTTTGTTGGGAAGGGGGATTTCTTTTCCTGCTTTTCTACTTCTTTTCCTCTTCTTTTGTGTGCACTGAGTTGGGGGGAGGTGAACATTATGGGCTCTGTTCCATATTCATGATTCATCCACGTCCATCTCCTTTACTGTTAGCCTTAAAACATTATTAAAAAAAAATTCCAATCATCAAAAAAGGAACTTACATTGCATTTCCTTTTTGTAGGCTGACTTCTCCGAGTTCTCCCGTTTCTATGATTTTGTTTTCTTCATTTGCAGAGAAAATGGACAAAAGAACATCAGTAAGTTGACTACTTGTAAATGATCTTGCAAGCGAGCTTGCTCATGCTTCATAAAGCATTTACAGTGCATTTAGCTCCATGTCAATCTTATTTTGCATTCAAAAATATTTTCAGCCATAAGCAAAGCTGTTACTGCCTGGAAATTAGTTTTAGCTAGAAGGTTTCGGCTACTTGACCACTGGTGCAACTTTGTTGAGGTAAGTGTCAGTGCTGCTAATGGATCTCATATCATGTGTTCGAATTGCATTGTTCATCTGTTTGTATGCCTTAAAATTGTAGAATTCTAAGAATTATTAAAAATTCATCAATTACATAGGTATGTGCTTGCTCGAATCTTGGCTTCTCTTAGATTAACTGAGTAGAGAATTAGTCTGCTTTGTAAAGTTTGTCTTAAATGTCAATGTAATACAAACAAAAGGTCTTGTCATCTGATGAAGAGAAGTCGCGGATCGTGGATGTCGCACCATTAGCACTCGTGTGGGTCGTATGGAAGGAGAGAAAAAGGAGCCCTTTTGAAGGGATAGAGAATGTCTACTTATATTTGAGGACAACCTATCATTCCTAGTTCTTTATGGACCCATGAAATTCCTGTTTGTGTGTAACGTTAAATGTCGTTAGTAGAGAATCATATTATGTTATAAATTCTCTACCTTTTTTTTTCCGGCTTGTATTCATAAGATTTTCCAAACAACAACAACACCACCTCTGTGCCAAACATGTGAGGGTTTTTCGTAAGATTGACTAGTTATAAGCTGGCTGCTCGTCTACCGCAATCATCCTCCTTTATTCGGGCTTGGGACGGGCAATATGAGCAAACTCACACCAGGCGGAGTTATAGATGAGATTTTCCCATTATTAGTACAATTATATACCTTGCAAAAGAAAAAAAAAACTTTGCCATCTGATAGAGGATTTGTTCTTTTTGTCTTTCCTCATTATTGTGCTCATTTTCTTATCTGTGTTTTTGGTTGGGGCATTGGGATTTTTCTATAGTAGTGGGATTGGCAGTCAATTCCTGGAAATTTTATGCATGTCTTAACTTGTCTTTGTCAACTTCAAGGAGCTTCCAGGGTGGTGCTTAACTTCCCAAAGAATGATATTCTACTTTATGGTTGGGTGACTCCAGAATGTTGTGAACTGCTAAATTTCCTATATAGTGACTTGTTTACTGTCTCGATTCACAGAAAAATCAGCGATACAATATATCCGAGGATACTTGGCAGCAAGTTTTGGCCTTTAGCCGTTCTGTGCATGAAAATCTTGAAGGGTATGATCGGGGAGGTATTAATTTTTTGCAGTTGCAGCTTTTCAATTATCACCATCCAGAACCTGTCAATGTGACCCTTATTCATTCTTAATAGAGACGTATTGCTTAGTTTGTTCCTGAAGATCCTATGTTTTTCTCGCATAATATGTGCTGATGCTTAATACCTGAAAATAAATATCGCCAGTAAAAAGATGTTTATCGACTCTATATTAACTGAACTTCCAATCAATTTGTGGTTTTTGGTTACGATCTTAATCATGTTATTTGACATTTTTACTTCTTGCTGATGCAAATTTGCAGACTATTCTCTATACACCTGTCTGCTTCTGTCCTTTTGGAGGATTTAGGTGATATATTTCTAAAGAAGTCAAGCGGGAATATATGCACCAGATAAATTTGTACGGGATATGCTTCATAAAAGCTTCCTGTAAACTTTGAGTCATGTTGTCGTTTGATTAAGAAGCTTCCTGTATATATGGTGGTGAAATGTGATAGAAAGTCCTGCATATTTAGCAGAGAAATCTGGAAATGACCTCCATCGTTCTGTGATCTAGTAATCCACCTGTCGTTTACTTTCTAATGAGTAATAATCATAAGCTGTTACTGAAGATGCTGAAGAAACAGAGTGAGCTTAAGCCTATAGTAACATGAAATCTTATTTAGGCTGGAAGACCAAGAAGCATAATTAATTGGAGTCTTATGTATCAAATTTAAAGCTTCCATTGAGGGGGTCCTATCATATGTTGCTGGTGCAGTGCATCTGTGAGATCTGGGAATACTGCATATGCAAGAGTTATTCTCTAGCTATAGGAGATTAGAAACACAAAAGAGTTATGGATTGGCAATTCCAGTGGTCTGTTAGATAAAATGAGAGCGTATGAAGGACGCCATGTCCTCCAGTGGACAAAAGCCGGGTTACTTGCTGAGCTTATCTCAAGTCTTCATACCACTCGAAGAAATTCCACTAATTTGGCATTATGGGTGTTTCCTATTACCAAATCACCCTTATAGTTCGATGTGGTATTTATAAGAACTTAAGAAGTATTTTTTAAAGTTCAATGTCGTACTTATAAGTTTTGTTGCTTATAAGTTTAATATGATATCTCAATCAATGTACAATCTCTCAAACAAATTAGTTGACTATCATATAAACTGGGTACGAAGGAGAAACATTTTTACCTTCCAAAAGTAGAAGGTTAATTTTCTTCCCACTGCCTCAGTCATTTCCTCACTTGTCTTGTCTTTCTTTTCTGTTGAGTAATTATGTCCTTTACGATATACAGTATGGAGTGAATTTGGACTTCTTTGATATTATGGAACGATGATGATGTTTAGAATACCAGTTTCCTTTTTTGTGTATTTGTTCTTCGATCTTACTCCTTGCTCCTCCCTCCCCTTCCTAAACTAAAAAGATCCACTCTATTTAATGTTTGGGTTATTCTCTGCAGGAGCTTGGCCAGTTTTGATTGATGACTTTGTGGAGCACATGTACAGGTTGGCCATTAACCAATTTCCTTGTGCAAGTCAGAATTCTCATCTGCTGCTGCTTCTGTTATCTAGATTAAATTGGTCTTATTCATATCCTCTTTTCTTCATTTTTGGGGCACAAAGAGGTTATTCCATGGATGACATGTGTGTATCTTAGAGATGCAATTACCCCCTATTGCTTATGCTTAGAGAGTATAAGCTTGGTATTATATGACTCAGGAGATTGATCTTTATCAATCACATGTATCATTAAAATATTCATCTTATAGACAAGGTATCAAGAAATTCTAACTGAGATGATTGATTGTATAGAACTTCATGGACTTGGTATTGTTCTTGGACCATCATGGTTGGTAGTTCATGGTTACACAACTTGTGGTTGGTTCCTTCCCATGGATAATTTCATTGCATGATCTATTTTCTCTTTCACTGAGGATATGTCTAGATTTAGGTTCAGACCGCAGCATAAACTGATAGAGAAACCTTGGCCTTGCTTTTGCATTCTGTACCGACCCAATGTACTTTCTGAGGTCATTAGCAGTTTGTACTTCATTTTTCACTAGATTTGACGAGTCAGCTTTGCTATGCAGGATTGGAGGAGTCGATACTATTTCTAACTCATTCTGTAGCTGTGGTGATTCAGGAGCCCAGTCATTTGAGGATTCTTTCCCTGGTAATTGCTGCTGAAAAAACTTTCTTGGATACCACTGAATTATCTTTTAGATTATTCCATGTTTCTGTTGTTTTTGGTGCAGGACTGAAAGCTTTTCCTGGTTTGAAGAGGAAGTCTTGTGGCAATTTGCAAAGAGAAGAAGAATCATATGATGGGTATCCTGTCATGGATGTGATTGTCAATTCCAAGAGGAGGCACATTAAATTTGGCAACCAAAGTTTTCACTGGACTGACAACCAATCACATGGTTGCTTGGAAACGGTTAAACCAAACTACCCCTTAAATCATTCTGCATCTCCATGCGCTGTTGAAGGTTGCCTGTCCAAGAGTCTTGCCGGACTCTTCTCAAGTCCTTCGCGTTTGCAGTTTGATGAAGAAAGGAGAGTTTCCTATACATAGGTATGTGATCTGACAGGTACTTGGGGTATCATGTTTTGTTCTTTTTTGGGTGTGTAATTGTTCATTACTGCAAGCTTAAATGGAGCGACATAAATAATGACGATTCATATAGCCGACCCCACGTGCTTGGGATTGAGGTCTAGTAGTAATTATTATAACTTGTTCATTACAGCAATATGACATAAAGCAGTGTGGTCTAACATTTTGTTCTTGTTCAATTAGTTTTGGACGTGTTAATATCTGTTCTCTGGTATCTAATTATGTGCTTTTCATAGCAGAATTTGTGGTGATCTGGAAGGGGTCTGTTAATGGTCATCGGAGTCATCTCCCTGAGTTCTATTTCACACGGCTGATCAGCGGATATGATTGCAAGTATGCGGACAAGCATGCGAGTAGCTGCAAGTATTAGCTTGAAGTGAAGTAGAACCAGGGATCTATCAGTTTGTTATCTAGGGTTAGCAGCAGAGGAGAGTCAGAAACCAGCATCCTTGGACTTGCACCCATAGATCGATTACCGGCATTAGACAGTGTCATTAAGGGAAGTGCGACATGCGGATTAGATATCTGAACTTCACTATTATTATTATTATTGTTCTCCCGGTATTGCTCGGGAGAAGCGCTGGTGTCAATTACAGCTATGTTCTTAGTGCAAGGCTTTGTGCTTTCTTTCAAGTGATTCACTGATGCTGCTTCTAATTCTCTTTTTGGTTGTGTGCTCGTGTCCGAACATTTGATGTCTCTGGTCAGCAAATCTAAGGAGTTCTATCTGGTCTTTAAATCTGAATCACTAGACACCCAATTAAACAGATAACTGCTTGACAAGAGATCGACCGTGTATATCATCATTGCTGCAAGTTTCGACAAAACAACTTTGGTGGCTGATAGCCAGATGATCACAAAATCAATACGCCAAAAGTAAAATTTTAATCTATTTTCAGTCCTTGCTATCGTCCTCTCTCAATTGCCAATCCTTTCAAGAAGAGAGGGAGTCCCTTACAGTAGATTCCGACACCTATGATGGACCTCCTTGAGAGCAGTATCAAATGGTGAAGAAACTTGTCGAAAATACTTGAAATGCCGTTATGACTAATGAGCTTACTATAGCAGCATATGTATTGAATGTCTCGGTTCAATTCAAAATATTACTTCTTATGTAGCATGAATTCAATTAAATTGATGTTGAAACCCTCGAGCATCATGCTCATATACTAGAAAACCGGTTAAGTGGAATGTTATGAGCCTAATTTACTCGCTTCAGAAAAAATTGGGGTCACTGGTCACTGATTTTATGCTTGATATTTGACACTAGCTGATTCCTTAAAACTTTCAACAAAAAAGAGTAGAGATTGGCTACATACAACAAAATCTTGGTAACTGTAAAGAATATATACATGATGATATATATGACCAAGTATGACCACCATACGTGAAGTAGCCAACATGTTGCATCCTCTCGTTTCATGACCAGAAATAGGGCTTTCAATCACTTGAGAAAGACAAGGGTTTTGAACTTATCTTGGGTAAGCACATTTGGAGCAATGCGATATACCCAGCAAAACTCGATATTTGGACCCTTTAGAGTTTAGGGAAGAGCTGAAACACCTTTTCATTGTATGGCCACAAGTTGTTGACATTTACAGACGCGTAATGAGCCTCACCACTGATACTTCGCAGCAACAAGAACTTCCTCATAGTTATGAGCAGCATTATCCCAACTTAGGTCTTGTGTCATACCGCGTCTCTGAAGCCCCTCCCAACTCTCTTTGTACTCGCGGTAAGTCAGTAAGCAATTTCCTAATGCGTGGATCAGCTGGTTAGCCTCAGCCCTACTGAAGGTCCATCCTAATCCTGACTCGTTAAAAGGATCAAAAGGCTGCACAGTATCTCTAAGTCCTCCTACAGCATGAACAACAGGAATAGTCCCATATTTCATCGCATAAAGCTGGTTAAGTCCACAAGGCTCAAATCTAGAAGGCATGAGCAGAATGTCTGCACCAGCAGTTATACGATGAGCAGTCTTCACGGAGAAACCAACCCATCCTCTAATTTTATCATTGTATTGGCACTCAAATTGCCTTAGCATCTGTTCAAGGTCAGGCCTGCCCGTCCCCAACATGACCAGTTGTACATCCTGACCCATCATCCAAGGCACTGCCTCGGCTATCAGATCAACGCCTTTTTGGGGGTCAAGCCTCCCGATGAAACCGATCAGTGGGACATCGTCGCGAATTGGTAAACCAAGTTCCTTCTGCAATGCAGATTTACATTGAGCCTTGCCAGTCTGCAGTGTGTCCAGGGAATAGTTTATGTAACCATCTGACTTTAAGTGAACGTCCAACTCAGGGTTCCACTCTTTTGTATCAATCCCATTTACAATACCCCGTAATTTCCAATCATTCTCATTAATTATCTCGTGCAATCCCCAGCCACCTTCGGAAGTTTTTAGTTCCCATGAATATCCATGACTAACTGTAACTACACGATCTGCTGTCTTTAGACCAGCTGCAAAAATGTTGAAATGCTCACCTCCTACTGGGTCATACAACCTGAAAATGTCCATGTAGTGTGGTGGAAGATCTACGTATGAAAAATCATCCAAAGGGCCACGACCCTGCACGCAACGGAATAAAATAGAGATGAAAAAAAATAGCCGGCTAAGATTGATATAACCCTTATTTACTTTACTGAAAGAAAAAAATAAATTACTCAAATCAGGAAATACTAACAATTGCAGAATTTGGGAAGAGAGTACTCCAACTACTCTACTCTTTTACATTTCAAACCTTTATTTTACTCTCTTCACATCAAACTTAAAGTAATAATCTACCAAAAATTGTAAAACAATTGCACAGGTCAAAGTAGTCATATTTAAATTGGACGAACAGAGTATTTCTAGTTCTCTGCTGCTTACATGCGTAAAATCTTGCTTACTCCATAAACCCTCCTCTGTCTCTTTCATGCAGCAAATTCTTTATCACATGAAAGTTTATCCAAATACACATCATATGAGGCAAGAAAAATAAAGAAAAAGATGATAACTAGTAGCAGAAGCAAAATTCGTCATTGTGCTTAATCATAGCACATGGGAAAAAGGTAGAATCTTACTTTGTTAATATAAAACATCAAGTATGACATATAATTTGGAAACTTCTTTAAGAAATTTCTAATTGTTCTGCGTTGGGTTGATCTCATATTGTTATAGATCATTATGAATGAAGCTTAATTCAGACTCCTTCCCCTGTATCAAATTTTAGTGCTCCTCTTTCTGTATCAATTAGCATAATCCAGACTCCAACAAAAGCATCAATTGTCTTGGTAATGCCCAGAGCAAAACCTTTGAACGAATTTCACATATCAGGCAACACTGCTATACAAGTCTAAGGTATGGTCTTTGCATGAGAAAAATGCAGCTGTAATAAATTCACTGGGTATGGTACTCCTGGTGGTACTAAGATAATGGAACTTGGTGACACAAAAATAATAATTATGTCCCAGGAGCACCTAGTATATGTACAATATTAAAGTAGTCATTTATATTATTTATTTATTGATAACTGAGAAATCCCGGAGAGCTAGCTGGTGCAAAGTTCGAAACTCGGTGGATAATGCACGGATGGACTAGAAAACTGCTATAGATGCTAATGAAACTGACCTGGTGAGCGATGTTATGAATGACCAGGAGAGATCTTGTATATTTCATCATTCCATTGTCACGATAATAAGCTTTCAGATAAACTGGCAATAAAGCAGTATGCCAATCATTAGCAATAAACACTAAATTTCCATCTCCATAGCAAACCCCACCACACGGCACATGCCAAGGAACCTGAAATTGCAAATCAGCCATGTTAGAATATCATCAAAAAAACGTATTTTAAAATCATAGGAACACTACAACAAAAACAACAACCCAATGTAATCCCTCAAAGTGGGGTCTAGGAGGGGTAGAGTGTACGCAGACCTTACCCCTACCTTGTGAAGGTAGAGAGGTAAAATCACAGGAACACTAATAGGCCAAAATATTATGGCAGAAGGGGGCAGGGGGTGTAAACATGGATAAATAGTGCTCAAACAGCATGGCTAAGTTTATTTTGAATGTCAGCAACAAAGGTGGAAGCAGTGTCTTTTTTCTGGCATTCATACCTCAATAGCTGCTTTGCAAAATAAAACCATGCGCTTTAAAATATCCTGCAACAGGAAGGGAAAAATAAGACGTTAAAAGATAGCCAGATAGGTATGAACCAAAACTATATATGAAAAAGGTAATTTGTAATAAACATATATCAAGATTCAAGATTGCTACATCAATAAAGTGAAGTACAATGCAAAGAAGGTAGCTGAAAGTCAAGATCGGTGCTCAGCAAACCGATCCTTATCAGAATCTCTGAGTTCGTACAGAACATAATATTAAACCACATTAAAAAACCACTCCCTCTTGAACTTCCCCACCCAGAAAGAGAAAGGAAAGGTGAAGACACAACCATCTAAGACATCTCAATCCCATAAGGCCCAAATTTTGGTGACTAGGGAAAACATTATGTCGGCCAATCATTTAGAGGACTCAATAATAGAGACTTCACTGCAAATCTAGGAGTCAGAAATTCGGGGATTAGCATGAAATTAGTGGAAAAGTGGGGGCAGGGGGGGTATACCACACGGTTCCCTCCGTAAATGTTGTTCTCCATGTGCCTAAACATGTGACTGTCAATGAAAACAAAATCCACACCATCAATAAAGGCTTGGAAGTAAGTCACTTCTACATCCTGCACAGTTTAAAAATTAAATCCTTAGAAATGGATAGTCATGGCGATAAAATCACAAGCAAAAGTTAAAAGCTATGTCTTATTAATGCAGTCAAACATACCTGACCATCAACTTTATAAATTTTTCTTACACCAGAATCTTGAGGTTCAGCATAGTTGCCATAACGAGGTGCCACAACCTAAGTTTCAGGGGAATGGGCAGAAAAAGGAAACTCCATCATCAAATACATTACATCCTATGCATCTTGGAATGAAAAGGCAAAATTGGAAGAACTAAACAATCTATAGCTTTGTTGGCTAGATAATCCGGATAGACAGCATATGTTTTGGAAACATTGTGAATTTATATCACAGACTAACTTGTCCAGTGGTTGGGAAGATGATGGATAGAGAATATAACACCTCGTGCAGAATATTCGGAGACTTTTTTGTGAAACAGTCTGATACTTCCTAACAGAATTTTTCTGTGTATATTCTGCTTGAAACACGGTTCTTCATGCACACGGAAATTAAAACGTGAAGAATTAAACTAGTTACCATAACTCTGTGGCCACGTCGAGCCAAAGCCTTGGGTAATGCTCCCGCTACATCTCCAAGCCCACCTAAAAAACTCTTCACAAGTAAAAGATATGCTTGCACTGATATGTATATAGATGCATAAATACAATAAAAATCATGCACATCAAAGTGCAAAAAATGTGTACAAATCATGAATATTTGTACGTGCACAAGACTAATAGCATGTTTGGCCAAGCTATAAAAATCAGCTTATCTTAAGAAGTGCTTTTTGAACAAATACTTTGGAGAAAAGCATTTTGTATTTGGCTAATCAATTTGAAAAGTACTTTTGAGCAACAATTTGTGCTTGACCAAGCTTTTCAAAAAGTGCTTTTAAGTATCAAATTACGAATGACACGAAGAGATTTACTTAATAGTTAATATTATATAAGTAGATAAATAATCACAATATTTATTATTAACGACTATACAACAACAACAACAACAACAACAACAACAACAACAACAACAACAACAACAACAACAACAACAACAACAACAACCACCCAGTATAATCCCACTTAGTGGGATCTGGGGAGTGGGATCTGGGGAGGGTAGTGTGTCGCAGACTTTACCCAGGGTAAGAGAGACTGTTTCCAAATAGACCCCGGCATCCTTAACGACTATAATTAATTAATTTTTTTATTTATATAAATGTAAAAATAAAATTGAAAAGCAATTTATTCTTTCAAGATAACAACAACAACATACCCAATAATATCCACACTGTGGGGCTTTATTCTTTCAAGATAATTTAAATATATCAAAAAATCATTCAACAAATATGAAAGTTCACCCCAAAAGTCATTATTTATTATTTAATAATTTAAATTAAGGGGTATTTTGGTATATACAATATTTTGCTAAGAGTATTTTTGGTAGGAAGAAAATATTCTGCTTATGGGAGAAGCTCCTTTTTTTTATTTCTTAAAAAATGCTTAAGCTTCTACCCAATAGCACTTTTTCTCCCCCAAAAAGCTTGGCCAAACACACCTTTTTGAGAAACAAGCACTTTTGACTCTGGGAGAAGCTTGGCCAAACAGGCTACAAGACTGGAGGATGTACAAGTTAGACGAACCAACAAATCATCCATCCTCAACCATCCAGAAGCGGACAAAACAACAATAGTGGAAAAGGCAAAATAAATATAGATTCCTTTTCATTTGACATTCACCTTACCATCTCACCTTGGCCGATCAGTGATGGTTTTTCATTTCATTATGTCTCATTTCATGTGACTAAGAATATGTCAAATAATTATTTTGATAGGTATGAGAATATGTTAATTCTTATATTAATTAGTTATCCAGTTTATTCTAGAGATGATGGAATACTGGAAACTTCATTAACACTATAAGTTGGTGAAAAGAAACAACAAGCACTTCATTATGAATATCTTAATGCTAGTCTTACTCTTTTGCAGGTCCTATGAAATTGAAGTATCATAAACTGAACTAGAATATGAGCTTTCATAGGAACTTCAAGTGTGGGTAATGCACCAACTTACACATTTGTTCCTGGACAGAAGACACATATTTATTGTAAAAGATACCTGTTTTAGACCATGGAGCGCATTCTGCAGCAACCAAAATAACGTTCATAACATTCGTTCCTGCCAATGGAGGGGGTTTCTCATCTACATTCTCAGGGTCTTCAGCCTCTATGTTTGCCTTCTCAGCACTTGATCCTTCAAAATTTTCACTCTTCTGTTCCATGTATGATTGTGCTGAGGATTCTTTAAATAATGAAGGCACATCAGACTGGATCTTTTTTCCAGGAATGTCGACAAAAAATTTGCCTGTCTCTTGACTGAACTTTGGAGTTTCTGGAGGGACATATAATGTTCTTTTGGCAGAACTTACGGCAGAGGAAGTCTGATGACTGGGTGTGACGGATGATCTTGACAGTGGGGTAGCCCTTTCATCGGATTGAGCTGTCTTCAGAGCACCGGGTTTCGACTGCCTTTCCTGATCCAGGTCCCTTTTAACTTCTCTTTTACTTTCAACAAAATCTTGGCTTCTAGCTGCCGGTGTGTTTTTCAGGTCATCAACAATTGGCGGAGTAGCAGTACTAGTTAAAGTACTATTATAGTCTTTATCCATTCCACGGACATCAACATTTGATAAGCTACCATTTCCGTTGTCATAACTATCTTTGGCATCTTCAAAGCTGCTTTTTATTGAAGAGACTACTTTTCTTCTTTCTGCAATCTGATATATAAGGAATTTAAGGAAGAGGACATTCCAAGAATGAAGATAGTTTTTCTTAACACACTATAATACAGTACAAGCCAAAAACAATACCATGCACAGGAAAACAAGTAAACCAAAAAAGCCATATTAAATAACAAATTATTCTACAGACAAACTTCCTTTTTAAAATCACAATTTGGTTCCTATCTTTATCCACAACATCCTGAATAGTACTCACAGCCAGACCCCCAGATCCTTAAGATACTTAATCATGGATTTATTTTCAAAATTGACATACTTCAAACTAAGAGATGGTTAATTCATTTACAGAAGAATGAAACATGTCCAACATCCTAAAACAGAATTTGTATTATTCATTAGCATATGGCTGGCAATTGCTGAATGGTTGATTTTTCTCTCTGCTGTGACATACTATATCATATTTATGCCCATTTGAAAAGAAAAAAAAAGTAAAAGGCATTGGATCACTAGGGCCAACGGCCCTAAAACAATTATCTTTCACTTCTCCTTTATCTTTTAAATTTAAAAAAGAAGAAGCAATTTTTCACTTTATGATTGAATACTAAAGAATTACTACCTGTTGAAGTAGGTCCTTTTGCATGGCTAACACCTTTTTGCTCTTTTCAATTGTAGCCTGTAAAGCCTCATCCGATTCATCATCTGCATTTGCAGCTTCCCCAGAGCTTTTGCCTGTGGCTTTAATTCTCCACATTTGCTCTCTGCTGGAGCCATGAGCTACAGATAACTTGACTATATCTTCACCCAAAACACTTGAACACCCAGCTACAAAAAAAGGAAACTTTTTGGGCTTAAGTGCAAAAAAGGGAAACTTGGGCTGGAATTGATTTCCACTATGAAGAAGAGTGCAATTTTCCATTACAGTGAAGGGAAATCAATCCAAGATTTCAAGAACCAGAGTGATCTAGTGGAAATATGAGTCGACCCAGTTGAGATAATTGATAAATACAGAAACCCAATTGAGATAAATGATTAGTACAGAGAAATCAGACAATGGAAGTCACTATTTGAAAGATTAGGTGTATATATGGGACCCAACAAAGCAAAAATCATGAGGGGATTTGTGTGAGGTTCAGATTCAGTGAGAATCGCAAGCTCAGAGTAGAATTGAATTTATGGTATTGGGAATATCACGTGTAAATTATGGCTTTGTCACTAGCCTACCACTAGCTATTCAGTACGTTTTTGTATCCCTTTTGAGAAAACAACATTGACGGTCCAATATCCAGCGGCCAGCATCCAATAGAGATCGATTGCCAATTTTTCTTTTCATCCGTTGATTGCCATTCACATTCCAAATTTCTTGAGTTACAGCTTGTTTGGGTGGTTGTTACCTGTTGTATTGTATTATATTGTTATTCAAATATAATATTTGTTTTAATTATTACTTAAATTTTATTATATTGTATTGTATCGTTAAATTCGTTGTCATATAATGACAAAATGTATCGCTTTATGGAATGACCGATTTGCTATGGTCGCGTCGTTTCCTTATTTGTTTCTCTCATCTTGCCTTTCCATATTCTTAAATAATCCTATTTATCATTTACCCTACCTTTTTATATAATAATTTTACCTTGTACCTTACTTTTTATTTATAATATTGCAAGTTTATTCTTCATATTATTGGTGCATGACATCATGAAACAATGAAAAACAATACAATCTATCTAAACATCGTATACATCAAAACGATACAATACAATACTATACGATACATTGTGAAACGATATATAATAACCATCCAAACAAGCTGTTAAATGATTGTAAAGGCTTATTTGGCTTATACTCAGCTAATAGATGTATGATATATATTTATATTTTTATTTTATCATTTAGTTATGATCAACTATGTATATCCTTAGCTTATCAAATTACTTAGTCAGAGTAAATTGATATTGATTTTATGTAAATACTAGTATGAATAAGCTTTTATCAATTTTCAATTATTTGTATCTTTGTTATAAATGATCATATACAGTTTCGAGATTTTCATCGATCGATTACAGAGGTTTCTACCACTGAACTTGCTTATGCTCCCTTTAATCGAGTGTTATTTCTATAAAGAAGATTGACTAGGAAAATGTTGAATTGGATATTGCCTCGGCTTCTTAGCCACATGAAGAAGCCCTGGACTTATTTTTTCTTCGAAATAAAAAAAGAAAGAAAGTGGAGTGCACTTTTCTTCGAAATAAAAAGTTAATTTGTTGAATTGGGAGGAAAAATAGAACTTTTTGAGTCCCACTTTTTGTTAAGCTATGATTGTGCTTGACCTTTTTTCCAATGATCGATTTATCCATTTGGTCTTCGGATAGTGATTACATTGTGGGCAAACTTTTTGCTTTACTCCCTCAAATTTAGTGAAGGATAACGTTTTCTCATATGTGTACTTTTCATAGGGTCTTTTCCCAAATAAATTCTTTTATTTAGTTAAGGGTCGAAAACCTTGATAGCACATAATTATATAATGGTTCCACAACTATATATCGCTAAAAAGAAACATAACTATAGCACTTGGGAACTGTTTGTGTAAATTGTGTTTCAGAAGAGTGTAGTTCTAGATTATAAAAAGCTAAAGTATTCAGATCCCTACCCCCACCCCCACCCCCACCCCCACCCCAAAACAAAAAACAAAAAGAAGCGTATAGTATAATATATTATTATATTTACATGCCATTCTTGGTAGGAGAACAACAACCTAACCATATGCTTCAATATTCACATGCTAAAAAAAAGGCAACCAGGTGCACAGAGTATCCTGTATTCATGCAGAGTCCGGGGAAGGATCGCACCCTAAGATAGTGTGATGTAGGCAGCCTACCTTAATGCAAGCATCAATGACTGATTCTACGGCTCGAACTTATAGATCACGCGGAGGCAACTTGACCATTGTTCCAAGGCTCCCTTTCAATATTCACAAACTAGTGGGAGAAATTAAATTCTCTGATCAAGTGGATGGAAACAGCAGGCTAGTGGGGGTCCTTAAAATCTGACCATCTTTGAACTCTATATTATTGAGCTTGTGTTGGCACCATTTCAGATGAGAGGTGGAAATGATGGACATATGTAGAACCCTTGACACCAGCTTCATGTCTATCAATGTAAACATATACTCTATCTTGGTGCAATATTCTCCTAATTGCTGAGGCTTTATTGCTCTTCTCAGCCAGCATCTTCTCTTACCTTTCACGTCCTTCAACCATAACTCTTTCTTCAGGATAAATGCAAATTAAAAATCATTTCGAGTCAGTTCTTGCTCAACATCTCAACTCATTTTTCACTAAGATTATAAATTACTATGTTGCTCAGACTCTCCAAAAATATCGTCGGGTGCGTGTCGGATTCTAGTGTATTTTTGGAGAATCCGACACGGGTGCGGCAGTATTTTGGATAGTCCGCGCAACATAGATAAATTAAAATGTACTTGAGGTGTGTTTGGTATGAATTATATTGTTTTCTGAAAAAATGACTTATTTTCTAGAAAATATTTTTTGATACTTGATTGGATCAGAGGAAACTATTTTCGGAGAAAAATAAGTAAGAGTAATAATTAGCAAGACAATTTTTTGATGAGATATTTGACTATTATATTAAGGATTGACATTAATGTGCACTAAGTATTTGATCATAAATGTATATAAAGTTAAGGGTTGCGAAAATTGTGAATGAAAATGTCTTCTACACCAAAGTTAAAGCAGTGATCGATACGAAATTGTTTTTCCTCTTTCTGTTGAAAATATTTTTCATGACAGTAAACACCAGGAAATAACGAACTTTTAAAAATTTATTTTCCAAAATATTGTCCATTGTCCATTGGGTAGGGGTAAGGTCTGCGTATATATTACCTGTACCAAAACAGACGCAAGAGTGAGAGGCTTACCATTTGAAGTTTCTTAGTCAAGTCATGTAGTAGCCATATGTCTCTGGGATCTTCTACACACGAATGACTCCTCAAAAAGTTGTTTCTTTTCCATGATAAGGTCTTCTTGCTATCTGTTCTTAGATAAAACCAGAAAGCATTTACGCATTTTTCTATGGCCTTTAGCACTTCTACTGCCTTGTTTTTTTCTCCATTCAGTCTTTCATTTGATTCTACATATCCTGCGATGGCATTAGAAAAAAGAAACTCTTAAAATACTAGGAGATGTTTATTAATTATTTCTTGGGTGACAAGGCAACGGACAAATAAACTTTTTAGGTATTAGGTGGGAGTGAGTTTAATTAATCATTTATTAAACGAAGATTATAGTCAATGATCAGTCAGCTCATTGAATGTCATTAATCCCCTTTTAGCAGCAGGACAAAACCAATGGCGACTCATGAAATCTCCTTAATACTAATTATAATATCTACTTAAAGTGCATGTACAGAGAAAATAAAATACTAAGTATATGCTCGTATAAAAAAAGAGTTTAGGTGATACACTTTTAGGGTAAGAAAACTTTTTACACCACCGGGTCATCTTTATCTGTTATAGCAGGTGACTTTTTTTAATTTCAACATTACATATCCCATATAATTTTTTTGGTTGACAACATAGTGTAACAAAAAAATTTATACTAAAATGATGTATATAACTTGAACGAATAAAAAATTGTACTAGCTAACAGCCAACTGCAAACGGGTCTATTCAACTTGATAATAAAGTTTCACAATATATAATGTGGCAATATTTTAAATCTTTATTGACAAATGTCTTAGAAGACCATGTGGAAGCCAGGGAAGAGATAAATGGCAAGATGCATTTCGGTGTCATTTCCCTACAATCTAAGAAACTATGGCAAGTAATACTATTGTGAAAATTTTTTATGGTGCTACCAATTTTGGTGTTGTCTCTACTGCTACTGTTCCAGCTGTCCTGCCAGATATCCATGGTGTTGCAAATACGTTATTGCATCCACAACTTTGGCAGATACTAATGTCCAAACACAGGTATGTGAATAGACATGGTTACATATCCAATGATAATATTAAAACCTTCAAGAAAAATGCACCTCAATGTAAGAGAAGAGTTGGGATAAATGATAATCTCGCTAAGTCAAAATTAAATTTGACTAAAGCGGATGATATAATTGTTGCGGTTATTTTTCAAATAAATAATGTGGCCAATGTGAGAGATTGGGTGATAGACTCTGGTGCTACTAAGCACATTTGTGCAAACAAAAATAAATTTTTGTCTTACACCCAAATTGAGGAAGAAGAAGAATTTATTTATCTTGGTGACTCAAGAACAACTCGCGTTCTTGGGAAAGGAAAAATTCTTCTCAAACTCACATCTGGTAAAATTCTAGCATTGAGTGATGTACTGCATGTTCCTAATATCCAAACCAATTTGGTTTCTGTGAGGTTATTAGGAAGAGTAGGAGTAAAGGTTTCATTTGAAAATAATGAGGTCGTATTGACCAAAAATAAAATTTTTCTGGGCAATGGATATTGTAACCATGGTTTATTTGTGCTTAATATTTCCGATACTAACAATAAAAATGAATCTTCTTCTGCTTATATGGTTGAGTCTATTTCTTTGTGGTATGCTAGACTAGGACATGTTAATGTCGCGTATATAAAGAAAACATTATGCGCTTTAAAATATAAAGAATATATTTATCCATTATCTGATAAAATTTCTCATACACCTATTGAAACAAATAATGAAATTACCTCTAATGAGGAACTGAGAAGGAGCAAAAGGCCTAGGAAAGAATATTTTACTTATGGAAATGATTTTCAAACTTTTTGTCGATAATGAACCATCAAATTATTTTGAAGCTATATCTTCTTCAGATGCTAAATATTGGAAAGAGGCAATAAAAGTTGAAATTGATTCCATTATGAAAAATAATACATGGATTTTAACTGACTTACCTCCCGGTGCAAAGCCTATTGGTTTTAAATGGATTTTCTAAAGGAAATTTAATCCTGATGGATCTTTAGATAAATATAAAGCTCGGTTAGTAGCAAAAGGTTTTTCTCAAAAACAAAATATAGGTTATTTTGATACATTTGCACCAGTGGCTAGAATTTCTTCTATTCGAATTTTAATTGCCTTAACTTCAATCCGTAAGCTTTTTATCCACCAAATGGATGCGAAAACTGCTTTTCTAAATGGTAATTTAGAAGAAGAGATCTATATGGTTCAACCTGAAGGCTGTGTCATTCTTGGACAAGAAAATAAAGTTTGTAAATTAATTAAATTTCTTTATGGCCTTAAACAAGTTCCTAAGCAGTGGTATGAGAAATTTGAACAAGTCTTACTGAGAGGCGATTTTTTTTCAGTTGAGGTGGATAAATGTGTTTATACTAAAGTGGTAGACAATGATTATGTGATAATATCTCTATATGTTGATGGCATGCTTATATTTGGTACAAATTTAAATATTGTGCAAAGTACAAAATTATTTCTGTCTGCTAATTTTGATATGAAAGATCTGAGTGAAGTTAATAGAATATTGGGAGAAAGTTATAAGAAGTGAAAATGTAATAATGTTGTCACAAGACATTATATTGAGAGACTTCTTAATAAGTTTGAATATTTTAATGTCACAATGTGAGCACTCCTTTTGATGCTAACTCTAAGTTGAAAAAGAATAATGGTGACCCAGTTGCTTCGTCTAAATATGCTCAGATTATTGGGAGTCTGATGCATTTAATGAATTTTACAAGGCCTGATATAGCCTATGCTGTGTGTAAACTGAATAGATATACTCATAATCCCAACAAAGAGCATTGGTCTGCATTAGATAGACTAATGGAATATTTGAGAGGAACCATGAATTATGGTATCCTATATAGTGGATTTCCTTCTATCTTAGAAGGGTACAATGATGCAAATTGGATCTCTCTGATTCAGATGAGACAAAATTCACTAGTGGTTATGTATTCACCTTTGGTGGTGGTGCAATATCATGGAAATCACCTAAACAGACGATCATTGCTAGATCGACTATAGAATCATAGTTTGTAGCTCTGGAGTTAGCTGGTTCAGAGGCTGAGTGGCTAAGAAACTTCTTAGCTAATATCCCTTTAATAAATGACGTATTGCCTCCTGTGGCTATGCATTGTGATTGTCAAGCGGAAATAGCTATTTCAAATAATAAATCTTATAATTGTAAAAGTAGACACATAAAATTGAGACATGATGTCATAAAACAACTGTTGAGAGATGGAATAATTTCCATTGACTATGTGAAGTCAGAGATAAATTTGGCCGATCATCTCACTAAACCCGTGGGAAGAAAATTAATTCTTCAAACCTCAAAAGAGATGGGATTAAGGCCGACATGTTGTCAATAGAGATGGTAACCCAACCTATGTGATTGGAGATCCCATGAAGTAGGTTCATATGGGTAACAACAAGTCAATATTGGCACTGATACACTAAAAGAGTGCTTGACTGCTACTAATTGAGAGACTGAGTTATAACTCTTAATGAAATTCATAGTCCTTATGAGTGGTGTATTTAAAAGCAGTATACACTTGATGAATTCACCTATAGGAGAGTGGAGTGGGTCGCTCCTATGAGATTTTGGCCTAGTCTCTAGAGCTCTCATGAATAACCAGGCACACGCATGGCCTATTGGGCGCAAAACCGTGTTGAATAGCAAAATTACCGGGGGTCAAAATGTGATTGATAAAATCTCTGACTTACAATAAGAATTATTGGTTCATAGAAATATTATATTTCACCAGTAATTCTGTGAGTTAAATTTTATTGGTCTAAGTTCGGTTCATAGTCCAGAAGATACCAAACTTATTACATTTGGACCATGCAAATCCAGCAAGTCTATTTCAAAAAGTCTTTAAAATAGTGGGGGACTGTGGCAATATTTTAAACCTTTGTTGACAAATGTCCTAAGAAGATCATGTGGAAACCTTCTAGAAAGGAAGAGATAAATGGCAAGATGCATGCAAGAGAATTGACAAATGGCAAGAAAAGCCTTAAGCTTTTTTGCCTATAAAATGGTCTTCCCTTAAGCCAATTTCAATTATCAGACATCCTTCTCATACGTCTCTCTCTTCTTCCTTCTAATTCCTTTTCTATAATATTTAATTAACATTACACATTAGTTGTTCTTCCTTTTTTCCTACTAGCTGGATTTGTATAATATTTAATTTTACTGATTCCTGTATCCTCCCTAATAGAAGTAGGCTTGTTTAATCCCGGAGAGACATTTCACACTGCTGAAATAGTTTTTAGGACAGTGCCCAGCACAACTCAAGCCAATTAATGTATTTTCGCTCACAAATAATATTATTGCAGTATTCTTATTATTATTATTATTTTCCTGTTTCATTTCCCTACATATAAACAGTCATTATTTAATGTAGTAGTTCTATCAGTGTTGATTAATTCTCCAAGAAAAAACGAAAATTAAGCCGTTACACGTAGGAAATAGATAAGCGTTCGTACTAATGAATCTCAACTTGCCATGTAAGTCTAAATTAGCGGATACATATACCGATCGCTGACAATCGAAGGCCGGCTATTCTTCTTCAACATTCTCGATATATATTAATTCTCTTGCTAATAAAGGCCATTAAGAAAAGGTTTAAACAAATTATTTACCTAATATATACCGTCACACTACGTATATATTTTAACATGTTATGTTAAGTAACTTGCGTTATTTTTAGATTACTAACTATTTCGTTCGATCCATAATAATTGACTTTTTTACCTTTTTATTTTGGTCCAAAATAAGTGATTTTTTACATAATCAAGAAGAAATTAATTTTGTTTTGCCAAACTTTGCCCTTGTTTACAAATCTCAATATATAAATCGGAGGAAGTATATTTTTATGAATATTTAATATAATTATCTTTTAACTAAACATGATAGTGTAAAGATTCTTTATGAACAATGCGTGTATATAGAAGTTAAACTCTTTAAAAAATGTGAAGCATAGCAAAGATTAATTACCAGAAACCTCGGGAACTTGGAGGAGATTCTTTTGGGAAAATCTTCTGTGAACATAATTGAAATGCCTTTTGCCTCCACAGCTATCATCTTCCACAAATCTCTCTAGCAATACTTGAAATTTCTGAAATCTAGCCGCTATATTACCATAAAATACACCATTTTCCGAAGCTGAACAAGAAAGAGCCTCTATTTTTCTGTACTGATGAAGAAGTGCTTCCCATGACAAGCATGACTGTGCCACATAAACTAACTCTAAGTCACTCTCTAAACTTTTCAGAAGTCTTTTTCTCGCCACTTTGCTCCATGAAATATATTGGACTGGCAAACCTGTAGGCTCCATTTCGTACAAAAATGAATTAGCACTTGACAACTGCTTTCTTAGTACTGTACCTAAACAACCAACAATCACATTGTTAATTAAGTATATATACTTAAGCACAAAAACTATATACATAAAGGGTCTTACAGTCTGAAGAAAACTACGTATATAATTTTTTTTTAAAGGATAAAGAAAAATATATGCGCACCCAATGGTGGGGCCTAATTAACAATCAATAAAGCAGGACGAAATCCACGGTAGACAAGGGTTCAATCCCAGCATAGACAAAGAATACTAAGTCATTTCTTTTCATCTGCTGAAAGTATTATATAGTATCTTATATGCTAGTGGAAGATAACGGATATCCAGTCAAAATAATCAAGGTGTGTAACTGGCTTGGACACCACTAATAATATAAAAAAATGAAGAAGAAAATATTTGTATTTTGAAGTTATTGAGCAAAAGGAAAAACTCACTTATGGCAGATAATCTGTCATGATTGAGAATATCAAACCAGCTCATGCTTTCAGCATACTTCTGGTACAGTAAATCTTCTTCTTCTGCACAATTTTTGCGAATTGCCAGCTGCTGATCCATTGCCATCGTATTGTTATAGCTACTAAGTGACGGAGAATTTTGGTTCGACGTACCATAATCCGCCGGAGACGAATTAGAGCTAATAGGAGATGGAAAATATTCGTTCCGCCTCGGATTAATACCTGCTGGAGAACTGGAAACAGAACTCGATGGAGATAACTCCAGTTCTAGCTCTGTATCAGATAAAATTAGACCATTCGTTGGAGATAAAGCGACGGTTTTATAATTATCAACTATATTCATTTCTTCATCAATAGAATAAATGACTGAATAATCTTCAACCAATTCTTCACTAGGATATTCCTCTTCATGTTCTTCAAGATCCATGGACTCACTGTTTGGTTCAAGTAATGAACTGATATTGTGATTATTAGCGAACATTTGAGAAACTCTAGTTTGAAAATCATATACATAGATCATGTCCGGCGATTTATTTCTCACGTTCAAAGGGACTGTGCCATTCGGTTTACTTCTCATGTTCAAACTCCTACAAAGGACTATTTCGTTTTGGTTTTCTGGGTGTGGTATGTCATAGTACTCCTCATCCTCTTCTATGGGGACTGGATTTCTATTTGATATGATGAAGTACTTCTTGAAGAAGAGGACACAGCATTTCAGCAATGTTAGAACGTAAGAAATCAAGAAGCAAGAGATCCTATAGACAAAAAGGATGAGGTTTAATAGAAATTTGAGCAAAACTATGATCCAAAGGAAAAGTTGGCAGAGAGCAAGAAGAAAAGGGTGGATATAGAGGCTCAGATAAAACCACTTTAGAAATCCATTTGGGATCACGAATAGTTCGATTAAAAGCCAACAGATCGAGAGCGGTGTCATTTCAGAAATTCTCAGACTCCCATAAACTCTAAGTTCTCGTTATTTAAGGAGGTTTAGCGTTTTTCATGACCAAGACTTTTTTCTTAATGTTTGAGTTATTTAAGTACAATATATATTTTCGGACTATTTTTTTTTTTACTTGGAGAAATGCGTGCATGGTAGTTATCCAATTGAAGCAGCTTGCTTCCGTTGACTAAAGTATATACTTTACAATAGTTGTTAGTGGGTCATTGTATTCGACTTAATGAAAATCTACAAATTAATTTTAGAATCTCATGCTTTTGATTAATTAAACTTGTCGTGTCTGGAATTGGATTACTTGTAGACCGTAGCATAACTTCTAGCGAGTAGGAAGTCCTAGTGTCAATGTCTCAATGCTGAAAATTGATGTTTCGTTTTTTTTTTATTTTCTATTGTTCTCTTAATCTTACTCCCAATGGAATATAAAATTTTAATACCGTATATAATTGGAAATTCTCCTTTGGCTAATATTATATCACCACCACGTTGTACTGTAGAACCATGCCGCACCAAGAAGTATGAGTTGACGTTTATCTTATTTAAAATTAATGCCCCATACCGACGAGGAGAAAGCTATAGCATGTGTCATTGAATGATCAACTGAATAACTTTGTTCTTTTTGGTTATTTGCTAGAATCTTGGCGATTGAAGGGAAGGTTGAAAGAATCATAGTGAAAACTGTCACGAAACTTCTCTATGATAAGATGAGCCAATATATCCATTAAAAACTGGATTAGGTAATACTGAAAACTATAATCAATATTTTCATTTTAAGGCAGAAATGAGAATTGTCCTTTGGAGAGGCAAACGGTTAAGGTTAGGGGCAAAACGATATACACGAGTCCGTTCCATCAAATACTCAATCTGCTTCAACGGCACTAGATTTGGCATGCTTCAAACTAGCTATGGCTTGACCTAATGATATTTAGCCATGGCAAGATATATATATATATATATATATATATATATATATATATATATATATATATATATATATATATTCCTCGCATTTTACTCATGTTTCGTAAATTTCGTGGCATTTTAATGTGTAGGAGTCATCCGGAGGTAATGTGGGACGAAAGTGCACGAGTTTGTTAATTCTATGGATCGAGCTATGTAAACCCTAGCTGAGAAGAAAAGGAAGAGAAGAAGGGAATGAGCTAAAGTAGAAATGCAGAAACTAATTTTGCTAAAAACTGAAATTACACTGTACAAACGACCCCTATTTATAGAAATGACTAACCAATTTTGGACACCTAACTATCTAATGTTAAAAAGACTAAACTACCCTTAGTTTGTTATACATTAAGTCACTGTCACTCCTCTCACAACACTCCCCTTCAAGCTAGGTGGTGTAAACACATCAAACACACCTAGTTTGGAACTCAAGTACTCATGCTGAATTCTGTTTAATCCCTTTGTCAACAAATCAACCTGTTGTTCTCTTGTTCCAACATACTTGGTCGCAACTAGTCCTTCCAATATCTTTTCCCTTATAAAATGACTATCTATATCAATATGTTTTTTCCATTCATAAAATACTGGATTTGCCACAATCTGTATTGTTGCCTTGCTGTCACAATGAATGTTCACAGGCAATTGAACCTCAACTCCTATCTCCTTTATCAACCCCACTAGCCAAACCAATTCAGCAACTGTGGCTGCCAAACTCCTGTATTCTGCTTAAGCAGGACTTCTAGATACTATTGTCTCCTTCTTAGACTTCCAGGACACTAACGAACCACCTAGCTTGATCAAGAAACCTGTTACAAATCTTCTAGAATGTTGACGTGCAGCCCAATCTACATCACAAAATGCCTCCAATGTGCCTGTGGTTTTGTTGGACATCAATATGCCCTGCCCGGGATGGTTCTTGACATATTTAACAACTCTCATCGCTGCCTCCATATGTGAACTCTTTGGTTGCTGGAGAAACTGACTTAGCATTTGCACACTGAATGCCAAGTCAGGCCTTGTCACAGTCAAATATAGCAGCTTGCCTATTAATCTTTGATAGACACCTGGATCTGGTGGTAGCTTATCTATAACATTACTTGAAGTACCAAGGTGATCGTCATGCTCTTGGTAGTCAACTTTGCATTCACTTCTAGTAGAGTAGCTACAGGCTTTGTTGCTCCAAGTCCAAGTTTAGAGATAATCTCTAAAGCATATGTTCTCTAATGCATAGGAATCCCATTTGCAGATCTGGCAAACTCTATTCCTAGAAAGTATTTCAACTCTCCCAAATCTTTTATTTTGAATGTCTGTTGTAGTGTTGTCTTTGTCTCTTCGATTAGATGTAGAGAGGTACCAGTGACTAGCATGTCATCTACATACACCGGCACTATTACTATATCTTCATTAGTCTGCTTGACGAACAAAGAGTAATCATATTGGCTCTGAACAAAGCCAAATTGATATAGAGCTTTTGTGAGTTTCTCATTCCACTGTTTAGGAGCATGTTTTAGGCCATATAAGGATTTATGAAACTTGCACACTGGTTGAGACTCCCTCTGGCTTCTGAATCTTGGTGGTATTGCATATAAATCTCATCAAAGAGATCACCCTGAAGAAATGCATTATACACATCCATCTAATGAATGTGCCACTTCTGAGATGCAGTATTGATAGAACAATCCTCACAGCCACCATTTTCATTACAAGTGAACAAGTTTCTTAATGATCAATCCCCTCCTTTTGACTGTACCCTTTAGCTACCAACCTAGCCTTGAATCTCTCCACATCACCTGATACCTTGTATTTGACCTTATATACCCATTTACAACCAATTGGAACCTTGCTTTCAGGAAGTGAGACAATGTCCCAAGTGTGGTTGCTTTCTAGTGCTTCAATCTCTATCTTCATAGCATCTATCCACCTAGGATCTTGACCGGCTTCAGCATATGTAGCAGGTTCTACAATAGAGGATAAGGCTACATAGTAAGCTTGGTAATGAGGAGACAAGCCACTATATGAGATATAGTTTGCAATTGCATATGGTACAGACTCATGTACATTCAGTGACACAAAGTCCTTCATCCAAATATGGGGATTCTTTGGTCTAGAGGATCTTCTAACTTCTTCTTTTTCTTCTACATCTAAGGGGATAACTTGCAGTTGTTGAGTAGATGGAACCTGCACTTGACCCTGATCAGAACTTTCTCCAGTTGGATGAGCCAAGCCTGATTCTCCTTCACTCTCACCTGTATTATCATTATCATGAACATCCTTATTTGCATCATTGGGAACATCTCCTATATCTGAATGTGTCAACTCAGTGTCATGCTCACTGTTGTGTCCCATATTAGAAATTGTTAGGAACCCTGACAGTTGCGTATAGTCTGCAGGAACATCTGACTGTAGGAAGATTAGTAGATATATATTTCTTATCTGTCTAAAAGGAAAGACAAACTCTTTGAAAACAACATCCATGTTAACAAAGAAAGAATGATTAGTTACGTTTAAAAGCACATAGCCTTTCTGAGTTGCAGCATATCCCATCAATACTGCTGGTATAGCTCTTAACATGAACTTGTCCTTCTTTTGAACTTCTTTGGCATAACATAGGTATCCTAGTACTCTTATATGTTGTAGTGAAGGTTTTCTATTGTGCAACTTCTAGAAGGGTGACACTCCATTAGTAACTGAAAAATGCATCCTATTGATTATGTGTATTGCAGCTAGTACACAGTGTCCCCAATATTTTAGAGGTATATGAGCTTGAAATCTCAGTGCTCTAGCAACCTCTAAAATATGTATGCGCTTCCTCTCAGCTACATCATTTTGCTGAAGAGTATATACACAGGTTCTCTGATGAATCATTCCAAAATTGCTAAATAGATCACTGTAAGTTGAATTCATAAATTCCAATCCATTGTCTGTCCTGATAATCTTAACACACTTGTTATGCTATATTTTTACATAACACAAGAAGAACTTCAAGACCATACATACATCTGACTTATACTTCAGCAAAAATAACCATGTTATTCTAGAGAAGGCATCCACCAAAGTTAGGAAATATTTATCTCCATCAAATGTAGGCACTCTATAAGGACCCCATATATCCGCATGTATCAAATCAAACATTCTGTGCTTTTAATACTACTACTAGGAAATAAAGTCTAGTATGTTTAGCTAATGGACATACATGAAAATTGTATACAGTTGTGACACAATTCTGAGTTTTAATAGAAAATTTAATACTACAGAAGATACATGTCCTAGACTCGATGCCCCAAGTCAATATCCTGCTTCTCCGTAGGTTCTGTAGTGTCCTTGACTATTGGTGTTATTTCTGGATTGCTCTTATTTGTGTGAGGGATCAACATATAGAGGCCATCATGTTCCTTAGCAATCTCTTTCACCTTCCACTGTAGAGATCCTGAAATAGGCAAAAATTCGGATAAAAAACAACACAACATTGTAAGTCTTTGGTTTCCGTGAATAGTGAGAGTAGATTATATCTGAATCGTAGGACATGTAGGACATTTTTAGTATATTTCTTGCTGAAATTGGGCTAGTACCCATGCGTGTAACATATACTACATCTCCATTTGGCTGATATACCTTCTTAGGATTACTAGGTTTGATCTCTTCTCATTAAGATAACAACTTTAAATCAGACACCATATGATTTGTAGCCCCTGTATCAATAATCCACTATGGGGGCTTATTACTCACTAAAAAGGCACAGCTAGTACCTGTTATGTGTGTCCTATGTTTGCTTAGGGAGCAGTTAGAGAACTTTTTTTCAGCATTTGTAGGATCTGTTCATATTGTTCCATTGTAAATGTACAGGCCACTGGCCGTCTTCCTGATGAGCTTTCTCTTTAGGTTGAGGGCTACCTCTGCATTTGTACAACAAACTGAGCTAAGGTCTGTATTTGTTGAGATTGATTCTGCACCTGCATGAATGGATGTACCTGAGTGTAGAAGGTCTGATTTGGATCTTCTATACAAACATTATAAGCTGTAGCTCCCCCTTTCTTCTTACACTTGAAACCTTGTGGATAACCAATGATCTTCCAGCAATTCTCCTTATTATGTCCCTTCTTCTTATAGAATTCACAATAGTCACTGTAGGTTCTCTTCTGCTTAGAGTAATTTCCAGTCTGCTAAGAGTTGTTTGGCTGAAAGCTGGATTGGAAACCACTAGATCTGGAGGAATATAGATCAGTTGACTCATAACTTTCAACTGGAATAGTGATGTCAATCCTAAATTTCCTGTTGTGGCAACTATAGACTTCTGGGTTTCATCACGCATAATCATATAGAATGCCTGATTGACTGTAGGTAAAGGGTACATCAACAATATTTGACTCCTTGCTTGAGCATATGAGTCGTTCAATCCCATAAGGAATTGATACAATTTTTATCTCTTCATAAAGGCAACGTAATCTCTGAATTTCTCACAGTCACATGGAGCAGGGACTAATACTTCAAACTCATCCCAGAGGTCCTTCATCTTAGTGCAATAAACAGAAACATATGATATGCCTTGATATAAGGTTGAAATTTTCTTGTGTAGATTGAATGACCTAGATCCTCCCAAATATCCTGTGCACTAGCTCCAAATACCACTCCTCCAACAAGTTGTGGAGTTACACCACTCATCAACCATGAGAGTACAATTGCATTGCACCTCTCCCATTGTATCTATAGATTTTCACAAAATTTTTCCTTTTTCCATGTTCCTTCTACTAGCCCTAGCTTATTTCTTCCTCGCAGAGCTATCCTCATAGATCGATTCCATATTGTGTAATTGTCAGTGCCTCTTAATTGAAAAGAGGTCAATTATGCTCCACTCGTTTCTGCAGGTCCAAGGTATAATGGATGATTGTGAGGCAAATCAACTCCGAAATCTTCATTAGCTAGAGTATTTCCAATTCATACATCTACACCTGTGGTGGCATTAGTCGTGGTGTTGTCAACAATATCTCCCATGGCTACTCTGCTTTAATTGACGAGGCTTCGATTTTTGATTGATTTCTAAATCTCACAATTTCACCAATGGCGATGTGAATTGATGAACGAGACCAGTGATTCCTAGTCTTACGGCTCTGATACCATGTTAATTCTATGAATCGAGCTATGTAAACCCTAGCGAAGTAGAAAAGGAAGAGAGGAAGGGAATGAGTAGAAGTAGAAATGCATAAACTGATTATGTTAAAAACTGAACTTTACCCCTATTTATAGAAATGACTAACCGACTTTGGACACCTAACTACCTAGTGTTAAATAGACTAAACTACCCTTAGTTTGTTACACATTAAGTCACCCCTCTCACAACAGAGTTGAAGCAAAAATAGAACAAAACGAAAAATCGGGACAGTGTAGCACCATAGGTAGTGTTGGGCGCTACATGTGGCGCAGTTTCCAAAACCTCAAAAATTCCAGCGCCAAGGCTAGCGCCCCATGCTACCCTGGGTGCTGGTGATGAGAAGTTTCTCCTAGTTCGCCCGGGACAAGGTTATTTCGGCCCAAGACTCCCCCTCCCCCCTCAAAAATGCTTATAAAAGCAAGTCTAAACCTATTTTGGAGGGGGAGACACCACTTTGAGAGGGAAATACACGCACAGAACACTCGGGAGCAAGGGTTCTCAGTTTTTCTTTCTTTTCCCTTCCTTTAATCTCATAGTTTATTAGTTCTGGAGTTTTTGGTGCTACATAAATGTTGTAATTTGAAGCCTGAATTTTTTTTATTATTTTATCATATTAGTTTATTTATTCAATCTTGCGCTTAATTATTTGATTACTTGATCACAAATTCAATACTATCTACGAATCTATGATTGAACTCGGGAGAGGAAATTCTAAATTGCATATAAGATTGAGTAGAGCAAGATCTTGAACTCGAGCATCGGGAACAAATTTGCAGTTAGGATAGGGATATACCTAATTGCCTTGCTTGACTACTATACAAGAATTGTTAATGCGTTCTTGTTAATCCTAATTCCATAAGAATATAGGTATTAGGTTAGTTTGAATAGGGGAGTAGTACTTCAGGAGAATACTACGAGTAATATTAACTCTGTCAATCAATAAATCAGATAAATAATTAGACAATTTAAATAGAGAATTCAACGAGATTGTTAGCTAACCCATAACTCTGGAATATTTTCTCCCCTTGATTTCGTCTCTAATCTTGCGACTTATTTTTTGTAATCTCTTAGTTACTACTCTAGATTAGTTTTAGTTAAATATTCATACTTTAGGATTCGCTTGAATAGATTAATTGTCTTAGTTTAATTTAGTAAATAGTTAATCACATTTCCCTGTGGGTACGATATCTGGACTTACAATCCTATATTACCTGTACGATCATGTATACTTGCGTGTGCGTTTGGGAGCAACACCCAACCTTCTCGAGTCGGTGTGACTAGGATGTGTACTCCTTATGCAGAATGGCGTAGCTTATGCACGACCAAAATGATCTATATAGATAAGATTTTACGGCACTATCAGTCAAACTTCTCTATAACAGCCTCATTTGTTCCGGGTTTTTTTTTTTGTTGTTATGCGAAGTGCTGTTATATATAACATATATTATAATATCATATCAAAATTAGTTCCATAAAAAGCTTGGCTTTTATAATAAATGGTTGTTATATAACGATGCTGTTATAGAGAGGTCGGTATATGGGAAAACATGAGGGGCCTAGGGATGAAATTAAACTAGGAGGATGTTATGTCATTATCGTGTCTGGTCTTAGTTCATAGATAAAAAAGATAATCATGGATCAAGTCAATTGCGTCTACACCTCTACAGTTAGTAACTACCTACCTAACTTCACAACACACACTTGGAAGTTGGAACATATCCAAACTTTACATTTAGATATATATTGTTTACTTACTGTTCCTATAACAATGATGGGAGTACACATCCTGCACACAAGCAGAAATGATACATGTGGCTTTAGAGATACAAGTCACGTAAAAGATAACAGTTTGAAACAAAAGGGCTCGGAATTACATATGTCTGGACGGAGCATTTTCAATTCTAATCCGAGGTTAGTAGTAGTCATGATCAACTCTCATGCAATTTGAATATAGTTTTCTGTCAAACATTCCAAATGAATAATATTATTTGGCTGTGGTTTCCTTCCAGTTGTAATAACCATGCTAGCTACAACAATTGAAAATTCACTGAGATATGAACTGTTAGTACACGCAAACCACTGTCCATTTAGTCTTCACCAAATTATTACTAAACTATAGAACTGAAATTAGTCAAAAGACGTTTACAGATGCCGTATCCATTCTGTCTAAGAGGTATGTTTACCAGTAATTAAGATTAAGATCCCCACTACTAAGGGAAAGCCTATTCCCATTAGCTCAAATCTAGTGTCATGCAGCATGTTAGATTTATGGATTTTCCCAGCTTCCAACATATTCTAGTTGAAAGTAACCAATAAACGCAAGCGCAAATTTTCTGTAGTCATATGAGTACCTATATATTATGTTACTCATCACCTAACATATATACAACAATGACTTCACAACAAAAATACATAAGATAGAAGTGCGGGATCAGAATTTTTTGGAAAAACCTCAAGCAGCTTTCTGAGAAACTACAAAGCTTCCTGGATTGATAGGAATGCTCTTGGTGCAATTATCTGTTTTGTAGATTCCAACAAGTCGATCTGCCAGCTCAAACATATTGTTCCTAAGGCTGCATTCATCAAAATAAAAAACAAAGATAACAATAGCTGATTAGTGCTCATCTCTTTGAAATCTGACAAACGCAAACATACTACCTTATGATTATGAATTGTGCATCCTTAGTTCGATCCTTGACATAATGTCCCACGATGGAGACATTCTTAAAATCTGCAACATGGGAACCACTAACATGATATCAAGCCAACCTTGGCATATAGGAAACCGAAAAAGAAAGCATGAAGATATCTGTATTAGCCAAATGCAGAAAAGAACATACCAAGAGCTGCATCAATTTCATGCACTTTTATTCCATACCTCTTGTTTCTTTTCAGATACTTTGAATGATTTGCCTCAAGGTCCTTCAATGTTTTGCTATTTTCTCCCTGAAAGAAAAAGATTCAGTGATTAACTTGGTGTAAGTGTTACAGAATGTATACATTTGTGCAACATATGTTCAGAGCAAGCAACCTCTCGCTTTTCAGGTTCTCTTCCTGTCTAGAAATATTTGCCTGCATCTCTGAAATTCGGGTGGAGTTATCTTCAAAAGCCAATTTTGTTGCTTTCTCTTGCCATTTGAAAAGTGATAATTCTTTAACCATGTAAGCCTCTGCATCATTCTTCACAATCTGTAATTGAAGACATGAACAACATAAATGCATTTTTGGGAGCCCGAGGAAATTATACTTTATGTAATGGTCTAGCCTTACCTCCAAGTTCTCTCTCTCTCTTTCTAGCCAGACCTTCTTTCATTGAGGGTTTCTAGCCTATGAGAGCACCAAGAAAAAGTGAATTCAGATTCTAAAGGTATTACATGCATCTTTTTAGGCACATAAGCTTCTCATTGAGTACACACAACATGCTCATGATAGTAAATTAACAGACAAACCTATAAGAATGCGGATGCCAATTGTACACAATGGAGAAATAAAGAGTAAATTGATAAGGAAAAGGGTAGCATAACCATTAACACGATTCAATCCGAATCTAAGAGGAGTCTGACATTGAGACTAAAAAAGGGACAGTCCGGTGCACTAAGCTCCCCTATGCGCGGGTCCAGAGAAGAAACTAAGAATTCAAATTATTTATTTGTGCCAAAAGATTTTCATATCAGAGTGAGAACTAACTACTTAAAGGATTCATCAATCTTCTCAGTGTATTTGTCGGTTCCTATAATATCCTCTAAATACTCGAGAAAGCCTTTATCATGGAGTCCTTGTCCCTTAGGCTTCATCAGTGATATTTGTTCAACCTCGCCCTACAAAAGGACCATCAACTTCTTAGTGATATTGGTTCAACTCCATAAGAATAGAGTCCAATTTGTAAAATTAATTAAGGTCACATGACACAAACAATTTAAACCTGAAGAATCAGAAACCGGTTGTTATCAAAATCAATCCCTTTCCCTTTCAGCGTCTTAGTGACCTCTGTAAAGTTACTTGTCCGGTCATTGAGTGCAGAACCATACTATTGTTAATTTTTACTAAAAATACTAAAATAAGTGTAAAAAAAAAGTTACCAAAGTATATATAACGCCACTAATAGTGGCGCTATACAGTAACGTTAACTGTACCGTTACTGTATAGCGCCACTATTAGTGGCGTTATACTGACAAACTTACATAGCGCCATTAATAGTGGCGCTATATGCCTTATACCTGAAGACATAGCGCCATTAATAGTGGCGCTATACCCCTTAATACAAATCCCCCATCTTCTTCTTCTTCGTTCCATCTCCGTCTTCCATCTCCCTCTTTTCACTTCTGGTCCCCCCCCCCCCCCCCCCCCCCCCCCGCCCCAATTTTTTAATTTTTTTTTTTTGGGTCCCCCGTCACATAAAAGTTTAATATTTGTGGTCCCACTGTCAAGTAGAGCTTCGTGTTATTGTGGATTCACTCTTCCGGAGTCAAAATTTCGATCTATCTACATTTCAAAAATTCTAAATCGAGGTATTTCGATTTATTTTAAGTTGAAACTTTTATAACAATGCATATTACTTGATTTGTATGTGTTCTATTTCGGTTTGTGTTTATTTTTTTCCGAAACTAGCATGTTAAATTTTATCCGGATTTAATTTTAGTGTTGTATAAAAATATGTAAATTAGTCTAAAAATGTGTTTGTTAATATCCTCATGTATATTTATGTGTTTTTATGCCGTTTAGTTTAGATTATTTTTTAGCGTAGTAAAATGTATACTTTATTAGCGTAGTAAAACGTAGACCTTTTTAGCGTAGTAAAACGTAGACCCCTTTAGCGTAGTAAAATGTAGAGCCTTGTAGCGTAGTATTGTGTAGTAATTGTTTAATTATATGATATTCTAGCACGAAACCCATATATATCTAATTATGGTGCCACTGGGCCACAGAAAATCTAGCATGAAACCCATAATTATATATATATATATATATATATATATATATATATATATATATATATATATATTTTACAATTTAGTTATTAAATAAATATGAATAAAAATTATTTAAAAAACATAAAATTATTAATGATAGTTGGTACCACTGAGTTTTAGAAAATCTAGCACGAAACCCATAATTATAAAAATTATATATATATATATATATATATATATATATATAATTGTTACAATTAAGTTATTAAAAAATATGAATTTAAATTATTAAAAAAACATAAGATTATTAATGATAGTTTTGTACCACTGGGCACGAAACCCATAAGTTTATATATAATTTTATACAATTAAGTTGTTAAAAAATATGAATTTAAATTATAAAAAACACACATAAATTTTAATGATAGTTATTAAAAATTATGAATTTTCAGTTGACGACATGGATGCACCTATACATCCCGGCCCTCGGACGTCGGAGCTACTACCCCTACAGCCCCAGCATAGATCCGAGCATATATGGGGGGGAGAGTTGCTTACGCAGACTTTTCGGGGGAGGAGAGTGGATTTATTGTGGGAGTTTTTGACTCATCCCCGCGTTCTACATCCCTGTGTGGTCCATCACCTGGAGGAAATGGGATTATATAGGATCATTAGCATTGGCCGGATACAGCTCGACTATGCTTTGATCACGGCGTTGATTGAGCGGTGGCGACCGGAGACGCACACTTTCCATCTGCCCATCGGCGAAGCCACCATCACACTCCAGGACGTCGAGATTTTATATGGCCTGTCCACCGATGGCTTGCCAGTTTTACTGCCTGGGAACATGAGATTTTTTAACCGGGCTGCATATATGGATATGCTGCACAGGCTCACGGGCTTCAGGTCCGAGGACCCAGATGTAGCAATTGGGAGTAGTCGTATGCAGTTGGTCCCCATTAGAGACCACTTGGTGCAGATCCACGATACTATCACCGACGACTCAGCGGAGGTGGATGTGGAGCAATATACGAGGCTGTTGTTGCTCCTTTTATTTGAGGGGGGTCTTGTTCCCGAACACTTCGGGGAACCTAGTGAGCCTTCGTTTTCTGCATCATATTGCGGACTTTGATGATACAGTCAGCTACAGCTGGGGTGGTGTTGTCCTATCTTTTTTGTACAGGCAGATGTGCCGGGCATCCATGGGCACACAGAGAGACGTTTGTGGCTTTCTGCCACTTCTACAGGTGACAACTTATTCAAATAATTTGTCGTTTAGTTCCAATTTTACCTAGTTAGAGTTAATCTTTACGTCAACTTTCTGTTTTAGGTTTGGGTATGGGAGCGATTTCTGCAACTTCGGCCACCTCTACCACAGCTACCGGATAATGTACATATTCCTGATCTCCCTCTAGCTTGTAGGTGGGTATTGCGTCGTAGACTTGCACGAGAGTATCATGGCCATCATAATCTCCCGTTCTGTAGGGATGTGTTGGATTTTCTGGAGGATGCACAGGTGAATATCTAACTAAACTTACCAATTAATTTTTAACTAGGTGTTGCGCAAACTAACGGTTTGTGTTATTATTTGATAGTTCATCTGGACGCCGTACAACGAAGAGCTGATAGGTACCCTGCCAGCGTATTGCACGCACGGTCGCCATATTTGGAGGGCTTCCGTCCCTCTCACGTGACTCGATATTGTTGAGCATTATGCCTCAGAGCGAGTATTTCGTCAGTTTGGATTTCCGCAGTCTATACCGACTCAGCCTGCATGGGACCCTTTACATTATGAGAGGGATGATATGATGAGAGTAGACGACACATTTATTGAGTGGCTGACAGCGCAGTTGGGTATTTGGGACAGCCGAGGGGACTTGACCCCAGCTCCGCAACACTTTCCTATCGACGTTTATATGGCATGGTACCGCACTGTTTCCCGACTTTTTATCGGGAACCCAGTTCATCAGGTAGATGGTCGATACGTCTCATACGCCGGGAGACATGAGGCTCTGGTATGTTTTCTGTTATTATCAATTACTTTAATAGTAATTTCTAGTCAAATACGTAGTTTATATTAAAAACTTTTGTGCAGGCGATTGGATTGCATACCGTATATCGTATGGGGCAGCAGATGCAGAGTTATGTCCACGACCCTGTGATCATGCAGGACTATAGTCGTCGCATAATGGATGTGGCTGCCCAGACACTGCAGCGAGGCCAATCGGATCAGCGTTTGGCACACCAGACAGATTATGTTGACCTAGCCACATACCAGCGAGGTCGTGGTATGCCACGGGGTGGTGGCCGACGAGCTGCTGCTGATCCACGACGACCTGCTGGTGTTGGACGACGCGGTCATGGGCGGAGAGGAGGTCCCCAGCAAGGGGGCTTTGAGGCTCCTGCTGATGATGTTGCTGCTGATATAGGAGGTGGCATGCATGAGACCAACATGCCGTCTTACAGCCTTGGCATTTATGACACTCCAGGGACGTCGCAGGTGACCCCATCGGGTCAATTCTTGATGATGGTCTCGGATTTTCAAGGAGTGGAGTTGGGTAGATATTTCCCTGGCCCGTCTACCACTGATGAGTCTCGACCGATCCGAGATTTTGATAGTGGGCACCGACTGAGTTATGGCAGCTCATCACATGCGCAGGTATGAGTTTATTAGTATTAATTTTATTACTGTTTTTACTATAACTTATTTATTTTGTTTTAACTTTATTAATTTAGTTTTTTAGGCTTCTTGCGATGCTGCGACAGATGACTACATTCAGGATCCAGACACGATTATGGTAAGACAATATATATTTTTGTGAATTGTTATGTAGTTTTCTATACTAAGTTTGATATTATTATGTAGCCTTCTACTGGACCTGACAGCACCACCGATACATGTCATCCTGTGCCGCATCCGGCCATAAGGAGACGACTTGATGATGATGATCCTGATAGCGTACCCGGGCGGCAGGGGATGCGCCTCAGGCCAACGGCTACTTTGAGACACACCGGATGCGGGACACATTGATTCGGTCTTCCATATTTTTGTTTTTTTGGTGTAAATAATATTTTTTTGTACATTAACAACAATATTTAGTCGAATATGACAGTTACTTTTTTTAGTTCAAATTTCGTTTTATAGTTTTTGGTATAGTAACACAACAACTTAAACTTAACTTCCACTTAAATTAAAATAAAATTAAGTACAACAAACAAGGAAAACATTAGTACAATACAAACACAAACATAACAGGCCAACATAATAAAAAGACATGACATATGAAAATGACACTAAACACATACACGTAAATGTTCAGATACTCAGTTGTCATTTATTCTTCGCTCCAACCACTTAAATCGTTCTTCCATTTGTTCTTTTTCTTCTTCTAACTCTTTCACTCTCGCATTCACCTCCGCAAGTTCCCGTTTATATTTTTTGTTGCGTTCCTTGTGTGCTTCACAATTCCATTCAGCTCTCCATTTTTTATCTTCCACCTCCTTTAGTTTCTCCCTCATATCTGTAATAATTCTATCTGCCTCCTTTTGTATTCTATGCTGGTATAACAACATATTATGAAATTCCTGTAATCTATCCCTGTAGCTTTCCTGATAACATGGTTCCTCAGCCCATTCATCAAATTCACAAGTAGGTTCGTCGGGTTGCTTGTACAACTTGTTCATACAACACCAATAGCGGCGTCCAACGTTAGCACCTTCCCACCCACAATCCATCATGCATGGTTTTCCACAAGAGCAAATTGGTGGACGACCATGTTGAGCCATTTGTGAACTATTTGCTTATAATAAAAACCTTACTTACTTTTAATGAAATATTTCTTGGGGGAAATTTTTAGCACACAAAATAAATACAATGACCCCATTATTTATAGGCTAAACAATACACATATAACGCCATATCTAATGGCGCTATATTATATAACGCCATATCTAATGGCGCTATATTAGATAGCGCCATATCTAATGGCGCCATATCATGATGTTGACGAGACGACTTTATGTCAGCCGGTCACACATATCTAATGGCGCCATATCATGATGTTTTCAGCTTTTTCAGTTCGACAAGACAAGACACACATAGCGCCATATATATAATTTGTGTATTAAATATCGTGATAGCGACAAGACAACACACATAATAAATATACCGATAATTATATTAAATTATTATTTAAATAGGTAAAAAGGGAAAGTACAAATCATAATTAACAAACAAAAAAATATTATTTCATAAATACTTAAATCGTATACATAACAACTAATTATTACAACATGAACTCATGGGTAGTTAGGTACAATAGAAGAACACCCGCCCTGAGCTTGATTATTGTTGCCACCCAAAGGACATTTTCTACGGTCGTGGCCTGTTTGCGAGCATATACCACATTTGCGTGCATATACGATATCACTAACATCCATTTGGTTCCGTATACGCGTTCTCTTCTGCACCTGTCTTTTACGCAAATAGGACTTGTTACACACCATTTTAAATGGTTCTGGGGCCAGTAATGCTCAGAACCCACTGGTTGCAGCTGACCACTATATGTGTTTACGTATTTGGAAACACTATATTGTTGATCAATATAGTTGGTCTCCGCATAACCAACACGTTGAAATCACTTGATGGCATGTGAACAAGGCATGTGGTATATTGACCATTTCCCACATGAGCATAACCTTGTGGATTCATTTACAGTATGTACATTATTACCCCGATTATTATGGATATCGGTGCGAACTTCAAAAATACCTTGTTCGTTATCATATTGCAAAAAGGAATGCCAATGTGCTCGCCGTCTGTATTTCTCTAATCTCTTCATAGGCACTGGCATAAATTCAACACCCCTTTCCATCAATTCCGTTGCAGCTGCAGACCGTTGTACAAACCTCTTCGCCATCTGCTTGAACGACATACGCACCATGGCTGTGACGGGCAATCCTCTTGCCGACTTTAATAACCCGTTGAAGGATTCTGACACGTTTGTAGTAAGAATTCCCCAGCGTCTGCCACCATCTGCATGCAACGTCCACTTTTCAGGATCATGTCGCATTAACCAACGATATGCTGCATCGTCTTCTTGCCTGATAGAATCCATATGCCTCCGGAATTTATGTTGTTGGTGGTCTGTTGCTGCCATCCACATCAAATCATGTAGATCTTTTTTGGGATGTGCCTTCTTGAAATTGGCCTTAAAGTGCCTCACACAGTAACGGTGGTATGCATAAGGTTCTTGCCAGGCAGGAAGGTTCTCCACAGAACTTAATATACCCCCGTGCCGATCAGATATTAGACAAATACCTGAACGATGTTTGACAACGTGCTCTTTCAAGTGGTTCAAAAACATTGTCCACGTCTCTGTGCTTTCATTTGCACAAATAGCAAAGGCTAGAGGAAATATCTGTCCATTTGCATCCACAGCCACGGCTATCAATAGCTTGATATCGTACTTTCCATAGACATGAGTTCCGTCTATGGATATTATGGGCCGGCAATACGGAAAACCATCAATTGCTGGCTTAAACGCCCAAAACACGTAATTGAATATATATTCTGGTTTACCCAGACTCCGCTCAAGCTTCCATTCAATAACTGTTCCGGGGTTAAAGTGCTGCAGTGCAGCCATGTAGCTAGGCAGATCTGCAAATGACTTATCCCAGTTACCATAGACTATTTCAAACGCTCTTTTGTGCCCAAGATATGCCTTTCTTTTAGTAATTGTGTGGCCATATTCCTGGTAGACTGCTGTAATGCACTCTTTGATTTTATACCTGATGGACGCTTCGATGTGCGGAATAAGTACAAGAGATATCAAGTCAATATCCAAGTTGAAGTGATTCCCGTTGAAAGTGTCCATTTCGCATGTGTGGGTGGGAATGTATTTACCCACTTTCCACATACCTGTTTTCTTCTTCGACGCACGCAACATCCAATTACATGGCCAAAACCACCTGCGGCAAATAGCCTTGTATACCGTCGGACTTGACTCCGATACTTGCATTTCACGACACTGTTTAACATTGTGCATTTTACAAGCCCTGCTTACGCGTGCTTTATCAGGAAAAAGCATCCCCTTTTCAAGCACCGTTGGTCTAGACTCATCCCACATTGCTGTCCGGATTTCATCAAAATCCCATATGAGAGCTTCCACATCCGGCACGACTGGCAAGTTATCAATATAAGGAATCTCCCTTGAAGTAAACGGCACTTCAGACTCGTTCACTTTTCGTCTATGAGGGGCTCTCTTCAAATCCGGTTCTTCCTCCTCGTCCTCTTCATCACCATCCTCACGAGCAAATGGTGTCTCGTCTCCCGATTCATCGGCATTGTTATCGTAATCGCTGTTCTCTTCCTCACTCTGTTCATCTGCCAGATCCTGATGTAATACGTCATTTTCGGGCAATTGAGTGAGTACGGGTAGTTCAACTTGCTCGTTTTCACTGCACATTTCAACAAAAATATAAGCTGCTAAATTAATAAATGCTTTATATATGGTTGTAGTTTTTCACTTACAAGTTGTAATGTGATGACATTCCATGATGGACGTTTTCAGTTAGGTGATGACTACCGGATGGGTCACTTGTAAAATTCATATCCGGCCGGTACCCCCTATTAAATAAATGAGCGTTAAAATTTATTCAATACGCAAAAATATACATATTAACACAAATGAAAATTGTAGTTTACCTCTCTTCTTGTGAATTATGGAAAGCAGGGTATAAATTATTTTCTTTCTGCTCATTCGCCGATGGTGATAAATTTAAATCAAGAAAAATTCTTTCATCTGGAACATGTCCGGCAAAAACTGATCCAGAATAACCACCCGATGACTGGGGGTTATCTCTACTACGCACAACCTCATTTTTTGGAACGTCTTCGACCTTCACGTACATCTCCAACATTGTGATTACAAGAAATTCCCGGCATTCGTCCGGAGTCCTCAAGAAATCACTCAAAGTGTCATCATCGTCGATGTTAAACTCTGAGTAAAAAGCAACCCCTTGCGGCGTAACGGAATACAGATATCTTCCGGTTACTTTGAGTATCACTGAACGTTTTCTCACACTCATTTTTTTGCATAACAACGATATCAATGTTTCGTACTCAATTGAAAGTGGCAATTTAACATTACACTTAGCAGGTAAACTGTAGCCCACAGAGTTATTCTCCATCACAACCTCACCCCCCAATATAATGATACTCTTATTCTACGTTCTTCAGACATAATGAAAAAATGCTGGAGAATTTAACAACAATAGAAAGCAAGAAGAGTTATATCTTCAAATCAGAATAATAAAATTCTGACAAAATACAGAATATAATTATTAATTTCCTAAAGATTGTTATCAATCTGTATTGCAGTAAATATATTAAGTACTAATCTTTCTGAAAACAGAAACAAAAAGTTAGTAGAAATTAAATTCCCAAAACAGTAAACTTCTTCAAAATAAATTCTGGAAAAATGTTGTAGGAACAAATCGAGCCCACTGAATACATAGTGTGTCCTTAAGGAAATTATTCCCCTCAAGTACCCGAGGTTTTGGAATATATCCTCCCAAGATAAAACGATTTAACTCACCAGTGTATCGGTACCTAAAACTCTAGTGATCGGCGAACCACTCAATGGTCGTAAAACACACTGGAATATTTTGTGCAGAAAAAGAAGAAGATTCAGAAAATTTCGTAAGTTAATATTCTGGGATTTGAAGGTCTATTTATAGCCAACTTGGTGATGTTTCTGAAAGGTTTGCAACCTTTCAGAACAGTCATGGCTGTTGGAACAGGTGTGACACTCTGAAGAGGTTTGCAACCTTTCAGAACAGTCATAGTTGTTGGAAATTTTTGCGGGAAATTTAAAACGAATTTAAATTAATCCAAAAAAGAAAAGCGGGCCGGACCGGACTGGGTCGCGGGTCATTGATTATTTCGGATTGAATTTTCTTTAATTATTTAATTAAATATTTGAAAAAAAATTTGTCCAAAAAGATTAATCAATCAATCGATCTTTGACAAATCCAAATCCAAAGCCGAAGTCGAAGCCGAGCCGAGCGAGCGACGACGACGACGACGCGAGACTTGCCTTCTTACTAGCTCTTTAAGAGCTAAAAGATGAACTTCTCTATATAAACACTAAGACTTTCTTTCTTTCTACCAATGAGGGATAAAGTGCATTAGTGAACTCATTTAACATTTCACTTCCCTCCATTTCTTTCCCACCATTTTCCATTCACCCTTCTTTTGTTATTAAACAAAATCCAACAATCCCCCACATGAATGGGGAATGGCTATAAACTTAAAGGAATGCACGGACGTGTGTGTGTTTTACAAGCAAGAATTGATTGCTTCTGGATAAGTAGGTTTCCCTTTGAACTTTCCGTAGTAAACTTATATCGGATATACTCGGTCAATCGGTAGATTTGATATCTTTGAACCGTCGAGCTTTGTTGTATACCTATACAACATAAGTCACACAATCAATTCTTAACCATCTATGGTTCTCACGGTTGTGTTCGTTTTAGCCATGAACACCGCCTGGTTTCATGAGTGCTTAGAGAATGAGCCTTTACTTTCATTCTCCTTGAAGCGGCTTACACTTCACACTCACATAGGTGATTTCTAAACTTGTAATCCTAAATACACACTATCTGGTCATATCCTGCCAGAATTAGCAAATTATTAAAAGCTTTAAGCTTTATTGACTCATAAAAAAGCCTTAATGCTTTACCTCGTTTTTGAACATTGTCTTCATCACGAGAATGGGTTGAGTTAGTTGACAATGTTGAACCGTTATTCATAACTTTGTTTGAGCTCTTTGAACCTAGCTCTTGGGATCTCTAGTCTGCTAGGTAGAGTTACCGCCATGATGACTTGTCCTAGGCCTTTAACCCCATTCCCTTCGATGATCTTTCAACTGCCTCTCTAGATAGGCCTTTTGTAAGTGGATCCGACACGTTATCTCTTGACTTTACGTAGTCAATTGTGATAACACCACTAGAGAGTAGTTGTCTAACGGTATTGTGTCTCCGTCGAATATGACGAGATTTTTCGTTATACATAATGCTCCCTGCCCTACCCATTGCCGCTTGACTGTCACAATGTATACAAATAGGTGCCAAAGGTTTGGGCCAAAATGGAATATCTTTCAAAAAATTCAAGAGCCATTCAACTTCTTCACCGGCTTTATTTAAAGCTATGAATTTAGATTCCATTGCAGAACGGGCGATGCACGTTTGTTTGGATGATTTCCAAGACACTGCTCCACCCACAATTGTGAAAACATATCCACTCGTAGATTTAACTTCAGATGATCCGGTGATCCAATTTGCATCACTATATCCCTCGATCATGGAAGGATATTTGTTATAATGCAAAGCATAATTTTGGGTATGTTTCAGATATCCCAAAACTCGTTTCATTGCCATCCAATGTATTTGATAGGGATTACTTGTAAACCGACTCAGTTTACTAATAGCACATGCTATATCTGGTCGCGTACAATTCATGATATACATCAAACTTCCCAATACTCTTGCATAGTCCAGTTGTGAGTCACTTTCACCTTCATTCTTTTGAAGTGCATAACTCACGTCAATTGGAGTCTTGGCAATTTTGAAATCTAAATACTTGAACTTGTCAAGTACCTTTTCAATGTAGTGAGACTATGATAATTCTAGACCTTGTGGAGTCTTGCGAATTCTGATTCCTAAGATGACATCAGCAACTCCTAAGTCTTTCATGTCGAATTTGCTAGACAACATGCATTTTGTAGCATTTATATCTGTCATATTTTTGCTCATTATCAACATGTCATCAACATATAAACAAACAATGACTTCATGACCTGGAGTGTTTTTAATGTAAACACATTTGTCACACTCGTTGCTTTTAAATCCATTTGCCAACATTGTTTGGTCAAATTTTGCATGCCATTGTTTGGGTGCTTGTTTAAGTCCATAAAGCGACTTAACAAGTTTGCAAACTTTCTTTTCTTTACCAGGAACCACAAAACGCTCAGGTTGTTCCATGTAAATCTCTTCCTCCAATTCTCCATTTAAGAAAGTTGTTTTAACATCCATTTGATGGATTTCAAGACCATACACGGCCGCTAGTGCCACTAATACCCTAATAGATGTTATCCTTGTTACTGGCGAGTAAGTGTTAAAGTAATCAAGGCCTTCCTTTTGTCTATAACCTTTGACAACAAGTCTTGCCTTATATTTGTCAATAGTGCCATCAACTTTAATTTTTCGTTTAAAGATCCATTTCGAACCTAAAGGCTTATTTCCAGGAGGAAGATCAATCAATTCACATGTATGGTTATCCAAAATTGGTTGAATTTCACTATTGACTACCTCTTTTCAAAATGCTGAATCAGAAGACGACATAGCTGCTTTAAAAGTTTGAGGCTCATTTTCAAGCAAGAATGTCACAAAATCTGGTTCAAAGGAAGTAGATGTTCTTTGACGTTTGCTACGCCTTGGATCTTCTATACTTGGAGTATTTTCCTTTGGTTCTTCCCGAGGTTGTTTAGGCCTTTCACTTAACGACTCACTTTCAGTTTTATACGGATAGATGCTTTCAAAGAATTCAGCATTATCTGATTCCATTACCGTATTAACATGAATCTCGGGATTATCGGATTTATGAACCACAAACCGACATGCTTTACTATTTGTAGCATATCCAATAAAAATGCAATCTACTGTTTTTGGTCCAATTTTAACCCTTTTAGGTAAAAGAACCTGTACCTTTGCTAGACACCCCCACACTTTGAAATATTTCAAGTTGAGTTTTCTTCCTTTCCATTTTTCATATGGAATAGATTGCGTTTTGCTGTGGGGTACTCTGTTAAGTATCCGGTTAGCTGTAAGGATAGCTTCCCCCCACAAACTCTGCGGTAATCCGGAACTTATTAATAAAGAATTCATCATTTCTTTTAAAGTCCGATTTTTCCTTTTCGCAATTCCATTGGATTGAGGTGTGTAAGGTGCAGTAGTTTGATAGATAATTCCATATTCCGAACATATTTCTGCAAACGGAGATTCATATTCTCCACCTCTATCACTTCTAATCATTTTGATATTTTTATTCAATTGATTTTCTACCTCATTCTTGTATTGCTTGAATGCTTCAATTGCTTCATCCTTACTATCAAGCAAATAAACATAACAATATCTAGTGCAATCATCAATAAAAGTAATAAAATACTTTTTTCCACCTCGAGATGGTGTCGACTTCATATCGCAAATGTCAGTATGAATTAAGTCTAAAGGATTTGAATTCCTTTCAACAGACTTATATGGATGTTTTACAAACTTAGATTCAACACATATTTGACATTTCGATTTATTACACTCGAATTTAGGCAATACTTCTAAATTAATTAACTTCCGCAATGTTTTATAATTGACATGTCCTAAACGAATATGCCATAAATCATTTGAATCCAATAAATAAGAAGAAGCTGAAATTTTATTCATACTGTCAACAACCATTACATTGAGTTTGAAAAGGCCCTCCCTCCGTGAGGTAGCCTTTCCCAACATACATTTCGTTCTTGCTTACAACAACTTTATCAGAAACAAATACACATTTGAATCCATTCTTTACAAGTAAAGAAGTAGAAACTAAATTCTTCCTAATAGTAGGAACATGAAGAATGTTGTTGAGCGTTAACACCTTGCCGGAAGTCATCTTTAGGAATATATTCCCATAACCTTCAATCTTGGCTGTTGCATTATTTCCCATGGAAATTTCTTCTTCGGGACCAGCAGTAGAGTAAGTCGCAAATGCTTCTTTGACAGCACAAACATGTCGAGTGGCTCCAGAGTCAATCCACCACTCCTTCGGATTTCCAACAAGGTTGCATTTCGAAAGCATTGCACAAAGATCATCAATGATATCATTCTTCTCCACTATATTGGCTTGTCCCTTCTTATTATCCTTTTCCGGGAGACGACAATCAGGGGTTTTGTGACTAACTTTTCCACAATTGTAACAGTTGCCCTTGAACTTCTTTTTGTTCTGCTCCTTAGTTTTTCCAGAAGGCCTCTTCCTCTTCTTACTTTTTGGAGCAGTCTCCTCAACGATATTATCTCCCATAATCGTTGAATTTCCACGAGACTTCTTCTCGGCTGTTTTGTTGTCTTCCTCGATCTTTAGACGTATCACAAGATCTTCCAACTTCATTTCTTTGCGTTTGTGCTTCAGATAGTTCTTGAAATCCCTCCACGAAGGAGGCAATTTTTCAATCATAGCAGCTACTTGAAATGCTTAATTCACGACCATACCTTCAGCAATAAGGTCGTGAAAAATAAGTTGAAGCTCCTAAACTTGGGTTCCCACAGTTTTGCTATCTATCATTTTATAGTCTAGAAACTTGGCAACCACGAACTTCTTCAAGCATGCATCTTCTGTCTTGTACTTCTTCTCATGAAGAAGTACGTCCCATAATTCTTTCGAAGTATTTATTGCACTATACATATTGTACAAGTCATCCTCTAAAGCACTTAAGATGTAACCTTTGCAAAGAAAATCTGCCTGCTTCCATACCTCAATAATCATGAACTTTTCATTATCCGGCATGTCCGCAGCAGGAACTGGAGGCTCTTCACTAGTGAATTTCTGCATACCAAGAGTGGTAAGCCAGAAGAACACCCTTTGCTGCCATCCTTTGAAGTTGGTTCCAGAAACTTTCCCCGGTTTCTCGGCCGGAGGAACAGCAGTGCGGCTTGACGAGGCTATCGTCGTTGCACCAACAGTCGTGGAAGGAATTCCATTCTTATTTGCCATTTCTTACTGTCAACAACAAAAGAGATCAATTAATGGCAAAACCAAAACAGTAAATAATACTGTAATTAATAAACAATACGTAATAAAAACAACTGAAGTTTTTGCATACTGTTTTTCCGAAAAAATGCTGATGTTTTTATATTCTTCAAATCATTTTCTGAATTTTAATATTCTGATGAATTTTTATATCTTTAAATCAGAATAATAAAATTCTGACAAAATACAGAATATAATTATTAATTTCCTAAAGATTGTTATCAATCTGTATTGCAGTAAATATATTAAGTACTAATCTTTCTGAAAACAGAAACAGAAAGTTAGTAGAAATTAAATTCCGAAAACAGTAAACTTCTTCAAAATAAATTCTGGAAAAATGTTGTAGGAACAAATCGAGCCCACTGAATACATAGTGTGTCCTTAAGGAAATTATTCCCCCCAAGTACCCGAGGTTTTGGAATATATCCTCCCAGGATAGAACAATTTAACTCACCAGTGTATCGGTACCTAAAACTCTGGTGATCGGCGAACCACTCAATGGTCGTAAAACACACTGGAATATTTTGTGCAGAAGAAGAAGAAGATTCAGAAAATTTCGTAAGTTAATACTCTGGGATTTGAAGGTCTATTTATAGCCAACTTGGTGATGTTTCTGAAGAGGTTTGCAACCTTTCAGAATAGTCATGGCCGTTGGAACATGTGCGACACTCTGAAGAGGTTTGTAATCTTTCAGAACAGTCATAGCTGTTGGAACAGGTGTGACACTCTGAAGAGGTTTGCAACCTTTCAGAACAGTCATGACTGTTGGAAATTTTTGCGGAAAATTTAAAATGAATTTAAATTAATCCAAAAAATAAAAACGGGCCGGATCAGACTGGGTCGCGGGTCATTAGTTATTTCGGATTGAATTTTATTTAATTAATTTAATTAAATATTTGAAAAGAATTTTGTCCAAAAAGATTAATCAATCAATCGATCTTTGGCAAATCCAAATCCGAATCCGAAGTCGAAGTCGAAGTCGAAGCCGAAGCCGAGCCGAGCGAGCGATGAAGATGACGGCGCAAGGTTTGCCTTCTTACCAGCTCTTTAAGAGCGAAATTTAAAACGAATTTAAATTAATCCAAAAAAGAAAAGTGGGCCGGATCGGACTGGGTCGCAGGTCATTGGTTATTTCGGATTGAATTTTTTTAAATTAATTTAATTAAATATATGAAAAGAATTTTGTCCAAAAAGATTAATCAATCAATCTTCGAAAAATCCAAATCCAAATCCAAAGCCAAAGCCGAAGCCGAAGCCGAGCCGAGCGACAACGACGACGACGACGTGAGGCTTGCCTTCTTACTAGCTCTTTAAGAGCTAAAAGATGAGTTTCTCTATATAAACAGTAAGACTTTCTTTCTTTCTACCAATGAGGGACACAGTGCATTAGTGAACTCATTCAAAATTTCACTTCCCTCCATTTCTTTCCCACTATTTTCCATTCACCCTTCTTTTGTTATTAAACAAAATCCAACAGTAATTACAAAATCGCTTCCAGAAACAGCTTCATATGTCTCATCATCATATGTAACACCCCCTCTTATGGAGGATACTGAGGTTTGGTTGAACTCTGACCCACCATCGGCATGGCTAACACAAGAGTGGCTCTGATACCATCTGTAACAGCCCAGTCCACTAGTAATATTGTCAACTCTGGGCCTAGGCCTCACAGGTTTAAAATGCGTCACTAAGGTCTAAGGCTTGTTAACTTATATACCCAGTATCCCTCCTGTGTTTTACCGACGTAGGATTCTGTCTAAAGCCTCGGGTGTTACACTTAGAATCTAACAGAAGTTCCAAAGGAGTATCATGGAAACAGGAAAATCGACAATTACCAAATCAATTCTCTCTTGAAAATGAACAGACACGCCAGCACTTTCCAAATTCTGGTGATTAGGTGAATCGTGGATAAGCTCTGACACTTTGCTTACACGCATCTGTACAATTTATGTAATATACTAAGGGAAGGAAATCAAATCAAATCCCAAACTGAACTTTATTGATTTCAATCGTGAATTCTTATTACAATCACTAGAAGAAAAATACAGTAAGCTAAGACAGTGCACGACTCTCAGCTTGTAGCTCCAATGTGAGAATGAATTAACCTAAAAATGAGATTAGGGAATTAGAAGAAGAAGAAGATTAATGGCGGAATTGAGAAATTAAAGAGAAGAGAGAAGAGAGATTGAGAAAGATAGAGAGAGAAAGTAGTTGGAAGAGTACCGGCCAAAAAACTCAATTGTAGGCTGGCCCAACTAACTATTTAGTTGGATTGGACTCAACCTCAGCCCTTGGATTAACCCATATCCATTTTAATCTCCACCATCCATTTATTATTTCAGCTCTCTTTAGTAATCTCCGCCCCTTTCCTAATTCATTAACCCTATTTCCTTTTTTTGTTCTTTCTAAATTCCTTCGCTCTTTCTAATTTAATCTCTAATCTTTACAATACCTCCCCGATCAACACAAACCTTGTCCTCAAGGTCAAGATTGAGCAATAAAGTCAGGGAATTGCCCCTTGATAAAGCCCCAATCCTATCACGTTGCTTCTTCTGGTCCCAAATTGGCCCATTGTATCGGTACTTTCGTCTTAGCTGTATTGTTGACTTTAACAATCCTGCAGTCCAAAATAGCCACTAGTTGAACTAGAACACGACCATTGTCATCACAAATAGGAGGTTGTTGCAGAGGTGTGATAGAAGGTCCCACCCTTTTCTTCAATTGAGAAACATGAAAGACAAGGTGGATCTATGAGCTCGAAGGCATCTCCAAACGGTAAGCCACTAATCCAATCTTTTGTAGTACTTTGTAAGGACCATAGTATTTAGCACTTAGCTTCAGATTCTTTCTCACTGCTACTGATGACTGTCTGTAAGGCTGTAATTTTAAATAGACTAGATCCCCCACCTCTAAGGTTCTATCAGACTTGTTTCTATCTGCATAGAACTTCATTCTTGCTTGGGTAATTAAGTTTTCCTTGAGTACCCCCAACATTTGTTGTCTTTGAGTTAAGTACGAGTTCATAGATTGTGTAGTGTGGGGTAATGATCCCAGTGGAATCTGTGGAGGTGGTAACCCATATAATGCTTGAAAAGGGGTAAATTTGAGTGAGCTATAGTAGTTGGTATTGTACCACTATTCTTCCAAAGGTAGACACTTACACTATTTCTTAGGACACGCAAAAACCATAGACCTTATGTAAGTCTCCAAGCATCTATTGAGTCGTTCAGTTTGACTATCTGACTGAGGATGGTAAGCTGTAGTCATATTAAGATTAGTTCCCAATGATCTGAATAGCTACTGCCAAAATTGACTGGTAAATATTGTATCCCTGTCAGTCACAATTGATTTAGGAAGCCCATGCAATCTATAGATGTCTTGTAGGAATAATTCAGCTACATCCTTAGCTGAAAAGGGAGGTTTCAAGGCTAGGAAATGACCATATTTGGTCAGTCTATCGATGAATACTAATACCACATCTTTATGTTCAGAAGAAGGTAATCCTACTATGAAATCTATACAAATATCTTGCCAAGGCATTTCTGGAATTGGGAGAGGTTGTAGTAGTCCTGGTGAATGGACATTTTCATTCTTTATCCTCTGACATGTATCATATTCAGCCACCCATTTAGAGATCTCAGTCTTCATATTAGGCCAATAAAAGCTCATCCTTATCCTCTTGTAAGTTCCCAGCTATCCAGAGTGCCCTCCAAGAGGAGATTGATGAAGGGCTTCAAATATCTTCAGTCTCATACCAGTTCCTCTTCATATCCATACCTTTTGGTCATACCTAATAATACCCTGCTGAAGAGTATAATCAGGTTTGCATGAGGGGTATGCAATTAGCTCCAACAGTAGTTATTGAGCTACAGGGTCATGATCATAGCTCTGAGATACCTCTTGTATCCAACTAGGTTCAACAGTAGTAATGACACACAATATAGATTATTCCTCTCTTCTTGATAGGGCATCAACAACTCTATTTTCAATACCCTTCTTGTAATGGACTTCATAATCTAGGCCTAGTAATTTGGTGAGGCCTTCTGATGAAGGGTTGTAGTAATCTTTTACTCCAATAAGTATTTGAGGCTTTGATGATCTGTCCTAATTATAAAGTGTCCTCCCATCAGGTAATACCTCCATCTGTCTACTGTTGTTAATATATCCATATACTCCTTCTCATAGGTTGATAGTCCCATGTTGTTCTGAGATAAGGCCTTGCTGAAATATGCCAATGGTCTGCCTTCCTGTAATAGTACTGCTTCCATTCTAGTGGAACAAGCATCAGTTTCCACAATAAATGGCTTGGTGAAATCAGCTAGGGCTAATACTGGGGCTGATGACATGGCTGTCTTGAGTTGTTGAAAAGCCATCTCTACTTCCTCTGACCATTGGAAAGAGTTCTTCTTGAGAATATTGGTCAGAGGTCTGCTGATTATTTCATAGGACTTGACAAACCTCCTATAATATCCTGTAAGACCTAAGAAACCCCTTAGATGTTTGATAGTCTTTGGCCTAGGCCAATTAACCATAGCCGCAATTTTGGAAGGGTCAGTAGCCACACCATCTCCTGAAGTAATGTGTCCCAAGTATTCCACTTTGTTCTGCCCAAATGAGCACTTAAATAGCTAACCATAAAGTTGCTCTTTTCTCAATATCTCCAGGACCTTTCTAAGGTGAATTATGTGAACATAGTTGTTTGGACTATAGACTAGAATATCATCACTGAAAACTAGCACAAATTTTCTAAGAAATGGCTGAAAAATATGATTCATGAGACTTTGGAAGGTAGCAGGGGCATTAGTTAGGCCAAAAGGCATGACTCTAAACTCATAATGCCCCAAATGTGTTCTAAAAGCAGTTTTATATATGTCTTCCTCACCCATTCTAATTTGATGATAACCAGCCCTAAGATCAATTTTAGTATAGACATAAGAACCACTTAATTCATCCATTAAGTCATCTACCAATGGAATAGGAAACTTATCCTTCACTGTCAGCTTATAAAGTTCTCTATAGTCTATACAAAATCTCCAGCTACCATCTTTCTTTTTGACCAATAATACTGGGGAAGAGAAGGGGGAATGACTGGGTTGTATTATACCACTAGTCAGCATTTCATTAACTTGTGTTTCAATTTCATTCTTCTGAAAGTAGTTATACCAGTATGGCCTCAAGCTTACTAGATTGGCATTGCTTTTCAAGGGAATGTGGTAATCATGACCTCTTTTTGGTGGAAGAGATTTAGGCTCAGCAAATACATCCTTGAAGTCTGCCAGAACTTCAGAAATTTCTGCAGGTAATTCTTCTGATCTTGGTATTTCCTGGGCTGAAATTGTGAAGAGATGTGCCTAGATGGACTGCCCCTTCTTCAGTAGTTGTTTCACCCCCATTGTTGTCATGCTTTTCAATTCTCCTTGGCTGTAGATGCGCTTAAGCTCCACTCTTTTACCTTTGTGTGTCACATGAACCTTATACTCAATGAAATCTAAGAGTACAGGGTTATGCCCTTTCATCCAATCACCTCCTAATATCATATAATTTCCCCCAATCTGACAAGTCTCACAGCATCCTCAAATTCCACTCCCCATATCCTCCACTTGAATCTAGGACAAGAATGTAAGCTAGTGATGTAATTCCCATTTGCCACAGTCACCCTCATATGAACTGCCTCAAGGATTTGGCACCCTATCTTCCTAGCAGTCTCTAAATCTAAGAAGCTATGAGTACTCCCTGAATCTAGCAATATAGTGATCTTGTTCTTCTTTGCTTCCCCCTTAACTTGATGATATTTGGAACTTCAGTGCCTGACAATGTATTTAGGCTAATAGCTTCATCCATTATTTCTTCTGCTGGTATCTCTTCCAGTTCCCTAACTTCTCTGTCTACTTCTTCACTCTGCTCTTCTTCAGTTGGATTCACTGAAGCAGATATAACATTCAACTGTTTAAGTTTACACTGGTGTCCAACATGATACTTCTTACCACATTTATAACATAGACCTTGGGCCCTTCTCAACTCAAAGACCTTGTTACTCAGGCCTCCCCATGAAGAATTAGTTCCCTTAATCACTACTCCATTACCCTGATTAGGCCCTGTACTAGTACCCCTTCCCCACTGGGTTTTCTCCCTTCTAATCCGAGCTTGGATTCGCCTCTCTTGATGTCGAGACTTATCCACAACTTGGCTTAGGGTATAAGGATTAAGAATCATAATTGTGTGTCTTATCTCTTCCTTGAGACCTTCTACAAAAAATTCAAGGAAAAAGTCTTCTGGGTTGGTAGGGTTTCTTATCAAAACCCATGCTTTCAAGTCTTCAAACTTCTCCAAATATTCCTCTACTATCCCATTCTGTTCTATCTTTTTAAATTCTCCAATTAAATTGAATTTATTGTTACTAGCTCCTTCAAATCTTTTGCAAATTTCATCAGTAAACTCATGCAATTTAATTACGCCCTTACTAACATGATATGAGAAAAACCATGCCTCAGCTTTACCTGTTAAATGCAGGACAACAATTTCCAGCTTCTCGTCTGGGTCAGTGATTCTATTATAATGGAAGTATCTCTCCCCCTTCCTCAACCATGAACATGGGTCAACTCCATCAAAGAAGGGAAACTCAAACTTGCCGTGATGATTACTCCTTTGACCTCTAGCTTGCTCGAACTGCTCATTTCTGTGGATCCTACTTCCAGAAGCATCCAATTGAAGACCTGGTGCATTCCCCAGAATCCCGTCTTGGTTGGGGACCAATTTCTCCATTAGAAGATCCACCTTCTTAGCTAAATCCTCCATTTTAGCATCATTAGACTCCATGTAATTCTGGAATTGTATATCCAATTTCTTAATTGATTCTTCTGTACTTTTCACTCAAGTTTCTGTAATCGTCATTGGGCCAGGATTGTGCTCTGATACCAAGTTGTAATATACTAAGAGAAGGAAATCAAATCAAACCCCAAATTGAACTTTATTGATTTCAATCGAGAATTCTTATTACAATCACTAGAAGAAAAATACAGTAAGCTAAGACAATGCATGACTCTCAGTTTGTAGCTCCAATGTAAGAATGAATTAACCTGAAAATGAGATTAGGGAATTAGAAGATGAAGAAGAAGATTAATGGCGGAATTGAGAAATGAAAGAGAAGAGAGAAGAGAGATTGAGAAAGATAGAGAGAGAAAGTAGTTGAAAGAGTACCAGCCAAAAAACTAAATTGTGGGCTGGCCCAACTAACTATTTAGTTGGATTGGACTCAACCTCAGCCCTTGGATTAACCCAGATCCCTTTTAATCTCCACCATCCATTTATTATTTCAGCTCTCTTTAGTAATCTCTGCCCATTTCCTAATTCATTAACCCTATTTCCTTTTTCTGTTCTTTCTAAATTCCTCCTCTCTTTCTAATTTCATCTCTAATCTTTACAGTTTAACATTGAAATTCAAGTTTTACTAAGCATACATCTGAACAATCCATTTTACAAACGTAAGATAAAGTTGATTGCAATTATGCAGGTTTAGGGATTTTACTTCCAAAGTAACCAAACTCATGATTTAGGTCTGTACTTTCCACCACAGCTAATTCTGTAGCATAGTCAAATTTTACTTTATTCATCATGAAAAAAGTATTTTATGACTTATAAGTACAATAATTTTCGAAAGATATGAAATTCAAATGACTCCTATTCGTACCAGTTTGGCCCGCTACCCGAACATGAAGAGCATGTCGTCAATGACATTACTCTTTCCACTACCATTAGGACCAACAACTACAGAAAAGCTCTGTCCAGTAGTATATTTTATATAAAGGGAATAAACTTAATTTCTTAGATACACAATCTTCTATCTATATAGAATAGGAAAAGCAAATCCATATTATTATGCCAAGTGTCAAAATAATAATTGAACATGTGTCCACTTTTAGGACAAACCTCCAACTAACTTGAAGGTTAAAAAATTAATTTAAAATAGAAATAATTTTAAATAAAGAAATATTTACAAAGAAATAGGAAAAAACAAGAAAAAACACCTGATACAATTCAAAAAGAATAAACGAGTGTCCTCACCCACTTCTTTGTTAGAAACCTGTAGTTGAATTCTATATTATTTAAATAAATAAATTAAAAGATGAGAAAACCTCCCATGATTCCACATAATTGTAAAATTACAAAAAAATAACAAATTAACACATCAAAAATTACTGCATAACAGTTACAATTAAACATGTCATAATTAAAGGCACGTTTTGAAACTTTTTTTGTTGAAGTTATCAGAATCGGTTTATTAACTTATCAAAATCGGTTTATTGACAAAAGCTTTAGCCCATCGTTCTGTATCTGTCCCGTTCTATTCTGATCTTCAAATAAACCGTGACCCTTCTCTCCTATTCTATACATGCTTATCAATTAGTGAGCATGTTCTGCAAAACTCAACGCAGATGAATTTTACGCATGGATAGAGATTGATCAAATACCGTTTTATTATATTTTTTGACATAATATATAAAAATATGATAGCACAAGAAATTACTTATATGAAATTGAAAATTATTTTTAACTCTTTTTGTTTACTATTTCTTGAACTATTTGCCGCATGAGCTTTGGACTTGTGTATGGGCATCTTTCAAACAGATGGTGAGTCATATGTGTTCCCATTTCCTCAATTCGCAAATGAAAGTTACAGAATTGAGTTTTCATGATTAGAGTTAGGGTTTAACTTTACGGGAATTTATCATTGGGTTCCGACAGTGACAGGAGAGAAGTGAATCCGCCATTGTAGCTGCAGTCCCAAATACGATTCCAGTAGAGTAGTTGCCATGGCAGAACAAGCATTCAAAATGTAAGATTTGACATCAATAGAAATATTGATCTCTATTTTATTTATTCTGAAAATTTTATTTTCATCAATGTTTGGAGATTGTGGTTCCTAAACTTTGCTTCTTTTTCATCAGTTACAAAGACTGATGCAGAAAAAATTTGATGCTTTGCCTTCACTGTGTGACCTAACTGAATAACATTAAAAACTCTATTTTTTCATTTATAGGAATTGGTAGCCTTACTTCTTTCTCATTGGAGAAACTACAAATTTATAACTAAGCTTGCTACTGGTAGTAAGATCTCCCACTCTAATTAAAGTACTTTTACAGTTCAATTCTCTTGCTATTATTAACCAACTAGCTCTTCTTCACGCAACTTCTCATCTACAAAGGTCGTAGTACTCTATTAGGTATGTAAATATTCTGTTGTTAATATGTCATGAAAAGATTTTGGTTTCTTTCTTTAGATGCTAAGTACTCGATGCATTTAAAGCTTAAGCGATTGCCACCATTTTTCACATTTATTGTCCATCCCTGTGTAAGTTCGTAAATTAGTCAATTATTTTAATAATATTTTTATATCATGTTGCTCATGCATTTGACGCTCATGTCATCCAAAGATATAAGAGGCAAAAGGTAACTTTCTTTCACTGTATTTGCATTTATGCCTTTCTTTTAAACATTTGATTGAGTTTGAAAACTGATGCAGTGACTCTACATTGGTGCCATTATATATTATATATTTGTAGTATTATTGTACTCCTGGGGGGAAATGCCAGCATAATTTGCTACAAAGGGAAAGGCTTTTTACAGCCATTTTCTTGCAAATGAAAATATTTTATTTTTTTTGGGGTGTAAAAGTAGGACATATTTTTTCAGTATAAAGAAGTTGTCAATCGCGTTAAATGTTAGATAGATAAATAGTCGGAATAAATATAAAAATATTCAATTGTTCGAATTGAAGATGTATGTATGAGAAATGGCATTGGCTTTCATATCTTCAAATGCAATTCATGGCCCTCTTTCTTCATCTTCTTATGGAAAACAACCCAAAGGTATCTACTAGCTTTTCTCTCAAAATATCAACTTTTGCTCTTAAATATGTAATTTTTTTGAAGATCAGAAAATTTTATCATCTAGGTTTCGTTTTCCCCCTACTTTTTTGGTTTTGTTTTGGTTTTCAAAGTTTCAATATTTGTACGTTAAAGTGTAAAATGATGATTGGGTGCTCAATTTTATGGAAGGATCTCATGTCTCTGTTGTGTAATCAAAGAGCTAACCAAATATTTTGCATACTTGACTTAATTCTAGTAGATGCTTGGATATTACACACATATGCAATTTCCCTCACCAATTAGTTTGAACTCCTTGATCTACTTTCAAATTTGCGTTGATTCCTTTCAATCCATATTGTATGCACCCATTTTGTACATGCCATCTTGAATATTTGAGCTCTCTGTAATTTATCCTTTGCTCCTTGAATGATCCATTTCTCCAGTTGTTTCCATTATGTTGTCTTAAAACTAGGAACCTCCATCCATTTTAGCACACCTTCCCAGACTTTGGTAGAATAAGGGTTCCATGAATAGATGGTTTCTCGTTTCATTGTGACTATTACATAGATTGCAGACATGATCAACATTTATACCACAAGAGATAATTCTATCAACAGTCAGAAGTTTTTCATGCATTTGTAGCCATACTGTTAATTGAGATTTTGGTAGAGCATCATTCAGGGAATCTCAGTGTCTTCCATCGAATCCTCTCATTGTTCCCACTTAGTTGAAGATATATCTGTTTAATTAAACTGTCTGCAGTGTTGTTTTGAATCAGTGCCAATGTATTTCTAGCCTCAAACATTTTCCTTACCATCCAACCAGCCTACAGAGGGGTAACCATTTGATCAAAATGCTGATTCTTGATGTAGTAAGCATGCAACCATCTGATCCATAACCTTTCTGCCTTATGTTCATTGTCCCAACTAGCTTTAGTTATTGCAGCTTTGTTCCATAGTCTCATGTTTATCAAGGCTAGTCCACCCATTGACTTTGGAGTGCAAACCTTCTTCCAAGCTAATAGATCCTTCTTAGTGTCACAACCCGAATTTTTTCACCTTCGGGGATCGTGATGGCGCCTACTCGTGAAAGCTAGGCAAGCCGACAGTTACAATCTTACCACCATTATTATCAATTTAACAAGAACAGATAATAACTAAAATAAAATAATTATGAAATACAAAAGTGATATAGCAAACCAACAGTTCTAATACCTAGCTACCCAAAGATCTGGTGTTACTATTTCATGAACATCTAAGATTTACTACAAATATAAGTCTGAAAAAAGTATTATTGTTCTCGAAATAGAAGAGACAGAAGAAACTAAAACGGGGAAAGGGGGCTTCAGGATCTGCGAACGCTAGCAGATCTACCTTGTTCTCCCTATAATGAAGGCAACAACCTCGAATCTACTCACAGGATCCGGTACCGAGATCTACACAAAAGTGTAGAGTGCAGTATAGGTACAACCGACCCCATGTACTGGTAAGTATCACGCCTAACCTCGGTGAAGTAGTGACGAGGCTAGAACACGACAACCATATAAACCCGTGCAGTTAAATCATATGCAAACAGAACCAAAATAATAGGAAATAACAGATAAAGACGGGAAGAGGAACATGCTGCGATGAATATCAAATTCTAACAGTAATTCAATAGAGAAGAATAATGAACACCATATTCGTATCATTAGGAATAAGGAAACAGTAACACGTGCACGACATCACCCTTCGTGCTTTTACTCTCGTTCTCACCATAAGAAATAATAGAAACGACACAACATCACCCTTCGTGGATTAACTCTCATAATCATGACACGACATCACCCTTCGTGCATTAGCTCTAAAATTATGGCACGACATCATCCTTCGTGTATTAACACTCACAATATTGGCACGTTATCGCCCTTCGTGCATTAACACTCACTCACAATATCATGCACGACATCACCCGTCGTGCTTTACACTCTTGCTCACCCAAACAATAGAAATAATACATCCCGGTAAGGGAATCAATAATACAAACAAATACATCCCAGCAAGGGAATCAGCTATAACCAATCTCGTTCCAACAGCTACTTCCAAAATAAATTTCAACTTGAGCCAATACTCAACAATGGTCAATTACCAAGAAATTATCATAAGTTTTATTCAACAGTGATAATTATTAATTTAAGCATGGTCATTACATAATAAGAGTCACAACAATCATGGTATAAGACTCACGGGCATGCTTGACACCAACGTATAGGTACTCATCACCACACCTATACATCATACTCAACACTAACACTTAGCAAATAAGACCACAACACCTATTCCCTCAATCTAAGGTTATACCAAACACTTACCTCAATTCCACGGACAAAATCAAGCCTCAATTACCACTTTACCTCTCGGTTCCACTTCCAATCCACTTGTATCTAGTCATAAATTACTTAATGACATCAATAAATGCTAAAGAACTCAATTCCCATGCTTAATTATAGATTTCCCAATATTTTCCCCAAAAGGTCAAAACCCGGCCCCGGGCCCGCTTGGTCAAAACTCGAAGTTCGAACCAAAATCCGATTACCCATTCACCCCCGAGCCCGGATATACAATTGGTTTTGAAATCTGGCCTCAATTTGAGGTCTAATTCCCCAAATTTTGAAAATCCTAATTTTTACCCAAGAACACCCAATTTCTCATGAAAAACCCTAGATTTTGAAGTGAAATCATGTAAAAAGATGAAATAGATTGAAGAAAAAGAGTTAAGATCCATTTACCTATAATTTGGGGAAGAACTTGCTCAAGGAAAATCGCCCTTTGGAGTTTAGGTTTTGAAATTTTGAAGAATGAAGTAAAAATTATGTCTAAAATCTCACTTAACAGGCTGTAGGTAACGCAATTGCGATCAGGGGTTCGCAATTGTGAACCCTTTGAATTTACTGCTATCTTCGCATTTGCGACACATATGTTGCATTTGCGACTTCTAGGACCTTCGCAATTCCGTCCAAAGTTTCGCATTTGCGAGGTTGGCCTTCCCAAGCCTTCTTCGCATTTGCGACAATATTGTTGCATTTCCTAGGCCGACAGACTTCGTATTTGCCAAATGTAAAGCTGAGTTTTCCCTAAGTTCTAATCACTCTGTGGCCTATCCAAAACTCACCCGAGCGCTTGGGGCTTCAAACCAAACATGCACGCAAGTCTAAAAACACCATACAGACTTGTATCAAATCATCAAAGTAACATCAACAACTACGTATTTATCCTCAAACTCATGATTTTCCTCAAGAACACTTCAAATTTACTATTTTCACAACCGGACGTCCGAATCACGCCAAATAAACTCTGATTCTTACCAAATTTTACATATAAGGCTTAATTATTATAACAGACCTGTACCAGGCTTTGGAACCAAAATACGGGTCTGATTCTATCAAGTTCCAATACTATTCAATTTCTAAAAACCTTTATATTTTGCAGCAAATAATTTTCTTTAAAAATTCTTTTCTCGGGCTAGGGATCTCAGAATTCGATTTCGGGCATACTCCCAAGTCCCATATTTTACTACAAACCCTACAGGACCGTCAAATCATGGGTTCGAGTTCGTTTACCAGAAATGTTGACCAAAGTCAACTTTAATCAATTTTAAAGGCCAAATTCAATATATTTCTTAAATCTCACATAAAAGCTTTCCAGAAATACGCCCGGACTTTGCACGTAAATCAAGGAGAAAAATGAGGTTTTCAAGGCCTCGAAACTTGAATTTAAATTCTAAAACACAAGATGACCCTTTGGGTCATCACACCTAGTGATTGTGTTTGTGCCATACTACAGGTAGCTTCGATATTAGGCCTCAATTGTACTTAAAACTTTAGAGGGAATAATAAACAATTAGGACCAATAAGCTTGGATACCAAAGATGACAGTTTGAATTAACTGAGATCTTCCTCCATATGAAAGCTTCTTTGCAGTCCAAGAAGTGATTCGAGATACCATCTTGTTAATCAATGGTTGCCACTGCATTAATGAGATCTTTTTAGTAGCTAGAGATATCTCCAAGTATTTGAATGGAAGTTCTCCTTTTGAGAATCTTAAGAATTGTAGAATTTGATCCTGCACCCCTTGAGTAACCTCTCCAAAATAAATGGAGCTTTTCTATTTTTTAGCTTGAAGACTTGATATATCTGAGAATTCCATGAAGCACCTATTCAGAGTGGCCACATATTCAACATTTCCCTAGAAAATAGCAATAGATAATCTACAAATGACAAATAAGTCACTGATAGCTTAGAGCACTTTGGGTGATACTTGAATTCCTTGCTGCCTTTCACTGCATTGAGCTTCCTACTAAGATGTTCCATGTCTATTGCAAAGAGAAATGGAGAAATTGGATCCCCCTGTCTGAGTCCTTTAGCTGCATTAAAAGGAGTTGCAGGTTCTCCATTAACCAGAATAGAATAATTCACTGTCTTCACACACTCTAGGATCCATATGGTGAACTGCCTAGGGAATCCTAGCTCATCTAGTACTTGCTCTAGATACACCCATTCCAATGAATCATAAGCCTTTTGAAGGTTTATTTTTATCATGCACCCAGGAGACACATTTTTTCTTGTATAAGACATCACCAGTTCCTGGGCAAGGAAAATGTTATTAGACTTCTTTCTTCCTGGAATAAATCCAGTATGAGCTTCACACACAACAGATGCAATAACTTTATAGATTCTTAACACAAGAACCTTAGAAACAATTTTGTACAACACTGTACAACAAGAAATTGGCCTATATTCTTTCACATTGGCAGGATGATCATTCTTAGGAATCAAAGTGACAGAAGTACAATTGATAGTTACTTCATCTTGCTACATTCAAAGAACTTTCTTACTGCTTTTGTGATCTCTAGACCAACTATACTACATACCGTTTTAAATAAGTAAGCATTATACCCATCCAACCCTGGGTTGGCCTTTCTATTCTGCATTGGCCTTTCTATCACTTGTTGCTCAGGTATCTTAGAACATATGTGCCCAATAGATAGACACTGAGGGTAGAATTGGGCTTCCATTCAAATACCATCTCTTGCTGAAATTTTCTCCATTTTCCTCCATAACTACAATTGTGTCAGGTAATGGCTTAGATACATTAACTTCAATCAACATTCTAGAATATGAGATCCTTGTTTGTTTAGTCATACATTCATCTGCAAATAAAAGTTTCCCTAATGCACTAGCTATTCTGCCCAAAGATCCACATCTCCAGCAACTCATAGGTAATTTGGGAAACTTCACTCACAATAGAATCTCTGTCATGAACTCTTGATTGAAATCAAATGCAGGGGTCCATGGCTTCAAAATAATTGGTCTATTTCTAATAGTGTAAGGCCCATAAAATAAAATTTCATTTATGAAATCGAGCCACATAATACCCTTCCTCATGCAAATACAGATCTGGCATAGGTATAGAATTCCACATTTGAGAAATATACCTATGCATGAGTGAATATCCTGGTGTTTCCCCCATCACATAGACAATGAGGGTATTTTTCCACTTTTCCGCTTCCTTTTCCACTTCATTCTTCTCAAGTTGAACTATCGTTTCCCCATTAACAATTTGAGGCAGGAAATAGCTTAGGGTCATACCATTCTCTACAGCTCTGTTTCCAGCAAACAAGGAGTTCCACTTTGGTTTAACAACCTCATCCTTCACTTCATTAGCCTCCTTATTTGCCTCTTGATTTCAGTGATTCTCGTTGTTAGGCCTTCATCCTCATGAGCTTGAATAGGTACATTTTGGACTAGATCTTCAACTTGTTTCAACTGTTTTCCATCCTCCACCGGAGATCTCTATGGTAGTGGAGTTTTGTCTGCATCTACCATCTCCACTATAGGCCTCTTCTCTACAGCTGGAATCGATGAAGGTTTCGAATCTAGGTACTGTTCCATTGAAATTTTGCACAACTGACTCGTGAAGTAATGTCCGGTGGCATTACTTTGTCAATGTACATTATTAGTTGTGTATATTATTATTGTTTGATTTATTAAAAGACGAGATTCTTTCGTGGGTCAATATGCCTGGTAAATTGGACAATAATAATACACATTGGCGAAGTAATAGTTAGTTGATGGAATCCATGTCTCGATTTAGAGATTGATGATACACCTTTATGAAAGCTTATAAGTTTTTATATGTATACCCGGTCGGTGGATTTTGTATCCAGCACATGAAATAAGTTAAGCGAAAAAATAAAGAAAATAATCAATAAATTAAATTGTCAGTAATTTAATTTAATTAATTAGTGTCTAAATCTTAACATGGGGAGTTAAATAAGATTTAATGGATAAATTTTAAAATTGAATAAGGAGTGCAATTACAAATTTTTAGTGGAATAATTCGTAATTAATTATGGTGGATATTAATTTCAAAAATTAGAAATTAATTCCATAATTTGAAGCCTTGTTAATTAAATTTTGTGGTCTCTACTGTGCCTAAATAATAGAAAATAAAGGAATCCTTTTTCTAGTGGAAATGAAAACCCAATAGAATTTGGAAAAGGGTTTTAACCCTTAAAGCTTGTGCTATAAATAGATAAGATTTTTCACCTAGAGGGAAGAGCACATGATGGCCGAATTTCAGCCCATTTTCCTAGAAAATTTTGCCCACACAAAATTAATATTTTCGGATATTATTTCGGTAACACAGTAGAAGACTGTAGAACATTCGGGAATCGTGATCATGCTGATGATGATGATTTCATTGAGTTATTGTGGAATTAGAGGCTCACGTGATAGAGGGGCTTTGTTCACGCTTCAAGAGCTAACCTGTGAAATCTCATTTATACTAGTTGTCTAGATTACATGTGATTTTGATAATGCTGCTCGGTGGGCCGGGCCTGAACCGGACCGGACCGGGCCCGCGGTCCTAACGGGCCTGGTGGGCCGGTCCTAGGTGGGCCGGTCTTGGTGGGCCTCCTGAGCCCGTCACGGGCTGGTCTCCATGGGTGAGCCCACCAGCCCCGGACCGTTTAGCCCGGGACCGGCAGGCGGGCCTGGGCCGGTCCTGGCGGTCCTGGCGGGCCCAACGGCTATTTTAAAAAAAAAAAAAAAAAAAAATCTGCAACGGCCATATTTAAAATCTAGCCGTTTGGGCTGAAAATATGACCGTTTTTTAAGTTAAAAAAATGGCCATTTGGCCCCCAAACTTTATTTTAACCCCAAACTTTATATAATTACACTTTTTCCCATTTCTCAACTATAAATAACCCCCTCATTCTTTCATTTTTATTCACCAATTCATCAATATCTCTCAATATCTCTCAATCTCTCTCAATCTCTCTACTACAATTACTTAATTTATTGTTGAAATTTCGTGAAAAATTGTGAAGTTGTTGAATTGAAGTTTTCAAGTGTTCAACGATTTTCAATTTTCAAGAAGTTGTTCGGCAATCCGGTAAACTCGTTTCAACTCTTACGTTTTTAGAATATATTTTTGTGTGGTTTAGTTTGCATAATTATAATTAATATGGCATTTACTTTGAAAAAAATGTTTGGTAAAGGAAAAGATAAAACCGGTGAAAGTAGTGGCCAACCAACTACCCTTCCCCCGGCTCCCCGACCTAGAAAAGATAAGCAAGTTGAAAGTAGTCGCCAACCTAGACGTCCTCCTCCTTCCGTAATTCTTGATAGTGATCACCCTTGTTTTCAATTTACCGATAGTGAATTTTATCATAATGTTGCACCAGGTGATAGATTAGATGATGAAATTATGAATGCTCTTTATCCTAATGAAACCATCTTAGAAAATAATGAGGAAAATGAGGATGATGATGAAACTCAAGCACCGGATTTAGATGATACACCTACTAGTCCTCTTAATAACCCAAGTGATGCACCGGTCGACCCACCTGTAGAAACTCCTACTTTTAATAGAGAACCTGCTAAACGCTTAGAAACATCATTAGTTTGGAATTTTTTTACTCAAGTAAGAGAAAAAAATAAGGCTAAGTGTAAAACTTGTGGGAAATTAATGTCGCATAAATATGTAGGAGACCGTAGCGGCACAGGTAGTTTGACTAGGCACATAAAAACACACCCAAGAGATAAGGCTAGATTTTTTCAAATGAAAGCGCATCTAGAGGGGACAAGTGTAGATTCTGCGATTAACCCTAGTACAGGTTCAAATCTAGTTCAACCAGGAATTAACACTGTCACTGGAGGTATTTTATATTACGATCCAAATAGAGATCGTGAAGAATTAGCAAAGATGATTACTGTTATGTGCTTACCTTATACTTTTGCTTCTAATCCTAATTGGGTTCATTATATTAGAAGAGTGTTTAATCCTACTTATAAAGGTTGGCCTCGCGCAACAGTTAAGAGTGATATTTATAAATTCAAACATGAATATGAACAATATTTGCGTTATTTATTTACTCATATACCTAATCGGATTTCTATTACTACTGATATTGGTAGAAGTGGTAATGATTGTGATTACCTAACTGTTACAAGTCATTGGATAGATGAGGAATGGATAATGCAAAAACGCATAATTGCATATAGAATAATTAATTCGCGTCACACAGGTAAATTTATAGCTAACACTGTTGCAGATATTTGTAGATATTTTTGCTTTAGCGATAAAATAATGGCAATTTCAATGGATAATGCTTCTAGTAACACCAGTGCTATAGGCATGCTTACAACAACACTAAATCCTGCATTTACTAATATTTTCCATGTTAGATGTATTTGTCATATTTATCATTTAATTGTCGGTGATGGTATGCGAATATTAAACATAGAAATTGAAAAGGTTAGAATGGCTCTTAATTGGCTTTTTTATTCAAACCGTAGAAGTAGACTTAGAGAGTATTTTAAAAAATGTGATGAATATGGCCTTAGAGAAAGAAAGGTTCCTAAACCTTGCCCGACTAGATGGAATTGTATGTACGAAAGTTTAGTAGTAGCATATGAATATAGAAACCCAATTAATGCAACGTTTAATTCTCGGGTAGGTGGTGAAGATGATGATGAAATGCTTACCACTCAAGATTGGACTAATGTTAAAATTCTTTTAGATTTTTTAGAACATTTTCAAATTGCAACAAATGCATTTTCTGGGCAATATTATCCTACTATTTCAAACTGTTTAGTTTATATTGCAGCACTATCTGATTTGTTTGTTGAATTTAGTGAGGGTGGGGATATTTATGAACTTGCTATAAATGAAATGAAACAAAAGTTTAAAAAATATTTTTTTCCTATCCCTCCTATTTATGGTCTTGCTGCAATGCTAAATCCTACAATGAAATTGGGAGGTCCTCATTTTTGGTATTCAAATATTTATAAGGCTTTAGATCTTTCAAATGAGGAAATTGCGACACTTGCAGATGCAAAAGCTTCAATTAAGATTAACGCTCAAACAGTTTATAATGCTTATCAACTTGCCTTAGAGCATGCTAGGCCAACTATTCCAACCCCTACTTCGTCTAGCTCACAATCCTCTAAAAGAGTTGCGGGCTTAAAAGCTCTTAAATCTTGGACGGAGTTCAGGGGGTCTCAAGGTGAAAATTATGATGAAACTTCACATCTAAATGAGCTTCAAGTTTATTTGTCTCAGGGACTTGAAAAGGAGAATCCAGACGGCTCTTTTGATCTTTTGGAATGGTGGAAGGCAAGGGAAAAACATTTTCCTGTTCTTGCAAGGATGGCTCGGGATATTTTATCAATTCAAGCTTCAACTGTTGCATCAGAGAGCGCTTTCAGTCAAGCAAGACTGCAAATAGGTGATCATAGAGCGTCTATGAGGGATAGCTTGGAAAAATCAGTATTGTTTAGAGATTGGATCCGCTCGGAAAGAAGAAACTTTGGAATTGCAGAAGCACAACCGGCGATAGATGAAGCTTATGAAGAAATGATAGCGGAACTTGCGGAGGATTCGGCTTCGCCCGGAAGTGGTGATGAACAAGCTTCTTTTCCACCACCACCAACGCAACCTCCTCCGAACCTTGAAGGATTTATGAGATTTGTTAGAGATAATACATAGAATAATATGTAACTTGTATTTTGGCACATCTTCCTTAGTTTTTTTTCCTTCTAATGGTGGTATTAGTACCTTGTTGTGCTCATTCCATTGGGGGAAGGATGACTAAGAAAGATATGTCATTTTTTGGTAATAAAATTTATTGCTTCTACCCATGAGCTTCTTTTCGCAATATTTCTTTGTCTATACTTAGAATTATTTATAAGCTACAATATATACATAATATACAATATATATACTACAAGAAAATATATAAGAGAATATATATACATAAGATACAATATAATATACTACAAGAAAATATATTATGCGAAAATATATACATAATATACAATATATATACTACAAGACAATATATTATGCGAATATATATACATAATATACAATATATATACCAAGCTCTTAAATATATTATGCGAATATATATACATAAGATACAATATATATACTACAAGAAAATATATAAGAGAATATATATACATAAGATACAATATAATATACTACAAGAAAATATATTATGCTACAATATATACATAAGATACAATATATATACTACAAGAAAATATATTATGCGAATATATATACATAAGATACAATATATATACTATAAGAAAATATATAAGAGAATATATATACATAAGATACAATATAATATACTAAAAGAAAATATATTATGCTACAATATATACATAATATACAATATATATACTACAAGAAAATATATTATGCGAACATATATACATAAGATACAATATATATACTAAAAGAAAATATATAAGAGAATATATATACATAAGATACAATATAATATACTTCAAGAAGTGATATTTATGCATGACAATTTAGTGTTTTACTATTGTTTTGTTATTTTCTTTTTCATCAAGCACTTTAATAATTAGATATACATATATACTACATATATATTTTTAATATAGCCATGATACTACAAGAAATTGTCTAAAAAAAAAAAAAGCCCGCTAGGCCCGCGAAGCCCACGAGCCCGGCCCGTTAAGCACAGGACCATGTGGGCTTAGGCCCGTCACGGGCCGGTTCCACCCATTAGGCCCACGAAGCCCGGGACCGCCAGGCCCGGGACCGCCAAAGCCCGGGACCACGAAGCCCGGGACCGCGAGGCCCGGCCCGTTAGGCCCACTAAGGCCCGGGCCCGGGACAAAATACAGCATTAGATTTTGATACTAGATTGCTTCCGCTGCATATAATAATCCATCAATTGGTAGATACCACTCACATCTAATTAGATAACTAGTTTTTTCATGAAACACGAATGTCATGTTTATGTGCGTTTTTGAATTACATGTATATGTTATTTTCTGAAAAACCGCACTGCTGTTTTGTAAATTAACTGTGCAAAAATTTTAGAATTATTTTTGTAATCATGAAATATCTGTTTTTATTGATATTTTATTGGGATGCTCTGAATTTATTTTGGGTAAATCATAGAAAAATGCAAAACTCGATTTTGATTGAATTGCCGCTAGTTTCGGAGGTCAACGAACTTGATGGACTCCGATTTTGCCGAAATTTGGTGGGTCCATCGTAAATGATGTGGCGAGAAAAACTCATTGCTTTAGAAATGAATCATGGTGTTTTTCGGCATTTTGAGATCGTTTGGACTGTGTTTTTGATATTTTTCTATCTTCTGAAAATTATTTCTTAATAATTTTAATTCGTTTTTGATTCAATGGTGGTGGGGTGACCCCCCCCCCATGGTCTCCATGATTAAATACTGATGATATAATGGGTTTACACATTTACTATTAGTAAATAGATATGTTGTTGTATTAAATTCAATAATAGAGGTGCATGATTTTATTGACTAGGTCTTATAAGGTATACTTGATATTGTGTGATGATATATTTATTTTGTAAGAAAGTGAAATATTCTATTTTATATCCTGGATGACTAATGATTGGTGCATTTGGCATATTTGTGCATAAAAATTTCTCAAATTTTTGTTTATGTTTTTATGCCTTACGTGATGACTAGTCTTGGATTTTCGATGAAAAATTGTGTTCTCTGGTTGGAGGTTGTAATTAAGTGAATATTACGGTATTTTGTATGAGTTTTATATTATTGGCATGATTTTTAAGTTGTGGTCCATATTCTGCCATAAAATAATTTTATGAGCTATATATATACTCACTTGTAAATTGAGAATTTTATTAGTAATAAATAGTTACCACTAAAGTAGTTTGTTTATTTGAACTCATGGAAAATTCTTAATAAATTATACATGTGAAATTATGTCTATTCATGGATTGAGCATTATGATTAATAAGTAGGATCCACAAAATGGTCTATTTATTAGAGTCATTAAAATCTGCTTAATGTACCATGTGAAAATTATCCTTAATAAATCTACATTAGTGGTGAAGGTTTTTAAATTGAAAAGAGTTTTATCTTCGGGGTACTAGTGAGACCAACTCCATCCATGAGAAGAGATATTGGGATTTGTTGATACCCAATTTTTTTCTATATATTTTAAATATGCACAAATATCTTCAAAATACCCAATTTTCAAAAGGAAACGAGTCATTATACCCCGTGAATGTCGAAACCCGGCAAAAAGGGGAGGGAAAAAAGGGGCACGACAGCATGACGACTCTGCTGGGGATATCTTTTAGGCTCTTGCCATAACGAACTTGTCTTTTACAAATTAGTCCAAGCATGCTTATCCCGTACCCTTCTCCCTTATTTGAATTTAATTGTCTGTTTTTTCAAGCATTTATGATTTCTTTATTTCCCTGAAATTGAGTTGTCTCTTTGTTTTCTTTTCCTGTAACTGTCTTTCAATAATTTAAATACTGTATTTATTTTTCCTACGTGAAAATACTTGCCTACATGTTATTAGTTGCTGCATAAATCATGCTCCGCATCATATTCCACTCGTGCGTCTCAAATCATATAGCAACGCTTTAATGAGTGGTTGCGGTCTTCCTATTTACTACTCTAAAATTCGGAAAGACTTATTTGCGGTAAAAACCAGTCGATCAGCGGTGCAGTAGATGGTTCTGTGCCTTCCCCCTCAAGTTGTCCGCTTAAGGGTACCGGTCTAAAACTCCATAGAAACCTTACTCTGTTTAAATTGTGCATGTATCATGGTCAAACCTAGTTGGATCAGTTATGTTGTCCACATAATGATCCTTTATCCGAAGTCCATCGGGTTTTCTATAATCCCAATGGACGCAGCCCACGTTCTGTGCATTAATTTGGAGAACTAAATGCCTATATGTTGATCATAAATGTATAAATATAGTCGAGTCCGGTGGGGGTAAGGTTTAACCTTTTGTTTTGTAGAAAATGAGGCACGAGGTCCCCAGATTCGTTATGGTTAGAAACATCCCTCCTTTGCTGCTAGATTGGTGGGATGAACTTTCCTCAAGTGACAAGAAGCATGTGAAAAAGTTCTTGGGTAACTTGCCTTCCCTGCTAGACATTGAACCAAACAACAAATTGATCGAGGTTGTTACCTTATTCTGGGATAGTGAAAGAGTTGTGTTCCGCTTCGGTGAAATAGAGATGACACCGCTCCTAGAGGAAATAGGAGGACTTGCAGGGTTGTCTTGGGATAGTCCTGGGCTTTGGGTGCCCGAAAACCGTACGGGCAGAGGATTTTTGAAGATGACGGGGCTGAAAAAGAATGTCCACCTATTGTGCTTAAAAGACTCCTACATACCTTTTGAATATTTGTATGAAAGGTATGGCCATAGCAAGTCTTTCCGCACTTACCATGATAAGATCGCCCTCACTTCACTAGGTCACATCCACTGTAGAGTGTTCGTGTTCGTTGTGTACTTTCTAGGGCTGATAGTGTTCCCAATGAAAAAGGAAGAATCCACACTAGGTTGGCCATGGTCGCCAAAACTCTAATGGAAGGGATTAATGGGAAAACATATACTATAGTCCCCATGATTATAGTTGACATCTATAGGGCCCTGGACCGCTGTCAAAGAGGGATCCAATATTTTGAGGGTTGCAATTTATTGTTGCAGTTATGGTTGTTGGAGCATCTCCAAAAGGGTCACTATCGTCAAGAATTTCCGCGAAGGGCTTGGAACGATCACATTGCCTTCCATCACCCTAAGCAGATGACCTACATTCTGGACAGATTTGCTCAGCCGGAAAGTGCCAACGAATGGGTATAGTTCTTCGACAATATGACCGAGGGACAAGTGCAGTGGATGGTTGAATGGTTCCTAACAGGCGAGTTTATTATCAGGTCCAGGGATGCTCCGCACTTAGTGTTGATCGGGTTGAGAAGGATATATACATATGTCCCTATCCGAGTTATGAGGCAAACATGCAGAGAACAGGTTGTACCAAGGGTCGTCAAGATGAGTCATTTCAGGGAGAATTTCCAAGACGATGACATACCTTACAAGTGCCAAGCTCAGCACATATGGCACTGTAAAATCATTGTGGAGAAAAGAACTATTAAGCCAGACATATATCATGCAGGATACGAGCCTTTCTACCCGGCATGGTTGGAGGATAATCTTAAAGGGACGGTGAGACCAGGGACTGGTTGAGGGAACAGAATCATAGACGAGGAAGCTGAAGCCCAAGTCAAATACAACTGGCTGCGCAAGAGGGTCCACGACTCTGAGAATGAGCATCGGGAAATACATGAGAGGAACGTGAGGTTGATTGAGGAATGGAAAGAGATGGCAGTCACTTCCAACAGGAAACTGGAATATTTGGAGCGAGGAATAGTGGAACTGGAGGGCAAAGTCATAAAGAGGATCGAAAACTGCTAGAATATTGAGGGAGGACATTTGGCCCGAGCCTACTTGCTATTGGGATTGCGCAAGCTGGGAGATCTGTTTGATGTAGTCCAGAATATCAAATCTGGGGAAGGTCCTTCTAGGACCAAATAGATTAGACTTACTTTCTTTTCTTAAAATATAATAAGGCCAGGTGCCAGTAGTGACTTGTTTTATTATTACGTTAATGTCATTTTTGGATTCGTCTACTTTTATATTATAAGATGAAGCATTTATTGGCATTTGAAGTTCTTCAAATTTATTTGTTGCTAGGCCTACCTTGGGCACAACGAGGCTCCCAAAATTAGGATACGAGTTCATATTTCGCAATATCTGTTTAAATACTGCAAACATTTTAGAATCCTCACTAACTTGTTACCTCTTGTTTTTGTTTATTTTTATTATTATTCTCATCCCCTTAGGTTGGTTCATCCATACTGGCCTCATCAGCATATCATACCAGATCTAGAGGCCCTCCACCTCCTCCTCCTCCAAGCAACACAAAAAGCAGAGGGAAAGCAAAGATGGACGACTTAAGTGGAATACGAAAGGAAAACAGTGAGAACATAGAAACTTCCAATGGCCGCAGTACTCCGGTCCCGAATGACCTGGTTTTGAGACTGGAACAAAAAATACTAGAACTGCAAGGAGAACTTGAGCAGGTCCACAATTTGGCAAACTTGTCACTCACCTTCAATGTCCCTGACACCAACAAAACATAAAGAACCCAACACCTCCTCAGAACACACAAAACCAATAGCCATAAAATCCTACCACACTAAATCAATACACAACTCCACCTAAAAATATCAATCCATTACCAATACCAATAACAACTCCACCATAACATCATCATCAACCGATTTGGTACCCACCAACTTCCACTTACCACACTCCCCAAAATATACCACCACTCATTCCCGATCCACAAAATTCTACCAATGACCATCACTATACCCAAGTTCGTGGCACCCATCAAAGCAACCCCATATACATGGAAACTATACCATATTCTACCCAATCCATCTCCTGTATACCAGAACCCTCCGAAAAGGACCTGCTCATTAAGAATATGGCCGAAGAACTCAAGAAGTTAACAAGCCGAGTTCAAGGTGTTGAAGCCGATAGAGGAATAGAAGGTTTGAACTATGAAGATCTGTGCATACAACCCGATGTGGAATTGCCAGAGGGGTACAAACCTCCAAAGTTCTGAATATTCGATGGTACAAGTGATCCCAGGGTTCATCTAAGGACCTACTGTGACAAACCTGTCAGGGTTGGAAAGGATGAAAAGATTCGAATGAAGCTCTTTATGAGGAGCCTTACTGGGGACACTTTGTATTGGTATATCAGCCAGAATCTCAAGAAATGGTCAAATTGGGTAAGCATGGCATCGGATTCTACGGACCGATTCCGGTTCAACATGAAGAATGCACCGAATGTCTTCTACATTCAGAACCTCAAGAAGAAACCTATTGGGACTTTCCGCGAATATGCTACTCGTTGGAGGTTGGATGCTGCCAAGGTCAGGCCCGCTTTGGACGAAGAATAGATGAATAAATTCTTCGCCAGAGCATAGGATCTGCAATATTATGAGAGGTTGATGGTTATGGAAAATCATAAATTCTCTACTATCATCAAGCTCGGGGTAAGGATCAAGGAAGGAATCAAGAGCGGGATGGTAACAAATTTCGAGGCATTGCAATCCATGAATAAGGCACTCCAATCAGGCGGCATATCGTGGAAGAGAGATGTCGGGGCAGTAATGATGGCCCAGGGCCCAAAAACTCCACTCACATACCAGACACCTCCACCCATCTATCAAACACCTCTACCCACATACTAAGCATCACCACCTACATATCATCCTTTATCTCCTAGATACTCCTAACCAGTCACTGTCCATCACACCTATTATTCCCAACCGTCCCACTTCCAATCACCACCAACTTGCCAAAATTATCCAAGATCGAGACCCAATTTCGATCGTATGCCACCCAGATAATACACCGTCATTGCTGAGCCCATCGACCAATTATATGAAAGGTTAAAGGCCACATGTTATGTCACTCTTATTCCCGTTGTGGAACTAGAAAATCCATCCCAATAGGTCAATCCGAACAAAACCTGTGCATACCACTCCGGTATGAAAGAGCAAACTACTGCTGAGCGCCGAACATTGAAGGATAAGATCCAGACACTCATTGACAAAAAGGTCATACAAGCGAAGGAATCCGCACCTAATGTCCGCAAAAATCCCCTTCATGATCATAGAGGTCACGGTGTACATATTATAGAACCAAATGAGGAATGAGACCCTGAGGGGTCAATCAGGCTTATCCGAGAAGGCGATGACTTTAAGGTTGTAGTTACACTTACTCATGTCATGGTTCAGACTCAGGCACCTATTGATATGAGGTAATTGCATCAGTTCCATTAGAGGTGGAATTAGCTCCTCCCGCAGCCACCTCCGCTCCATTTGAAGTAGAAGTGATCACACCTTTTACTGTGACGGTGTCAACCACAACCACAAGATAGAGGAATCTAACACCGCACAAGGAATGACTAGAACTGGAAGAGTCTACACACCTGAACACATAGGAGGTTCAAGTAAGGATGCCACTGTTACGCAATCTGTCATTGAGGCCGGTCTAGATGACAAATGGAGGAAAGTACATGCAAACGATTATTCTGTTGTTGACCATCTGAACAAAGTCCCTGCTTAGGTATCTATCTTGTCACTATTACAGAATTCAGAGGCACACCAGAATGCCTTGATGAAAGTATTGAGCGAGGCTTATGTACCCGATAATATCACTGGTGGAGAAATGGCCGACATGGTTAGTCAAGTGCTGGAGAGCAATAAGATTATCTTCAACAAAGATGAGTTGCCACCTGAAGGTCTGAATCACAATCGAGCATTGCATATTACAGTACAATTTGAAGACAAGTTCATTGCTAGGGTCCTGGTTGATGGAAGTTCGAGTCTAAATATTTGTCTGTTGGATACCATGAAAAGGTTGGATAAAGGTTTCCATGAAATATGGACAAAAAACATGAATGTGAAGGCTTTCGATGGGTCCCAAAGGGCCACGATCAGGGAAGTTCGCCTTTGCTTGCAAATGGGCCAACTTGGTTCGACGTTGAATTCTAAGTGCTTGACATACCAGCTACATATAATCTTTTGTTGGGCCTCCCATGGATCCATGCTGCTGGAGCCATGCCCTCAACACTACATCAATTCATAAAATTCGAATGGAACAATCAGGAGGTAATCATCTATGGAGATGGGAGTAACCCCATCTACACTAGTCAAACCATACCGGCCATTAAACATAGAAGAAGGCTAGGAGGAGAAACCTATCACCACATTGAATGGGTCAATGCTATCGAGAAGGATAAGTGGTGGAGCAACAAAATAGAAAGCATACTAGCATGGTCCAAATATGAACCCGGCAAAGGCTTGGGAAAGAACCTCCAAGGTATCACCAAGCCGATGCGGCTAAAAAATCATGGTACCAACTTTGGGCTCGGATACCAGTATACATGGAAAGATTATAGGGAGTGGTCGCCTCCATGGCATGGACCGTACTACCCTCTTGAGAAACCGGTACCACGTTTGGAACAAACTTTCCATCAGGCTGACATAATATGGGGAACTGAAGAAGAAGAAGAAGAACTAGCTGGGCTGAAGGATCTATTCTTGGAAGAAGAGGACATGGATTGTTGTGCCATAATTGAGAAAGAGGAGGAAGAAGGCCTCACCATTCAGACTGTAGCAAAGGGATCTATTCTCAGAAACTGGACTGACACACCATCTTGAGCCCGCGGAGTCCCTGGGTAGCTTGGCAGAATTTATAGTTGTTCTACACATTTAAATTTTTTCAGTAATTTTGTTTTAAGATTTCTTTGTTTCAAAATAAATGCTCGACCCACTGAGTCAAGCTTTGTTTGAACAATTTTCTCAGTTTTAATCAAATGCATTTGTCCTTTATCATTATTCATTATTATTTTTATAATTTTCCTGATAAACCAATAATTGTGACATGTAATGAGGCAATGCAACATGAGAATAGTGACTTAGAGGAAGAAGATGATATACCCGAGGAAATTGTCAGATAAGTTGAGAATTTTGAGAACAAGCCTAAATCCAACTTGGACGAAACAGAAGCAGTAAATTTGGGAGACGCTGAGACCGTCAAAGAAACCCACATCAGCATTCATTTGTCGCCAATAGAAAAAGGAGAGTACATCCGTTTTCTAAAGGAATATGAGGATATCTTCGCATGGTCGTATGAAGATATGACCGGGTTGAGCACATCTATAGTAGATCACAAGTTGCCTACCAATTCCATGTGCCCGCTAGTCAAGCAGAAACTCAGAAAATTCAAACCATACATGAGTCTGAAAATCAAGGAGGAAGTTACCAAGCAGGTCAAAGCCAAGGTTCTCAGGGTGGTTGAGTACCCAACATGGTTAGCTAACATTGTGCTAGTTCCGAAGAAAGACGGAAAGGTCTGAGTATGTACTGATTATCGGGATTTAAATAGAGCAAGTCCAAAAGATGACTTCCCACTGCCAAATATACATATCGTGATCGATAACTGCGCCAAGCATGAACTTCAATCCTTTGTAGATTACTTCGCAGGTTATTACCAGATCTAGATGGATGAAGAAGATGCCAAAAAGATAGTTTTTATTACGCCTTGGGGTGTATACTGTTACAAGATGATACCATTCGGTCTAAAGAATGTTGGGGCTACTTACATGAGGGCCATGACAACCATCTTCCATGATATGATACACAAGTAAATAGAGGTATATGTGGAGGACGTCATTATCAAATCCAAGAGAGTCGCATATCACATAGCAAACTTGAGGAAATTTTCAACAGGCTCAGGAGGTACAATTTAAATTTGAACCCCGTAAAGTGTGCATTCGGGGTTCCCATAGGAAAGTTATTGGGATTCATTGTCAGTCGCCGAGGGATCGAGCCAGATCCGACTAAAGTCAAAGCTATTCAGGAGTTACTACCACCTAAAAGCAAAAAAGAGGTGATGAGCTTCCTGGGATGGCTCTACTACATCAGTCGATTCATAGCACAATCCACAGTAATATGTCAACCCATCTTCAAGATGCTGAGGAAAGATGCCGAGACAAGTTGTACAAGATCAAGGAATACTTGTCCACGCCACCAGTTCTGGTCTCGCCAGAACCAGGACGACCTTTGCTACTTTATCTATCCGTGTTAGATAGAGCCTTCGGATGGGTTCTGGGACAACATGATGAGACAAAAAGAAAGGAGCAAGCCATATAATATCTGAGTAAGAAATTCACACCTTATGAAGCACGGTATTCTCTACTTGAACGCATTTGCTGTGCTTTGACCTGGACAGCCTAGAAATTGAGGCATTATTTCTATACCTACACCACATACCTCATATCCAGGATGGATCCCCTAAAGTACATATTTCAAAAGCCCATGCCTACTGGAAAGTTGGCTAAATGGCAGATACTACTGAGTGAGTTCGACGTCGTCTATGTAACTCAAAAGGCAGTCAAGGGACAAGCATTGGCAGATCACCTCGCTGAAAATATGGTAGGAGGAGAATACGAACTCTTGAAAACGTATTTTCCTGATGAAGAAGTATCATTCAAAGGAGTAGGAATTGGAGCAGTTTTGGTGTCACAAACGGGTCAACATTATCACCTATCTGTTAAACTCAGATTTCCCTGCACCAACAACATGGTGGAATATGAAGCTTGCATACTAGGGCTCAACATGGCAGTCGACATGAACATTCAGGAGTTGCTGGTGATCGGTGACTCGGATTTGCTTGTGCACTAAGTACAAGGAGAGTGGGCCACCGAGAATTCTAAGATACTGCCATATCTGCACCATGTACAGGAATTGAAAAAGAGGTTCACAAAGATAGAATTCCAACATATTGTGCTCATGTCAAGGAGGAAGTAGATGGAAAGCCTTGGTTCCATGACATCAAGGAGTACTTATCAAAAGGAGAATACTCAGAGCATGCAAATCACATTAAAAAATGCACACTCCAGAGATTGTCAAATCACTTCTTCCATAGTGGAGGGAACTTGTACAGAAGAACTCCGGATTTGGGTTTGCTAAGGTGTGTCGACGCAAAGGAAGCTTCTAAGCTACTTGAGGATGTGCATGCTGGGACATGTGGTCCGTACATGAATGGTTTTGTTCTGGCCAAGAAGATACTCAGGGCAGGTTACTTTTGGATGACCATAGAGACTGATTGTATTTAGTATGTCCGCAAATGCTTTCAATGTCAAGTGCATGCCGACATGATAAAAGTGCCGCCAAACGATATCACCTTGGTCATTCGCCGCCTGGGGAATGGATGTTATTGATCCAATTGAGCCCACTGCTTCAAACGAACACCGGTTTATTCCGGTAGCCATTGATTACTTCACAAAATGGGTAGAAGCTGCATCTTACAAAGCTGTAACCAAGAAAGTCGTTGCAGATTTTGTCATGGATCGTATTGTCTACCGATTCGGAGTTCCTGAGTCCATTATTATTGTCAATGCCGCCAACCTCAATAGTTATATGATGAAAGCTATATGTGAAACTTTCAAAATCAAACACAAGAATTCCACCGCCTACAGACCTCAGATAAATGGAGTCGTAGAAGCCTCCAACAAAAACATTAAGAAGATACTAAGGAAAATGGTAGAGAATCACAAGCAGTGGCATGAGAAGTTACCCTTTGCTCTGTTAGGGTACCGCACCATAGTCAACCAGGGCAACCCCTTACATGCCATTTTATGGTACCGAGGATGTCATCTCAACCGAGGTAGAGATTCATTCTTTAAGAGTCATACATGAAGCTGAGCTCAGCGATGCAGAATGGATAAGGAGCCGCTATGAACAATTGTCCCTTATCGATGGAAAGAGGATGAATGAAATATGTAATGGCCAACTTTACAAGAACAGAATGTCCAGAGCTTTCAACAAAAGGGTCAAACCAAGACAGTTCGCACCAGGGCAGCTGGTATTGAAGAAAATATTCCCTCACCAAGATGAAGCCAAAGGGAAATTCTCTCCCAACTGGCAAGGTCCGTACATGGCTCACAAGGTCCTGACAGGAGGAGCACTCATACTTGCAGAAATGGATGGAGAAATCTGGCCAAAACCAATAAATTCAGACGCAGTCAAGAGATACTATGCTTAGATTATTTCACATTTTTTTCTGATGTAATTGAACTATGCTTGACCTGATTCCTATTTAATAGGGGATACGTAGGCAGCCTTATAGGTTCGGTCATATCATAATAAAATTTTTATTTCTCTCAAAATCAGAAACTGGGCAAGAATTTTGAGGAGGTCCTCAAAGCAAGTCCAGCCAGTGCCATCACATGCCAGAAAGTTAGTAATCAGTCAAGAACTGGGGCAGAATTTTGAGAAGGATTCTCAAAATTCCAAAGCAGATTCAGCAGGGTCCGCCATCCGCAAACAGTTAAAATCAACTACCAAACTGGGGCAGAATTGTGAGGAGGACCCTCAAAATTCCAACATATGAGAGTTGCAATGCCTTTGAAATGTGTCATAGTCGCTAGTTAATCAAAAATTACTTGATATATCAATACGCTTCCAAAAAACGATTCTATTTTATCAATGTATATTTTTCGAAAATTCTATTTTTCACAACCGTCAGGTGCTACCTAGGGGAACTCGAAGGGGGCTTCCAGAGCGGAGCAGAGCAAGGCCGGTAGACAAAGCAAGAACCAACCTCCCTTCATAAAACTTATGATTTTTCTTTGAACGTAGGAACATTTGACGTAACAGTAGCATTCGCGAAGCATATATACACAAAGCAAATTCCCCATCTATCTGGCCATCAGACATTGAACATATCCTAGATAAGACATACTCTACCCTTATCTGCTATTCTCTCTTTGCATGAGTCTAATCTCTGACTCCCCATTTGCATGGGACTAAGCCCTATCCTGAATCTTGCATGAGGTTAAGCTTTACCTCTATATTTGCATAAGACTAAGCACTGCCTTCTTTCTGCATGAGACTAAGCTCTGTCTCAAATCTTGTATGAGTCTAATCTCCGACTCCCTATTTGCATAGGACTAACCCCTGTCCCGAATCTTGCATGAGGTTAAGCTCTACCTCCATATTTGCATAAGGCTAAGCACTGCCTTCTTCCTGCATGAGTCTAATCTCTGACTCCACATTTGCATGGGACTAAGCCCTATCCCGAATCTTGCATGAGGTTAAGCTCTACCTCCATATTTGTATAAGGCTAAGCACTGCCTTCTTCCCGCATGAGTCTAATATCTGACTCCACATTTGCATGAGACTAAGCTTTGTCTCCAATCTTGCATGAGTCTAATCTCGGACTCCATATTTGCATGAGGCTAAGCACTACCTTCTCTTTGCATGAGGTTAAGCTCTACCTCCATATTTCCATAAGGCGAAGCATTGCCTTCCATTTGCATGGGACTAAGCCCTGTCCTGAATCGTGCATGAGGTTAAGCTCTACCTCCATACTTGCGTAAGGCTAAGCACTGCCTTCCTTTTGCATGAGTCTAATCACTGACTCTCTAGTTGCATGATTCTAATCCTTGACTCCATACTTGCATGATTCTAAGACCTCACTCCATATTTGCATAAGGCTAATCCTTACCTCCATATTTGCATGAGTCTAGTCCTTGCCTCCCCACTTGCATAAGGCTAATCTTTACCTTCCCACTTTCATGGGACTAAGCACTATCCCTTCTTTGCACAGATATCGCTCTATTTATACTACTATCTACTTGTTTTTCAATCGGGCTAAGCTCTGCCCTCCACTTCGCAAGACTAAGCCTCGTCTTGTTACATCATATTATCGCATATCATGGGCTGAAACATCGCCAATCTATCCAAAGGCGTCATAGTCTAAAGACACCATCCTCATAGCCGGAAGACACCATGCCATGGCCTGGGGATCTCTCAAATTTGCATATCATTATTCAAAGCCGTCATGGTTTGGAGGCACCATTTGCATGGCCCAAGAACACCATTTCATGGACTGTGAATCCTTCATTAAACAATTCACGACCCAGGACATCATGGTCCAAGTACGCCATCTATAACCATCCGAAGACAACCTTCATGGTCCAAAGGGAATTTGCATCATGTTTAAATTTTCGCAAATATGTTTGCAACATCTTTTATCTGCAGGTAACTGGTAAGCAACCGCTATCATATCAGGAGCGATCCCACTCCATTTCCTACCAGCCATCCCGAGCCTTAATCGTTCATCATAGTCGCTTCTACATCTCATGTCTGTTCTTGCAGTAGTTTCATCGGCATACTCCGTAAGTGAATCCAGAACTACACATGGCCTGATTCTTGTAAAACTAGGGATATGTAGGAAACTCGAAAATCGGAGTTCGGCCTCCGTCTTTTGAAACATCCCATCCGGTCAAAATTGGCCATCATTTCTTTACTTGAAAATTCTTTCATCCTTTCCGAGTAAAGAGGGACAGCTGTTAATGCCTTTAAATATGCATAAATATCTTCAAAATACCCAATTCCTAAAAGAAATGAGTCATTACATCCCATAAATGTCGAAACCTGGACCTCTTCCCCCATCAAAAAGGGGAGGGAAAAAGGGGGCGCGATAGGATTTTCTCCGAATAGGAGAAAATATGATATCTTAGGCTCTTGTGTGTTTAATAAAAGGATGATTTAATATAAAGGAGATATTATGTATCCTATAAATATGTAGAACATAATATATGCCTTAAGTTCATAGCATAATTATAAGGAGAATGAAAACCAATATCATATTTATTTTAATTCATGAAACTGCTTAAAGAACGATTATTCTCCGAGTTTGTTTACATGCGTGTGGTTATGAATTTGACGAACTTCGATTGACCTAAGACTTGGTAGGTTCATTGAAAACAATCTAATGAGAAAAACTCACTGTTGTGCAGTAAATCATGTTGTTTTTTGGCATTTTGAGGTCATTTAGATGGGTTTTCCAACAGTTTATTAAATTAAACTTGTAATAAATATAAAACATTATTCTTTATATATCGGCTATATTTGTGTTAAATGTGAAACATGATGGCACATGATGATTTAACTTGATATGATATATAGCAAGAATGCAAATCACATGGATTTAATCCTAAATACGTCAAAAATATTTTATTCAAATTTGGTCTAGTTTTTTGGCAATCGTGAATTTCATGATCTCCGAATGACCTGAAATTTGATATGATCATCGAAAACAATCAGTTGAGAAGAACTTACTACTTTGCAGTGAATCACATCGTATTTTGACAATTCGGGATCGTTTAGATGAGTTATTTTTGTGGTTGGGCAGATAAAAATGTAATTTACAAACGAAATAGCATTCTTTTTGTCATTTTATATTATGTATAATCTGGAACATAATAACACATGTTGACATGAATTTTTATATAATAAGAATGTAGGTCATTTTTTAAATTCTTAAAAATGCTTAAAATGGTAATTTTCCAAATTTGGTCGCAGTTTTGGAGATTGTGATTTTAACAGTCTTCGATTGATTTGAGTTTTGGTAGGTTTATCAGAAATAGCCCAGTGATCAATACTCACTTCTAAGTAGTGAAAAACGTTAATTTTAGTTTTTAAGACTATTTAGATGGGGTTTTGAGCATTTATTTTAATTTTGGAACTTAATCCTTAGAGAAAAGTTCGTGGTTGTAATCAAGTGGTGATAAGAATTAACCCCTATGGTCTCCACTTTTTATATATGGTGAGATAACAAATTTATGCATTGACTTTATGTCTTCCTTCATATCGGATAAATTTATTATGAACCTCACTGGGTATAGTTACTAGTTATTGATAACATATATTGACTCTCTATCTGAATATAAAGGTTGAATCAATTTTGTAATTAAAATATAATAATGATTAAGTGATGATAGAAATATATTTTTATGGTCTTCCACTATTAGTTTCAAGTGAGTAATAAATTTACGCGTTGACTTTAGGTCTTCCTCTATATCGGATAAATTTATTGAAAGTTCACTAGGTGAAATACTAGTAATTGATATCATGTATTTACTCTCCACCTGAGTGTACAAGTTGGATCAATGGAACTAGAGCTATTAATTATGGTGTTCACTTGACTTAAATTTATAGTGTACTCTCCATCTTAGTTGGGTCTGTTTAAGTTATTTGAGTGAATAATCTGGTATTACATGTGTATGTTGCATGAGTAATTCTTTTCCGATCGAAATTTGCTATTCAAGATGCATGAATACATATATTTGTAGTGTGTTTAATTTTTTTTATTAAAGGGTTATATACAATTGATTGAAAATAATAATATACTCTCCGTCTGAGTTGGTTCTATTTATTTTTGGATTGTATTATTCTTGTATTATATAATGTACTTTGCATGAATAATTCTTTTCCCATTGAAATTTATTATTCAAGATGCATGTACGTATATAAATATTGAATGCAATCTGAATTTTATTATTCAGTGTTTTGACTTATTATGATCTATTTAATGAATTATCTCAACTTCACAATGACTTTATGTAATTTATCGTATTACTTGTTAAAATTTTCTTTTAGTGATAAGACATTAATTTAAAGGATGCAATATATGTACCTTCTGTTAGAAGGAATTTAATTCCGATTTTTGGGCAAAATAAGAGATGCATATTTCTTATATTTTTCGAATAACTCTTGAGTTATTGAGCTTGATAAACATTTTATCTATTGTGGTAAATGAATGCATGACTTTGTTATTATATATTAATATCTCATAAGAGAATATGTTCTTCAAAAGTGAGTAAACTTTATATGTGCACTTTTGTCTAAGTCATAGTATTAATCTGGATAGGATTTCAAGTTGGTCAAGGATGGACCTTAATGTTCATTGAAAGTAGAAGCATTACCAACTTCTGAATCCTGTTTGGAAGGAAATTTGACCAAAAGAATGTATTCCTTCAAAAGGAAATAAAGCTAGTGATAAGCTAGAATGCATCCCTTTTGATTTGTATGGTTAAATGAACATACTCGTAAGAGATAGTTTTGAGTATTTTGTGGCGTTCATAAATGATTACTCAAAATATTAATATATTTATTTGATGCATCGTAACTCTTAATGATTTAAGCAATTCAAGGTTTTTAAGACTTGAAATGGAGAAGCATCAAGGAAATATATTAAGTTACTGCTATTTGATTGTAGTGGCAAGCACCCCTCTAAAGAGTTCTTTTGTTACTTATCAGAACAAGGGATTACATCTCAATTATCTACACTGTAAACTCCATAATAGAGTGGTGTGGTAGAAAGAAGAAATAAGTCTCTTTTGGACATGGATAGATTAATGAAGTGTCATTCGGATTTGCCTTATTCATTTTTGGAATATTTCCTATAAACTACAAATTACATTTTGAATTTAGTTCCTTCTAAGTTAGTACCTATGACATCTATAGTACTGTGAACTGAATATAAGCTTAGTCTGTGGCATGTTTAGATATAGGATTGTCCCGCATATGTGATGAAAGGGAAAGCGGATATGTAAGTTGGAACTAAGAACGAGTAGGTGCGTGTTTATTGAATATCCAAGAAAATGAATGAAGTTTTATTTTATTGTCCTAAAGTAAATAAGGCAATTGTTAAAACAAATGCATTTTTCTAGATAAGTACTGTTTAATAAACTACGTTCCTAGAAGTAAATAGTTTTTACAGGAAGTGAGCAAAGAAATAACTAGATGTTCAAGAACATCAAAAGTCATGCGTCGGAATTGACCTTTCATTGCCTTTAAATGGTGGGAGAATGTTAATAGACATAATATGCCTTTATGGAGTGTGAGTGATGTTTGAACAATGAACACTATAGTAAGAAGTCACTAATATTTCAATGCTATAAGGTAATGAAGGTAATATTAGCAGTACTTCGTCGTAGTGGGAAAATGCTAAAGAAAGTCATAGTTCGATGCACACTCTTGGGATAGTTTTGGTAACAGGATCCCTGAAAGGTTTAATACAAAACTAGATGGTTACGACGAAGCACTACTGGACAAATATTGCATCAGAAATAACTTGGCAAGATTCTTTAACAAAACCTTATTTGGTGAAGACTTTTAATAATAATGTAAAAGAATGCCTGAGAAAGTTATAGATGCATGGTTACGAGTCTAAGTGGGATATTTTTGGGGAATATAGTATTAACCATGCATTTGGATATAGTATATTCTAATAATTATCATGGTTAAAAGTCTAAGTGGGAGTTTGGTGGGATATATACTATTAATTTAACGACCCGGCCGGTCGTTTCATGAGTTACCGCTCCATTTTTCTTATTTCTGCTTTCTTATGAGTTGTTCAACTACATTTCATCGTATTGTATTGGTTGGTTCGGGCTTGGGGTAGTTTCGGAGTGTTATGCGACACTTAGTTTCTTAAGTTGGCCATTTAGTTGGGAAAGTCAACCAGAAGTTGACTTGTGAGTAAATGATCTCGGAATTTGGTTTTTATGATTCGGATAGCTTCGTGAGGTGATTTGGGACTTAGGAGCATGTTCGGAATGTAATTTGGAGGTCCATGGTGGATTTAGGCTTGAATTGGCAAAATTGAAATTTTGGTATTTTCTGGTTAGTAGTGGAAATCTTGGTATCGGGGTCAGAATGGAATTCCAAAAATTGGAGTAGGCCCGTAGTATCATTTTTGACGTGTGTGCAAAATTTCAGGTTATTCGGAGTTGATTTGATAGTTTTCGGTGTCGTTTGTGGAATTTGAAAGTTTCTAAGTTCTTAGGCTTGAATCCGAGGTTGATTTGGAATTTTAGTGTTGTTTTGAGTGATTCGAAGGCTCAACTAAGTTTGAATGATGTTATGGGATGTGTTGACATGTTTGGTTGAGGTCCCAAGGGCCTCGGGTGAGTTTCGGGAGGTTATCAGACCAAGTTCTTGGTTTTGAGAGTTGCCGATTTTTCTTCTGTTCTGTTGCAGAGGTCTTCGCGATCGCGTGAGGAGGCTCGCGATCGCGTAGAGAATTTGTGGAGGCAGTCAATTTTGTTTTTTGCGTTCGCGTATTAAGGGTTGCGATCGCGATGGTTGATCAGGTGAAGCATGGCGAATGCGTGGGTTAAGTTGTGTTCGTGTAAGGTTAAGTGGACCAAAGCCGGGGCCACGCATTTGTTCTTCACGAACGCGTTCAATGGTCTGCGATCGCGTAGGAGTGAGGGGCAGAGCATCGCATTCACATAGGTATCAACGCATTTGCATAGAGTTATTTCTGGAGCCAGTAAAATTTGTTTTTCACGATCGCGATTAAGGAAAATCACCTAGGCAGAATGTATATAAATTCATCATCGCAATTTTTATGTCATTTCTCACCATTGTTGGACGGTTTTGAAGCTTTTTCAGAGGGATTGAAGAGGGATTCGAAGGGAAACACTTGGAGGTAAGGTTTTTGAACTCAATACTCGATTCTATGGCGATTTCTAACTAATTAGACATGAAATTAGTGGGATTTAAAGCCAAAAATTGGGGAATTAGGGCTTGAAATGGAGAGTGTAAATTGGAGATTTGAGGGGACATTTGTGGCTTGACTTTGATATTCTTTGTATGTATGGAATCGTGGGAGTACAAGGATTCTATTGATGTAATTTTTATCGGATTCCGAGACATGGGTTCGAGGATTGGGTTTGACCAATTTCGAGATTTTTGATGTAATTTGATTATTTTTGCATGGGCTTTGTTCCCTTAGTATATATTGATGTTATGGTTCTGATTTTGGTTAGACTCGTGGCATTTGAAGGCTGAATCGAGAGGCAAGGGCGTCGCAGGCTAGAGTTTGGTTTGGCTTGAGGTAAGTGATGCTTCCAAACTTGGTTTCGAGTGTTCGAAACCCCGAACTATGTATTCTATGATTACTATTGAGGTGACGTAAATGCCAAGTGACGGGCATGTGGGTGTGCACCGTGAGAAATACGGCCTAGATCATTCCATGATATCGCGTAGTAACTCTTTCTTGTTGATATCCGTGCTTCTATCATGTGATTTAGTAAATGTGCTGTGAAAGCATGCTAGATATCCTGTTAGGGCTTCATGCCGATACTGTTGAGATCCGATAGGTCATTTCTTGTTGTCATATCATTATCTTCATTAATATTCTGTATTCAGTCATGTTCATGCATTGTATATCATGCCTTAGTCTCGATTATTGTTATTTGGCACATCATATCATTGTTCGAGCTAGTATCATGACATTGTGAGCCCGTATGTGTGAGACTGGAGAGTTATGACTAAGTGAGGCCGAGAGCCTAGTTGTGAGTAATAGTATACGGGATCGGGCTGCATGCCACATTGGTTATGTTGATGATTATGATAGCGCTTGGGCTGTAGGAGCTCCCCCCGGGAGTCTGTAACTCACCCCCAGTGAGCTTAGTTGATGATATTGAGGGATGGATCTTCCCTAGACATGGATCTAGTCCGTAGTATTTATACCTGGAGATGGATTTTCTCAACAGGGTTAGAATAGCCTTCCTCGGTACTGGATGACTGTGGTCAGTGGTATATATATATTCGGGGATGGATCTTTCCTGGGCCGGATGACCATATACAGTACCGAGTGATTGAGCACTTGTGAGTGGAGGTACACGGAACATTGATCATGCTATGTGCATTGGTTTATCGAGATTTCTTGAGCTTTATACTCCGTACTGTTCTGACTGCATTTATTTATTATTGAGTTTTTGCCTGAACTGCAAGCATGTCTACTTTTCTATACAGTTTAATGATATTACCTGTTGAGTTTTGGTTCGTCACTACTTGTTAGTCCATAGTTTGGGCTTGTTATTTACTAAGTTGGTGTACTCACGTTACCCTCTGCACCTTGTGTGCAGATCCAGGTATCTTGGATCACGGTAGCAGTTGCTGATCATATCAATTGTGGACTTTCCTTGGAGATAGAGAGGTAGTTGTCTAACGACCGCAGTTCTGCCTTCTGCTTCCTTATCTTCCTCTTAGTATATTTGTTGGATATTCTCAGACTTTGTTAGTCTTGCTTATTTCGAACAGTTGTAGTATTTTGCTCATGACTTAGTGACACCTGAGGTCGGGCTTGTATTTTTCCGCTTTGTTAAACTTGGTTTTATATCTTTATCGGGTTTCTATTGAAAAATAGTTTTTCTTAAGTTTTAAATGAAAATGTGGTTTGTTTTGGAAATGAGTTGGCTGGCCTAATTTCACGATAGGCGCCATCATGACCGGGTCGATTTTGGGGTCGTAACAATTAACCATAAGTTTGGTTTAGATATAGTATTTATTATAAAATAATTATTTATTCAGTTTTAGTAAAGTTTTAAATAAATCATATATTAGTATGTGTCCTTTGCTTATATAAAGATGATTTAGTGTATAGAGTTTAGCTTATACATGGAAAATTAAATTATCGGTTCTAAGTATAAAGTTTGAGTTCACAATCTAATGATGGAATTGGACAAACCATGAGGAATTATTGTAAAACAAGATTAAATATAATTTATCTTGATTATGGGAAAGGTTTAACTCCAACTTCTTGTGCTAGTACATTTTGTATGTATTGAACGGACCAAGTAGAGATAAGTATTTTATACTTACTTAATAAAATAAACTCTCTAGCCATTAAATGTACTTATACAATTATACTCTTAATGTTGATATAATTATTATTAGTTGTGTATATTATTATTATTATTATTTTAATTTATTAACAGGCGAGATTCTTTCGTGGGTCAATATGCCTGGTAAATTGGACAATAATAATGTACATTAGCGAAGTAATAGTTAGTTTATGGAATCCATGTTTCCGTTTAGAGATTAATGATACACCTTTATTAAAGCTTATATGTTTTCATGTGTAAACCCAGACGGTGGATTTTGTATCTGGCACATGAAATAAGTTAAGCGAAACACTAAAGAAAATAATCAATAATTTAATTTAATTTAATTGATTAGTATTTGAATCTTAACATGGGGAGTTAAATAAGATTTAATGGATGGATTTCGAAATTAAATAAGGAGTGCAATTGCGAATTTTATTGGAATAATTCGTAATTAATTATGGTGGATATTTGTGATGACTCAAAAGGGTCATCACTTGCGTTGCAAGTGCATTCAGTGTTTCGAGGCCTAAATAAATCCCTTTTTACCCTAACTTGATTTACATGCACGGTCCAGACCTATATTCGGAAAGCCCTTTATGTAAAAATATGAGAAATAGAAATTTTAGAGTTAAAACTTTGATTATGGTTGACTTTGGTCAACATTCTTAGCAAACGGACCCGGATTCGTGTTCCGACAATCCCGGGAGGTCCGCAGTAAAATATGAGACTTGGGCGTATGCCCGAAAATAAATTCCGAGGTCCCAAGCCTTAAAAATCAATTTTTGAAAGAAATTATTTTACTGAATTATCTAAGGAATAAAGAAAAGAATTAATGTTTGAAACTATTGTTATTTGGCCCGTATTTTTGTTCTGGAGCCCGGTACAAACTTGTTATAGTATTTGAAATATAAATGTGAAATTTGGTGGAAAACAGAGTTTATTTGACTTGAGTTGGACTTCCGGTTGAAGAGTTATGAACTTTGAGAGTTCTTGATGAAAATGTTGAGTTTTGAGGTTTAATTCATGATTTTACAGGTTATTTTGATGATGTGATTGCACGAGTAGGTCCATATGATGTTTTTGAGTTAGTATGACATTTGGTTTGGATCCCCGAGGGCTCGGGTGAGTTTCGGGATATGTTTACACTTAGGAAAAAGTTGCAGGTCTCTGAAGCCAGGTCTCTCGGTCCATGGTGGAAGCTTCGCGGCCGCGGTGGGGATTTCGCAACCACGGTGGAATTTGTGCGGTCCGCGGTGAGCAAGGCCAAGCTTTCGCGGCCGCGCTCGATTTCTTGCGGTCCGCGGTGGAGCTCCGCGATCGCAGTATTTTTTACGCGGTCCGCGGAGAGGGTCTGAGAGGAGTATATTTAAACGGACTTTTCAGTTATTTTTCACTTTTCAAAATCCTAAAACATAAGAGGCGATTTTTCAAACAACCTTTCTTCTCCAAATCAATTGTAAGTCATTTTTAACTAGTTTTCTTCAATCATTAACATCTTTTAACATGATTTCAACTTCAAATCAATTATTTTTATGGGGGAAATTGGGTATTGTGGGTAGAACCTAGGTTTTTCAAAAAATGGGGATTTGGACCTCGATTTGAGGTCCAATTCCAAAACAAATTACATATTTGAGCTCGTGGGGGAATGGGTAATCGGGTTTTGGTTCGAACCTCGGGTTTTGACCACGTGGGCCCGGGGGGCTATTTTGACTTTTTAGGTAAAACTTTGGAAAACTCATTTTCATGCATTCAAATTGATTCATTTAGCGTTTATTGATGTAATGAAGCAAATTGTGACTAGATACGAGCGAATTGGCGGTGGAATCGAGAGGTAAAGCTACAATTGAAATTTGAGTTGTGTTCAAGGCATCGAGGTAAGTGTTTGGTCTAACCTTAGCTTGAGGGATTAGGAGTTGACTCTTATTTGCTACGTGATAATTGTTGAGTACGACGTATAGGCATGGTGACGAGTATCTATACATTGGTGTCTAGCATGACCGTGAGTCTTAAAATTTTGAAGATCTTGATTTCGTTATATCTTTCATACATTGGTGATGATATCTAATTGTTGTGGAAAGTTTGTGCAAGGAAATGTAATCTTCAAACATCGAGGAGCATTGGCTCAAGTTATATTAGAATTCTGAAGTATATGAGATGATTGAACCCTTTGGAGCATTGGCTCAGATTATATTGTGAATTGTGAAGTATATGAGATGATTGAACCCTTTGGAGCATTGACTCAAGTTATATTAAGAATTGTGAAAGTATATGAGATGATTGAACCCTTTGGAGTCAAGTGGTAAAGTGAGTTATGAAATAAAAGTGAAAGAAAGAGAAAGAGTTATTAAATTGTCCCTTGCCGGGATATTGTTGCCTTATTGATTATCTCCATTACTGGGATGTTGAGATTATTGATGTTGCTCCATTGCCGGGATTTAATTGTTTAACTGTTGTTCCCTTGTCGGGATTTAATTGTTTAACTGTTGTTCCCTTGATGGTATCTCCATTACTATTTTGTTTATTCTCATGTCCCTTTGCTTGTGATTGTTGTTTGGGTGAGAAAAGTGTTAAAGCACGAAAGGTGATGTCGTGCATTGTTTGCTATTGTGAGGAAAAAATGTTTATCACGAAGGGTGATGTCGTGCCGCATGACGTACCATTCCTTGCCGATTCTATTGATTATATGGTGAGGAACGAGAGTAAAAGCACGAAGGGTGATGTCGTGCACATTTTGATTATACGATTGTTTTGGTGAGGACAAGAGTAAAAGAATGAAGGGTGATGCCGTGCACATTTTTATTATATATCTGCTTTGGTGAGCCTGAGAGTAAAAGCACGAAGGGTGATGCCGTGCAATTGTTGATCTCTCCTTCCTTGTTGATATTCTAGTTATGTTGTTTCTTTCCTTACTTGGTGCCTCTCTATTCGGAACTATTATCTTCCCCACAACATGTTTCCCCCTCCCACATTGACTGGTTATTTCTGTATTTCTTTTCCGTTGTATACATATATGAATTGCACATGTTTATTTGGTAGTCTGGTCCTAGCTTCGTCACTACTTCGCCGAGGTTAGGCTAGACACTTACCAGCATATGGGGTCAGTTGTACTGATACTACACTCTGCACTGTGTGTAGATCCAGGAGCAGCTTTCAGACAGTAGTTGGAGTGCTTCCTTTAGTCCACCCGGAGACCCAAGGTAGACCTGCAGGTGTCCGCAGGCCCTGGAGTCTCCCTCTATCTCTATTTCCTGTTTCATTTCCTTTTGTTTAGAAATAATGTATTGTTTTTCTTCAGACCTTGTATGTAGTAACTCTTAGACAGTCTGTGACACTATGACACCAAGTTTTGGGTATTTGAGGTTTTAAAAGTTGTAATAGATGTAGTCTTAAGATATATAATTGTTGACTTCTGCATATTTATTTAAAATTCCGCTTTTATTATATTATCGACTTGTGTTCATTAAAGGAAGCAAAAATGAAAGTGTAGCAAGTAATTAAGGTTTGGCTTGCCTAGATCCCATTAGTAGGTGCCATCACGACTCCCAAGGGTGGGAAATATGGTTCGTGACAAGTTGGTATCAGAGCTCTAGGTTACATAGGTCTCACAGTTCACAGACAAGCTTATTAGAGTCTTAGGGATTGGTACGGAGACATCTGTATTTATCCCCTAGAGGCTACAGAGTTAGGAAAAACTTCACATTTGTTCTTTCTCATCGTGCGGTTTTGTTTCTCAATGCTAATTGAACTTCTACTCTGTTCTTTTGCAGATGGCGAGAACACATGCTTCCTCATCCTCCGCTCAATAGCCCGAGCCCCCACCAGCCGCCCCCACGAGGCTAAGAGGGCGAGGCCAAGGCCGTGCTAGAGACTGAGGTTGGGGCAGATCTCAGCCCCGAGAAGCATCCCCAGTGACAGAGCCTCAGGTTGATTTTGATGAGGAGGTTCCGGCTCCAGCAGTTCCAATGGGCCCAGCTCAGGTCCCAGAGGGGTTTATTGCTACCCTAGTTTTTCAGGACGCTTTAGTCCGATTAGTGAGCCTCATGGATAGTGTCACCCGGGAATACTTGCTTCCTGTAGTACCAGCCATTTCTTAGGCTAGAGGAGGGGCCCAGACTCTTGCTACTCGCACTCCGGAGCAGGTAGCTCCTCATATTCAGACTCCAGCAGTTCAGCCAGTTGGAGTAGTACAACCGGGTATGGTAGCTCAGACTGGTGAGGGAGCAACTATGTCCGCCAATGCTTTGTGGAGACTGGATTGGTTCACTAAGCTTTTCACTTCTACTTTTAGCGGTGCATCTACTGACGATCCCCAGGATTATCTAGACAGCTGCCACGAGGTTCTCATGAATATGGGCATTATTGAGACCATTGGGGTCGATTTTGCTACATTTCGCTTGTCTGGATCCGCCAAGACTTGGTGGATGGATTATTGCTTAGCGAGACCAGCCGGATCGCCAGCCTTGACTTGGGAGCAATTTACAGTGTTATTCCTGGAGAAGTTTCTCCCCATTACTCAGAGAGAGGCCTATTGGAGGCAGTTTGAGCGCCTCCAGTATGGTTCCATGACTGTTACCCAGTGTGAGACCAGGTTCATCGGCTTAGCTCGCCATGCTCTCATCATACTCCCCACCGAGAGAGAGAGGGTGAGGAGGTTTATTGTCAGTCTTATTCAGTCGATTCGTCTTTAGATGGCTAGAGAGGCTGGGAGTGAGATTACTTTTCAGGAGGAGTCCAATGTGGCCTGTAGAGTTGAGATGGTTCTGTCACAGGGAGGCGGTCATGGGTCAGACAAGAGGCCCTGTCATTCCGGCTGATTTAGTGGTACCTCATCCGGAGGTCGAGATTCGTATGGTAGAGGCTATCCTCCTAGGCCCTTTCAGTCAGCCCTCCAGTTTTCTCACGATACTCCAGGTGGTCGTGGTCCCCAGATGTAGTATCCCGATCAGCAATCCTACAGTGCACCACCTGCTCCTATCAGTGCATCGCCGCTTCAGAGTTTTCGGGATGGTCATTCAGGTCGTCAAGGCCAGCAGCCCCAATAGCTAAGGGCTTGTTACACATGTGGTGATCCGGGTCACATTGCCAGGTTTTCTCCTCGAGTACCGAGTAGCTCTCAGCATTAGGGTTCTCATGCTATGGTACAGGCACCAAGTGTTCCACAACCCACCCAGCCAACTAGAGGTGGGGGTAAAGGTGCTAGAGGTGGAGGTAGAGGTACTAGAGGTGGAGCTCACACTGCTAAAGGTAGAGGCCAGCGAGCTGCAGGCCATCCCAGAGATATAGTTCAGGGTGGTGGGGCCCAGCCCCGATGTTACGCCCTTCCAGCCAGGCCCAAGGCTGAGGCTTCAGATACAGTCATTATAGGTACTATTCCGGTTTGTGATAAATATGCTTTAGTGTTATTTGATCCAGGGTCTACCTACTCGTATGTGTCATCTTATTTTGCACCGTATCTGGTCATGCCTAATGATTTAATGAGTAGTCCTGTTTATGTATCTACACCGGTGGGTGATTCTATTGTGGTAGATCGAGTCCATCGTTCTTGTATTGTGGTGATTGGGCTTGTTGAGACTCGTGTGGATTTGTTGCTTCTAAACATGGTTTATTTCGACGTTATATTGGGGATGGACCAGTTATTACCTTACCATGCTATTTTGGACAATCATGCCAAGACTGTGACCTTAGCCTTACCGGATTTGCCCCGTTTAGAGTGGAGAGGGACTCCTAGTTATTCTACCCGCAGTGTTATCTCGTATGTGAAGGCTCGGCGTATGGTCGAGAAGGGGTATTTGCATATGTTCGTGATTCTAGTGCTGAGGTCCCTTTTATTGATTCTGTGCCCATTGTTCGAGATTTTCCTGATGTTTTCCCTTCAGACCTGCTGGGTATGCCACCCAACAAGGATATTAAAATTTGCATTGATTTGGCTCCAGGCACTCAGCCCATTTCTACCCCGTCGTATCGTATGGCCCGCCGGATTTGAAAGAGTTGAAGGAAAAGTTGCAAGACTTGCTTGAAAAGGGTTTCATTAGACCTAGTGTTTCACCTTGGGCTGCGTCGGTGTTGTTTGTTAAGAAGAAGGACGGATCGATGAGAGTGTGTATTGATTACATGCAGTTGAACAAGGTTACAATCAAGAATAAGTATCCGTTTCTGAGGATCGATGATTTGTTTGATCAGCTTCAGGGTTCCAAGGTGTTCTTAAAGATTTATTTGAGATTTGGCTATCATCAGTTGAGGATTAGTTCATCCGATGTCCCTAAGACAGCTTTCCGCACTCGGTACGTACATTATGAGTTCCTGGTCATGTCATTTGGGTTGACCAATGCCCCAACAACTTTTATGGATTTGATGAACCGATTGTTCAGGCCTTATTTGGATTCATTCGTGATAGTCTTCATTGATGATATATTGATATATTCCCGCAGCCGGGAGGAACACGAGCAACATCTTAGAGTGGTTCTTCAGACCTTAAGGGATAACCAGTTATATGATAAGTTCTCGAAGTGTGAGTTCTAGCTGAGTTCAGTTGCATTCCTGGGTCATGTTGTATCAATAGAGGGTATTCGGGTGGATCCGAAGAAGATTGAGGCAGTCAAGAACTAGCCTAGACCAGCATCAGCTACAAAGATTCGGAGTTTCTTAGGATTGGCAAGCTACTATTGCCGGTTCGTGGAGGGGTTTTCATCTATAGCAACCCTCATGACTAGGTTGACCCAGAAGGGTGCCTAGTTCAGATGGTCAGACGAGTGTGAGGTGAGCTTTCAGAAGCTCAAGACAGCTCTGACTACGGCACCGATATTGGTTTTGCCCATAGGTTCAGGGCCTTATACAGTTTATTGTGACGCTTCTCGTATTGGGCTTGGTGCAGTGTTGATGCAGGATGGAAAGGTCATTGCCTATGCTTCGTGGCTGTTGAAGATTCATGAGAAGAAGTATCCGATTCAAGACTTGGAGTTAGCATCCATTGTTCACGCATTGAAGATTTGGAGGTATTATTTGTATGGCGTGGCATGTGAGGTGTTCACGGATCACAAGAGTCTTCAGTATTTTTTCAAGCAAAAGGAGTTGAATTTGAGACAGAGGAGGTGGTTGGAGTTGTTAAAAGATTATGATAGCACTATCTTGTATCATCCAGGAAAGGCCAATGTGGTGGCCGATGCGTTGAGTAGGAAGTCAGCCAGTATGGGTAGTCTTGCTTATATTCCGATTGGTGAGAGACCGCTTGTTTTAGACGTTCAAGCTTTGGCTAATCAGTTTATGAGGTTGGATATTTCTGAGCCTAGTCGTGTATTGACCTGCACGGTCGCTCTTTCTTCTTTATGGAGCGTATCCGTGATTGGTAGTATAATGATCCCCATTTGTGTGTCCTTAGAGACACGGTGTAATGCGGCGGCGTCAAGCAGGTTACCTTAGATAATGATGGAGTTTTGGGATTGCAGGGTCGAGTTTGTGTGCCTAATGTGGATGGGATCTGAGAGTTGATTTTAGAGGAGGCCCATAGCTCACGGTACTCTATTCATTCGGGCGCCGCGAAGATGTATCAGGATTTGCGGCAACATTATTGGTGGCAGAGAATGAAGAAGGATATCATTGTATATGTAGCTTGGTGTTTGAATTATCAGCAGGTTAAGTACGGGCATCAGAGGCCTGGTGGTTTATTTAAGAGGATTGAGCTTCCCGAGTGTAAATGGGAGGGGATAACTATGGATTTCATTGTTGGACTCCCACAGACTCGGAGGAAGTTCGACGCAGTATGGGTCATTGTTGATAAGCTGACCAAGTTAGTGCATTTCATTCATGTGGCAGTCTCCTATTCATCCAAGAGGTTAGCTGAGATCTATATCCGGGAGATTGTTCGTCTTCATGGTGTGCCTGTATCTATCATTTCGGACCGAGGTACGTAGTTTACCTCGCGTTTCTGGAGAGCAGCTCAGCGAGAGTTGGGCACCCAGGTTGAGTTGAGTACAACATTTCTTCCTCAGACGGACGTGCAGTCCGAGCGGACTATTCAGATTTTGGAGGATATGCTTCGAGCTTGTGTCATTGACTTTGGAGGCTCGTGGGATCAGTTTTTGCCTTTTGCAGAGTTTTCCTACAACAATAGTTACCAGTCGAGTATCCAGATGGCTCCTTGTGATGCTATATATGGTAGGAGGTGTCGATCTCCGGTTGGATGGTTTGAGCCGGGAGAGCTCGATTGTTGGGTGCGGATCTGGTTCAGGAGGCTTTGGACAAGGTCAGGATTATTCAGGACAGGCTTCGTACAGCTCAGTCCAGGCAAAAGCGTTATGCAGACCGCAAGGTTCAAGATTTGGCATTCATGGTAGGTGAGCGGGTATTGCTTCGAGTGTCGCCTATGAAAGGCATGATGAGATTTGGGAAGAAGGGCAAGCTTAGCCCAGGTTCATTGGCCCGTTTGAGATTCTTGATCGAGTAAGAGAGGTGGCTTATAGACTTCCGTTGCCGCCTAGCTTATCAGTCGTGCATACAGTGTTTCATGTGTCCATGCTTCAGAAATATCACGCCGATCCATCTTACGTGTTAGATTTCAGAACTGTCCAGTTGGACAAGGACTTGTCTTATGAGGAGGAGCCGGAAGCTATTCTAGATTGGCAAGTTCGTCAATTAAGATCAAAGAGTTTTCCTTTTGTTCGTGTTCAGTGGAGAGGTCAGCCCGCTGAGGCATCGACCTGGGAGTTCGAGTTCGATATGCGGAGCCGTTATCCCCATCTTTTTCCCGACTCAAGTACTTCCTTCTTATGTCCGTTCGAGGATGAACGATTGTTTTAGAGGTGGAAAATATGATGACCCAAAAGGGTCATCACTTGCGTTGCAAGTGCATTCAGTGTTCCGAGGCCTAAAAACCTCCCTTTCTACCCCACCTTGATTTAGGTGCGTGGTCTGAACCTATATTCGGAAAGCCTTCTATGTGAAAATATAAGAAATAGAAATTGTAGAGTTAAAACTTTGATTATAGTTGACTTTGGTCAACATTCTTAGCAAACGGACCTATAACCGTGTTCCGACGATCTCGAGTGGTCCGCAGTAAAATATGGGACTTGGGCGTATGCCCAAAAATGAATTCCGAGGTCCCAAGCCTTAGAAATCAATTTTTGAAAGAAATTGTTTTACTGAATTATCTAAGGAATAAAGAAAAGAATTAATGTTTGGAACCATTGTTATCGGACCTGTATTTTGGTTCCGGAGCCCGGTACAAACTTGTTATAATATCTGAAAGATAACTGTGAAATTTGGTGAAAACGGAGTTTATTTGACGTAAGTTGGACTTCCGATTGAAGAGTTATGAACTGTGAGAGTTCTGGATGAAAATGTTGAGTTTTGAGGTTTAATTCATGATTTTACATGTTATTTTGATGATGTGATTGCACGAGTAGGTCCATATGATGTTTTTGAGTTAGTATGACATTTGGTTTGGAGCCCCGAGGGCTCGGATGAGTTTTGGGATAGTTTTACACTTAGGAAAAAGTTGCAGATTCAGAGAAGTTACAGGTCTCTGAATCCAGGTCTCGCGGTACGCGGTGGAAGCTTCGCGACCGTGGTGGGGATTAGGAGTTGAGTCTTATTTGCTACGTGATAATTGTTGAGTACGACGTATAGGCATGGTGACAAGTATCTATACGTTGGTGTCTAGAATGACCATGAGTCTTAAAATTTTGAAGATCTTGATTTCGTTGTATCTTTCATGACTTGGTGATGATTTCTAATTGTTGTGGAAAGTTTGTGGAAGGAAATGTAACCTTCGAACATCGAGGAGCACTAGCTCAAGTTATATTATGAATTGTGAAGTATATGAGATCACTGAACTCTTTGGAGCATTGCTCAAGTTATATTATGAATTGTGAAAGTATATGAGATGATTGAACCCTTTGGAGCATTGGCTCAAGTGGTAAAGTGAGTTATGAAATAAAAGTGAAAGAAAGAGAAAGAGTTATTAAATTGTCCCCTTGGCGGGATATTGTTGCCTTGTTGATTATCTCCCTTACCGGGATGTTGAGATTATTGATGTTGTTCCCTTGCCGAGATTTAATTGTTTAACTGTTGTTCACTTGTCGGGATTTAATTGTTTAACTGTTGTTCCCTTGCCGGGATTTAATTGTTTAACTATTGTTCCATTGAAGGGATCTCCATTACTATTTTGTTTATTCCCATGCCCCTTTGCTTGTGATTGTTGTTTGAGTGAGGAAGAGTGTTAAAGCACGAAGGGTGATGTCGTGCATTGTTTGCTATTGTGATGAAAGAGTGTAAAGCACGAATGGTGATGCCATGCCGCACGACGTACCATTCCGTGCCGATTCTATTAAATATATGGTGAGGAAATAGAGTAAAAACACGAAAGGTGATGTCAGACACATTTTTATTATATAACTGCTTTGGTGAGGCTGAGAGTAGGGTGATGTCGTGCAATTGTTGATCTCTGCTTCCTTGTTGATATTCTAGTTTTGCTGTTTCTTTACTTACTTGGAGCCATTCTATTCGGAACTATTATCTTCCCCACAGCATGTTTCCCCCTCCCACATAGACTGGTTATTTCTGTATTTCTTTTCCGATGTATACATATATGAACTGCATAGGTTTATTTGGTAGTCTGGTCCTGGCCTCGTCACTACTTCGCCGAGGTTAGGCTAGACACTTACCAGCACATGGGGTCGGTTGTGCTGATACTACACTCTGCACAGTGTGCAGATCCAGGAGCAGCTTTCGGACAACAATTGGAGTGCTTCCTTCAGTCCACCCAGAGACCCAAGGTAGACTTGCAGGCGTCCGTAGGCCCTGGCATCTCCCTCTATCTCTATTTCCTGTTTCATTTCATTTTGTTCAGAAACAATGTATTATTTTTGTTCAGACCTTGTATGTAGTAACTCTTAGACAGTCTGTCACACTGTGATACCAGGTTTTGGGTATTTGAGGTTTCAAGAATTGTAATAGACGTAGCCTTAAAATATATAATTGTTGACTTTCGTTTATTTATTTAAAATTCCGCTTTTATCATATTATCGACTTGTGTTCGTTAAAAGAAACAAAAATTAAAGTGTAGCAAGTAATTAAGGTTTGGTTTGCCTAGCTCCCATTAGTAGGCGCCATCACGACTCTCGAGGGTGGGAAATCCGGGTCGTGATAATATTAATTTCAAAAATTAGAAATTAATTCCATAATTGGAAACCTTGTTAAATTTGTGGTCTCAGCTGTGGCTAAATAATAGGAATAAAGGAATCCTTTTTCTGGTGGAAAAGAAAACCCAACATGTTTTGGAAAAGGATTTTAACCCTTAAAACTTGTGCTATAAATACATAAAAGACCGTGGAATGTTCGGGAATCGTGATCATAATGATGATGATGATTTCATTGAGTTGCTATGGAATTAGAGGCTCACATGATAGGGGGGCTTTGTTCACGCTCTAAGAGGTAACCTGTAAAATTCTGTTTATACTAGTTGTCTAGGTTACATATAATTTTAATACTGGAATTACTTCCTTTGCTTATAATAATCCATCAAGATCTTGGCTTGAGAGCTTTATGTCAAATTTAGAGAAAGTGACGATTTAATTTTCAGAAGGCAAGCTGAATATACTTATTACACTTGAAATGGTATGTAGAAATAATTTAGAGGTATAATTCAATATTTTAAGCATTGCAATGGTATGTATGCCTTGATAAATTAATTTTGGTGCTCGCCTCCATAGAAACTCCTCCAAGTAGGAAATGGCACCTACCCTAACACTATTTTTCACCTTATCCACTACGGCACAAAAGCTTAAATTATTAGATGAGTAGAAACGAATATTACGATACTAAGGGTGTATTTGGTATAGTGGAAAATATTTTCCGTAGAAAATGTTTTCTTGAAAAACAAGTAGTAAACTTTATAATTTCTAAACTCGTAAACTTCCAAACACATAAACCACTAAACTCATAACTTTAGAACTTTTAAAATTTCGAACGTGTAAACCGAAAGATAAAAAATTAAAACTAAAAATATATATAAAAAAATATTTTTTTTAAAAAAAATTCTCGGGGAGGGGGACGAGGTGCATCAAAAGCAGTGTGGTTAGTGCATTTATTGGCTAATTCACTGCACCCTGGACTGCCTATTTTTAGAGTGGATAAAGAAATGAAATTTGACTCAGTTTATATGGAAGATATGGGTGGAGATAAAGCTAAGAAATTGGTTCCAGCCATGGTTCGAATAGTGAGGGTGGGGAAGGTTGAGAAGGAGTTTCGAAAAATGTTTTCCCTTCTCTTGATAAGAAAAATATTTTTGGATGAAAATGAGTTCATAAGGAAAATATTTTCCAAAACATTTAAGCCAACAAAACATGGGAAAATTGGAAACAAATTTCCGAAAAATGTTTTCCTTTCATCTTCAAACATTTCAATGAAATGATATATGCCTTTGCAGTTAGATTTTGAGGTTTTGGTATTAGTTTGTTTACTTTTTGGGGAGAGTGTTGGGGCGAGACGTACCAAAAACACCTTGAGGCAATGGTGTGGGGCGAAAGTCTCAAGAGGCGTACGCCAAAAGCAATTCGGGGCATATGCCAGGCGTTCGGAGTATACGTCCGGCGTTTGAAGCTCATTTTTGTAGTGAGGTGTAAGTTGATCAGGTCCAACCCTACACCACTATGGAGTGGCAAGAGCGGTCGATGCAGCTTTTACCCGAGAAGGTCGGGATCGAATCCACAGGGCGCTAGAATCATTTGGAATTGGATTCTTATCTAAACTAGTAATGCGTAGTGCTTTTAATTACACTTATAATCATAATTGTTTGTTTGTTACTTCTAATTTTTATGCTAATGATGTGCGAAATTAAGCTAAGTATGAATGCTTGAAAGGTTTACTAAATGGATAACGAGACACTAGGGAAGTGACTTTCTCCTAGGTGAATACTTGATGGGTTCTAAAGCTTAAGGTAAAGTTGTTATGTTAGGGATTGCGATATAGACAATGCACGAAACTACTCACTCTATACCTCTCGGTAGCTTGAGTGACTTTGCCCTAATTGACTTTCTCAGAACCAATTGGGTGTCAAAATTGTGCAAACAATATAGGCTCAAGTCGGGTATTACTATCTCTAGGTTTAACCCTTTAATTGGGGCTATCAATTTCTTGAATACACCTCAATTCCTTGTTGGACTGATTTTTCTAGTCTCAAGCTCTCTTTCTCAAGAAAAGCCCAAGTCAAAAAGGCACAAATTAGTGTTTGCAACCACTAATTCAACATGTAAAACACAAATTAGTCAAAATATCAACTATCCACAAACATCTAAGCCTTAAAAAAAAGACCCATCAAGTACTCATACTAGGGTTGAGCCACAACCCTAGCTAATTAGCTACTCATAATGATAGAAGAAATCAGATATTGAGATGAAGAATAACCCATAAAATAGAATTACAAGCTAAGTTTAGAAGGTTCAATATTAAACTAGCTACAAAATTTCTCAAAAAAGCTTAAAACCGTTGTTCATGTGCTCTGCTAAGATAAAGATACCCTAAAAATGTGAAAAAGAAGTATTTATACAAGGCCAAATTTTCTGGACAAAAATACCCCTGACGGAGGTACTGCGGACCGTGAAAAATGCACTGGGGCCGCAAAGAGGCTTTTTAGCTCCATTGCTAAGTCTCTGAATCTAGCCATCGCAGACCGTATAAAAATGCATGCGGTCCACACAAAATAGACCGCGGACCGCAATGGCTTCCAACTTCAAAACTTCCTCTCTTAATCCCCTCTCTGCGGACCGCATAAAATGGATTGCGGCCGCGAAGAGGCTACCGCGGACCGCAGTGCTTGAACATCCGAAAGTGCACCTCTCAAATCTTTTCCACTGTGGACCACACTAAATGGACTATGGCCGTGGTGGGTCTGTTGCAGCTGCAGTGGATTTTATGCTACAACAGTGCCTTGACTTTTTTGGTACTTGTGCAGGTTTCACTCCTTTTTGAGCTGATTTTGACTACTTGTCACTTTTTTGACCAAACTCTGCAAACAAGCACAACATGTAAGCTTTCAGGATTACTTGTATACATATTTAGTCCTAAACTCAAGCAAAAAAAAGTATAAAATAGACTAGAATCCCTAGTTATCAACTCCCCCCAAACTTAAGCTTTTGCTTGTCCTCAAGCAAACAAAATAATTCCCACCACCTTAAGAATAAAACCAAGAAAATTCAGCTGACCTAAAGCAACTCATCTAACATCAATTGGGACTAACAATTTCCCTCAAATCCTTTTAAGCACCATGGTTTTAGTGCGACATAAGAGCATCAAGAGTTGACTCAACTCATCAAGGAAACTCTTTCTACTACTTTGGTCATTGTGGAACACAAACTCATACTCCTCAACTCTTCATAAGTAAACCTCACTTTTAGGTTGTAGCACTCAGAACGAGGATTATGGAAAACACACTCATCTCTCTCAAAGAAAGGTCACAAGTCCGGCTTTAAGTACCATAAGCTTGACCCTTATGTGAGTCACCACTAATGTAAGCTTCATTCAACTCAAGATCATATAGGGCTTTTGTGGAGATATAGCGAAGGCTTTTGGTTCAGGGTAGGAAATATTTGGTCTAAGTAGGTTTCATCTTCCCTTAAGCACTTTATTTCTTTATTTTGGCACAAATTCTCTTGACTTTTTGTGTTATTTACTTCTTTCTTAGGGGTTAGAGAGACACACTATCACTCTTTCTTGTTCATTTCAAACCATTTTCTCCTTTCTAAACTTTCCACACCTTTAATCTCTTTACTTTTATTGAATCCCTTCATTTCTTCTACATTGTTTATTCTTTTTGACTTTTTGATTTTCTTTCTTTTTCTTTGTGCCTTTCCTTTTCTTCATTTTGTACCTTTTACCACTTTGTTGCATTCCTCGTCTCTCCCTCCCCCCCCCCAAACTCGGGATATTATCATTGATAGTCTATGGATGTTTTCATGATAACATTCGGATCAATGAGAGCCTATAATCACTTCTCAAGTGAAACTACATTTAAGATTTCGCCTAGACAGACATTCAGGGCAAGTTCTAAACTAATGGCATGGGACTTGGACTTGCAATTCAAATTCTTACCACACAAGCTATAGGATTGCTAAAGAGACAGAGTCGGGGTCCCACAACAATCTTAGCTAAGATTTGAGCAACACAAATGGTCCCGAAAACCACTTGATGATTATTGGCCAACACAAGAGTCTCAAGGTCACAACTGTCACCATCCTATACACACCAATTTGTTTTTGACCATGAGATCAAAGGCAAATGTGTTAGGCCAAAGTGAAGCTTTGCTTGAGGCACTATTACTCATTATCTACTATTTACACAAAAACAAAAAGAAAACAGACTCAAACCTTAAGAAAGTTGTCATGCCATCCATCATCGGGAAGAGCCACCCGGTTCACACAATTTCCACTTTCGGAAAGAACTGAGGCATTAAGAAACCAAAGTCTTATTGAACATAAAACTCAAAATAAGACGCTAAGAAAATGAAGTAAGAAGCTATGAAAGAAAATGCAGAAATTAAACTGAATATGTACAATAGGGGATTTAAATGAATATACATAAGAGGGAATGAATATATACATCAAAAATAACTTTATATACAGACCAAGGTTGCAAAGTACGAAAAGTGAAATAAACTGGTAAAATTATATACATACCAAAAGTGAAAAAGCATAATAAAAATGAAAATAGTATCATATTTACAATCCAACATCATCAAAATAGGGCTACCCCCTCAAATAAAAGCTAGCATTTTCCTCAATACTAACTAACCAAAAATAGCCCAAAAATAAGATAGAGTATAAAGAGAAACTCCCTATGGTCCTCCATCTGCATGAGATCATGAGCCTGGTTCTATTTGTCCTGTGACTGCTCGGGAACCTGTGATTGGATCCCAGTATCTTGTACTTGCACTGGGACCTGAGGCTGCTCTGGGGCATGAGGCTGGCTAGAGGACCCTCCCTGCGGGTCCTCCAACTCTATCACTGCATCATCTGTTTGTGGGATCATTCTCCTCCTCTTTGGTGCCCTCTCCATCTCCTACTCCTGCTCCGGCTCAATTTGAGATGTTGGAGGCAGCTCGTGCAACAGTAGTTCTAAAGGTAGATGATCGGTAGCCTTCATCTTCTCCACTTCTACCCTCAACTCCTTCACAGACTCCTTTGAAGCTCGAGTCTTTCTCAACTTCTTTGTCTCCTTTGTCAGCTCCTTCAATGCCTTCTCATGAGTACCTACAGCCTCCAATATCAACTACTGCTTCTCCAGGAGCTTCTTCTGGTTGTCCAGAAGCTCCTTGAGAGTCTCCTCCACTGAAGCTGGAATCTATAGCTGTGGGGGTACGGACTGGGCTGCCACCGAGCTAGAAAGCACATATAGCTTAGAAGTAGCTGCTTGCATCCAGTTGTTGATACTGACAAGGGTTTGGCTCAAATGGTGGGCAGTGAAAGGGTAAGCTAAGGATGAGGGGATATCTGGAGCAGTGGCGGTAGAGGGTCCTAGGGCAATATCTGGTGTGGCTGAGGGAGGCTGAGAAGAAGTGACTACTACTACTACTGGCTCTTCAGAATAGTCAGTAAAAGTAATGGCTTTACCTTTAGGATCTTTGGGGTTGTCATCACCTTTGAGGATGTACCAGAAAAAGGGCATCTTTGGTTTCACCTTCACATCAAACTTCCTTTTCTCCACTTCCTGGTCCTCAAAGTACATTGTCAATAAATTTGGGAAGGGGTATGATCTATCACCTTCATTGACCACGTGTTTGATCACCCTCGACATAACATTCCCGATGTTGATCGGGTACCCCGTCATGATAGAGGTCACTAATATTGCTCGGGCGACAGGCAGAGAGTTCTCATGAGTAGTGGGGTCCAGCCTGCTACATACGAAAGTCTCCCATCCCTTTGTCTCAAAGTTTAAAATTCTCCTCAAAATTGAGACTCCTGATGTCAACCATGGTGGGGTGGTACCCGGGAGTGCCATGTATTCGGCCAACCACAGATGAGCTGCCTCATCCAATGCTACCTTCTCTAAGTATAGGGATTCATCTTCCTCCGGAAAGCCCAGGTAGTCGCTGATTGTTTTCCCATCAAACTTCACCATTAAATTCCGCACCTTCATCACTTTAGTGCCCTTTTTCATATGGGCAGCATTTCACATTAGGGTTGTGAGGCGGAAGGTCCCTCTCAATGAATTTTCGCTTAAGTATCAATTTCCTCTCGGTCCACCATTCTTGGAACTTTTGGTATGCTATCTCACTAACAAATCTATCCTGCCAAGCCTCCGGTTTTCTAGTTCTCTCCACCACCACCACCACCCCCCCCCCGTTTGGGGCACACCCCCTCCTTCTTCAGCAATTGGATCCTCTCGGGTGTTGAAGTTGATGTTGCACTATCATTTCTCTCTGTTGAGCCCTTAGACGACTTAGAAGAAATTTGAATTGAAGCTTGAGCAGTAGGAAAGCCCTGAGGTGTGAGCACATCTCTCAATCTATGCCTCTCCGGCCAGTCAGGAACATACCCCAACACAGAATCAGAGTCAGATGCCTCCCGGGAGGGCAAATACTCACTTCCCTCTGAATGGGAAACAACTCTATCTGCAGCATTTATTGACTTTCTGGTGTCCCCAATTGCCTTCCGGACTTGGGGGGTCAATTTGATCATACCTCGTCCCTTACTCCCGGAAGACTCTCGTTTGCCTTTCTATTTTTCACCTCCGCCTTGTGATTTAACCATTGTCTGCAAGGAGAATTCATTTATTGTTTGTTAGTATCACAGTACTAGGATAAACAATGAAGAATATGATTAAAAACAGCTGAATACGGACCACATAAAAAGTAGTGCGGCCGCCAAAGTACCACCGCGGACCGCACAAAATGGCACCGCAGTCCGTATTGAAGTGGGGTTCAAAATACCAATTCTCTGGTTCCAGGCACTGCGGATCGCAAGAATTGCTATGCGACCGCGGTAAGGTACCGCGGACCGCAAAAAATCTACCGGGGCCACATCCCTTAACATTTACCTCTCTGAAGTTTTACCACCATGCCGACATAAAATAGCATTGCGAATCGCAGAGAGGCACCGCGGACCGTGGTAAGCCGTACTAAGCATACCAACCTAGGGTTTCAAATTTTTTCTCATTTTTAGTCTTAATCTACATATTATCAACTCACTAGGTAGTTAATCATTATTTTTAACTAATTAATCCTAATCTAGACAACTTATGCAACCCTAAGCTAAAAATTGAAAGAAAATGGAAGAAAAAGAAGTAGAACTAACAAATTAAAAGAAAATAGAACACAATTAAAGACTAAGGAAAGAGTTAAAGTACCAGAGATGAGATACAGTACAGATGAATAAGAATCAGTGATTGAATTTGTGCAAAGAGGGCGTGATGAACAGTAGTTTTTTCTATTTAGAGAGCAATTGAGCGAAAAGTGTAAATGAAGGCCTGAGGTCCTATTTATAGAAAAAGGACATGGGGCCCACGATACCTACCCACCGCGGTCTGCGGTACTTAAACACAAGAAGCTCTGAGGAGGCAGTCACTGCGGATCGCATAAAATGCTCTGAGACCGCGGTAGGCCAACGCGAACTGCATAAAATGCATTGCGACCGCAGTGACCACTTTAGAGAACCCCCACTTTTGACCATTCAACACTGCGGACCGCAATGAAATTTTTCCCTGGCAATAAGGCCATTACGGCCGCGAAAAATGCATTGCAGCAGCAGTCCAAACTTCAGAGAGTGCAACATTTGTCCAATTTGGTCCTGCACTGCATCAAAATATCCCTATACACATCTTACAACTAGTTAGTCCAAAAGCAAATCCTACACTAAAAAGAAAATCAAAGAAGAACAAAAAGAAAGACACATGGGTTGCCTCCCAAGAAGCGTCTGATTTAACATCGCGGCACGACACATGTTACCATCAAATCACTTTAGATGGATCAGTGCCACCACGTGACTGTCATCAATCTTGCCAAGATAGTGCTTGACTCTGTGCCCATTAACTCTGAAGACCTCCTCATTTTTGTTTTTCAAGTCAAGTGCACCAAAAGAAGTCACAAGCACCACTTCAAAAGGTCCACTCCATTTCAAATTAAGCTTTTCCAGAAACAGACGTAACCGAGAATTGAACAAGAGAACCAAATCACCCACTTTGAACACCTTGCCACGAGCATACTTATCATGAATATACTTCTTCTTGTCCTTATACAAGGACGAACTGGAGTAGGCATGAAATCGAAATTCATCAAGTTCATTAAGCTGCTCCACACGAAGATTTGATGCCACATCCCATTCAAGATTCAGCTTCCTCAAAGCCCACATGGCCTTGTGCTCTAACTCAACCGGTTGATGACAAGCTTTCCCAAACACCAACCGGTAAGGAGACATACCAATCGGAGTCTTGTAAGCAGTCTTATAAGCTCATAGAGCATCATCTAATTTCTTTGACCAATCGGTCCTATTTGCATTGACCGTCTTTGACAATATACTCTTGATTTCCCTGTTTGAGACTTCAACTTGGCCACTCGCCTGAGGATGATAAAGGGTAGAAACTTTGTGATTGACATCATACTTTTCAAGCAAAGTGTCAAAAGCTCTATTGTAAAAATGAGACCCCCCATCACTTATAATTGCTCGAGGAGTGCCAAACCTAGTAAAAATACTCTTCTTGAGAAACGCAACAACACACCGAGCCACGACCTCAACCCACTTTGAAACATAGTCAACTAGAATGTATGTGTTGCCATATGAACTAAGAAACGGGCCCATGAAATCAATGCCCCATACATCAAAAATATCAACTTCGAGAATATTATTGAGATTCATCTCATCCTTCTTCGAAATTCCACCCGCTCTTTGACATTCATCGCATCTCTTCATAAGATCACCTGCATCCTTGTACAATGTTGGTCAGTAAAACCCATAACTAAGAACCTTCGAAGTAGTCCTCTCTCCACCACGATAACCACCATAGGGGTAGGAATGACAAGCCTCTAAGATATTCAATTGCTCCTCCTCCGGGACACATCTTCGGATCACACCATCAGTGCATATTTTAAACAAGTACGGCTCATCCCAATAGAAGTCCAAACTATCCCGCTTAAGCTTCTTCCTTTGGTTAGAAGAGAGCTCACACGAGACAATACCCGTCACAAGGAAATTAGCAACGTCCGCAAACTATGTCATACCATTCACCGACACAGAAAGGAGTTTCTTATCGAGGAATGAATCATTGATCTCTAGGCCATCACAAGGCCTCCCCTCCTCCTCCAAGCGGTACAAATGGTCTGCCACTTGGTTTTCACACCCTTTCCGGTCCACAATCTCCAAATCAAACTCTTGAAGTAACAAGACCCATCACATCAGCCTAGCTTTGGAATCTTTCTTCGTCATCAAGTATCGGAGTGCAACATGATCGTTATGAACTATGACCTTGGCACCTATGAGATACGGCCGAAATTTCTCCATTAAGAAGACAATAGACAACAACTCTTTTCAGTCACCGTGTAATTCACTTGAGCATCATTCATTGTCTTGCTTGTATAATACACCGGATGAAACATTTTATTCACTCTTTGACTCAAGACCGCCCCAACCATAACATTACTCGCATGACACATGAGCTCAAAAGGCAAGCTCCAATTGGGTGCGGTAATAATAGGAGTGGTGGTCAACTTGTGCTTGAGAAGTTTCAAGGCTTGCATACATCCCTAATTGAACACGAACTTGGCATCTTTTTCCAATAACTTGCACAAGGGATTCACTACCTTCGAAAAGTCATTGATAAATCTGTGGTAGAACCACGCATGCCCTAGAAAACTTTTAACTCCCTTGACTTAAGTAGGGGGAGGGAGCCTTGAAATCACTTTAGTTTTAGCTTTGTCCATCTCTATATCGTGCTTTGAAATTTTATGGCCAAGGACTATGTCCTCCTCAACTATGAAGTGACATTTCTCCAAATTAAGCACAAGGTTGGTTTCTTCACAATGGGCCAACACTCTATCAAAATTTTTCAAACATTTATCAAATGATTCACCCACAACACTGAAGTCATCCATAAACACCTCCAAAATGTCCTCCACCATGTTGGTAAATACGACCATCATACACCGCTGAAATGTAGCCGGTGCATTACACAAACCAAATGGCATCCTAGAAAAGGCAAAGGTGCCATAAGTACACGTGAAGGTTGTCTTCTCCTGATCTTTCGGAGCAATCAAAATTTGGTTGTACCCAGAATACCCATCCAAGAAACAGTAAAAGGCACGCCCAGCAAGTCTGTCTAGTATCTGATCAAGAAAAGGTAATGGAAAGTGATCCTTGCGGGTCACTTTATTTAACTTGCGGTAATCCATGCACACCCTCCATCCGGTGCCAGTCCTGGTAGGAATCAACTCATTTTGTGCATTGGTAACCACAATCATACCACCCTTCTTCAGCACATATTGCACCGGCAAAGTCCAAGAGCTATCAGAGATGGGGTACATAACCCCGACATCCAACCACTTGATCACCTCATTTTTCACAACATCTTGCATTGCCTCGTTCAACCTCCTTTGATATTCTACAGAAGGCTTTACATCATCTTCAAGAATAATCTTGTGCATACAAAATGCGGGGCTTATCCCCCGAATATCGGCTAAAGTCCATCCAATTGCCTTCTTCCATTTTTGGAGCACCGCCAAAGTGGTATCTACCCACATGTTAGTAAGACAAGAGGAAAGAATAACTGACAAAGTTGAACTAGGGCCTAAGAATTCATACCTGAGGTGTGGAGGCAACAACTTCAACTCCAACATGGTAGGTTCCTCGATTGAGGGCTTTGTTGGTGGAGTCTTCCTATTCTCAAGATTCAAAGAGAGTTTCCGAGGCTCATAAGAGTAAGATCTCATTCCATGTAAAGCATTGACACACTCTACCTAGCCTTCATCCTCATTTACATCAAGATTCAACAATACCGCCTCTAAAGGGTCCTCCACATTGATCATTACACTAGTATTATCAACTATCACTGCTGTGACAAGATCCACAAAAGAGCATATTTCAGAACTATTGGGCTGCTTCATTGACTTGCACTCATGAAAGACCACTTTCTTCACCCACACGGAAGGTGAGTTCCCCTACTTCCACATCAACTAAGGCCTTCCCAGTTGTAAGGAAAGATCTTCCCAATACGATAGGAACCTCAAAATCAACCTCACAGTTCAAGATCACAATGTCAGTAGGCAAAATGAACTTGTCCACCCGAATAAGAACATCATCAATAATACCAAGCGGCCTCTTCATCATTCTATTCACCATTTGTAATCTCATGGAAGTCGGCCTCAGTTTCCCAATACCCAAAGTCTTGAAAACGGAGTAAGGTATTAAGTTGATACTCGCCCCCAAATCACATACTCCCAATGGTGCAAGAAATGGTGAATGCATTGGGATCTTCAAGCTTTGGAGCCATCGAATGCACAATTACACTAACTTGGTAGGTCATCTTGATGGTCTCACAATCCATGGATCTTCCCTTTGTCACCAAGTCTTTCATGAACTTGGCGTAACCCGTCATTTGTTCTAGAGCCTCCACCAAAGGCACATTAATTAATAATCTCTTCATCATATCAATAAATTTCTTGAACTGGTTCTCATTTTTCTGCTTCGCGAGCCTTTGAGGATAAGGTGGAGGTGCCCTTGGCAAAGGAGCCTTGGCTTTAGGCACAACCATTTTCGGCATGTCTATTACGTGTTCCCTAGACGGGTTCATGTCATTCTGAGTTTCCACCTTGGTATCTTGGATATCAATCCTCACTTCTTCATTCACGTTCTCATCAATTACATTCTCAACCACCAAAGGGATCTCATCCTCTTGAAACTCAACTTCATCACTAAAAATTTCTTTTTGTTTGGAGGCATTCACATCACCGCCTCGTCCACTTCTTGTAGTTACCACCATTACATGCCCGAAATTGTTTCCACCCTTTAGGTTGACTACCGTATCACTAGGTAGAGCCCCCTTACGGCGAGTATTCAAGGATTGTGAGATTTGGCCTAATTGACCTCCAAGTTTCTGATTGAAGTATTGTGGGATGACAACTGGGCATCAGAGTCAACATTCTTTTTCATCATCTATTCAAACATCATTTTGATTCTCCCTATTTCATTATTGGAAGAACTAGGACCTTGGGATGGAAATGGGAGTGGGTTGTTCGGTTGTTGATACATTGGGGGCCTTTGAAAGCCTTGACCACGATTTCCTTGGTTGTTATTGTTCCAACTACCTTGGTTGTTATTTCCACCCCAGTTGTTGTTGTTGTTGCCACTCCAATTACCCTGATTGTTCTGATTATTGTTCTGGTTGCCCCAATTTGAATTTTGGTTAATGATCCCCCAATTATTATTCCCTTGTTGTTGTTGATTTCCCCAATTGCCTTGGGGTCTTCATTGTTGTTGGTTGGAAGAATTGCCCCTTTGGCCTTGATAGCTGTTCAACTATTGCACTTCTTCATTCTGCTCATCATACCTATCATCTTGGAACCCACCACTATCTTGGTCATATTGATCTGAACTCTTTTGGTTCTGTTGACCTCTTTGTCTTCTTTTGTTCACTAACATGTTGACACCCTCCATAGCATTTACTTGTCGTGGAGATTGAACCAGCTGTAATTGTGCCTTTACTAGCTAGTTCATTGTTGTTGTCAGTTCTGCTATTGCCTACCCATGATCATGAAACTCTTTGTGCAAGTGAATGATCGTGGGGGTCATCCTGTGGCACATTGGCTCTACATTGCCAAGCGGAGGACATGTCAGCCATCTCATCCAATATTATATTAGCCTCATCAAATGGTGTGTTCATGAAATTGCGCCCGGCGAGTTGGTTCACTATGCATTGATTTGTTGTGTTAATGCCCCAGTAGAATGTATGTTGTATCATTGCCTCAGTCATATCATTATTTGGACATTCCTTTAACATGGTCCGGTATCTCTCCCATATCTCATGCAGTGGTTCGTTGGGCTCCTGCTTGAAAGCTAAGATTTCATCACTTAAGGCCGGCATGTGTCTCGGCGAGAAAAGCTTTGCAATGAATTTATCTGCCAACTCATCCCAAGTAGTGATGGAATGGTTGGGAAGCCTTTCAAGCCAATCCAAAGCATTCCCTCTAAGTGAAAAAGGGAATTATCTCAACCGAAGTGCATCCTCTGACACATTTGTTTTCTTGCTCCCCCAACAGGTATCCATGAAACCCTTAAGATGTTTGTAAGCATTCTAATAGGGAGCACCTGTGAAATACCCTTGCTGCTCCAACAATGTCAGCATCACATTTGTAATTTGAAAATTGCCCGCCCGGATCCGGAGTGGGATGATTGCACTAGCATATCCTTGGTTTGGAAGCACCCGAGGAGCCACTCTTGGAGGTGGCGGGGGAGGGTCTGGAACATTATCATTGGCCTGGTGTCCTCTCCTTTGAGCTTGAGGAAGTATAGGTACCTCATCATCAATATTGTCATCTACTTCCTCCCCCGGTGGAAGGTCTCCAAGAGGTGTGTTGTTGTTGTTTGCCGCCATTTTGTACCTGAGTTGGCAACACACACAAATTAGTAACATAGAAGGAAAGAAAAACAATACACAAAACTATTTAGATAGATAGCCAAAACTGTTAGCTCCCAGGCAACGACGCCAAAAAGTGATCGGGTCCAACCCTACACTATTATGGAGTGGCAAGAGCGGTCGATGCAGATTTTACCCCAGAAGGTCGGGATTGAATCCACAGGGAGCTAGAATGATTGGGAATTGGATTCCTATCTAAACTAGTAGGGCGTAGTGCTTTTAATTACACTTCCAATCATAATTATTTGTTTGTTACTTCTAATATTTATGCTAATGATGTACGCAATTAAGCTAAGTATGGATGCTTGAAAGGTCTTCTAAATGGATAACGAGGCACTAGGGAAGTGACTTTCTCCTTGGTAAATACTTGACAGGTTCTAAAGCTTAAGGCAAAGTTGTTATGTTGGGGATTGCGATATAGCCAATGCACGAAACTACTCACTCTATACCTCTTGGTAGCTTGAGTGACTTTTCCCTAATTGACTTTCTCAAGACCAATTGGGTGTCAAAATTGTGCAAGCAATATAGGCTCACGTCGGGTATTACTATCTCTAGGTTTAACCATTTAATTGGGTCTATCAATTTCTTAAATACACCCCAATTCCTTGTTGGACTGATTTTTCTAGTCTCAAGCTCTCTTTCTCAAGAAAAGCCCAAGTCAAAAAGGCACAAATTAGTGTTTGCAACCACTAATTCAACATGTAAAACACAAATTAGTCAAAATATCAACTATCCATAAACATCTAAGCCTCAAAAAAAAGACCCATCAAATACCCATACTAGGGTTGAGCCACAACCCTAGCTAATTAGCTACTCATAATGATGGAAGAAATCAGATATTGAGATGAAGAATAACCTACAAAATAAAATTACAAGCTAAGATTAGAAGGTTCAATATTAAACTAGCTACAAAATTACTCAAAAAGCTTAAAACTGTCGTTCACGTGCTCTGCTAAGATAAAGATACCCTAAAAATGTGAAAAAGAAATATTTATACAAGGCCGAATTTTCTGGAAAAAACACCCCTGACGGAGGTACTGCGGACTGCGGAAAATGCACCGCGACCGCGATGAGGCTTTTTAGCTCCATTGCTCTGTCTCTGAATCAGGCCACCATGGACCGCATAAAATGCACCGCGGCTGTGTTGGCTTTACTGGGGTCCGTACAAAATGGATCACGGACCGCAATGACTTCCAACTTAAAACTCCGAACTCTCTGAATCCCCTCTCCGCGGACCGCATAAAATGGAATGCGGCCGCGAAGAATCTACCGTCGACCACAGTGCTCGAGCTTCCAAAAGTGCATCTCTATGATCTTTTCCAATGTGGACCGTACTAAATGGACGGTTGCGATGGGTTTGTTGCAGCTGCAGTGGATGCAATGCCTTGACTTGTTCTTGGTACTTGTGCAGGTTTCTCTCCTTTTTGAGCTAGTTTTGACAACTTGTCACTTTTTTTATCAAACCCTGCAATCAAGCACAACATGTAAGCTTTCGGGATTACTTGTATACATTTTTAGTCCAAAACTCTAGCAAAAAGGAGTATAAAATAGACTAGAATCCCTAGTTATCATAAGCCCCACGGACTACTTCCCATTCATTTCCTGTGTGCCATTCTTCCCTCAGTTCTTCCCATTCTACCAATGAATTCTCTATAATAATTCGTAAATCTAGATCGGCTAATTGTTTTCAAATTAAAACAATATTTGTTAAATAAGTCTGTCACGACCCAAATTTCTCTCCGTTGGGAGTCGTGATGGCACCTAGTCTTAGGGACTAGGTAAGCCTAACATTTAAATGAAATAACAACAATAACTAACATCTAACAATTTCTAATTTGAAGTCTCTATACAAATTTAAAATCCTATAACCGGTAGTACAAGTCATAAGCTCTACAGAGTTTGCTAGAATCTCTAAATACAACTGTTTCGAAATAAGGATAAACAGTCAAATACAAATCCAAAGGTGACTCTGAAGCCTGCGAACGCAACATCAGGTTTACCTTGAGGCTCCATAGCAAGAATCTGCACAGCTATCTAACGATCAACTGATTTTGAAAATACCTGGATCTGCACAAAAATTATAAAGAAGCATAGTATGAGTACACCACAGCGGTGCCCAGTAAGTAACAAGACTAACCTCGGTGGAGTAGTGACGTAGAACAGTCAAGACACCTAATGGACAAATAACCTGAATAAGTATAAGTGTAGAAACAACAGAGTAAGATACCTATACAAAGACTGCGCATAATGACAAGATAAAATGGTAACTACAGTAAAAAAAGGAAAACAACAACTAACAACGGAAAATAACAAGTATTTACACGGTAAAGTAAGTTGAACACAATCTAGATCCGGCGAACACAACTAAAAGAAGAACAAGTAGCAAATAGATGAGAGTAACCACTTTTCACATCAGGTTTTATCTAATAATCATCACGAGGTACCAAACCTTAGAATATCCACAAGTTATGGGTCCCACTTTATGAACCATACACACTTGGCCTCGTGTGCCCTCATTTAAACTAGTACTGCACGGACGATGCTCATGCCAATAGGACCATTCTCACATAGAAGGCAAATAAGCAAGGGTGTGCATCAAGACTCAATAATATCAAGATTCATCCTCTTAAACCGATAGGAGTGATTAACTACGTGTATTCTTGTGCAAGTGTCTTAACATAGTTCATGCCAGCTAGCATGTATAGAGAAAATGGACAACACGTAAGAAGGTTTTTCCCACAATGTTTAACAAGGTAAAACTCACACAGGTAGGTACACTAATACACAAATATCATCAACAAGAATGCTCCCAGGCCATCACAAGTCATCACAAATCAATCTCTGACATAGCCCACCTTGTCTCACCACGTGCACAATAATAAAGTAAATGCCCGCCTTGTATCGCCATACGTACATAATAATATTCCCACCTTGTCTCGCCACATGCGGAAACACACGGAGATAGCCTGCCTTGTCACGTTGCATGTGTATAATCAATAGTAACAATGGCACGTCAGAAACCTCGTGCAACACAACCCAAACCGTACGACAGAAACCTCGTAAATCACAATAATAATCGTACGACAAAAATGTCACGACCCAAACCGATGGGACGTGACGGGCACCCAGTACCTTACTTGACTGAGTACCAACGTAATGTACCTTTATTATTACATCATTATATACATATGACATATGGGCCTAATAGGCTAACATAATCAGTTATAAACTCAAACATAGGCCGCACATGGCTGTACAATCTTCCACGTACACGATATATGTCTACAAGCCTCTAAGAGTACATAAGTGTCACAAAGGTCGGAACAGAGTTCCGCCATACCAAACAATAGACGTCTAAATCATACTAACCAAATACGCAGCTCCGAAGCAAATGGAGCGCACCGACATCTTCCGCTGAGCTGATAGCCTACTTGGAAGGCTCTTGACCTGTCTATCAGGACCTGTGGGCATGAAACGCAGCGTCCCCAGGCAAAAGGGACGTCAGTACGAATAATGTACCGAGTATGTAAGGCACATAAATAAATATATAGGAGACATGGAAGACATATGGAGTACATGACTCAACCCGTACGTCTGAATAACTTTGTAAATCATAAATTACTTTCAGCGTCATGCATATGTGTATGAATGTCATGTCGTGCATAGGTATATGTTTCATAACATCATCAGCCTCTGAAGGCATCCCATCATATCATATCGGCCACTGTGGGCAAAATCATCATCGTATACCAGCTGATCAGGTGGTGGTGCGTATATAACGCCATAACTTTTTCCATATCCCATATACATATATATACATACATATATACGTGTATATAACGTCGTTTGAATACATACATATACATGCGTATATAACGCCATTTGAATACATACCCATATATGCGTATATAACGCCGTTTGAATCATATTCCAGCCACTGTGGGCAACATCATCATCATATACCAACTGATCAGGTGGTAGTGCATATATAACGCCATAACCTTTTCCCATATCCCATATACATATATTTACATATATACGCGTATATAACGCCATCTGGTCATGGGTCAGTGCACATGAATGCAGTGCATAAAAAGTACGTCAATAAAATTATTCGGAATGTCATAAGACCATTTTGCCTCTGAGTAATATCATAAAGTAAACTCTTTTCAACTTTCGTATTTTTCTAAGACCCATGAACAGATGATAAACTATTATGACACATGGGAATTAAAGAACATAGATATTTCTATTACTTCTATGAGTAGAGTCACTTATGGAATTTGTGCATTTGCACGTTTCGTTCATATCGTATGGATAATGCCAAAAGAAAGAAGGGATAGCCTTAACATACCTGGAGTAGGAAAAACCCGTATAATATTCCGTTGGAAAAACCTTTGTTGATTGAGCGAAATTTGCCCCTGCTTCTTAGAAATTCATGGACGAAATTATTTTTGGTTCCTTGAACTTTTGGAATGAATCACGTTTTTGGTTCCTTGAAATGTTGGAATGAATCACGTTTTTGGTTCCCGGAAGTATTGGAAGAAATAAGGTTTCTGGTTCCTTGAACTTTGGAATGAATAACATTTCTTATTTGGACCAACGACAGAACACTTGGAATCTTTAACAAGGAATTCCTAATGTCTTAAATATAAGACTTTAAAAATGACTCATTCCTATAAGTCATTTAATGGTTTACACGTTGCTTTTGTCTACTAAGCATATATGACAATGAGTCATATTCTTGAATAGTGGCCTAATGCCATGTGGGGAGTGGAGTGGATTATTTTATTATTTTTTTTATCCACTTATTAGTTAATCGGGTAATGTTTCGTTACCCGGTAATTAATCTATTACCCGTATTATTTAAAAATATCACAAATTACTTAAAATTCTATTTATTTTCAAAATACTTCGTATATACTTTATATATTATACTACCGTGCTCATATGGTACCTCGTATGGTACTAGTTTATAATTATCGGGTATTATCGCTCAACCTGTATTTTATCCCAAGTTGGCCATTTTCAACAAAATTTATTTTCTTCGACTTGCTTCCCCTCTCACCTTCACGAATTTACTAATCACTTGTGAAATAGCATAATCCGTATAACTCCAAATAATCTTTTTCTTGGACTGATGTCAATACGTTACGACAAATTTCACGTACAATACTTCAGGGTGCAACATCGTCGTAACTTTACTGGAAGTGTGACATCAACATAATGTAATACTGCGGAGCGTGATATCGATGTAATATTGCGGGGCGTAAGATTATTCCCCCCTTTTGGAACATTCGTCCTCGAATGTTGAGTGATGCACTTATCATTTTCGTAACTTATACCTTCCGAATACTTTAGAACTTCCCTTGCCATCTAGGCAACTGTTCTGTGAATGAATCCAAAATTCCAGGGTGTTCCCCCTTTAGGCCTCCTTCTCACATCACAACTTGTAGTCGGAATCCTCCCAATCTCGTAACTGTTACTACCTTTCATCATGCAGCCTGTACAATTTTGACCTTGTAAGTGTGCCCAATCTCTAGGATTCATATGTAGAGCTTGATAAGATGTCTCTTTGGGGTATATATGAGTATACTGAAGTTCTTCGCTCGGTACTTTGTTGAATTCACGAATATTGCTATATCTCATCGTATAGGTCCATTTAGCCATTCGTATGAATTTACTACCATAACTCTTACTTTAATTTATCGTTGTTGAGGTCTGCTACCAAATCCCAACTTACTCTCATTGCTTATTCCATATGTATAAATTTAAATCCTTTAATGCTTCCTCATAACTGCTCATTTTTAGAATGACGATCCAATCTCATCTCATACTTTGTGACTTTTTTCCATCTATTGTTAATTCTCCTCAATATTGATCTACAATATACCATTGATAACTTAAAACTTCTTACGTAATATTTTGCCCCTACGGGTTAATCCTAATGACTTATCCATTCTCGTCACCCTTTTCATTTGTCTTTCCTCTTCCTTACTCATGCTTCCTTAAAACTTTATCACTCTACCATACTTTAGCTTGCGACCTATACATATCCATTTATAAACTTTTCTTCAACTCTCTTGCACCATAGATTTTCTTATGTTATTCTGGAACGTCAAGCGAGACATCACATCGTCTCTAACTTTTTTCTATTTTGTTAACTAGATCTCCCAGTACTTAAAAATCAAAAGCTAGAAGACATGTCGCCGACGATGCCGCTATCATTCCCGGTTATTGGATCCACATGCTTATAACCTTCTATCCGAAATAAGGACTACCCACCGCTTTTTGCGTTTGAGTATCTCGTACGTTGTTCACCTTTAGCGTACTTACTTAAAATCCCGCATCGTATCTTCTATCTCTTTCGTGACCTTCCTTCCATCTAGGTGTAATTCATGTCCATAACTTGAAGCTCTATTATAATACTTGTACCTCTGGTATATACACAATCCCGTGGGAGCTTCATACTGACTTCCTATGAGACTGGTACCCTTCTAACTGGCTTTATCGTAGAGCCGTTATAGAACATAGTCGTTGTGCTATCTCTCTTGCACCTCTAATATTATGGGTAATTCTACTATGTTCTCAATCATGATTCCTATAACTTCTGGGTCCAATAATCAGATTCCTGATTTACTTTGTTGATGTAACTCTTTAGTTTCCTTCTTCTGATCAGCCTTTACGCTTAAGCTATCTTCCGATCTGTGGCTCATGGTATCAGTTATTACCTTAGACTTTCATGTATGGAATATCCATAACAGAATCTTTTAACAATTCAATCCTTTGTCTATGCCCTGGGCTCAATTCTTTCTTTTAACTTATACCGGAGTTTTCTATAGCTATATGATTGTCAACAAATATGTTGTCTGGATAATGCTCCATAATCTTGAGTGTATCCATAATGTACTCACTCTGGATCAATGATCGAATAATTCGTTTGTTCCGTTTTAGCTTTCTTCAATGTAAGCTATTAATTTTCTTGGTTTTTTTTTTGCCCCCTTGTTGCATGCATACTTAGCTTATCTTAGTTCCCACGCATGCTAGAGTTTTCGTGCAACTCATATGACCTTTGAATATTACTTTTAATTTTTCTTCCCGTTCATTATCCATGGTAGAGGACACTTTCCTTTGGAGTGCTTATAATGTTGTTGTGAGATTGTTGTTACACGACCCGTTTCCTCTTTAGGTCGTTGTGCTTAGGTTGAAGCCTTCTTTCTTATCTCCTCAGCTAGTCTTTTGTTGTAGTATTTAGGGAGAACCCTTGACTCTCGTAAAGTTGTGAGCTTATTACGAACTTTTTTTTTGACGTCCTTACTTGCCTGTAATCATCCGTAGTTGCTTACCTTCATGCCTTTGTGCTCGTATGGTTGCTTCTAAACTGATATTTTGACTGCCTTCTCAGTGGCACCTTCTTTTATCCCCGTAACACTCATACGGTATCTTTAGCTACCCCGACTCTTGTTTGAATATATTTCAAGTATTATAATGGTATTCTTCGAAGCTGAACTTTCCATGTTGGGTTCTACTTTGTTTATCTCACACGGTCTGATAACTCGTCTGTAACCTCCTGTTTAGCCATAATTGGGATCTTTCTGACCAATTACTAATTACTCGTTGGCCCATTCTCATATCAATATTCCTTGTAATCTTTCTTGGGTTATTTCCTTTGTCTTAATTTACGTCTCGCATAGGCTCTTTATTTATTAATAATAGTTCGGGCAGGAACCTTTACTTCATCTCCTTGACGTCATGCTTGCACAATATTCTTGAATCGTAGCGTATCTGTAAGATTTGGATAAGTGCCATTTCATTCCTCTTTTATTTATTGCATTCTTCCTTTACCATTCCATAGTCACTAGAACCACTTAATTCTGACATAATACCACATCACTCCACATTCCCCCCTTTTTGGGGTGTACTAAGAGCTGAAGCTACGATGATCTACCTATAGATGTGTTACCTCTTCATCATTGGCGTCTTTTCACAACATCAATGACCCTTACTCTCCTTGCGGCAATCCTTCTATACCAAGGATAACAAAGTTCCTCACTCGCGATGGTAAAATTTAGTATAGCTGGCACATACAGTCCCTTAAGCTGAACTTTTCTCACATTGCTTGTTGTAGGGAAGCGTCTTCCTGAATCACCATTCTCTGGGTTTCTCATGAATCTTCCTCTATGGTCCATTCTATTATTGCCGGAAAGCAATATGAAGTTCTTATAATGCCGACCACCATCAAATTACTCAGTCCCTAATTCATATTTGGTTTATCTTGTTTACCAGTCCATACTGATTTCTTTTCCTCTGGGGATTAACTCTTCCCTATGGTTGTCGCATTGGAGTCACGAACTTATTTCTCGAAATGAGGATATAACCTTATGGCATATACGCTATCGTTGTCTTAAGGCCCATCACCTTTAGTCTCTTCCTTCATTTGACTATAAATTCTGTAACACTCTACCGTTTTCATCCATGTATCACACCTTATTCATAATGCTTTCTTATTCCTTTTCTCATTATTCTGCTAATATTTCTGCATATCCCTTTTCTTGTGAAAACTTCAATATGACATTCTTTCGCTTTTAGCTTTCTTTTGCTACATCCAGTAGCTCTTCAAGTTGCTTAACGTTCTCGCTTTACTAAGGATAAGGACAACACTAAGGTAATATTTATCCCTTCAAGGCTTATAGTGCATGTCCTTGTAGCACTCATATTTGGCTGCACTATTTCAGAGTGCACCATCTGGTGTCTCATAAGGATATCTATTAGCATATTTGCAATATCCTTCGGAAATGTCAACTAACGCAAACAATTCATCCACTATATCTTCTAATAATACTTTTGTTGACCCCCATAGGGCATATCTGGAAGGGGTGCGACCAATTTTATATACCTCTGTTACTATTAAATATAACTCAAAAGGCTTATGTTCCTCTTCCTTAATTATAAACGTTGTTAATCTTCATTAACTAGGTACCTCGTACCCTTTTTCACCTTGCTCCTTTTACTTGCCGAAACTTGTACTTATCTTCTTAATCTCTCATTTTCCTTCACCATAAAGATGGATAGACATTCTTGCCTTACGGCTTCTTATCAAGAATCTTACCTATTTCAGTACACCCATGATCTGCTAAAGACCTCATAATTACTTATCGTAGACATCATACAAAAATCCAATTCCTCTAACTCAGCTTTTTCACAACAATCTCTCTTTCCAACCTTCTTTCCGGATACAGGTACCATCTTATTAGGAATAGGAGTTAGGAATTTGAATTCCTATGGCCGAGCTCTACCACACAATCTAGAGTAAGAAGAAAGAGTGACAATCTTAAATGCCTTGTAGCCTCCTGCTTATAAGTGTGGTGCACGACACACCCATAAACAAGACTCTACTAGACACGTCTTGTAGATTCCCTAGGACAGAACTGCTCTGATACCACTTTTGTCACGACCCAAACCGATGGGCCGTGACGGGCACCCAGTACCTTACTTGACTGAGTACCAACGTAATATACCTTTATTATTACATCATTATATACATGTGACATATGGGCCTAATAGGCTAACATAATCAGTTATAAACTCAAACATAGGCCGCACAGGGCTGTACAATCTTCCACGTACACGATATATATCTACAAGCCTCTAAGAGTACATAAGTGTCATAAAGGTCGGAACAGAGTTCCGCCATACCAAACAATAGACGTCTAAATCATACTAACCAAATACGCAGCTCCGAAGCAAATGGAGCGCACCGACATCTTCCGCTGAGCTGATAGCCTACTTGGAAGGCTCTTGACCTGTCTATCAGGACCTGTGGGCATGAAACGCAACGTCCCCATGCAAAAGGGATGTTAGTACGAATAATGTACCAAGTATGTAAGGCACATAAATAAATACATAGGAGACATGGAAGACATATGGAGTACATGACTCAACCCGTACGTCTGAATAACTTTGTAAATCATAAATTACTTTCAGCGTCATGCATATGTGTATGAATGTCATGTCGTGCATAGGTATATGTTTCATAACATCATCAGCCTCTGAAGGCATCCCATCATATCATATCGGCCACTGTGGGCAAAATCATCATCGTATACCAGCTGATTAGGTGGTGGTGCGTATATAACGCCATAACCTTTCCCATATCCCATATACATATATATACATACATATATACGCGTATATAACGCCGTTTGAATACATACATATACATGCGTATATAACGCCATTTGAATACATACCCATATATGTGTATATAATGACGTTTGAATCATATTTCAGCCACTGTGGGCAACATCATCATCATATACCAACTGATCAGGTGGTAGTGCGTATATAATGCCATAACCTTTTCCCATATCCCATATACATATATTTACATATATACGCGTATATAACGCCATCTGGTCATGGGTCAGTGCACATGAATGCTGTGCATAAAAAGTACGTCAATAAAATTATTCGGAATGTCATAAGACCATTTTGCCTCTGAGTAATATCATAAAGTAAACTCTTTTCAACTTTCGTATTTTTCTAAGACCCATGAACAGATGATAAATTATTATGACACATGGGAATTAAAGAACATAGATATTTCTATTACTTCTATGAGTAGAGTCACTTATGGAATTTGTGCATTTGCACATTTCGTTCATATCGTATGGATAATGCCAAAAGAAAGAAAGGATAGCCTTAACATACCTGGAGTAGGAAAAACCCGTATAATATTCCGTTGGAAAAACCTTTGTTGATTGAGCGAAATTTGCCCCTGCTTCTTAGAAATTCATGGACGAAATTATTTTTGGTTCCTTGAACTTTTGGAATGAATCACGTTTTTGGTTCCTTGAAATGTTGGAATGAATCACGTTTTTGGTTCCCGTAAGTATTGGAAGAAATAAGGTTTCTGGTTCCTTGAACTTTGGAATGAATAACATTTCTTATTTGGACCAACGACAGAACACTTGGAATCTTTAACAAGGAATTCCTAATGTCTTAAATATAAGACTTTAAAAATGACTCATTCCTATAAGTCATTTAATGGTTTACACGTTGCTTTTGTCTACTAAGCATATATGACAATGAGTCATATTCTTGAATAGTGGCCTAATGCCACGTGGGGAGTGGAGTGGATTATTTTATTTTTATTTTTATCCACTTATTAGTTAATCGGGTAATGTTTCGTTACCCGGTAATTAATCTATTACCCGTATAATTTAAAAATACCACAAATTACTTAAAATTCTATTTATTTTCAAAATACTTCGTATATACTTTATATATTATACTATCGTGGTCATATGGTACCTCGCATGGTACTAGTTTATAATTATTGGGTATTATCGCTCAACCTGTATTTTATCCCAAGTTGGCCACTTTCAACGAAATTTATTTTCTTCGACTTGTTTCCCCTCTCACCTTCACGAATTTACTAATCACTTGTGAAATAGCATAATCCGTATAACCTCCAAATAATCTTTTACTTGGACTGATGTCAATACGTTACGACAAATTTCACGTACAATACTTCAGGGTGCAACATCGTCGTAACTTTACTGGAAGTGTGACATCACCATAATAATACTGCGGAGCGTGATATCGATGTAATATTGCGGGGCGTAACAAGAAACCTCGTGCATCACAATACTAAGTACAACAACAACAATAAAAATAACACAAGAGTACGACAAGTAAATCAACTCAAGGGCTTTCGATCACAAAGGAATAGTAGAACTAGTTCACAAAGAATAAGCACAATAGAGAATACCAGTTATAATAAGAATAACTCAACAAAGAAGAAATAATATGTAACACCGATCCCACAAGGTACGGTTCTAAAACAAGAGAGATAATACGAGTCAATAATTCCAAATAAGGACAAGTCAACTAAGATATATGATATCTAAATGTCTTTTAAGGTTGAGCAATTACGAAAGAGATACAACAATTCAATTAAGGGTAAACAACTGAGAGATAATCAAAACCTCAATTACAGATGGACAATTACATGATAGATAATTATACTTTCAATTAAGGAGAAACGACTAGGGAGGGATGGCATGGCAAAAGAAGAGGTAACAACTTCAGTTAAGTCACATAAGAGTCAAATATGCAATAAGAGTGGACCATGAGACAATTAATTCCAATTAAACTATGTAGAGGTAAAAACTAGTAAATGAGGACTCAATCATAGTAAAACAACTTCATATCTAGTAAACATAAAGACCTAAGAGTTCTAAAAGGTCAACTTTCTATAAATAAGCCCGAGTACATACTCGTCACCTCGCGTATACGGACTTTACATGATACAAATAGCATAGAAGACTCAAATCGTAAGGAGTAATTCCCCCACACAATGTTATGCAAGATACTTACCTAAAAGAAGATAGACCGTTCCTCTAAAATGAACTTCTCTAGTGAAATAACCTTCGGACGGTTCAAATCTAGCCAAAGTAACTTCAAAGCATAAATAAACTCATAAGAAACTATTCCGGATAATAAAGCTTCGATTATTAATTAAAATTAAAAAGTCAACCCAAAAGTCAACCCCCGGGCCCGCATATCAAAACTCGACCAAAATTATAAAAAAATCCGAATATCCATTCAATAACGAGTCCAACCATATAAGAATTTCTCAAATCCGACCTCAAATTGCCTTTCAAATTCCCAAAATTTAGTCTAAGAAGTTTTTACAATTTTTCCCCAAATTTTCAACTCAAATCACTAACTAAATAATGAAAATAACAATGGATTTATGTAATATAGCCAAAACCGATTTAAAGTCACTTGCCCCGATGATTTTCTTGAAAACCCCATGAAATATCGCCACAAACCGAGCTCTCTAGGTCCAAAAATAAAAAATGAGGTGAAACGCTCATTTATATAGTACCACATTTGACCTCCAAAGTGCTGACCACACATTTTTTGTGCGGTCGCACATCCCAAGCTCTGCGTCCACGATCCAAATTGTGCGGCCACACTTCAGTAAAATTTGTACTACTAGGCTTTAGTAAATTGGCATAACTTTTTATAAAATATCCAAATGATGACTTCTTTATCTTGATAGAAACTAGACACAAAGGGCTACAACTTTCATTTTTGAATTATCTCCAAATTTCTTGTAGATAAAAAGAGATATGCTTCCGAAATCGGACCATCGATCCTGCCGAATCTCTGAAGTGCGGCGGCGAGAAGAATTATGCGGTCCTCACTTTTCCTCTGTGGTCCGCACTTTTTCCTCTGCCTCAGCACTTTTTCTTTTGCATCAGCACTTTTCTTCTGCCTCAGCGCTCCAAAATGTGCCCCACGCACTTTCAAAAGTTCCAGAACAACATCAGAGTGCCGAAATGCCCCGACTCGCTCAAAACTCACCCCAAAATACACTCGAGGCTCCCGGGACCTCAACCAAATATACCAACAAGTCCTAACACATAATGCGTACCTGCTCAAGGACTTAAACCACATCAAATAACGTTGAAACTATGAATCGCACCACAAATCGAACTCATGAATTTTCAAAATTTTCAACTTCCAAAACTCGTGCCGAATCATATCAAACCAACTCGGAATGACACCAAATTTTGCGTGCAAGTTCCAAATGACATAACAGAGCTAATCCAACTCTCGGAATCGCATTCCAACCCCGATATTACCAAAGTCAACTATTGGTCAAACCTCTCCACCTTCCAAAATTTTAACTTTTCCAACTTTCGCCGAAATGCTTCAAATTACTCAACGGACCTCCAAATATAAATCTGAACGCACGCCTAAGTCCAAAATCGCCATACGAAGCTCTTGGAATCATCAAAACGCCATTTCAGAATTGACTACACAGAAGCCAAATTTCGGTCAACTCTTACCGCTTAAGTTTCTAAAACAAGAATTCTTCTTCCAAATTGACCCTGAATCATCTGAAAACTGAACTCGGCCACACATGCAAGTCATAACACACAATACGAAGCTGCTCAAAACCTTATACTGCCGAACGAGACTTAAATTTTCAAAATGACCGGTCGGGACGTTTCAAGTCCTTCGCATAATACCCAAATTCTCAAAACTCAGCTTGGTAATTACTCTGAAGTTTTAAAAAAGAACTGAAATATATTAAATTTAAAAGTCAAGACCTTTCTTATTGATTGAATCCCTAATTCATGGTCTTTCCCATTTCTTTATCTTGTCCGCTAATATCTGTAGACATGTGATTTTTTACCCTCCCCAAGATTTTATATATTTTAACACGTAAATATTTAATTTAGGCATAATATCTTTATTTCAACTAATTTTGATTCTTTTACATTATTTCGTCAAAGAAAATGAAAGTTACAAAAATATTTTAGTTGACGTATCTTTCATAAATTTAAAAAAATAAATACAAAAATTGTACCTTATTTTTATCTTTATATAAACTTGAAAAATACAAAAATATATAATAGTTCATGTTTTTAATATAGTTTAGTTTAATTAATTAAAATTAGTTTTTCCATTATGTAGTATTTTTATCTTTTATTAAATGGGGTTAACTAAGGTGTTAGGCCACAATTGTAGGAGTCTTAGAGCCTAATTCGGATTAGCTCATAATTTTCAAGCCCAATAAGATCAAACTCATACCCCTTAACCTAAAGCCTTTTTATATAGCTGAAAATACACAAATATACACCCTACACTCTAATACCCTAAGACCGGAAATCACGCCTAAGATTCAAAGGCTTTAGCCGTTTTCCCTACCCCATGTGACTCCATCTTCTTTGATTTATTTTTTTTAATTGAAAGGAAACATACACACAAATACAAAATGGGATCATCATGATAATGATCTGTTCATTTGCAATTGATTAACCATAAGGCTAAAGCAATTTCCGTGCTCTTGAGATTGAGGTATCAATCAGAAGTTCAGCTCCGAAATGGCATGAACAAACTTTATACTCACGGTAGTGGTAAAAGAAAATAGAAATCCGGCTTCTGATGATCGAAATGTACAGCAGAGGGAAACACGGACGAAGAGGGATAAAGATTGAAAGAGATTAACTCTTTCTTTAGAGTCAAAAACGGACAAAAGCTACAAGCTACATTAATCTCCCCATTTTCTAAATTCTACACCTCTAAACTCCAAGGTTTATCCATTTTGTATCACATGGATTCGATTTTATCTGAATTGTTGAAAAATGTTGTCCTTCGAAAGGAATGGTCGGAAAACTTTCCGGTGCCGACGAGGTTCGGGTTGAGTTCCTATTTGCCGATTTCATTTTCCGGATCAAACCCGGTTGTTGGTTTTTGTTTTGCGACTTCAGCTCTACATCGAGGAATATATATTCATTGCTACTTCATTGATTTTTGAAGAGAATTTTGGCTTAGCAGGTTTATTTCCGTATCACTCTTCTTTATTTGAACTTGTTTGGATGATTTGAGCTTTAGAATAGTTGTTTATGTTTAATTTCCTCTCGATTCAAGTTTTATGTTCTATGTTGATTGCGTGTGAATCCATACCGTGCTTAGTCATTTGTGGTGAATATTTTGTTTGAGCGTTTTCTTTGCCTTAAAATGGTTGGAAGTTTGAACGATTCCATTTGACTTCCTTGATGGTGTGCTTCTGTTAGTAGCATCTAGACATCTCGCCCGTTCATGAATTGGTTTTGGTTGAAGACTTGAAGGAAAAGAGAATAAGAGTTGATATTAATAACTTTAATCATTATGGAAATGACGTAACTGAGCAGGCAATAAGATATTTGTGTACTTCATATTTGTAAAACTAGCATTCTGTATCCAAGCCACTAGCAATGACTATCTTATTTGCTATAGAATTATCCTATGATTGTTTCATAATCTTGAAGTGATGGTTTTCATTTGGATAATTAGAATAGGTTTTTTTGGGAATTAATTGTGTAAGAAAAATGAGTATGGATCGAGGCGTGCCATTCACAATTGAATCACATAGCATATGGCTCTCATATTAATTTTACAACTTAGTGTAGAAAGCACTTTGAATTCTCGTAGTTTGCTTTAGGTGCGTTAATTAAATAAAGTATCATAGCTACAGGTACGATTCCCGTGACGTAGTTGTGACACACAATTTCCAAATCCGGGGGTACATTTTATGTGGCCCGGTTTTATTGTTCTAACAAGGTTAAATAGAACGTGTCGTGACTCACGGGTGCATTTCATGTAGTGTGGCTTACGATGTGTTTTAAATAACCTTGAAATTCCTTGAATAAATAAAAGCGGTTTTAAAGAGTTAAAAAATGCATAGGTTTTAAAACGTGTAAAATATCAGATAATTAGGCCAATAATAATAGTTGAGCGATCGTGCTAAAACCACGGAACCCGGGAATGCCTAACACTTTCTCCCGGGTTAATAGAATTCCTTACCCGGATTTCTGTATTCGCAGATTGTGAATAGAGTCAATTTCCTCGATTCGGGATTTTAAACCGGTGACTTGGGACACCATAAATTATCCCAAGTGGCGAATCTGAATAAGAATAAATAATCCCGTTTCGATTGTCACTTAAATTGAAAAACTCCCTTATACCCCTTTCGGTGTAGTGAAAAAGGAGGTGGGACAGTATCTCCCAAAAGCAACGAATATTCAATTTTTTTTTTTTTACAAATACGAAGATAACTCCATTCTCCTTCATAGCATCATGTTCAAAGTTCTAATTGCAGGTTAGTCATCCTTTTTGTTCCTCCATGTATAAAACTTTATTCTTTTCAACTCAAGTTATTTGTACTTCTAAGCAACGTATAATAGATTGTTTTGACTAGTTTTTTGTGGGAATGGAGCACATATATATATATATATATATATATATATATATATATATATATATATATATAGTGTTCTTCAATTTTTATGCAATTTTACCTGTTTATAAATATTTACTCTAATAATATTATTTTATAAAATATTAAAAATTAAATACCAATAGGGCTTACGCCCTGTGCTTCGGGGCTTAGGCCTCACCTTACGCCCACGCCTTTTAAAACACTTATATATATATATTGTTGGAAATTTTTTGTTAAAAGTTAATATATTTGCTTAACTTGTTACAGGAAACTACGCATGCTTACTTACTCCATGGGCATCTCTAAGTTCTGTACTCTTGTCAATAAAAGGATCTTTTTTCGTCAAAGTACTCCATCATTTTCATCCACCCAAACGCAAAGGCCGAGATGACACATCATCCGGCAGAATGGTTTGAAGAATTAACTAGATTAGACATAATTCAAGTGAATATCTGAGTGAATCGGGAATAGGGTGCTCATATTAAGACTTAGGGATCAATTAATTAACCCAACAAAGCAAGCATTGACAGAGCAGAATCCGGACGCAGCTAGTTGCAAAACAATATATACCATGCTTACTGTTTAGAAATTGAATCTTAGGTCTACCTCAATCCTAAATGCTAGATCAAGAAGTGAGAAAATTTCAAGATTAAACAACGAGACAACAATCCATTCCCTTGAATAAAGTGAGAAACCAAACACCTACTGGTCAAAATAGAGTAGTGCTAACATCAATTACTAGTCTTAAGGGCATTTTGGGCCTCCTTCCTTTGTCTTCCAGTTGTTGTAGCAAGGGCAGAGGGCTTTGTTACCATAATAACCAGGAGGGACGCAAAGGCACTTTCTACAGCACTTTTGGCAGAAGAAAATGCATGCCTTGTGGTATTGGGTCCTTCCGCACCTCCTCGTGCATTGTGATGGGCATTCTGTTCATCCAAAAACCAAATGGAGTATTGTACTATGCATGCTTGGTCACACTGTCAAACTCTTTGTTTGTTTTCAGCTAGACTTCTTTTGCTTTATTGACCAGAAAACAACTTAACCCAAGTAAAGACAGACAACGTGGAGAATATCACTATCAAAGTTTGACTAGTTCCATTTTCATATAGTTTCACACTTTGACCAGCACTTGACTTTCGGAAGAATATTAACAACAAACCACCTATGTTGATTAGTCCAATGAGTATAATGAGCACACTTTTAGGAAGCAAAACAAATTAAGTACCGGATCTGTTCGCCAAATATAGAAGCAAGATCGATATAATTAAGTGTGAAGGCTAATAGAAGTGCTCTTGCATGTAGGATGCATTAGAGAAAATACCTATAGGATCGCTTGGTATAATGCATTAGAGAAAATATAAAAAAGTGCTCCTGTCTTTTTCTTGAAATAGATTAAAAGGAACTAAAGAATGCCGTGTAAAAGATAATAGAGGGAGATATATATTACTTTTACGAAATTTTAAAAAAAAAAACGTCTAGCTTCGTTAAATACTACTCTAGTTTTTTATTACTTAGAAATTGGACTGCAACCGCACCAAAACATCAATGGTAAGCAGAATTACAACTATATACGAGGTAGAAACAAAAAAAAAAAAAACTAAAGAAAGGAAGAAGAGGAACTTACGGGAGCTCTTCAGACTGCCGGGACCATATCGGTTCTGTAATTCAACAAGAATATACAACACAAGACAATCAGTATTACTATTCATCCGGATAAAAGAAGTGTTGATCTAATCTACAGACTCTATAGGTAAACAATGTGAAGAGCTATGAACCTTGTTTGAATGATGTGCTTCATTTCCCTGCTGAGATATTGCCAACACCTGTGAGACATGCAAAACAATTAGCTACACAGACAGTTGAAAGATATTAATTATGAGCTTTAATAGAAAGAATATTACAATGGCCTGCAGCATAGAGATGGCAACGATGGCCAAGAGAAAAAAAGCACGGACTTTAGCCATGAGTAGATGAATTAAAAAAAATTACACAAAAAGAAGAGAACCAGAAACGGTAAGGAGAGGGACTTTGGTTATTAGCTCTGGTAATAAATAGGAAGAGAGAATTTTGCTTGTCTAGTTAACAGAGTTACCTTTATGTGTCCGCTTTCCACATGGGCACCTGGGTGGTCATGTGAACTATATATATGCTGGTATTAATTATTACTACATTGTTCCAAAAAACTTATTCTCACTCGATGTTCCGTACCAATTTAATAAATATATACATATCATTATATATATACATGAGAAATTAGCATGATTTAATGAAAACATTGAGTACAAGTAAATTTTTGCCCTCCGAATCCTGCAATACAAAGAAATATTATGTTTATTTATCGTCTTCTTTTTCCTTTTTGGCTTTGTTGCAATTCACGGCAAGAGGACTAGAAAAAATAACAAAAGATAAGAGAAGAAACAAAATAGATTAACTGACGAGGCTAACTTAACATCTGAATTGAAAATGAATATGTGGGGGTGATGTGTGGCTATAATTCATGGCTTAGCACATTATTCGCCTTGCATTTTTATATGCTTTAATGATAAAGTACACCTTATTTGCATGTAATAGGGTCCATTTTATATGTAGGTGAATTGAAGATGAAAGTAGAAAAAAAAAGGAGACTTACAAGTCGAAAGCGTGCGCGGGAGCAGTTAATGAGAGACCCTGGCGACGCCAGGCTTGAAGCTGGCGTTAGGCTGGCGATGCAAGGCAAAGGACAAGCAGAACCAGGCATTAGACCTGGCGATGCCAGGCCTAGGGCCACGTCCACCAGCCGTTAGGCTGGCGACGCCAGGCCTAGGGCGAGATCCAGTCCGAGTTTTGAAGACTTAGTTCTTTCCCGGCTTGACTAGGATTTGACCTACACGTTTAGATCTTGTCCTAAACATATAAATAGACCTAAAATGCCACTTTGAAGGACTTTTGCAACCGGAGGCAAGGATAGCTCGTGGAACACCTGTTGGGAGTTGGAATCATCGATTTTTACATCCCTTTATCCTTACTTTGTAATTTAATTGTGCAAATTAATTTGGATATTATTACTATGAGAATGAGTAGCTAAACTCCTAATCTAGGGTTTTGATTGAACCTGTTGGATGATGATTTTCTTGTTACGTTAATATAGATTTGTCATAGTATTCTCTCTATTTGTTCAACTATATGTTTATTGCGGTTGATTGAAGGGCCCTCAATTAATTGTTCTTATTTAGTATATATTACTCGGGAGAGAGCACATATTTAGGTAGTTGTTGAGCAACATCACTCCTAATGTATATGAGGGATCAATACGAAGGGTTTAAAGGTGGAATTAGGGATAACGAAACCTTGGTGCAATCTGAGTGAGTTGTACTTAAGGCCAGCTAGCGTAATTCGGGAGAATATGTGTAGTATATTGTGGTAACTACTCAGGAGAGAGTTACGACAGTCAAAGTGCTCATTATCGATAGAGAAGACTTAGGCAAATTTATAGAAAATGCAGTGGAAAGGATTCCGACAATAGGGGAAATCAGAAATTTAGATCATTCCAATTCTTGTCTATAACCTGTTCGTAGTTAGTTCTTATTTATTGCATTTTTAGTACGTAATAGTTAGTTAGTAAACATCCAACTTGTTACTCAAATAATTCTGAAGATTGACTGTGTGAAATTGTGCGAGTCTAATAGTTGTGCTTAATAGGTTAATTCTCTGTGAGATTCGACCCGAACTTATTAACCAGAATATATTTGCAACGACCGCTAAGTTCTTTTTATAAGTCATAGTTAGGCTTGATTAAATTTTGGCATCGTTGCCGGGGTATTAATGGTGTTATTAATTGTAGCTAAAAGAAGTGCTAAAATTCTTAGTGTAGTCAATTTTCTTCAATTCAAACTAGATACATTGAAATTTGTACGTTTGTAGTCTTGGGTATTATAGGTGCATGCCTAGAAACTCCTCAAGAACTGGTGATTTGTTTGAAGCATTATCAAATCCTGAGAAAGTTTTCAAGGCACTGAATCATGCAAACAAGAAGGGAAAACAGCAATAGAACACAACAGAACAAATCGAACCAGACATGGGAGAGGAAGTAAACAGCAGAAATAATGGGAATGAACTGAACAATCAGGGTGTGGTGCCTGTTGCGCCAGAAGCAGCATTGTATGATTGGGCACAACCCACCGCTGACAACCTAGCAACCGCAATTACAGTCCCTCAAATACAAGCAGAATCATTTCAAATCAAAAACAACATACTGCATTTGCTGCAGAATAAGGGATTGTTCTCAGGGTCATACGTTGAAGATCCTTAGCAGTATCTGAAGAATTTTCTATCGATATGTGTCACTCAAAGGCAACCTAATGTGACACCGGAAGCAATAAGGCAGTTGTTATTTCCATTCTTGGTGACGGGAGAGTCGCAGACTTGGCTTAATTCGCTTCCCATATACTCCATCACTACTTGGGATGAATTAGTCTAGCAATTTGTGAACAAATTCTACTCACCCAATAAGACTGCTAAGCAAATTGATGAGATATTGAGCTTCAGGCAGAAACCAACAAAAATATTACAAGAAACGTGGGAGAGGTTCACGGATATGCTGGTTAAGTGTCCACACATGTCATTCCGGAGCAGATGTTGGGGCAGAGGTTTTACATGGGATTGGTAGATAGCTTAAAGGCCAATGTTGATTCTTCAGCAGGTGGAGCATTTTTGAGCAAAACATTCAGAGAAAGCAAAATCCTACTTGACAAGATGGCCCAAAACTCAGGATGGATGACAAGAGACTCTCCAATCACTCCTGTAGTTCATTCAGTGGCTTTAGACCCGAATAACTCCATAGCTGAAAATATGATACACTCTAGTAACACAAATGAGTATCATCACCAAAAAGATAGATGAATCAGGCCAGAAGCAGCAGGTACATATAGTTGATACAACTAATGGGGGTTTATGTGCATCATGCATTAACCAACCATATGTTTGCTCGCGGAGTGCGTAAGGTGACAACCAGCAATATCAGGAAGATATGAACTACGTGGCCAACTATGGGGGACAGAGGCAAGGTGGTCAGAATTAGGGTCAGCAGAATCAACAATACAGACCAGCACAATAGCAGTACAATAACAGCAACAATCTTGCAGCTATGCGACCACAGGGTCAAGTGATGCCCTACCAAAGGCAATAAGGTTACAACCAGCAAAATCAGATGCAGGCTTATCAACAACCTCAACAACAAATTGTTAGACAAGTTGATGGGTTTACTGAACTTAAGGGAATGATGCAACAATTGATTGGTTCCATTGGAAAAATAACTGAAAGAGTAGACTCACATGATTAAGAGATAAAGGGTATTGAGATTCAATTATGACAGATTTCGATGGCTCTAAATAATCGTCCCCAAGGGACGTTACCTGCAGACAAACAAATCAATCCAAAAGAGTAGGGCCCGAAATAGATTATGGAAATGAGTATACGAAATGGTAGATACCTAGATCTGGAGCAAGAAATGGCTCGTGAAAATCGACCTACTGAAACACTTATTCCAATACCCATTGAGAAAGATGAATGAACAGGGTTAACTGAAGTGACAGTACAGCATGCACATGAGAACGCCAACAAAGAAATAGAGGTTGCGAAAAAGACTAAGGTAGCTGATGTTTTACACTTCAATACCACACAAAAGGGGGGAGGTGATTTGTGTGGTGACCAATTTTTCGCTTAAGCTGTTTATGGAAGGACCTGGTTCATTTAAGTGTTCCTTAACCTACTATTGCAAAAATAATAAATGCAGAAAGTAAAGAACACAAGTATTTTACGTGAAAAACACCCGGCTAAAAAGGTGAAAAACCAACGACCTACTGTCCAGTAGAATTTTTCCAAACTCTCCACTAAAATCACTGAGCCAAAAATAGCATTTGTCACACCTCCTTTTTCCGCCCCCGCGAGGGGTGAAGGAGTTTTTCCAGTTAAAGGACAATCGAAATGGGATTTGTTTGTTTATTTCAGAGTCGCCACTTGGGAGATTTAGGGTGTCCCAAGTCACCTATTTTAATCCCGAATCGAGGAAAAGAATGACTCTGTATTACAGTCCGCGAACCAGAAATCCGGATAAGGAATTCTGTTAACCCGGGAGAAGGTGTTAGGCATTCTCGAGTTCCGTGGTTCTATCACGGTCGCTCAACTGTCATATTCGGCTTGTTTATCTGATTTTATTCAATTATGCGCTCATGCGCAAGTTTTAACTCTTTACCGCTTTTATCATTATATCTTTAAAAGAATGTGAACATCGTTTAAAAACATGTCTTTGGATTGCGTCACATAAAATGCACCCGCGATCTGAAACGTATTTTTATTCAATGTTTTAGGATTTGGATTTGGGTCGCATAAATGCGCACCCATGTTTAAGAATGTATTATTATTAAAATCGTGCCTAAAGCGATTAGCGTATTATTATTTCTGGGTAAGACCGTGGAATTCACTAAACAGTCCATCCCGAATTCTAAATATTCAATTAAACATTTATTGAGGGCCCCGCAATTGGTGCATTTTATTGGGCGAGGCTCATCTCATTTTATTTTTAAAGGACAGTCCTAAAATGCCTACATTTTTCTCTTATTAAATTTGTCTCTACAAAATAAAAGAGAAAATGTCTTAATTTATTTACATGCTTGAGTTGTTATAGATGGGTTTCGAATATGATTCATAAAATCTGAAAATGATGCAAACAGGACAGTCCGTTGCCACTGCGGGCCCAGGCCCAACGTGTATGACATAAAACTAGACCTGGGCCGTCTTATTCACATGTTACTACCTAGTTACATTATACTAGGCATGTTCTCAGTTTGTCAAATTAAAAAAAAACTTAGCAATCTAATTTTAATCCTAGACCATTTACATGCTGAAATTAACCAATATTATTTAACTAAACAATATTCCTACCAAGTTCCTAAATGGCCTATTCGTTTGATTTTTTGACTAGACGGAGTTACTACACCATTTATTTATTTTTAGGCAATATATAGATAGTTCATCCGTTAAGTTATCGTCGGATGTTCTACTATATGTATTAAATAGCTACATGATTCTGATTTTTTGCAAGCTAAATAATTTATACATACAAATAAAATTCAGAATATAATTAAAGTAAATTTAGAATTTCAACTCTTCATTTTCGTATTCATGCTTCCTGTTTCAGTTTACAATAATCAGCGTGTCAGTTGTGTACCTGATATTGGAAACAAAAGAAGATGAAGATGAGAATCAGCAGCAGTAATAACAATACAGCACAGCAACAACAGTCCAGCAACAGTAACAACCCAGGAACAGAGTTTGCAAACCGGTGGAGTAGTAATCCCAAAACAAAAGCTTCAAGCTTTGATGAAACAACAACAATTAATGCTGATTTCAAACAATGAAAGAAAGCAGAAGATTTTTTTTAGTTTTTTTTTATTTGAAAGTTTTAATATTTTTCGGAATTTTTCTTTCTCTCTTAAATATTCAGCTCTTTTTTCTCTCTCTCTTATTCTCTCTGTCCGTTCTTTCCCTTATTCTCTTTTTAAAATCTAATTCAAGACCTCTTATTTATTTCCCATTCCCAAACCCTTTAATCAATTAATAACAATCACTTTCTCCTACCAAACCCATTATCTTCTCACTCATCCCTCACTACATTAAACTAATATATCAAACCAACTCATTACATCTTGTCCCCCATGCCTACCATAAACAATTACCATATTCCCCTCCACTACATTTTGTCTTGTCCCCCATTTATATTAAACAACTATATCACCCACACCCCATTACATTTTGTCCCTCATGCTTAACATAAAGAATTATTCAAAAATATTCAATTACCAAACTACCCCTCCGACCTTATTGCAATTACCATTTTACCCCTGCACGTACTGCGATTTACCAAACTACCCCCATCAGCTATAACAATCAATTAATCAAACTCAACCAAAATATAGCCAATATGACCAATTTCTTAAACAAATTCAACAATAACTCATATGAACACAGATGAACAACATCAAATTAATGTGAATAAATCAACCATATTGGGAACCAATCCTGGTTAACTTAGACCAAAAAATGGATGAGCAATGAAACAACAATATTAACAACACAATACATGATTCATCAACGAATCAAAAACCAAAACATAAACTCACATTAAATCACTGGATTAAAATGAACTTCAAACCAAGATGAACATGAATTAAATCATTTTAGACAACAAAAATGACGGATTCAAACGATTAAACCAACATATTTCCCTATTACAACTAAATTCTTTTAGACAAATAACAAGATCGACGAAGAAACAATTATGAAATTAAACTTGAATTTAACAATATTAACAATTTCTGAAAAATACATAAAACACATGAAACAAATTGAAGAGATAATTAATTAAACTTCAATTTGTATCTAACCAACATTAAACTAACAACTTTTACCTAAACAATAAATAAGAACAATGAAACAAACTGAAAAATTCACAAAATAATGAATAAAACAAACATTTACCGATTTTAGATTTGAGAATATCAAAAACAAAATACGGACAGAAATGGAACTCAAAATCCAACTAACCAGAAATGACCAACGACGAACGGAAATGGAAAACTCGGACAGAAAACTCGACGTACCGGACCTCGACTCAACGAAAAACCCTCGAACTTTGACGAAAGGAAGAAGATGAAGCAACAGCAGAAGTAGAAACGTGAGCAGCAGTGACGACTCAAAACAGCAGCAGCTTGACGAGGCAGCTGGAAGGAGGAAGAGAAGCAGCAGCGACGTAGCAGGAGGGTGTCGAGCTCAAGCTCGAAGAAGATGAAGTAGGCAGCGATGGGGTTTGTTTGGATGCAGCGAAGAAAAAAGCAAAAGCAGCTGAAGATGAAGCAGCAATGGCGATGAAGTAAGCACGAAGCAGCCAACGCAGCTGTGAAGCAGCTCGTCGAGGGTCGTTTTTTTTTTTTTTGGTCGAGGGTTTTCCGGCGGAGAAGAAGACGAAGCAGCGGCGGAGGAGCTGGTCGTGAGGCAGAGGATGGTGGACTGGAGGGTGGTCGGCGTTGGGCAACCATGGTTGGAAGGTTTGGAGCTTTGGGGTAGATAAAGAGAAAGAAAGGGGGCGGATAGCTTAGCATTTTTAGGGTTTTCTTTTTGTTTGTTTTGTAAAAATGTATGATAATAGGGGTGTTGGGTCTTTGGGTTATGGACCGGGTCAACCCGGTTTAAAATGGACCGGGTCATGGGGAAGGTTGGGTAATTTTTTGGGCCTGTGGCTTGAATTTGAAGAAGAGGCCCAATTCCGATTTTTCTTTGTATTTTTGCTCTCTTTTCTTCTTTTATTTTTCTAAAACTAAATTATAAAAATACTTAAATTATTATTAAGAACTAAATTAAGTTATAAAAGTGCAAATTAACTCCCAATAACAATTAACGCACAATTAAGTAATAATTAAGCATAAAATTGTATATTTGGACATTAAATGCTAAAAATGCAAAAGATGCCTATTTTTGTAATTTTTAATTTTTGTAAAACAAACTCAATTACTAACAATTGTAGAATTAAATCCTACATGAAAAATGCGACATATTTTTGTATTTTTTTATTAATTTAACAAATAAACATGCACAGACACACACAAATAATTATCCAAAAATGTCACAAAATTCTCAAAATTGCACACCAAGGAAAATCATTTTATTTTGAATTTTTGGGAGTAATTCTCATATAGGGCAAAAATCACGTGCTTACAGCATTTACAAAAACTCTTTTGTAAACCTAGGACTAACTCTAATCTCGTTGTAGTAGACAGCCTCAACTATTGCGACAACTTCAAGTTAACTCTAACTTGAAAACTCTGAGTACCTAATACAATTGCTTCTAGATAAAGTTGAAAGGTACAATATGAAACCACCTACTACAATTGAACTAGAATAAAAGACAGACACTTGAAACTGGTTCTTCTATCTAGTTCAAGTAGCTTCAGGTTTGCACGCTTGAATCACACACGAACTGCTTGCAAAATTGTCTTGCTATTTTGCTCTCAATTCACATTTAGCTTCTACTTATGTGTGTTAAATGTAAAAGAGAACAACACTGATATTTATAGAGTTAGTAAATAAATATTGACTAGAATTCTGATGCTACTCTTCCTTGGTGGAAGAGTTCTAGTTGATCTAATCCTCTAACTCCTTCCCTTTCTTAACCCGTGTTCTCTTTGAGTAAGGAGTCCTTCTCCTTATTCAATATGCAACCTTTTCGATCAGGATCATGAGATATTATTTCTGGCAAGTTAGGTTTATCTCCTTCACGTGCATCTCACATGCTTAAGTCTATCCATATTTGTGCTCCACTAGGATGGACCTGGTTCATGTCTGAGTTCCTTTGTCATTCTTCAAAACCAACCTTTACTTGGGCCAGTAAATTTCCCCTTTTTGATGATGACAAACTCTATGTTTTTCATACACTTAGGCTCTGCCAGAACTCAACTCAACGTTAATGCAATGTTAGAAATTCATACTTACTATCAAGGACCAGGTTCATTAAGTTATAAACATCACTATTCAGAATATAAAGCACAATATCTTTTTTCCCCTTTTGGCATCATCGAAAAGTTGCATAAATAATGCGTGATTCCCATATTTTAAAAATTACTTATGGCCACTGGGGCAACTGCAAATGCATTCATGGATTAATCATCAATAATCAACTACACATTCAAACTATCAAGAAAAAAGAAACAGTCAACAAGAGCAAATGCAGCAACTTTATTGATAGAGAATATGATTCTGCGACAATCCACAAAAAGAAATAAAAATAGTTAAAACATGAGCAGAAAAGGAAAATTCCCTAATTTGGATCACTGAAAGGTCTAGGCAAGGTTCAAGAAAAGAAGTCTTAAGAAATTAAGGCTTGGACGAACTGGAGGGATGGGTTTTGGCTTGGATAAGGTGTAGAATGTCTTGAAGAATTTCATCATTCTTTTCCTTTTCCTTTGTGAGCTCAGTTCTGAGAGCATCTCTCTCAGATTCTACCTCTGCCAAACGAGTCTTCAGCCTTGCTATCTCAGCATCTTTTGCCCTACTTTCCTGTAATAGAGCTCTGACCTTGCTATTGATAGGTGTCTTTTTAGATGAACTAGGTTCATTGGGAATGGCAGTGACCTCATAATCACAAGCAATCAGAGTATTGATTCCAAAATGGTCTCTGCGTGTGGCCATCTCCCAGGTTTTCAGTGGCACCTTATAGTGGGCAAGAACAGTAGTGAGAATGAAACCATAAGGAGTGGTATGGGCCTTGGAGCCACAGATAACTCGATCAAGTAGCTTGATCATAAACCCGTGCCAGTTGATCTGCCACCCACTTTTCGGACACTCCATCAAATGTGGTTAGCAATGTGCCTTATTTCCTACCTAGGCTGTAAACACTTGTTGACAAATTTAAACAGGAATTTGTGGGATGGCTTCATTTCACTTTTATACACATTCTTGGCCTCATTTGTGCTATCACAGAACATCCTAGTAATGGCTAGGGCAGTAGGAAGGGAGTCCATACTTGGCCATTTTTGCCTAGTGTAGTCATCATAACCTTCAGAAGGAATACCAAGGATTTTACCCAGCTCTTTTGCATCAAAAGACACTTGAACCCCTTTCACCTGGCTAGTGACTCTTCCATCCTTGACCTCTGCATTAGCCATGAACTCAATTATCTTATTTCTAGCCAGATTTCCATCTAACTGAAGGACCATGTCCTTCCACCCCTGAACCTCTAGCAGATCAACTAGTAGAACCATCTCTGGTTCCTCCAAGTCCTTCAAAAGTCTACCCTTCAAGATGGTTTGTTTGCCAAACATGGCCAGCTTATCTTGCTCATTGATCGCTGCCAACTCCACACTACTAAAAGGTAGGAAGAGAGGGTCGCAATAGCTTTTACCCGATATGAGGGTCGGGATCGATTTCCACAGGGAGCTAGAAATGGAGTCGAGTATCTATCTAGACTAGTGTTGTGTATTTGTTCCTAATGTCACTTCCATACATTTTTGGGTTTTTTTTATTATAAACTACTATTATCAAACTATTAATTGAAACTAGATTATGCTACAAGATAATTGCTAAGTTGTATCTAATGGGAAGAAGGACACTAGGGTCATGACATTACCTAGGTAGCTAATTGATGGGTAGATGTTAATAAGGTTCGATTGACGTAATTGGGGCTTATGCTATAACCGTTGCACAATTTTACCCACTCTCACACCTCTCGGTAGAGAGAGTGATTTTGCCCAATTGACTCTCTCGAGACTAAATAGGTAGGCAAATTAGCTCAAGCAACTAGGGTTCAAGTTGGGTAATTACTCTCTTGAGGCTTAACCCTTTAATTGGGACTATCAATTCTCTTGAGTCCATCCCAATTCCTTGTTGGGTCAATTTTGGTGACTTAAGCTCTCTTTCTCAAGAAGAGCCAAGTCAACTTAGCAAAAACCAGTGTTTGCAACCACCAATTCATAGATTAAACCATAAAATTGACCCAAATAACAAACACCCATAGTCAATCTAACAATAGATGGCAACACCCATCAATTATCCATACTAGGGTTGAGCCACAACCCTAGCTAATGGGTTTAGCTACTCATGCTTGAAGGAGAAAATAGAGAAATAGATGAAGAACAAGGCATATTAATTAAATGCTAAATTAAAATACAAGAATCTATCATTAATTTGAAGCTAAGATGCCAAAAATGGCTACAGATGAAGTTCCCACGAGTGCAACTAAGTTCTGGATATATCTGATGACCTAAAAATGGTAAAATGTTCTATTTATACTAGGCTGGAAAACCTGGACAAAAATACCCCTATGGGGTTAGTGCAGGCCGCATAAAATTGACCGCGGCCGTGCTAGGCTCTTGGACTTCAATTCTGGGCTCTCTGACTTGAGCTTCGCAAACCGCGTAGAATGGACCGCGGCCGCGGAGGCAGCTGTCGCGGTCCACACAACCATGACCGCGGACCGCATTGGCATTTTCCATCTCTTTGAATATCTCTTTCACGGACCGCACAAAAAGGTAGTGCGGTCGCGGAACCTTTACCGCGGACCGCGCAATGTGTATTGTGGCCGCGTTGCCTGAAGCCTAGTTTTTGTCATCTCTCTAAATCTCTCTTCCGCGGACCGCACAAAAAGGCAGTGCGGTCGCGGAACCTTCACCGCGGACCGCACAATGTGGACTGCGGCCACGTTGCCTGAAGCCTAGTTTTTCCATCTCTCTGAATCACTTAGTGCGGCCATATTCGAATTCGTGTGGTCTGCACTAGGCCTGTTTGCCCTCAGTTGACTTGAGCAGGTTTCACTCCTTTTGAGCCGATCTTTGACATTTCGTCACTTTGTCGATCAAATATGCAATCAAGCACAACTTATGAGCCTTTTGGGATTATTTTGTAATGATTTATAATCAAAGCATAGGCAAGAAGGAGCATGAAACTCGTTAAAATCCCTACTTATCAACTCCTCCAAACTTAAGCTTTTGTTTGTCCTCGAGCAAACAAAATAAGACACACCCCTTAAGGGAAAATCCAAGTATTTCCAACTATCCTAAAGTAACCTCAACAAGCATCAATTGGGACTAACAATTGCCCTCAATACGAATGAATCATTCACAACATTAAAACTTTGAAAAACTGTGGATCAAGTATGACACAAGAGCATCAGGAGTTGACTCATTACATCAAAGAACTCTCTCAATTATTTTGGTCATTGTGGAACCCAAACTCACACATCCTCAACTCTCTCTAAGCAAACTCACCTTTTAGAGTATTAGCACACAAACCGAGGTTAATGGGAATTCACTCATCTCTCTCAAGGAAAGGCCACAAATCCGGCTCTAAGTACGATATGCTTACCCCTCATGTAAGTATCCACTAATGTAAGCGTCATTCAACTTAAGATCATATAGGGCTTTTGAGGCGTCAATGTGAAGGCTTTTGGTTCAGGGTAGGAAAAGTTTTTTGTCCTAAATGGGTTCCATCTTCCCTTAAGCACTTCTTTTGATTCATTTGGCCCAATTCTCTTGACTCTTTGAGTATCTCACTTCTTTTTAAGGGGTTAGAGAGACATAATGTCACTCTTTCTTATGCACTTCAAAACGTTTCTCCTTTTTTTAACTTTTTCCACACCCCTTTTTTTGCTCTTTTGTTTTTTTTTTTCTCTTGAATCCCTTTTTATTCTTTTTCACATTGGGCTTTCTTTTTGTCTTTTTCTTTTCTTTTCTTTTCTTTTTCATTGCCTTCCTTTTCTTCGCTTTAGTGCCTTTTACCACTTTGTTCCCTCTCTCGTCTCTCCCCCCAAACTTAGACTTTTGTCATTGCTCAAGGGAAGATCGGGTGCCAAAAGAGGGTATATTTTAGAACGGATATAGGCTTATATTATTGATTCTTGAAAGAAAAAGGTTTAAGGCTCAAAAGGGTTAACTAGGGATTATATCATTGGTGGGCTATAGAATTTTTCAACTATCATTTGGATCAAGGAGAGCCTATAATCACTTCTCAAGCCAAATTTCATTCAAGATTTCGCCTCAACAGACATTCAGGGCAAGTTCTAGACCATTGGCTCGGGACTTGGACTCATAGTTCGATTTCTCACCACACAAGCTCAAGGATTGATAAAGACATAGAGTTGGGGGCCCACAACAATCTTAGACACGATTGAGCACATAATAGCCCCGAAAGACCACATGATGATTTTTTGGTCAACACAAGAGTCTCAAGGTCACGACTTTCACCATCCTAAACACAATAACTTGTCTTTGATCATGGGATCAAAGGCAAATGTGTTAGGCCCAAGTGAAGCTTTGCTTGAGGTACCCTTAACTATAAGCTACCAAAAATAAAAACAAAAACGGACTTAAATCCTTAAGAAGGTTGTCATGCCATCCATCATCGGGAAGAGCCACCTGGTTCACACAATACTCCACTTTTGGAAAGAACCGTGGCATTAAGAAAAACAAAGGCTTATTGAAGCGCCAAAAACGAAACGGAAAGCTACGAACCTATCTAAGAAGCTAAAAACGAGGAATTTTTACAAAAATAGAAAATATAATGAATATGTACAATAGGAGATTTTAATATACAACGGGGGATGAATATATATACAATAATGTAACTTTATATACAGACCAAAGGGAAGATAAAAAATACGATAAAAGTAGCTAAATGTAAAGTTATATACAGACCGATACAAGATCAAAAAGACATAAAATGTAACAATATATACAGTCATCGAAAAATGTAGGGCGCACCCCCTTAAATAAAAGTTGGCATTGTCTCCAATGCCAACTAAACAAATAAGCACCAAAAAGTATAAGGAAAGGATATGGTAACTCTCTAAGTCATGTCCGTCTGCATGGGATCATCAATGGTCCCCGGGTCCTCTGTATGAGCGGGAACCTCAGACTGGTTCCTAGTCTCCTGCTGCTCAGCTGCTGGGACTAGTGTCTGGACCTGGACGAGCTGAATATTAGGGACATCCTATGGCTGACTAGAGGAAGCCTCTGGTGGGTCCGCCAATTGGATGATCGCATCATCTGCACTAGGGAGCTTCTTCTTCTTCTTAGGAAGCCTCTGTGTCTGCTCCTGCTATGGCTCTGCTGCTGGTACTGCTGCTGGAGCTGGGTCCTCAAATAGCAAATCTAAAGGCAGCTGGTTTGCCTTCAGTCTGTCCACATCCGCTCTAAGCTCCTTTACAGACTCCTTGGAAGCCCGTGTTTTGTGCAACTTCTTGTGCTTCCTGGCAAGCTCCTTCAAGGCCTTGCCATGTGAATCCACTGCTTTAGCCAAGGCAGCCTGAGAATCAAGGATCTTCTGTTGGTTGGCAAGAATCTCCTTAAGTGAATCCTCGATAGACTGGGGCACCTGCACTGGCTGTGGTGCCGACTGAGCCGCAATGGTGGAGGTCAATATAGACAACTTCGACGAAGCAGTCGCCATCCAGTTGTTCAAGATATGAAGTGTCTGGCTCAGCTGGTGGGCGGTGATAGGATAGGCTCGGAAGATGGAATCCCCGGGCCAGCTGAAGTAGAGGGGCTATCAATAGTGGAATGTCCGAGAGGCATGTCAGTAACTGTGGAGGCAGGCTCGGTGGAGGGCTCTATCGCAACCGGCTTTTCAGACTGGCCAGTTGGGGCAGAAGCATGCGGCTTGTAATTCTTGTCCTTGAGGTTGTCTGACTCCTTCAAACTATACCACAAAAACGGAGCCATAAGTTTGACCTTGATGTCAAAAGGTCTCTTCTCCACCTCCAGGTCCCGGAAATACATAGTGAGGGTGCTGGGAAAAGGGTTGTTCCGGTCATGTTCAACCCCCCACAGCAGAAATGACGCGGGACATCACATTGGCCACGTTGATTGGGTATCCCGCCATATTAGATGCAACAAGAACAACCCAGGCAAGTGGAATAGTCTGATCATAGATAGTGGGGTTGAGCCGACTGCACACAAAAGTCAACCACCCCCTAGCCTCAAAGTTAAAGGTCCTCCGAAGTATTTTGGCCCCTGCTTGACACCACTCTGGAGCCGTACCCGGGATTTCCAGGTATGAAGCTAACCACGGACAAACCTCCTCGCCCATTGCCAACTTTTTATTGTAAAGGGACTCATCTTCTTCATTGAACCCCAGGTATTCATTTAGTGCCTTCCCCGTAAATACCACATTTTTGTTTCGCACTTTGGTCACTTTAGTGCTCTTCAAGATGTGGGCCACATTGCTATAAAACTCCTTGATCATGTGCTCATTAGCCTTCATACAATTATCTTTAAAGTGCTCCCAAACCACTCGAGCTCGAAACTGTCTATATACATTGGGGTGTAGGGGTAGAAGGTCTTTGTCAATGAAGCTCTTCTCAAGAATCAACTTTTGTGCCGGCCACCATTCCCTAAACTTGTGGAACGCCACCTGGCTGACGAATCTATTTTTCCAAACAGCGGGATTTCAAGTCCGGTCAATATCCCCAACCTGAGGCACACCACCCCCAGGAAACTCCCCATTTCCTTCATCACCTCTAGCACCCTCTCCAAATATTGAAGCTATGGGAGAGGTAGAGTATCCATCCCCACTACCTGCTGTTGATTCCTCAGACGACCCAGAAGAAATGTTGATTGAAGCTTAAGCATCGGGGGACGAGGGAGGAGTGTCTCTATGTATGGCCCTCTCCGGATACGGGTTGTATAGTGGGACTGAATCTGAAGAAATCTCCTGGGAGGGCTCGTACTCACTCCCCGAGTTGTTAATGGCTCTGTCAGTCGCTTTTATGGCCTTCCTCATGTCTTTGATGTTTTTTCTAGCCTGGGAGTGAGTTTTACCATCCTTTGCTTCCCTCCCTGGGAGGAATCACCTCGGTTGGATTGTTTTGAGCCTTTGCCTCGTTGTTTAACCATTGTCTGCAAGCACAAACATCTAGCTTTTTTAGCATCAGCATAGGCAGTGAATCAGTTGTGGAAAATGAATTGCAGAATAGAAGCCGAAAAGTTTCAGAAGATATGGCAGACACAGTGCACCGCGTACCGCATAAAAAGCAGTGAGGCTGCAATGAAGGCACCGCAGACCACATAAAAACAATCGTGGTCCGCATTGGGGGTAAGGGCTAAAAATTCATCCTCTAAATCTCACCACCACGGTCCGCACAAAGTGGCATAGCGGCCGCGGTGGGCCAGCGCGGACCGCACAAAATGTAGTGCGGTCGCGCTGGGCAACAAGTCAATCTTTTAGATATAAGCATTGCGGTCCGCACAAAGTGGTACCGCGGACCGCATCAGACCACTGCGGACCGCACAAAAGGGACCGTGGTCCGCAGAGGGTGCTTAGTCAAGGCACTAAGTTAGGGTTCATGGGTTTTGCCTTTTGTTGAAGTTTTCACCTAACTTTGTCCCTACTCAATTTACCCAGTTAATAATACTCCTCAGGTACACAAAACTTAACAGTTAAACTAAACTAACATCAAAATTAAAGAATTACGGGAGGGGGGAAGAAGTCTATACAGTTAATAGAAAATGACATAAAATGAAATTAAATACTTAAAATAACAAGAAGTGGTGAATTGTTACCAGATATTGAGAAGAAGTGAAGAAACACAATGCAAACAAGCTAGTACGAAGAAGAGGGAAGATGAACAGTAATTTTTAGGTATCTGAGAATCAATTTTTCGAAAAGGGTAACTGGTGGCCCCTGTGGTCTATTTATAGAAAAATATGTGGGACCCGGTCATACCTACTATCGCGGCTGCACAAAACGGACCGCGGACCACGTTGGGTTTGTTCAGAAGAAGCTTGAGAAGGCAACCTCCGCGGTCCGCACAAAACAGACCGCGGTCGCGGAGGTCCACCGCGGTCCGCACTAAATGGAATGTGGCCACGGTGGCAATCTTCAGAGAGTACCTTACTTGGCCTTCTCCAGTGCGGACCGCACAAAGTGCAATGCGGCCGCACTGGCAACTTCAGAGACTGTTCAATTTTTCCAAAATGTCTTGCACTGTATCAACACAATCCCTGCAACATCTCACAACCAATTAGCTCAAAAATCAATCCTACACTAAAAAGAAAATCAAAGAAAACAAAAAGAAAAAGACATGGGTTGCCTCTCAAGAAGTGCCTGATTTAACGTCGCGGCACGACGCATTTTACCATCACATCACTTTAGATGAAGAAGTGCCACCACGTGGCTGTCATCAAATTTTCCAAGATAATGCTTGACCTGGTGCCCATTAACTCTGAAAACTTCACCATTTTTGTTCCTTAGATCAAGAGCACCAAATGGGGTCACAAACACAACTTCAAATGGCCACTCCACTTTGACTTGAGCGTACCCGAAAACAGATGTAATTGGGAATTGAACAAGAGAACCATATCTCCAACCTTGAACTCCTTACCCCGAGCATATTTGTCATGAAAGTACTTCATTTTGTCCTTATACAAGGATGAACTTGAGTAGGCATGAAATCTAAACTCATCGATCTCATTGAGTTGTTCAACACGAAGATTTGCCGCAACATCCCATTCCAAATTCAACTTCCTCAAAGCCCACATGGCCTTGTGCTCTAACTCAACCGGAAGATGACAAGCTTTTCCAAACACCAACCGATACGGAGACATACCAATCAGAGTTTTGTAAGCCGTCCGATAAGCCCATAGAGCGTCATCTAACTTTTTCGACCAATCGGTCCTATTAGCATTGACAGTTTTTGACAAGATGCTCTTAATTTCTCTGTTGGAGACTTCCACTTGACCATTAGCTTGAGGATGATAGGGGGTAGAAACCTTATGATTGACACCGTACTTGGAAAGCAACGTGTCGAAAGCCTTGTTGCAAAAGTGAGACCCCCCATCACTAATAATCACACGAGGAGTGCCAAACCTTGTAAAGATGCTCTTTTTAAGAAATGCCACAACACTCCGGGCTTCATTATTAGGCAAAGTCATGGCTTCAACCCATTTTGAGACATAGTCAACCGCCACGAGAATGTAAGTATTTCCACAATAGCTAACAAATGGACCCATGAAATCGATGCCCCAAACATCAAAGATATCCACTTCTAGAATGGTATTGAGAGGAATCTCATCCCTTTTTGAAATTTCGCCCGCTCTTTGGCACTCATCACACCTCTTCCCCACATCGCCCACATCTTTGAACATGGTGGGCCAATAGAATCCACAACTAAGAACTTTCGAGGCGGTCCTCACCCCACCATGATGGCCACCATAGGGTGAAGAATGGCAAGCCTCTAAGATACTCAATTGTTCTTCCTCCAGGACACATCTACGAATCACACCATCCGTGCAAATCTTGAAAAAGTATGGCTCATCCCAATAGAAATCCAAACTATCTCGCTTGAGCTTCTTCCTTTGGTTAGAAGAGAGCTCACACGGGATTATTCCGGTCACAAGGTAATTGGCAACATCGGCAAACCATGGCATATCCTTCATTGACACCGCAAGGAGTTGTTCGTCGGGAAATGAATTATTGATCTCAAGGCCGTCACAAGGTCTCCCCTCCTCCTCCAAACGGGACAAGTGGTCCGCCACTTGATTCTCACTACCTTTCCGGTCAATAATTTCTAGATCAAACTCTTGAAGAAGTAACACCCATCTCATCAATCTTTCCTTGGAGTCTTTCTTGGTCATCAAATACCGAAGGACAGCATGATCGGTGTGCACTATAACTTTGGCTCCCATAAGGTAAGGTCGAAACTTTTCCATAGCAAACACAATAGTCAACAACTCTTTCTCGGTGATTGTATAGTTCCTTTAAGCCTCATTCATGGTCTTGCTTGCGTAGTACACCGGATGAAACAGCCCCAACCACAACGTCACTAGCATCACACATGAGCTCGAAAGGCAAGCTCCAATTTGGTGCGGTAATGATGGGGGTAGAAGTCAACTTGAGCTTGAGAAGCTCGAATGCTTGCATACAACTCTAATCAAACAAGAACTTTGCATCTTTCTCTAGCAACTTGCACAAAGGGTGTACCACTTTGGAAAAATCTTTTATGAACCTCCGGTAAAAACTCGCGTGCCTAAGAAAACTCCTCACCCCTTTGACAGAAATAGGGGGAGGAAGCCTTGAAATCACCTCTATATTGGCTTTGTCAACGTCAATTCATCGCTTCGAGATTTTGTGACCCAACACTATACCCTCTTCAGCCATGAAATGGCATTTTTCCCAATTGAGTACGAGGTTTGTGTCTTCACACCGGGCCAATATTCTATCCAAATTTTTCAGACACTCATCAAAAGAATCCCCAACCACGCTGAAATCATCCATGAAAACCTCCAAGATATCTTCCACCATGTCAGTGAAAATAGCCATCATGCAACGTTGGAAGGTTGTCGGAGCATTACACAATCTGAACGGCATTCGAGAGAAAGCGAATGAGCCATAAGGACATGTAAAAGTTGTCTTCTCTTGGTCCTCCGGGGCAATTAAAATTTGATTGTACCCCGAGTAACCATTCAAGAAGCAATAGAAAGCACGCCCCGCAAGACGATCTAGCATTTGGTCAAGGAATGGCAATGGGAAATGATCTTTTTGGGTCACCTTATTAGCTTTCGGTAATCCATACATACTCTCCACCCGGTGACCGTGCGAGTAGGGATGAGTTCATTGTTGTCATTGGTCACCATAGTCATACCACCCTTCTTTGGCACACATTGCACTAAAGAAGTCCAAGAACTGTCAGAAATAGGATAAACCACACCGGCGTCTAGCCACTTGATAACCTCTTTCTTCACCACTTCTTGCATCGTCTCATTTAAGATTCTTTGATGCTCCAAGGACGGCTTTGCATCCCCCTCCAAGATGATTTTGTGCATGCAAAATGTGGGGCTTATTCCCCGAATGTGAGCTAGAGTTCATCTAATTGCCCTTTTTCGCTTTTGAAGCACCGCCGAAGTGGCCTCAACCTGCATGTTAGTAAGGCAAGAAGAAAGAATGACTGGTAAAGTAGAATTTGAACCCAAGAATTCATACCTGAGGTATGGAGGAAGTGGCTTCAACTCCAACACCGGTGGCTTCTCAATTGATGGCTTTGTTGGTGGAGTTTTCTGGTTTTCAACATCCAAAGATAGCTTCCTCGGCTCATAAGAATAAGAGCACATTCCATGTAGGGCATTAACACATTCCACTGTACTAGCATCATCATTGACATCCATGTTCAAAAGCACAGCCTCAAGAGGATCCTCCACATTGATCATAGCACTGGTAGCATCCACAATCACAGCTGTGACAAGGTCTACAAATGAGCACACCTCGGTGCTATTGGGTTGCTTCATAGATTTGCAAACGTGGAAAACGACCTTTTATATCCCACTCGGAAAGTGAGCTCACCCGCTTCAACATCAACCAATGCTTTCCCCGTTGCAAGGAAAGGTCTGCCCAAGATAATAGGAACCTCATAGTCTACCTCACAATCCAAAATCACAAAGTTGGCCGGCAATATGAATTTTTCCACCCGAACAAGCACATCATCAATAATGCCCAAAGGTCGTTTCATCAACCAATCCGCCATTTGAAGTCTCATTGAAGTTGACCTAGGTTGCCTGATAGCCAAAGTTTTAAAAACCGAGTAGGGCATCAAATTGATACTAGCTCCCAAGTCACAAAGAGCTTTGGCAAAATCCACACTTCCAATGGTGCAAGGAATAGTAAAAGCACCAGGATCTTCAAGCTTCAGGGCCATTGAATGCACTATAGTACTAACTTGGTGAGTTATCTTTATAGTTTTACAGTCCATAAAACGCTTCTTTGTAACCAAGTCTTTCATGAATTTTGCATAACCCGACATTTGTTCAAGTGCCTCCACCAGAGGCACATTAATAGATAAGCTCTTCATCATGTCAATGAACTTTTAAACTAATTATCATTCTTCTGCTTTGCGAGCCTTTGAGGATAAGGTGGAGATGGCCTTGGCAGAGGAGCCTTGGCTTTTGGCACAACCGGCTCGGGCATGTCAATCACGTGTTCCCTAGACTGGTTCACGGCATCTTGGGTTTCTACCTCGGCCTCACAAATATCAATCCTCACACCATTGTTCACATTCTCTTCAACCACATCTTCAACAATCAAAGGTACATCATCATCCCGCAACTTAATATCTTCATCCATAACTTGCTTTTCCTTTGAGGCATTCACATCACCGCCTCTCCCACTTCTTGTTGTAACCGCCATCACATGATTGTTATTTCCACCCTTTGGGTTCACTACCGTATCACTTGGTAGAGCACCTTTCGGGCGAGTATTCAATGACTGAGAGATTTGGCCTAATTACACCTCCAAGTTTCGAATAGAGGTGTTGTGAGAAGCTAACTGTGCATCCGAATCCGCATTCCTCTTCATCATCTGCTCAAACATCATTTCAATTTTACCCATATCATTACCAGAGGAACTAGGACCTTGAGAAGGGAAAGGGGGTGGATTGTTCGGTTGTTGGTACATTGGGGGCCTTTGAAAGCCTTGCCCCCAGTTGCCTTGGTTTCCATTGTTGTTCCACCCGCCTTGATTGTTGTTGTTGCCCCAGTTATTGTTATTTCCATTCCAGTTGCCTTGGTTGTTGTTCTGATTAACCCAATTGTTGTTTTGGTTGTTGTTCCAATTGCCACCACTTTGTTGTTGATTGCCCCAATTTGCTTAGGGTCGCCATTGTTGGTTTGAAGAGTTGCCTCTATTGCCTTGATAGTTTTTGACATATTGTACCTCTTCTCTTTGGTCATCATAACCATCATTTTGACACCCACCATATTCATCAACAAATTGCTCAGAATTTCATTGATTTTGTTGCCTCTTTTGCCTTCTCTTGTTGACAAGCATACTAACACCTTCCATGGCATTCACTTGGCGAGGATTCTGAAATTGTTGTAACTGTGCCTTAGCCAATTGATTCATCGTAGTGGTAAGTTCAGCTATCGCTTGCCTGTGATCATGTAATTCTTTGTGCATATGGATAACCGTAGGGACACCTTGAGGCATATTTGCTCTACTCTGCCATGCTGAAGAAGTGTCTGCCATTTCATCAAGTACATCACATGCCTCCTCATAAGAAAGTTTCATAAAATTTCCCCGGCCAATTGGTTAACAATGGATTGATTTGTAGTATTTATGCCCCGGTAGAAGGTTTGTTGGATCATGGCCTCGGTCATATCATTATTTGGGCACTCCTTCACCATCGTTCTATACCGCTCCCAAATCTCATGCAAAGGTTCCGTTGGCTCTTACTTAAAGGCTAATATTTAATCTCGAAGTGCTGCCATATGACTAAGAGAGAAGAATTTGGCAATAAACTTATCCGCCAACTCATCCCAAGTTGTGATGGAATGGTTGGGGAGTCTCTCGAGCCAATCCAATGCCTTTCCTCGAAGTGAGAACGGTAAAAGTCTCAATCTCAATGCATCCTCAGACACATTCGTCTGTTTGCTCCCCCAGCATGTATCTACGAACCCTCTGAGATGTTTGTAGGCATATTTATTTGCAACGCCCATGAAGTACCCACGCTGCTCAAGTAAGGTCAACATCACATTGGTTATCTGAAAGTTCCCCGCCTGAATTTAGGGTGGGACAATAGCACTTGCGTAGCCCTGGTTCGGTAATACTCTGGGAGCCACTCTTGGAGGAACCGGGGGAGGGTCTGGAATATTGTCATTTGGATTAGCATTGGCATTACGGGATCTCCGTTGACCTTGAGGTGCAAGAGGCACCTTATCTTGCTCAAGATCATCTACCTCCTCCCCCGCTATCACATTTCCAAGAGGATCATTAGCATTGTTAAAAGCCATGTTGGTACCTGAGTAATGACACAAACAAGTAAGTAACAAAGAAGGAAAGAAGAATAATACCCAAAACTAACTAAATAGACAGCCAAAACCGTTAGCTCCCCGACAACGGTGCCAAAAAAGTGATTGTTGCCAACTCCACACTAATAAAAAGGTAGGAACAGAGGGTCGCAATAGCTTTTACTCAATATGAGGGTCGGGATCGATTTTCACAAAGAGCTAGGAATGGAGTCGAGTATCTATCTAGACTAGAGTTGTGTATTTGTTTCTAATGTCACTTCCATACATTTTTGGGGTTTTTTTTATTATAAACTACTATTATCAAACTATTAATTGAAACTAGATTATGCTACGAGATAATTGCTAAGTTGTATCTAATGGGAAGAAATACACTAAGGTCATGACATTACCTAGGTGGCTAATTGATGGGTAGATGTTACTAAGGTTCGATTGACATAATTCGGGCTTATGCTATAATCATTGCACAATTTTACCCACTCTCACACCTCTCGGTACAGAGAGTGATTTTGCCCAATTGACTCTCTTGAGACCAAATGGGTAGGCAAATTAGCTCAAGCAACTAGGGTTCAAGTTGGGTAATTACTCTCCCGAGGCTTAACCCTTTAATTGGGACTATCAATTCTCTTGAGTCCATCTCAATTCCTTGTTGGGTCAATTTTGGAGACTTAGGCTCTCTTTCTCAAGAAGAGCCAAGTCAACTTAGCACAAACCAGTGTTTGCAACCACCAATTTATAGATTAAACCATAAAATTGACCCAAATAACAAACACCCATAGTCAATCTAGCAATAGATGGCAACACCCATCAATTACCCACATTAGGGTCGAGCCACAACCCTAGCTAATGGGTTTAGCTACTCATGCTTGAAGGAGAAAATAGAGAAATAGATGAAGAACAAGGCATAGTAATTAAATGCTAAATTAAAATACATGAATCTATCGTTAATTTGAAGCTAAGATGCCAAAAATAGCTACAGGTGAAGTTCCGACGAGCGCAACTAAGTTCTGGATATATCTGATGACCTAAAAATGGTAAAATGTTCTATTTATACTAGGCTGGAAATTCTAGACAAAACTACCCCTGCAGGGTCAGCGCGGGCCGCATCAAATGGACCGCGGCCGCGCTAGGCTCTTGGACTTCAATTCTGGGTTCTCTGACTTGGGCTTCGCGGACCGTGTAGAATGGACTACGGCCGCGAAGTTAGCTATCGCGGTTCGCACAACCATGACCGCGGACCGCATTGGCATTTTCCATCTCTCTGAATATCTCTTCCGCGAACTGCACAAAAAGGTAGTACGGTTGCGGAACCTTTACCGCGGACCGCGCAATGTGTACTACGGTCGCATTGCCTGAAGCCTGGTTTTTGCCATCTCTCTAAATCTCTCTTCCGTGAACCGCACAAAAAGGCAGTGCGGCCGCGGAACCTTCACAGCAGACAGCGCGATGTGGACTGCAGCCGCGTTGCCTGAAGCCTGGTTTTGCCATCTCTCTGAATCACCTAGTGCGGCCGCATTCGACTTTGTGCGGTCCTTACTAGGCCGGTTTTCCCTCAATTTACTTTGTCTTTGATACTTGAGTAGGTTTCACTCCTTTTGAGCCGATCTTTGACATTTCGTCACTTTGTCAATCAAATCTGCAATCAAGCACAACTTATGAGCCTTTTGGGACTATTTTGTAACGATTTATAATCAAAGTATATGCAAGAAGGAGCATGAAACTCGTTAAAATCCCTACTTATCATTCATTATCGGATTCATCTCCTTCTTCACCACTCCAATCTTCCTCCTTAGTAATCTTAATTTGCCTGGCTTTCACAACAGATCTCCTCTTAGCTAAAGTAGAAGGTTCAGCAGACTTACAGATGAAGACTTCTTTGAGGCAGTCTTGGTCTTTTTAGGCTTAAGGGTCTGAACCTCCACCTCTACATTCACATGTTCACCTTGATGGACCGGGTCCATCTCATCCACATCAATAGGCTCTGCCACCTTTGCTTTTCCTTAGTCCATTCTTTTCTTCTTACTGTCTTCCATGGCTTTCTGCAACTCCTCCTCACTCTGCTTTAACTTACTTCTTATGGCCCTTCCTTTTGGGGGAGGATTTTCAGTAGTATCAGAAGGGGCAGCCTTCCTTTTCTTGTTGGCTCTTGCTGTTCCAGGGGTTTTTGTTTGTGGAGTCTTATTTTTCTTGGGATTATAACTATCACCTAACCTTATTAGAAGATCTGTTAGTGTTTCTTCAACAGATGAACCAGGTTCATCTGTATGCTTGCCAAGATTAACTAGCCCTTCAGTAGCTTTCCTTGATCCACTTCCCCCTGTTTTCTTGCTACTCTCTACTACCTTCTCTGGCTCAGCACCACAAATAGCCACTCTAACCGTTTCAGAGGTGGGTGAAAAATCAGCCACTTCTTTCCATTTTCCCCTTTCATCACTACTCATACCCCCACTCTCTTTTTCTTTTCCTCTTTTATTTTTACCTCCTCTCCTTCTTGACTAAGGCGTTTCCACATCCACAAAATACCCAACCAAAACAAATCAATTTTTCAAATTTTCAGCCAGATCAGAAATTACCTCAGTAAAGGGATTTGGCACAGAAGTTACTTGCTCAGAATCAGAAGAACAAGTTCCTTCCCCCTCACTCGCAGAATTGAAAGAATCATCAAAATTTTGGGAATCTTGGGCTTGACTAGCCTTCAATTGTGCGTTTAATTTCTTGGAAAACGCACATGTAGCCACAGTTTTTTGAGCAAGCATCTTTATTCGCCTTCTCATAGGTTGAGGGGTTGTGCTCGGTTGAGGAGTAGTGGAGGAATCGGAGGGAGTAGGTGGAAGAGGTGTGCCTGGGTTGTCTTGAGGGTTTGTCATTCTCTCAAAAATGGAAGGTTTGAAAGTTTGGAAGAAAAGAGAGGAGAAGACAGAGAATTTGTGACGGTTTTTGAAAATTATGAGAGTGGCAGTGGTGATGATGATGGATTTTAAAGGGAAAGGGTAATTAATATATATAACAACAGCTTTTTGTAGTCAAATAGAAGTCTAATCACCGTGAAATTGCAGGTTGAAACAGCGGTTAAGCTTCCCTAGAATCTAGGCATTAAAATTCGGTAAGGAGTTTAGCTGAAACGGAACTGGTTCAACCTTAAAATGATAGGATTTTTTGAACATAGGTAGGACTCTGCTCATGATTTAAATATTAATATTTTAAATTGTGCAGAGTGTAGAAAATATACCTCGCTATTCAGATGAACCAGCAGTGATGAACCAGGTTCTTCGCTGAGAATCCTCTTAATCGTGTCTCAATTTGCCAAAATAGAAAAAAATTTGTTAGAGATCAGTGAGTCATATTAACACATGTCACATGGGTATACTAGTTATAGTATGAGACTGAGCAAAAATTAATCTAGATATTTACACACTTGGCAGATTTTCTAACCAAATTTTATTTTTTATTTTTTTTAATTGTGCATTCTGAACGTGTCCCATTAGGTGATCTTAATTATCCTTAATTCTAACGTGTTCCTTTCAAAGTGCTCTCTACTTAGTGCTTTTATAAAGATGTCAGCAGTCTGCTTATCAGTAGCACAAAATTCTATAGTGATCAAGTCTTTCTCATAGTTGTCCTTCAAAAAATAGTGCCTAACATCTATGTGTGTAGTTCTCTTATCATGAACAGGGTTCTTTGTCATACTAATGGCACTAGTGTTATCACAAAAGATAGGGATAGAGCCAACATCAATTCCAAAATCCATTAATTGTTATTTGATCCACAACAATGAGCACAACATGAAGCAGCAACAATATACTCAGCTTCAGCAGTTGATAAAGCCACTGAATTTTGCTTTTTAGTAGCCCATGGCACAAGACATGAACCAAGAAAGTGTGCCATACCTGAGGTGATCTTTCTATCCACAAGAAAACCTGCATAATCAGCATCAGCATATCCTACAAGATTGATGTTACTACCTTTTGGATACCAAAGACAAAGATTAGTGGTGCCTTTAAGATATCTCAAAATTCTTTTGATAGCAGTCTGGTGAGACTCCTTTGGATTTGCCTGAAATCATATACAAAGACCCACACTAAAAATAATGTCTGGTCTACTAGCAGTGAGATACAACAATGAGCCAATCATACCCCTATACAACTTTTGATCGACAGATGAACCGGGTTCATCTATATCCAACTTTGTAGTTGTTGCAATAGGAGTGTCAATTTCTTTGGAAACTTCCATTTTAAACCTTTTAAGCAACTCTTTTCCATACTTCTGTTGATGGATCATAGTTCCATTTGAATTTTGTTTACTTTGTAAGCCTAAAAAGAAATTAAGCTCACCCATCATGCTCATTTCAATTTCACTCCTCATTAATTTAGCAAATTCCTAACTTAGCTTATCAGTAGTTGCTCCAAAGATTATATTATCAACGTATATCTGCACTACTAAGAGGTCTTTACCTTTTTCCTTCACGAATAAAGTATTATCAATTTTACATCTTTTGTAGCCATGCTCAAGCAGAAATTTTGATAGTCTTTCATACCATGCTCTGGGTTCCTGCTTAAACCCATAGAGTGCCTTGTCAAGTTTGTACACATGATCAGGACTCTCCTTGCTTTCAAACCCTAGAGGTTGCTTGAGAAGCACTTCTTCTTTAAAGTATCCATTAAGGAAGGCACACTTGACATCCATCTAGTGAAGAGTAAATTCTATGTAAGCAGCAAAGGCTATGAGGAGTCTTATAGCTTCCAACCCTGCAACTGGAGCGAAGGTCTCATCATAGTCTATGCCTTCCTCTTGGATGTATACTTGAACCACCAATCTTGCCTTGTTCCTTGTAACAGTTCCATCTTCATCAAGTTTGTTTCTGAAAACTCATTTTGTGCCAATTACTGATCTATCCTTAGGTCTTGGAACCAGATGCCAAACTTGACTCCTTTCAAACTAGTTGAGTTCATCTTGTATTGCATTAACCCAGTCTGCATCCTATAAAGCCTCAGCAACATTTTTAGGTTCAATAAAAGATAAGAAAGCATCAAAAGCACAAAGATTCTTTATTGAAGATCTAGTTTTAATTCTAGAGGTTGGATCACTAATTATGTTCTCAATAGGATGATAACTTTGGTACTTGTAAGGTTTCACAACCAACTGGTTTCCTCTTGATGTTTCTCCAATGTTTTGTTGCTGAGGAACAGGCTCATGGACAGGTTCCATTGAGGTATTAGATTCAGTTTCTCTTTGTTCAGTTCCCCTTGTCAGGTTGCCCTGGATATAAGAACTTGTTCCATCTTCTAGTGAAGCTTCAGCCTGGGATGTGACTTCATTTAAATTTCTTACCAGCCCAATAGCTTCATCGTCATGTTCCTGTCTCTCAGAAAGAATGTTATTTTCATCAAAAACTACATGTACACTTTCTTCTACACATATAGTTCTTTTTTTGTACACTTTATAAGCTTTGCTATGTGAAGAATATCCCAAGAATACTTTCTCATCACTTCTGAGATCAAACTTACCTAGGGAGTCTTTACCAATGTTGTGCACAAAGCACTTGCATCCAAATGCCCTAAGATGGGATATGTTTGATTTTCTCCCTTTAAGTAACTCATAGGGAGTCTTCTCTACAAGAGGTCTGGTCATGCACCTATTGATGATGTAGCATGCACTATTTACAGCTTCCACCCAGAAGCTATGAGGCAGTCTACTAGAAAGAAGCATAGTCCTAGCCATATATTCAAGTGTCCTATTCTTTCTTTCAACTACTCCATTTTATTGTGGAGTCCTAAGGGCAGAGAAATTATGATCTATGCCATGCACATCACAAAATTCAGCAAACTTAGCATTTTCAAATTCAGTTCCATGATCAGACCGAATTGATGCAAGTTGATTTCCTAATTGTTTTTTAGTTTTTCTAACAAAAGAAGTAAACATGACAAATACTTCATCTTTAGATGTTAAAAACAATGTCCAGGTAAACCTAGAGTAATCATCAACAAGCACCATTACATATCTTTTACCACCTCTGCTAATGTTCTCATGGACTACAAAGATCCATATAGACCAATTCTATCGACTTGGTGGTGCTTACCACTTTCTTTCATTTAAAAAAGGATCTTACCTGTTTCCCCCTTGCACAAGCCTCACAAACTTTATCTTCCTTAAAATTAATGTTAGGTAACCCTATCACGAGGTATTTGGAGACTAATTTGTTGAGTTGACCCAGACTCGCATGTCCAAGTCTCTTGTGCTGAAGGAGGGGATCATTGCCCAACACACTTGGGCAAGTGAGTTTATTTTCTGAAAGAGTGAACAAATCAACAATGTATATATTGTTTACTCTTTTTCCCTGCAAAACAATCTTGTCAATGGTAAGATTTATCACAAAACATTTGGTAGAAGTGAATGCTACCAAGTTATCTTTGTCACACAGTTGTGATACACTGATTAGGCTGTATTTCAAGCCATCAATTAGGTAGACATTCTCAATGGAGTGTGAGTCTATCTTACCTACTTTTTCAACCCCAATGATCTCACCTTTCTTTCTATTTTCAAAGGAGGCATTACCTCCTTTGAAGTCCTCAAGTTAAAGGAATTGGTTCTTGCTTCCTGTCATATGCTTTGAGCAGCCACTATCCATGTACCATATTTGACTGTTGCCCTTCACTTAGACCTGCAAAAGGAAATCAGGGGTTAGTATTAAGACCCAAACTAGTTTGGGTCCCTTTCTATAGGCAAACGGATGAATTAGATTTTTGTTAGCCTATTCTGGCAATCTATTTTTCCCTTGAACAAATGCTTTATTCTTTTGGCTAGCCTTTTCTTTTGTAGTACATTCACTTTTGTAGTGACCAGTCTTACCATAGTGTGTGCAGATTTTGTTCTCAGGAAGTGTGACATACTTGCTTTTGGGATCCCACTTTGGTGTAGGGGTCCCGTAGCGAAGTCCTCTCTTATTGCTACTATGGTGTTCTTATAGCCATGAAAGTGCATCAGAGGAATTATTCCACTTATAGGTTCTGTCTAGCTCATGCTTAACCTTGCTTAGATCCTTCTCTAGGACTCTTATCTGCTCATCTCTTTTATACAGCTCATCTTTCGTTTTTCCTAAATTTTCTTCTAAGGTGAGATATGTGTCATCAGCTTTCTTTTTACCTGTTCCTAATTTTAGCTTTAAATTCTCATATCTAAGCTCTAGCACAGTGTCAAGTTCAAGAACCTGGTTCTTTAACTCATCATTTTTACTATCACTTTCACTAGCCCTAAGTTCCAGATTTTTGCACTTAGCTTTCAAAATTACACATTTTTTAGACAGTTGTTCCTTTTCATTGTTTATGATCTCAGATTCATCAATGAAATATAGAAGTAACTCAGAGAGACTTCCTTTAGACAAAAATTTAATTTTGCCTTTAAGATGAATTATACTTACCTCAGATTCCTCATCAGGTTCTCCAATGGGCATAAGTACTAGTTAATCTCCATCTTCATCTTCCAACTCTTTATCTAAACTTTCTCCCTTGGCAGCAACCATAGACTTTGTTGATCCTTTGTTCTTCTTGGGATGAACTTGTTCCTTCTTCTTGTTTCTTATTTCAGACCTTTCCTTCTTCCATTCAATCTCCCATTGAGGGCAGTTTTTGATATGATGATCAGTCTTCATACACTTTTAGCAGCCCTCATTGGTTTGTTTTCAGGAACGCTTGGTTTGTTATAGCTTGCACCTCTTGAGGAACACTTTCCTCTCATTAGATACTTCTTGAAGTCCTTTGTGATCATAGCCATTTCATCCACTTCTAGATCAGCTCCTTCTGTGATTTTGAGCTCCAGGCTCCTTTCTATTTTGGGTGTATCCATCTTCATGGTTTGCCTTCTAAGTTCATAGACAGTGAGATTTCCAATTAGCTCGCCCAACTTGAGAGTGGCAATGTTCTTTGATTCCTGAATGATAGTGATTTTGCTTTCCCAAGTGGCTGGCAGAACCCTTGTCAAAATTTTCTCAACTTTGTCTTCTTCAAGAATTACCCTTCCAGGAAACTTGAGTTCATTTGTTAGAGTGGTGAACCTTATATACATCTCCTGGATGGTTACGCCTTCCTTCATGGTGAAATTTTTATATTGAGAATATAGTGGTGTTCCTCTTGATCTCTTCACTTGAGGAGTTCCTTCATGAGCCTCTTGCAGAGTGTCCCAAACTTCCTTAGCAGTACTACAACTTTGAATTCTATTGTACTCGTCTAGACCAAGTCTACACACAAGCCATTTCTTGGCCTTAGAATTCTTTTCCCATTTCCTCAAGTCCTCGGCCGTGCAGTTAACTCTTATTTTTGGCACTTCTACTCCTGCAGTCTTCTTCATGGTAGCTAGGGGACCATCAGTGACAATGTCCCATAGCTCATAGTCTTCTCCGATGATGTGATCTCCCATCCTGTCTTTCCACCAAGAGTAATACTAGCCATTAAAGAGTGGAGGCCTAGCGATGGATTGCACTTCCTAGTTTCCAGGTGGTGCACTCATCTTGATCTTTTCCTAAGGTGTTAGCCTCTTCAAGGATAACCTGCTCTAATACCAATTGATATTTTACACTTCAATACCACACAAAAGGGGTGATTGTATGGTGACCAATTTTTTGCTTAACCTGTTTATGGAAGGACCTGGTTCTTCTAAGTGTTCCTTAACCTACTATTACATAAATAGTAAATGTAGAAAGTAAAGAACACAAATATTTTATGTGGAAAACACCCGGCTCAAAAGGTGAAAAAATTATGACCTACTGTCCGGTAGAATTTTTCAAAACTCTCCACTAAAATCACTGAGCCAAAAACAGCATTTACAAAAACTCTTTTGTAAACCTAGGACTAACTCTAATCTCGTTGTAGCAAATAGCCTCAACTGTTGCGATAATTTCAAGTTAACTCTAACTTAAAAACTCTGAGTACCTAATACAATTGCTTTTAGATAAAGCTGAAAGGTACAATATGAAACCACCTACTACAATTGAACTAGAATAAAAGACAGACAATTGAAACTGGTTCTTCTATCTAGTTCAAGTAGCTTCAGGTTTGCACGCTTGGATCACACACGAACTACTTGCAAAATTTCCTTGCTATTTTGTTCTCAATTCATGTTTAGCTTCTGCTTATTGCGTCACCGGTAAAAGAGAATAACACTGATATTTATAAAGTTAGTGAATAGAGATTGACTAGAATTTTGATGCTACTCTTCCTTGGTGGAAGAGTTCTAGTTGATCTCATCCTCTAACTCCTTCCCTTTCTTAACCCTTGTTCTCTTTGAGTAAGGAGTCCTTCTCCTTATCCAATATGTAACCTTTTCGATCAGGATCAGGAGATATTTCTTCTGGCAAGTTAGGTTTATCTCCTTCACGTGCATCTCACGTGCTTAAGTCTATCCGTATTTGTGCTCCACTAGGATGGACCTGGTTCATGTCTGAGTTCCTTTATCAGTATTCAAAACCAACCTTTACTTGGGCCAATAGTAGCATAAGAAACGACAGTAGAAGTTATGCCTGAGCAAGACAAAACTCAAATCACAGGGAAGAAGCGACCTCTAGCACCATTCCCACAAAGATTGGCCAAGTATCAGAAAGATGAGCAGTATAAGAAATTCTTGGAGATGTTGAAGCAAATTCAGTTGAACATTCCATTGATTGACGCCTTAAAGAAGATGCCTGGTTACGCAAAATGATGAAGGACTTGATGTCTCATAAGTTTGACTTTCAAGACTTGGCCATGGTTACACTAACTCAGACTTGCAGTGCAGTTGTGACGAGACCCATAGCTGAGAAGTTGTCTGACCCAAGGAGTTTCATAATTCCATGCACAATAGGCAACTATGCGACTACTAAGGCACTTTGTGATTTTGGGGGCAAGCATAAACCTGATGCCCCTGGCTATCTACAATAGGTTAGGCATTGGAAGAGCTAGACCCACGTACATGTTACTACAGTTGGCTGACTGGACAGTGAAGAGGCCCTCCGGCATTCTTGATGATGTATTAGTAAAGGTTGGGAAGTTTATGTTCCCAACAGATTTTGTCATTCTTGACTATCGGGTTGACGAGGAATTTTTCATATTTTTAGGAAGATCATTCTTGACCACTGGTAGAGCTTTAATTGATTGTGAAACTGGAGAGCTCAAACCGAGATTAAATGATGAATAAATAACATTCAACGTGCAGAAATCTATGCGGCGACTAAGTGCATTTGCTAGGTTCTTTCTAATAGAAGTTGTGGATGTAATTTTGGAGGCAGAATATGAGACATTGAACACCAAAGATCCTCTAGCAGCCTATCTCATGAACCTAGGTAAAGCAAACGGAGAAGACTTGGCGGAATGGGTACTTGCTCTTGAAGGCCAAGGTTTTTGGAAAAGGGAGCTCGAATTTGAGCCTTTGCACATAGAGGAAAGGAAAACTCTTCCAGATAAGCCATCGATAGAAGAGCCGCCAAAGTTGGAATTGAAGCCACTACCACCTCATCTCAGGTATGCCTTCTTAGGACCTAACTCAACTTTACCTGTTATTATCTCATCTAGTTTGTTAGATGTGCAGGCAGAACAACTTTTGCAGGTACTGACGGAGTGCAAGACTGCAATTGGTTGGACCATTGCTGATATTAAGGGTATCAGCCCGACATTTTGTATGCATAAGATTCTACTGGAAGATGGGCACAAACCTTCCAAAGAACAACAAGAAAGGTTGAATCCCAATATGAAAGAAGTGGTGAAGAAAGAAGTGATTAAGTGGTTAGATGGGGGAATCATATTCCCCATATTTGACAGCAACTGGGTCAGCCTAGTTTAGTGTGTGACGAAAAAAGGGCAGTATGATGCTAGTGAAAAATGAAAAGAACGAGTTAATTTCAACACGAACAGTCACAGGTTGGCGAATCTGTATGGATTATAGAAAGTTGAACATGGCTACCCGGAAAAACCATCTCCCATTGCCATTCATTGATCATATGAAAGATAGATTGGCAGGGAGGTCCCACTTCTGCTTTTTGGATGGATACTCGGGGTATAATCAGATCTCTATTGCCCCGGAGGACAAAGAGAAAACATAGTTCACCTGCCCTTATGGAATCTATGCCTTTTGGAGAATGTCGTTTGGCATATGCAATGCACCTGCCACATTCCAAAAGTGCATGATGGCCATCTTCACATATATGGTAGAGGAAATAATGGAGGTTTTCATGGATGACTTCTCAGTGGTGGGAAACTCATTCGATGATTGCCTTCATGAACTTGAGAAGAGTATTGAAGAGGTGTATTAAGACTAATCTGGTACTCAACTGGGAAAAGTACCATTTCATGGTACAGGAAGGAATAGTCTTGGGGCACCTAGTGTCGAGTAAAGGCATTAAGGTAGATCGTGCAAAGTTTGATGTGATCGAAAAGCTTCCACCACCCACTTCTGTCAAAGCAATCAGAAGTTTCCTTGGGCACGCCGGTTTCTATAGGAGATTTATAAAAGATTTTTTCGAAATTGGTAACCTCTTGTGTAAATTGCTTGAAAAAGATCACCCTTTTGTGTTTTTTGATGACTGTAGGGTAGCATTTTAGGAATTGAAGAAGAGACTGGTAATAGCACCTATCATAGTGGCCCCTGACTGGGAGCAACCATTTTGAGCTGATGTGTGATGTGAGTGACTATGTTGTGGGAGCAGTTCTTGGGCAGCGAAAAGACAAAGTCATGCATCCAATATAATACGCAAGTAGAACGCTGAGTGGTGCCCAGCTAAATTACACAGTGATCGAGAAGGAGATTCTAGCAGTGGTGTTCGCATTTGACAAATTCAGGTCATACCTAATAGGCTCGAAGGTAATTATTTATACTGAACATGTTGTTCTTAGGTACTTAATCGAGAAGAAGGAGTCAAAATCGCACCTGATTCGATAGGTGCTACTGCTATAAGAATTTGACTTGGAAATCTGTGACCGAAAGGGAACAGAAAACCAAGTAGTTGATCACTTGTCTAGGTTGGAAGGAGCTGAGAAGAAGGTTGAGGTGGAAGAGATTGTGGAAACTTTCCCAGATGAACAATTATTAGCCACAAGTCTTGAGAAAGCGCCATGGTATGCTGACATTGCAAACTACCTAGCGAGCGGTATTATTCCTTATGACCTTTCCTCTATCCAAAAGAAAATGTTCTTTCTGATTGTCGCATGTATTATTGGGATGTCCTTATCTGTTCAGGATTTGTGTTGATGACATGATGCAGAGATGTATCCCCGAGATAGACCAATATTCTATTTTACAGGCGTGTCACGCATCACCATATGGTGGCCATTTTGGGGGAGTAAGGACAGTTTCAAAAGTCAGAGTTGGGCTTCTACTGGCCAACATTGTTCAAAGATGCAAACTTATGGGTGAAAGGTTGTGATGAATGCCAACAAACTGGGAATATTTCCCTCCAACATGAGATGCCTATGAACCCAATTCAGGAGGTAGAAGTGTTTGATGTATGGGGAATCGATTTCATGGGGTTTTTCGTCAGCTCATATTGCAACAAGTACATACTCTTCGCTGTGGACTATGATTCCAAATGGGTGGAGGCTGCAGCGCTCCCTACAAATGATGCAAAGGGGGTAATTGGTTTTTTGAGAAAGAACATATTCATCCGATTTAGCACTCCAAGGGCAATTGCAACAATCAATGACGAAGGCACTCACTTTTGTAATCGAGCCTTCGGGAAGTTGTTAGAAAAGTATGATGTACGCAATAAGGTTGCCACCCCATATCATCCACAAACGAGTGGGCAAGTGGAAGTTTCAAACAGAGAGATAAAGAGTGTGTTGACAAAGACTGAATGCTACAAGAACGAATAGGGCGAGAAAGTTAGATGATGCACTATAGGCCTATCGAATCGCTTTCAAAACTTCGATCGGCATGCCGCCGTACAAGTTGGTGTTTGGGAAGGCGTGTCACTTACCAGTGGAGTTGGAGCATAAAGCTTTGAGGGCATTGAGGCAGTTGAATCTCAATATATAAGTTGCAGGTACGCGTAGAGTCACGGAGTTGCGCAAGCTTGATGAGTTTTCATACCATGCTTTTGAGAGCACAAGATTATACAAGGAGAGAATGAAAATGATACATGACAAAAATATTCTTGAGCGAAGTTTTAAACCTGGATAACAAGGTATTTCTATACAATTTAGGACTGAGGATATTTCCGGGCAAATTAAAATCAAGATGGTCAGGACCATTTCGTGTGGTCAAAATTCATCCCACTGGTGCCATAGAGATTGCAGCGGAAAATGACTCTCGCAAGTTCAGAGTTAATGGGCATAGATTAAAACATTATTTAGGCATGGATGAAGCAAAAGTAGTATCAGTGACTCATTTGATCGAGCCTCCGATGTTGAGCGTACCTTAAATGCGCTTACCTGTATCGTGCCACGGCGTTAACTAAGGCGCTTGTTGGGAGGCAACCCAATTCGTAGTTGATTTTTAGTATAGTTAGAATTTTTCTTTTCATTTTTAGGTACTAACAAGTTTGCAGGTGAGTTTGGGCAAGTAGAGCAGGGTTTCAACGTCACCTGACGGACATCAGGCAATAAGCCTGGCACCACCTAGGTAAAGCTAGGTACACCAGGCATTAGGGCTGGCAATGCAGTATAAATCCAGGCAAAGCTGGCGCTGGGGCTGGCAACGCCAGGGTAATGCTATGCAAGGCTGGCGCTGGGACTCGCGATGCCAGGGTAATGCCAGGTATTGGCTTGGCGATGTCAGGTAATCTCCGGCTGAGACTGCCATGCCATCATTGACAGGTGCTAAGCGCAATGTGCGTGATGATAATTTTATGGCCCATCTCTATGGGATGATAGATTTGCAGTTGCGGATATGGGGTCACCCGGCCACATCTAAGGAGAGGACTAAGTTGGAGCAGCGGTACCCGCTCAATGCTCATGCCCAGCAGCTGGTTGGGTTAGGAGATGGATACAGACTCCTCGATTATGAGGATATGAACACACCTGAGCAGTCTGAGGTTGAGCCAGAGCAGTCAGATGGTGAGGGAGATGAGGAGGAGGAGGAGGACGAACATGATAAATAGTGGAGAGCGTTAGAGGATGAAGACGCTGCTTGATCGGGGAGTTTCCTTGCACCCTACTCATTTTCTTTCTTGTTTTGTCAATTTGTGCATGCACTGAGGACAATGCATGATCTAAGTGTGGGGTGGGAACTTGTAGAAATTAGTAGTTGTTAGTTGTTTTTGTTGTTGTAGTATGTGTCGTTTTCGTTAGCTAATTGTTTTAGTTTTTTGTTTTAAGAATTTGTTTTTCATTTTTTGAATTTGTTTTTTTATTTTTGTTTTTCTTGTTAGTTGTTTTTAGGCAGAAAATATTTTTAAAAAAAAATATAAAAGGTTGGACTTTTCCAAACGATTGATCTCCTAGACAATTTTCTTAAGGGAAGTAAGTCTAAATAAAACTACCAAAAAGATTTTTGTGTTATAGGTAATATAGTAATTCCCCTTTGATTTTTTTTTGGGTCGCGGTTCTTTTCCAAGGGTTTTTAGTTGAACTGGGTGTAGTTAGTTTTAATTTTGAGGAGTAGGAACCATGTGGCTATGCATTTAATCCCAGCAACATCTCTGAGCTTGGTGATATCATCTTTGAGAATAGTTAGCACTTTAGTTGTGACATTTAGGCTCAATTTTTGACTCTAGTATTAGTACCTTAAATCGTAGATTCTTAAATTTGCTTAACCGCTTTGACTGTATTGTCATGATAATTCCTGAATGAGTTATGTGTCATGTCTGTGTGAGGTTTATATGTATTCTTAACATTGCATTTGATGTCTAGAATTTGCCCCGTGTATGTGCAAAGCGAAATAGTAGTCTTGTTCAGTCTGAGAAGTGGTATAGGCGGTTCTTTGTTAAGCCAGATATATATAGAGTACCCACCTAAATATTATGTATCGTAGTTAACCCCTTTGAGCCTATAATCCTGTTTCTTTGGTAACCACATTACAAGTCGTACCCCTTTGTTTGAATCGACCATATATTTGAACCTTGTCACCTCTCGTGAGCACTTGAATTATGATGAATTACGGAAAAGTTAAAGTGTGGGGTGATGGGCTGGCTTTTGAGTGAAACAAGTGAAATAAGGAAAATGGTGCACCGTTTGAAAAAAAAGTGTCAATAAAAGCCATTTGGATAGAAAATAAAAAAAAATGAAAATATAATACCTGTAGTGTATGAAAAATAATTCCTGTTGGTGGTGGCTTTTGATGTACTGGAGCTTAAAGAAGTAGGGGTTAAAATATAGTGAAGTTAAGGTGGAATATTGGTTTGACATAAGTATGGGCTTGAAGGTTGAAGTGTTTGTATTAGACTGAATGAACTCGATTTGTAGAGTATCACTAGGGGCAAGCTTATGGTGCATCATTTGGGGCATATGAAAGTTATTTCTGAGAGCGAGTGAATTTTTCCTATCTTGAGTTCCTACGTTATTAAAATTCATTTTGTGTGGAACTAAGCTCTTTTATTGGGTGAGGGCACATGATTCATAAAAGAAAGGTAGTGTTGTTGAATTCCATGTTAGAGTAAGTAAGTGAATTGTGAATAAGGCATGGTATTTGTGAGTCGAATCTTGAGGCGAGGATGTCACACCTTTGTGCTTAAACTATTTTAAAGTTTTTTGGTATAATGAGTAAAGGGAATTTCTTAATAGGTTGTGTCAATGAGGATAGTTTGATTGCTCGAGGACGAGCAATATTTAAGTGTGGGGTATTGATGTGTGTCTATAATTCATGATTTAGCACATTATTCGCCTTGCATTTTTATACGCTTTAATGATAAAGTACACCTTATTTGCGTGTAATAGGGTCCATTTTATATGAAGGTGAATTGGAGATGAAGGTAGAAGAAAAAGGAGTCCTATAAGTTGAAAGTGTGAATGGGAGCAATGAATGAGAGACCCTGGCGATGCCAGGCTTGAAGCTGGCGTTAGGCTGGCAATGCAAGGCAAAGGCCAGGATTGAGGCTAGCATTAGGCTGGCAATGCAAGGCAAAGGCCAAGTAGAACCAGGCGTTAGACCTGTCGACGCCAGGCATGGGGCCAGGTCCACCAGGCATTAGGCTGGCGACGCCAGGCCTAGGGCGAGATCCAGTCCGAGTTTTGAAGACTTAGTTCGTTTCCCGGCTTGACTAGGATTTGACCTACACGTTTAGGTCTTGTCTTAAACATATAAATAGACCTGAAAACGCCACTTTGAAGGACTTTTGCAACTGGAGGCAAGGATAGCTCGTGGAACACCTGTTGGGAGTTAGAATCATCGATTTCTACATCCCTTTATCCTTACTTTGTAATTTAATTATGCAAATTACTTTGGATATTGTTACTATAAGTATGAGTAGCTAAACTCCTAATCTAGGGTTTTGATGGAACCAGTTGGAAGATGATTTTCTTGTTACTTTAATATAGATTTGCCATAGTATTCTCTCTATTTGTCCAACTATATGCTTATTGTTGTTGATTGAAGGTCCCTCAATTAACTGTTCCTATTTAGTATGTATTACTCGGGAGAGAGTACATATTTAGGTAGTTGTTGAACAACATCACTCCTAATGTATATGAGGGATCAATACGAAGGGTTTAAAGGTGGGATTAGGGATAACAAAACTTTAGTGCGATCTGGGTGAGCTTTACTTAAGGCCAGCTAGCGTAATTTGGGAGAATATGTCTAGTATATTGTGGTAATTACTCGGGAGAGAGTGAAGACAGTCAGAGTGCTCATGAGCGATAGAGAAGACTTAGGCAAATTTATAGAAAACGTAGCGGAAAGGATTTTGACAATAGGGAAAATCGGAACCTTAGATCTTTCCAATTCTTGTTTACAACTCGTTCGTAGTTAGTTCTTATTTATTGCATTTATAGTACATAATAGTTAGTTAGTAAACATCCAACTTGTTACTCAAATAATTCTAAAGATTGGCTGCGTGAAATTGTGCGAGTCTAATAGTTGTACTTAATACGTTAATTTCTTGTGGGATTCGACCTTAACTTATTAACCGGAATATATTTGCAACGACCGCTAAGTCCTTTTATAAGGCATGGTTGGGCGTGATCAGGGAGCATGCATGTCTACCTATATAACTTCATCATAGAATATGATCAAATATAATTGCAGATAAATGCTCTTGGAAACCCATTTGTTTTTAAAGCTGGTCTAAAACGTTGATTGGACCCTGTCACACCCTCTTTTTTACCAACTTCACTAACCCTATTTAAATTAATATTAAAAAAATTGTAAAGCTCAAAAAGATTTTTAATTAAAAAGTGAAAAAATTGCGTTCAAAAGGAAATAACTCGGAGTCGCCACCTGATATTGGTTTCGGTGTGCTAGGTTACTGTTTTTTAAAAACAAATTCCTTTTAAAACATTTTGGACTCCAAAGTAAGTCTGTACCAAAGATTCAGATAAGGGGGTTCAATTGACTCGGGAAAAAGGTGTTAGACACTCCCCAAGTCCCATAACTAGTACAGTTTCATACTTGATCTAGTCGGCTTTTAAAATATTCAAGTTGAGGTAAAATCACAAAAAAGCAAAATAAACACATACGAGGCTTGAGGTCATCCCTACCTAATAAAATAAAAATAAAAGTACTACGAGTTCACTTAGGCCTCCAATTACATAATACTACGGGCATTTCCCGGAATAAAATATATATAAATCCTTCGGGGCATTCCCCGGATAAATTTAACTAAGGGAATGAGCTCTCGCCTCAAAACCAACAAAATCCTAAGGCTTGTCCACCCAGACGTGGTCGACCTACACATGCATACTCCTATCGTTCAACTAATGAAAGCAGATTAATAATAATTAAAACTTAATTTGGACTAGTTGCGCTAATCTGTGATCAAGCTACTATTCGTTCTTTTAGTCTAATTGTATAATCCAATTTTCAAAATCAGTTCACGAGCAACTTATTTTACGTCTTAGCTTAATCCCAGTTTAACATCTAAAAGATAACTCAAATTAGACTATTGAACTCAAACCCTCTTTTTGGATAAACTAAAAAACATTTACGTTAGTAACTCAATGCCAGCAAACAAATAATATATGAAACACATAACAGCCAAGTTCATACTATCAAAATGAAGCATGATAGGGAGAGAAATAAGAGAAACAGGGTAAGAATTGGACCTCAATATAGCTGAAAATTGATTGTTTCACGGTTTTAAACTCAAAAAAAAAAGTAACGAACTGTGGACAGGAACTCAAATCCGCACCGGAAAGCTCGAAATCAAAACGACCTCAATCAAACTCCATCGGATTCCGTGGTTTTGAAATTGAAAATCAGAACAGAAGCTAAAAACTCGAATGACATGAACAGAACCTCAATTTCGCTCATCTTAGAGGTAGATTTCAGTTGCTTCTTTCATTATAAATATCACCATCGCTTCTTGGGCGTGGATTCCTCTTTGCACGTGTGATCTTCTAGGATTACTTGGTTAATTCTTTTTTGTGAAGAAGGGGTGGATGGCTGATTTCGTTGGGAGCTAGGAAGTGATGGCTGGAGGTGGAGGTCGCTGGCGTTGGAGATGGAGCAGATTTGAGAGGGTGAGAGTGACGGCTATGGTGTTTTGTGGAGGGGTCGTTTCTAGGGTTCAGTCCTTGCCTTGGCTTCTTCTGTTGACTGAGATGGAGAAGGCAAGGGAGCAGCAGTCCTAGGGTGAAGAGGAGGGGTGGGGCGTTATACTGAAAAAGCTGACACGCCCAGGTATAGCGCCACAATACCTGGCGCTATACATAAGTTTTATATATAGTGTCTGGTATTTGGCGCTATACTCCTTTTTCCTGGCCCCACCAACAATTCCTGACTTCAATAATTCAAAAGCATATAGTGCTAACTTTTTGGGCGCTATATATATATAAAATAAAAAAATTCGAGTAGTCATTTCCTATATAAAGAGGTTAGGATTGTATATAAATTAATTCAAAAAAAATTAACTCTTTTTGAAACGTTTATTGTTGTTAAATTCTCCAACATTTTTTTATTATGTCTGAAGAGCGTAGAATAAGAGTTTCATTATATTGGGGGGTGAGGTTGTGATGGAGAATAACTTTGTGGGCTACAGTTTACCTGCTCAGTGTCATGTTAAATTGTCACTTACAATAGAGTACGATAAATTGATATCGTTGTTATGCAAAAAAATGAGTGTGAGGAAACGTTTAATGATACTTAAAGTAACTGGAAGATATCCGTATTCTGTCACTCCGCAAGGGGTTGCTTTTTACTCGGAGTTTAACATTGACGATGATGAAACTTTGAGTGATTTTCTGAGGACTCCGGACGAATGCCGGGAATTTCTTGTAATCACAATGTTGGAGATGTACGTGAAGGTTGAAGTCATTCCAAAAACGAGGTTGTGCGTAGTAGAGATAACCCCCAGTCATCGGGTGGTTATTCTGGAACAGTTTTTGCCGGACAGGTTCGAGATGAAAGAGTTTTCCTTGATTTAAACTTATCACCGCCGGTGAATGAGCAACGAGAAAATAATTTATACCCTGCTTTCCATAATTCACAAGACGAGTGGTAAACTTCAATTTTCATTTGTGTTAATTATGTATATTTTTGGCATATTGAATTTGTATTAACGCTCATATATTTAATAGGGGTACCGGCCGGATATGAATTTTACAAGTGGCCCATCCGGTAGTCATCACCTAATTGAAAACGTCCATCATGGAATTTCATCACATTACGACTTGTAAGTGAAGTGATATAGCCATATGAAAAGCATTTATTAATTCAGTAGCTTATATTTTTGTTGGTTGTACAGTGAAAACGAGCAAGTTGAACCACCCGTACTCACTCAATTGACCGAAAACGACGTATTACATCGGGATCTGGCAGATGCACAGAGTGAGGAATAGAACAGTGATTACGATAACAATGCCGATGAATTCGGAGACGAGACACTTTTTTTTTCATGAGGATAGTGATGAGCAGGATGAGGAGGAAGGACCTGATTTGAAGAGAGACCCCCTAGACGAAGAGTGTACGAGTCTGAAGTGCCGTTTCATTCAAGGGAGATTCCTTACATTGATAACTTGCCAACCGTGCTGGATGTGGAAACTCTCACAAGGGATTTTGATGAAATCCAAACAGCAATGTGGGATGAGTCTAGACCAACGGTGCTTGCAAAGGAGATGCTTTTTCCTGATAAAGCGCGCTTAAGCAGGGCTTGTAAAATTCACAACGTAAAAGAGTGTCGTGAAATGCAGGTATGGGAGTCAAGTCCGATGGTATACAAGGTTGTTTGCCGCAGGTGGTTTTGGCTATGTAATTGGATGTAGCGTGCGACCAAGAAGAAGATAGGTATGTGGAAAGTGGGTAAATACATTCCCACCCACACATGCGAAATGGACACATTTAACGGGAATCACTTCAACTTGGATATTGACTTGATTTCTCTTGTACTTATTCCGCACCTCGAAGTGTCCATAAGGTATACAATCAAAGAGTGCATTACATCAGTCCACCAGGAATATGGCCATACCATTACGAAAAGAAAGGCATTTCTCGGGCGCAAATGAGCATTTGAAATTGTGTACGGTAATTGGGATAAGTCATTTGCATCTCTGCCAAAGTACATGTCCGCACTGCAGCACTTTAACCCCGGGACAGTTGTTGAATGGAAGCTTGATCAGAGTTTGGGAACACCAGAATACATATTCAATTATGTGTTCTGGGCATTTAAGCCAGCTATTGATGATTTTTTGCATTGTCGGCCCGTAATATCCATAGACGGAACTCGTGTCTATGGAAAGTACGATATTAAGCTATTGATAGCCGTGGCAGTTGATGCTAATGGACAAATATTTCCTCTAGCTTTTGTTGTTTTTTGCCAATGAAAGCACATAGACGTGGACGTTGTTTTTGAACCACCTGAAAGAGCACGTTGTCAAATAGCGTTCAGGTATTTGTCTAATATCTGATCGGTACGGTGGTATATTAAGTTCTGTAGAGAACTTGCATGCATGGCAAGAACCTTATGCATACCACCGTTACTGTGTGAGACACTTTAAGGCCAATTTCCAGAAGGCACATCCTAACAAGGATCTACATGATTTGATGTGGATGGCAGCAACAGACCACCAACAGCATAAATTCCGGAAGCATATGGATTCTATCAGGCAAGAAGACGAGGTAGCCTATCGTTGGTTAATGCGACATAACCCTGAAAAGTGGACGTTGCATGCGGATGGTGGCAGACGATGGGGAATTCTTACTACAAACGTTTCAGAGTCCTTCAACGGGTTATTGAAGTCGGCAAGAGGATTGCCCATCACAGCCATGATGCGGATGTCATTCAAGCAGATGGTGGAGAGGTTTGTTGAACGGTCTGCAGCTGCAACGGAATTGATGAAGAGGGGTGTTGAATTTATGCTAGTGCCGATGCAAAGATTTGAGAAATACAGACGTCGAGCACATTGGCATTCATTTTTGCAATATGATAACGAAAGAGGTATTTTTGAAGTTCGCACCGCTATCCATAATAATCGGGGTAATAATGTACACACCCTAAATGAATCAGCAAGGTTATGCTCCTGTGGGAAATAGTTCATCTACCACATGCCTTGCTCACATGCCATCAAGTGTTTTCAACGTGTTGGTTATGCGAAGACCAACTATGTTGATCAACAATATAGTGTTTCCAAGTACCTAAACACATATAGTGGTCAGTTGCAGCCAATGGGTGCTGAGCATTATTGGCCTCCGGAACCATTTAAAATGATGTGTAACAAGTCCTATTTGCGTAAAAGACAGGTGCAGAAGAGAACGCGTATACGGAACCAAATGGATGTTAGTGACACCGTTTATACGCGCAAATATGGTATATGCTCGCAAACAGGACACGACAGTCGTAAATGTCCTTCAGCTGGTTTGGGTAGCAAAACTAATCAAGCTCGTGGTGGGTGTTCTTCTAGTGTACCTAACTACCCATGAGTTGATGTTGTAATAATTAGTTGTTATGTTTATATTGCAAGATTTATGAAATAAAATTATGCTTGTTAACTATGATTTGTACTTTCTCATTTTACCTATTTAAATAATAATTTAATAAAATTATCTGTATATTTATTATGTGTGTGTTGTCTTGTCAAACTGAAAAAGCTAACCAGCTGACATAAAGTTGTCTTGTCAACATCATGATATTTAACACACAAAGTATAGTGCCATTAGATAGTACGTTATGTGTGTGTTGTCTTGTCGAACTGAAAAAGCTGACCAACTGACATAAAGTTGTCTTGTCAACATCATGATATTTAACACGCAAAATATATCGCCATTAGATAATACGTTATGTGTGTGTTGTCTTGTCGAACTGAAAATGATGATCAGCTGACATAAAGTTATCTTGTCAACATCATGATATTTAACACGCAAAGTATAGCGCTATTAGATAGTACGTTATGTGTGTGTTGTCTCGCCTATAAATAACGGGCTCATTGTAGTTATTTTGTGTGCTCAAAATTTACTAAAAGCAAATATTTTATTAAAAGTAAGGTTTTTTTTACTAAAAGAAAATATTTCACAAATGGCTCAACCTCTTCGTCCACCAAAGTACAACTGTGGAAAAGCATGCTTGATGCAAAATTGTTGGGACGGTGGTGAAGTTGGACGCCACTACTGGCACTGTATGAACCAGTTTTACAAGGTTCCTAACGAACCTATTTGTGATTTTGAGGAATGGGTTGATGAACCATGTTATCAGGAATGTTACAGAGAACAACTGCAGTTTCTTCATAATATGTGTTTAAGACAACGGGAACATGAAAAAGAAAGCAATAGAATTATTGCAGACTTGAGAGCGAACCTGAAGGAGGTGGGAGAAGAAAAATGGAAAACACAATGGAATTGTAAAGCACAAAAGGAACGTAAAAAATAATATAAACTGGAATTTGCGGAGGTGAAGGCGAAACTGAAAGAGGTAGAAGAAAAAAAACAACTGGAAGAACGATTTAAGTGGTTGGAGCGAAGAATAAATAACAACCAGGGCTAAACATTGGCATGTATGTGTTTAGTGTATTTTTCATATTTTAATTGAATTATGAGTGGCATGTAAGTGCTTGTGTTGTACTAAATTTTATTTTAATTGAATTGGAAGTTAAGTTTAAGTGCTTGTGTTGTACTAAATTTTATTTTAATTGAAGTGGAAGTTAAGTTTAAGTGCTTGTATTGTTCTAAATTTTATTTTATGAAACTATCAAACGAATGGAGAACTAAAAAAAGTAATGGGCATATTCGATTAAATATTGTTGTTAATGTATACAAAAATATTATTTACACCATGTCAATGTGTCCCGCATCCGGTGTGTCTCAATGCAGCCGCTGGCCTGAAGCGCATCCCCTCCCGCCCGGGTACGCTATCAGGATCATCATCATCAAGTCATCACCTTATAGCCGAATGCGGTGCAGGATGACATGTATCGGTGGTGCTGTCAGCTCCAGTAGAAGGCTACATAATAATATGAAACTTACTATAGAAAACTACATAACAATTCACAACAATTTATATTGTCTTACCATCATTGTCTCTAGATCCTGAATGTAGTCATCCGTCGTTGCATCACATGAAGCCTTAAAAAGGAAATTAATAAAGTTAAAGAAAATAAATAAGTTATAGTTAAAACAAATTCAAATTACATACTAATAAACTCATACCTGCGCATGTGATGTGGAGCCATAACTCAGTCGGCGCCCACTATAAAAATCTTGGGTCGGTCGATCCTCAACAGTGGTAGACGGGCCTGGGAAGTATCTACCCCAATCCACTCCTTGAATATCCAAGCCCGTGATCAATAATTGACCCGATGGTGTCACCTGCGATGGCACTGGAGTGCGATAAATTCCAAGGCTATAAGACGGCATGTCCGTCTTATACAGGCCACCTGCCATATCAGCAACAACATCATCAGCAGGAGCCTCAACTCCCCCTTACTGGGGACCACCTCCTCTCCGCCCATGACCACTTCGTCCGGCACCACCAGCTCGTCGGGCACCACTAGCTCGTGGGATACCACGACCTCGATGGTACTGTGTTGGGTCCATATAATCAGCCTCGTGTGCCAAACGCTGATCCGATTGGGCTCACTGCAGTGTCTGGGCAGCCACATCCATGAATTGATGACTATACTCCTGCATGGCCACAGGATCGTGGATATAACTCTGCATCTGCTGCCCCATATGATAGACGGTATGCAATCCAATCGCCTGCACAAAGTAAAAAATATAAACTAAATATTTGGCACTAAATTACAGGTATATAACTAATAATAACAGAAAACATACCAGGGCCTCGTGTCTCCCGGCATATGGAACGTACCGACCATGTGCCTGATGAACTGGGTTCCCGACAAAAAGTCGGAAAACAGTGCGGTACCATGCCATATAACGTTTAATAGGAAAGTGTTGCGGAGGTGGGGTCAAGTCCCCTCGCCTGTCCCAAGTACCCAACTGCTCGTTAAGCCATGCCATAAATGTGTCGTTCGCCCTGGACCAATCATCCCTCTCATAATGTAAAGCATGCTATGCAGGCGGAGTCGGTATAGGCTACGGCAGGCCAAACTGACGAAATATCCGCTCGGAGGCATGGTGCTCGACAATATCGAGGCATATGAGCGGGACAGAAGCCCTCCAAATATGTCGGCCGAACGTGCAATATGTTGGCAGGGTACCTATCACCTCATCGATGTACGGCGTCCAGATGAACTATCAAATAAGAACACAAACTGTTAGTATGCACAACACTAAGTTAATCTATAACAGATAAGTTTAGTTAGATATTCACTTGTGCGTCCTCCAGCAGATCCAACACATCCCTGCAGAGAGGGAGATTATGATGGGCATCATACTCTCGTGCAAGAGTACGGTGCATAACCCACCTACAGGGTAAAGGGAGTTGCAGAATTTCTACATTAACCGGTAGTTGTGGTAGAGGTGGCTGAAGCTGCAGAAATCGCTCCCAAACCCAAACCTAACATACAAAGTTGACGTAAAGTATAAGATTAACTATAACTAGGTAGAATTGTAACTAATGGACATATTATTTGAATATGTTGTCACCTGTAGAAGTGGCAGAAAGACACCAACGTCTCTCTGTGTGCCGATGCAAGCCCGGCACATCTGCCTGTACAGATATGAGATGACAGCACCACCCTAGCTGTAGATGGTTGTATCCTCGAACCGGGCAACATGATGCAGAAAATGGAGGCTCACTAGGTTCCTCGAAGTGTTTGAGAACAAGACCCCCCCCCCAAATAGAAGGAGCAACAGCAGCCTCGTATATCGATGTACATCTACCTCTGCTGACTCGTCGGTGAAAGTATGGTGGATCTGCATCAGGTGGTCTCTAATGGGGACCAACTGTATACGACTGGACCTAGACTCTATCTCCTCGTCCGCCGACATGAAACCCGTGAGCATGTGCAGCATATCTCGATATGCCTGCCGTGAATAATATCTCATGGTCGCAGGCAGTAAAACTGGCAAGCCATCAGCGGACAGGCCATATAAAATCTCAGCGTCCTGGAGTGTGATAGTGGCCTCGCCGATAGGCAAATGGAAAGTGTGTGTCTCCGGTCGCCACCGCTCAATCATGGCCGTGATCAAAGCATAGTCGAGCTGTATCCGACCAATCCTAATAATCCTATATAATCCCATCTCCTCCAGGTAATGGACCACGCGGGGATGTAGAACGCGGGGAGGACTCAAAAACTCCCACAATAGATCCACTCTCCTAGCCCGGAAAATCTGCGTAAGCAACTGTCCGCCCCATATATACTCGGATCTATGCTGGGGCTGTAGGGCTAATAGATCCAATGTCAGAGGGCCGGGATGTATAGTCGCGTCCATGTCGTCAACTGTAAATTCATATTTTTTAATAACTTAATTGTACAGATTATATATATACACCTATGGGTTGCAGGCTCGATATTTTGAGGGGTTCAGGGCTCGATATTTTGAGGACCAGTGACACCAAACTATCATTAATAATTATGTATTTTTATTATAATTTAAATTCATATTTTTTAATAACTTAATTGTACAAATTATAAATATATATATATATATATATATATATATATATATATATATATATATATATATATATATATATATATATATGGGTTCAGGGCTCGATATTTTGAGGACCAGTGACACCAAACTATCATTAATAATTATGTGTTTTTATTATAATTTAAATTCATATTTTTAATAACTTAATTGTACAAATTATATATACAAATTATATATATATATGGGTTCAGGGCTCGATATTTTGAGGACTAGTGACACCAAACTATCATTAATAATTATGTGTTTTTATTATAATTTAAATTCATATTTTTTAATAACTTAATTGTACAAATTATATATATATATATATATATATATATATATATATATATATATATATATATATATATATAACTGTAAACTATCATTAAACTATCATTATTAATTATGTGTTTATTATTATAATTTAAATTCATATTTTTTAATAACTTAATTGTACAAATTATATATATATATATATATATATATATATATATATATATATATATATATATATATATATATATATGGGTTCAGGGCTCGATATTTTGAGGACTAGTGACACCAAACTATCATTAATAATTATGTGTTTTTATTATAATTTAAATTCATATTTTTTAATAATTTAATTGTACAAATTATATATATGGGTTCAGGGATCAATATTTTGAGGACCAGTGACACCAAACTATCATTAATAATTATGTATTTTTATTATAATATACATTCATATTTTTTAATAACTTAATTGTACAAATTACTAATTATGTGTGTTGATACCATTATTAACTTAATTGTACAAAGTTTGCATTTTCAACAACCAGTATAAGATACTTAAACAAAAGGAATTCTAAGCTAAAATACTACACATTACTACGCTATAAGGCTCTAAATTTTACTACGCTAAAAGGGACTACGTTTTACTACGCTAAAAAGGTCTAAATTTTACTACGCTAAAAAATAATCTAAACTAAACATAAACAACAAATAAATTTAATTGCAAATAAAACACAAAACGGCATGAAAACACATATATATAAATCAGGATATTAACAGACAAATTTATTTTATAAATTTATATATTTTTAGAAAACACTAATATTAAATCCGGATAAATTTAACATGCTAGTTTCGGAAAAAAAAACACAAACCGAAATAGAACACATACAAATCAAATAATATGCATTATTATAAATTTTTCAACTTAAAATAAATCAAAATACGTCGATTTAAAATTTTCGGAAAGCAAAAAGATTGAAATTTTGACTCCGGAAGTGTGAATCAACAACAACACGAAGTCGAATGTGGGACCTACGTTCTTCAAGTTTTATGTGTCGGGGGGACCGAAAAAAAAAATTTAAAAGGAGGGCAGAAACGGGTATGGGGTGGGGGACCAAGAAGAGAGGAGAGGTTAAAAAAATGGAGGATGAAACGATGAAGAAGACGGAAGGGATTTTAAATTAACCGTGTCAGCATTTACAGTATAGCGCCACAATACATAGCGCTATACATTAACGGTGTCGTTACCGTTAATGTATAGCGCCAGGTATTGTGGCGCTATACATAAAAATGTAACTTTTCTTTTTTACCACCTAATTGTGTACTTTGAGTCCAAAAGAACCACATTTTGGTTCCGGACTCTTCTTTATACGCGTGAGTGCAATTGTGAAATTGGAATCGTGCCCTATCTTTTTCTATTCTAATGCACAAATGAGTTTTAATTTAACTAGTGCAAAAAATAAGAAGAGAAAGTAAATGAATCACGTGCAAGCGTGTTGTGTGTTATGTGCCAATGAAAAATGGATATGGATATAGGATAAAATTTATTGGAGATAATTTTTTTTATCATCTGTTATTGCATGTCATTCATCTTTCGATTTTTATGTTTATTTTACTATTACAGTTTCTATTGGAGTTACTAATGAATTATCTCCTCTTGTTTTTACTTTATTTTCGTCTTTCTGAACCGAGGGTCTATCGGAAACAGTCTCTCTGTCCCTATCGGAGCAGGGGTAAGGTCTGCGTACACATTACTCTCCCTAGACCCCATTATGTAGAATTTTACTGGGTAGTTGTTGTTGTTGTAATCTTTTTATCATGGACAAGTGAAGGAAATTGGTGGGAAGAATTAGAAAATTGTGGAGTAATTTTATTGGAAGGAAGAAAAAGAGAAAAAGAAAGAAAGAAAAAAAATGGTAAAGATAATACTTAAAGAAAAACTAACAATTTGCATGCACTATGTACGCATATATAAATTTATAGAAATACGTTTCTTTTTTTCTTTTCTTTTTTCACAACAAATAAAAGTCAAAGCTAATAAAGGTAAAAAGACAAATACCTCTTTCTTTTCCTTACGTTTTTTTATTTAAAAAAAATAACCTCCTTTTTTTTTAGTAGTTTTTTAATTTGAAAGATAAAACAAAAATAACTAAACAAAATACCTATTAGCTAAATTAAAGGGAAATATCTTTTGTACTTTTCATCTTTAAGATAAAATAAAGCAAAAAGTTTAAAATAGTAAAAAATAGCGATATCAGGCCTAAGCTAAATATATAAACATTAAATGGTGTAAAATTTCGGGGAGGATCAAAAATCACATATCTACGGGCCCGAGAGCAAGATTCAATGTTTATTCCGTGCAAGAGCCTTAGATCGTAGATACACATCTTTAAAGAAATTATATTGGACCATTTCTGAGTTCAACTTGGGATAAATCCCATTAACCCAGCGTTAGTTTTTTCCCACCCAGTTTATAGAGAACTAAGAAGCAGCGACCAAAAGGTCGGTGAGATCGAACTCATGAGATTGCATTCCAATTATAGTCCATTGATCTCACTTGGGGACAATAGGCCATGTTAGTTTATAAACTCGACATCGACATATAAACTCGTAGAGTGAGAGTGACTCTTTTCCTAACTTTATTATTTTAATTTGGTACAATTTGGAGTATATATATGAGCATATTATAAAGGAAAATATTTTATTATAAATCTCTGATTGATCTCAACACTTTTTTTAGTTTCTCCACACATAAAATAAGTTATCAATACCCTTATCTATGACAGTATGAAACCTATTTTAACTAGAAATAGGAAAGCATATTTCTATATATATTCTAACTGCAAATCCAATTTAGACATAAATTGTGTAAAACAAATCCTAAATAACTAAGGTTTCCTCTACAACTTTAAATTAGTTTTCCAACATTCTCCCGTAATTCAAAGTTGTATACGTCTGACTTGTTCGTTGTGCAGTTATGTTAGAGCACTTCTCTCCAACTCTCACTTTTGATAAAGTACATGTCTTCATCCCTCGATTTGTTGAAGCACCTATCTTCAACTCCTGTTGATGTACTTTGCCATCAACTACCAATTTTTGTTGAAGCACCTATCTTCAACTCTCGTTCATGCACTTTGCCACCAACAATCAATTTTGTTGAAGCACATATCTCCAACTCTCGTTGGTGTACTTTGTCACCAACACCCAATTTTGTTGAAGCACTTGTCTCCAACGCACGTTGATGCTCTTTGTCACCAATCGTTGATGCACTTTGTCGTCAACATTCAATTTTGTTGAAGCACGTGTCTTCAACACCCATTGATACACTTTGTCACCAACACTCAATTTTGTTGAAACACATAATCAATTTCCAACTTTTTTTTAAACCTCTCCGACTTTTAGAGAAGTGTTTCTTCATCTTGTGCCATATTTGTTGCACCTCTTTAAACTTGTTTTTTTTCTTGAATCTATCATGAAACTTTTCATCGAATAACCTAATTTTGCCGACAACTATTTATGATTTTGCCAACATACTTTTTTGGCCAGACGGGCGGCACCTATTGGCTTACGCCGTTCGCCAGCAGCGGAAGCTACTTGATTCTCTCCCAAAATCGTAGAAGCACTGATACCAATATGAAGGAAAATATTTTGTTATAAATCTCTGATTGATATCTAAACTTTTTTATTTCCTCCACACATAAAATAAGCTATCAATACTCTTATTTATATTAGTATGAAACCTATTTCAACTAGAAACAGGAAAGCATATTCCTATATTTATTCTAACTGCAAATTCTATTTAGACATGAATTAAATAAATTAAATCCTAAATAACTAAGATTTCCTACTGCAACTTTGAATTAGTTTTCCAACATATCAATTTCTGGAAGAAAAACATCTGCAAAGGAATTATTGATACTAAAGTGTAATCGCCAAGAAGCAGAAGGAGCTTGTTGGAAGGACGAGGTGGAAGGAGTAGCATTTTGTTGGTGATAATTTTGTTAAACCTAATGAGTAAAATAATAATAAAAAGGTGAAAAACCATTCCTAGTAAATAGTTATTGGAGGGTAACAATTGACTTTGTAGATGTGCCACACCTATCTTTCTTTTGGTTGGAATGATGTTAAGATCAGCTTTCAACATTGCTCCTCCGATTGTAGACCTTGCATTCTAAAAATGAAATTTAAAAAATGGCTTATTAAAAGTAATTAACGTGTCATCAATCGATAATTTCAAACTAATCTATGGCCTTTATATAGCAAATTGAAAAATAATGGAGAAATAAGGATACCCCTGAGTTCATCTATGTTATGGAGTTATGGGTCAGTAGTGGGCTTCTCAAGAATATGGTTTCTAATCGAGACTACGCGGGACCCTATCAACATAAAAATGAATTACTCCTTCCGGTCCAAAATAAGTGATTTTTTGGATATTTTTACACAGATTAAAAAATCCACCTTTTAACATTAATTAGCAATGAATTGACCATATTAACCTTTACTATCTCACATAAACACTCCTAACACATATTCCAACACTAGTTACTCCAAGGACAATGTAAGAAAAAAATAATTAATTCATTCTTGAAATCTGAAAAAATTACTTATTTTGGACCACAAAAAAAAGGCCAAAAAATCACTTATTTTGAACCGGAGGGAGTACTTTCTAATCCGGTCCATAAAAATGAATAACGGCTTTACGATTTGCTTTAAGATATTTGATTCTCTAGGAGAATAAATCTTCAGACATGATTATTATATATAATTCCAAAAGTCAAAGGCTTCTCCCTTCTCATTGATAGAGTTGTAGGCACATTAATATGTGTGACGAAAACCAGTTTTAAGAAAATTGCAACTCTTTTCCTATTGTGTTATCACTATGTCCAGACCTTATAAGTTATTGGCATTGTTACTAGGATTAAGGTTAGGCTAGAAAACAAAAGGTCAAAATGCAAATTTTAATATTTAAGGATTTTATATGTTCCTTTTTGGTTAATGGCAAGAAGAAAAGGTAAATTTTGAACCATTTTCACTAGTTATTATCATGCAAGCCTTAGTTGAGACTTTTGAATAGTTTGAGGACTTGTGGTAGTCTTGGTCCTTAATGATGTTAACATATCCAGAATCTCGTTAATTAATTTCGAGGGATAAAAACAAGGTTCTCCCTCTATCTTAAAATGAAGATTTTTTTAAAAAAAAATGTTTTGCAACTTCATTTTATGAATAAACCTTTCTATTGCAATATATATTTCATGAAATTCAAATCGTAACAATCAAGTTTAAGTTTTACTGTGATTTTTTTTCTAGCTCTATTAAGATAATACCATATTTAAAGTAATATTACAGACGACCCGCACAATCAAAGAATCAAGAAAAAAGGTAAAATTCAATCATTTTAATTTTTACAGGACCAAATAAGTGCGTAAATTGATTACTTTTACATGCGAGGAGTGAGGCAACACCAATTCTCCTGTTTTTTTTTTTCCTTCTCACCATGATATGGAGCCTTTTTTTTTGGGCAAGTACTCGAAAGAGGTTCAATTGAATTTCATTATCGAATAATAATATTGCAAATAGCGTATAAATATTTTATATGTTTTTGTATGTCTTATTGTTGTTTGACTTAAAAGATATCTTACTTTTTTGAACCAATCAATCCAAGAGAATGAAGGGGTAAATCCTAGATAAGGATAATTAACTCTAGATTCGAGATGAATAATATGAATAAAAAAACATAGCCGAGTATAAATATTGGCAGTGAATATGGCCAGATTTTATAGCATAAAGAAAGATGCATTAAGTAACATTAAGTAGCAATAAAATGTAAATAAAGGAAAAGAGTCACCCAATCTTGAGTGAGGCGGATCCTCTTTCATTTGATAAAGATAAATGGTAGACAAATGTAAGAACCTTAGGACCCTTTTTGGATCTCATCAAGGTCTGGGATCACAGATCTTCTAATCTCTTTAAAGAGGAGTGTTTACATGTTTTCTAGAGAGGGGGAGAAAGAGCCCCCTCCCCCCTCCCCCCCTTGGGAAGTTCTCCCCTCCTATTTATAAGGGGGTATCCATAGAAAATCCTAAAAAAAGTACAATTTAGAGGGAATATTTAGTAGAATATTCTTTTTGAGTATTCCAAAGCAAACTAGTTGTTTCATCACTGCCCGACCTCGGCCTATCCGGCCTTGGCCTTATTGATGAGTGTCCGACCTTGGCCTTATTGTTGACTGTCTGACCTCGGCCTTAATTATGACTGTCCGACCTCGACCAATTGATGACTCTCCGACCTCGGCCTGTCCGACCTCGGCCTTAATTATGACTGTCCGACCTCGGCCAATTGATGACTGTCCGACCTTGGCTAGTTGATGATTGTCTGACCTCGGCCTTATGTCTCAGCGTGTCGAATTTCTCTGATCTAATTTTGACCCATACAGTTAGTCCCTCCGCTTATCGAGGTCGTCTCTTGGTCGAGCTCGGTGAGCGGACTTCATTAGTCATAGTTCGAGAAATTCGGATGGGGAGGTCGACTAGTATAGATTGCGGCTGAGGGAGCCGATGCCGAGGGAGAATTTCTTGAAGATGGTGGTAAAGAGGGTGGCGATGGTGACGCCGAGTGAAAAGATAGATGTCTTTGCTCTTTTTTTTTTGTTTCTCTCTTCTTCTTTTATTAGACTATTGACCCGGGTTGTATGTAATCTGCGACTATTTGCGCAGTGACTTTGTATAAAGAAGAATTTTTCGTTGTTATTCGCCTTGTACTTTTCTATGTTTTTGCTTTTCGTGACTTTGGTGCGAGGTAGATTCCTGTATGGCGAGTCCCGGCCTTTCTTTCCCTTTATATTTTCTGACAGCACTTGTCCTTAGGAACATTTTGAATTCTCTTTGGCAATGGCTCGTAGCCCCAAGGGTGAGATTTCAAACTTTTATCGAAATATCAACTCGTCGTTGTCCGATCGAGGTTGGACTCTTCTTTTTGGCGAAGGCCTTTGGCCTTAAAGGATGTTATTTCAAACTTGTCGAAATGTTAACCCATTGTCGTTCGATCAAGGTCAAACTCTTCTTTTTGGCGAAGGCCCTTGGCCTTAAAGGGTGTTATTTCGAACTTATCGAAATGTTAACCCGTCGTCGTTCGATCAAGGTCGAACTCTTCTTTTTGGCGAAGGCCTTTGGCCTTGAAGGGTGTTATTCGAACTTTATCAAAATGTTAACCCGTCGTCGTTCGATCAAGGTTGAACTCTTCTTTTTGGCGAAGGCCCTTGGCCTTAAAGGGTGTTATTTCGAACTTATCGAAATGTTAACCCGTTGTCGTTCGATCAAGGTCGAACTCTTCTTTTTGGCGAAGGCCTTTGGCCTTAAAGGGTGTTATTCGAACTTTATCGAAATGTTAACCCGTCGCCGTTTAATCAAGGTCGAACTCTTATTTTTGGCGAAGGTCCTTGGCCTTAAAGGGTGTTATTTCGAACTTATTGAAATGTTAACCCGTTGTCGTTCGATCAAGGTGGAACTCTTCTTTTTGGTGAAGGCCCTTGGTCTTAAAGGGTGTTATTTTGAACTTATAAAAATGTTAACCCGTCGTCGTTCGATCAAGGTCGAACTCTTCTTTTTGGCGAAGGCCCTTGGCCTTAAAGAGTGTTATTTCAAACTTATCGAAATGTTAACCCGTCGCCGTTTAATCAAGGTCAAACTCTTCTTTTTGGCGAAGGTCCTTGGCCTTAAAGAGTGTTATTTCGAACTTATTGAAATGTTAACCCGTTGTCGTTCGATCAAGGTCGAACTCTTCTTTTTGGTGAAGGCCCTTGGTCTTAAAGGGTGTTATTTTGAACTTATCAAAATGTTAACCCGTCGACGTTCGATCAAGGTCGAACTCTTCTTTTTGGCGAAGGCCCTTGGCCTTAAAGGGTGTTATTTTGAACTTATGTAAATGTTAACTCGTCATAGTTCGATCGAGGTTGAATTCTTCTTTTTGGCGATGGCCCTTGGCCGTAGGGATATGTAACCAAGGATAATCCATTCAATAGAAACATTGGTAAAACTCGAAATGCCCTCACTTTCCAGCTTAGCGCAAGTGATCTTGTCGTCAAGATAGCATAAGCCACTGCAATAACTGGAGAATATTGGGTGTTCCTTGGGGGAGTCCCAGTTTTGCTTAGCTGCTACGTTTCTTAGGTGAGTTCCAGACTTCCAGTTTGCTAAATTTTACTTGCATTGGAGAGTACGACGCGTTTCCTAGGTGATTGCTCCTGCTTCTATTCCACCTAGAGAAATAGTCAGTTAAAACAAAATAAAAACGTTCGTTACCTTGATTTGATCAATCGATGAGTGGAGAGGAGTGACCACATTCCCTTTTCCCGTTATGCTTTCAGTGGCCGCTAACAATTTTGGCGTGGCTGTTTGCTTTAGTAAAGTTTTATGTTGTACAGATAGCATATTATCTGATAGAGGAACAATTGCGGAAGAAGAGGGCACCAAATGACCATATCCCTTTTGTGTGCCTTCTTGCAAATCCGCGCTATTGTGGTACTATGTCCCTGTTCAGCTTCTATTTATCTTTTCCCATGTGGTGGCTGCACCAAGTATATGGATGTTGAGTGGTTAAATGCAAATACTCTTATAGGATAACCAGCTAAGTTTGATTTTGTTTGATTCCTGGAAATGTTTTGATTTGGTTTTGAGAAGCAAGATCTATAAAATATCCAAATGTCACTGGTTATGGGTTTTGGTCAAAAATATCAATTCTTGTAATTTTTGAAAATGGCAGCTGAACAAGGGCAGCCATTATCTCAGATCTGGCATTGTTTATGCTTGCTGTTATGGTTTTTAATCATAAAAAAGAAAGGAAAAGAATTGCAAAGTGTCCTCTTTGAACTGCATCTCATTCTTTTAGAAAGGAAAAGAATTGCAAAGAATTGTAATCATAAAATTTATGCTTTCTACTAAATTTTACTAAATAAATGGCTTTATGAAATTATAGTGCCACTTGATAATCGAGGGAAAATATTGGAATAACTCAAACCACAAAAGAGTTTCTTAACAGAACTAACACAAGTTGCAAATCAAGATAAAAAGCTGAGAATCGTTTAGCAAAAACAATTTCTTGAAATCTGGTAGGACGGAAATACATAAGGTTTTGGCATCATACAGGAAGACCCAAATGAATGAACATCGTGCATTGAACTTGCTAAGTATGATTTACCACGATTCCTTCTTTCCATGTTATGGTAGACATCCGTACTAAGAAATATCTACCATGAACAGAACGTGGAACTAGAATTGAATTCTAGATATAGAGGAAGCTAAAATTTTAACTAGAAAATCCCCACAGACGGCGCCAAATTGTTTAACTCAAAAGATATCGGAACTTTTTTGAACAAATCAATCCAAGAGAATGAAGGGGTAAATCCTAGTTAATGATACCTAACTCTAGATCCGAGATAAATAATATGAATAAAAAAACATAGCCGAGTATAAATATTGGCAGTGATTATGGCCAGACTTAATAGCATAAAGAAAGATGCATTAAGTAACATTAAGTGACAATAAATGTAAATAAAGGAAAAGAGTCATCCAATCATGAGTGAGGCGGATCCTGTTTCATTTGATAAAGATAAATGATAGACAAATGTAAGAACCTTAGGACCCTTTTTGGATCTCATCAAGGTCTGGGATCACAGATCTTCTAATCTCTTTAAAGAGGAGTGTTTACATATTTTCTAGAGAGGGGGAGAGAGCCCCCCTCCCCTCCCCCTCTCCCCCGGGAAGTCCTCCCCTCCTATTTATAAGGGGGTATCCGTAGAAAATCCTAAAAAAGTACAATTTAGAGGGAATATTTAGTAGAATATTCTCTTTGAGTATTCCAAAGCAAACTAGCTGTTTTATCACTGCCCGACCTCGGCCTTATTGATGAGTGTCCGACCTCGGCCTGTCCGACCTTTGCCTTATTGTTGACTGTCCGACCACGGCCTTAATTATGACTGTCCGACCTCGACCAATTGATGATTGTCCGACCTCGGCCTTAATTATGACTAGCCGACCTCAGCCAATTGATGACTGTCCAACCTCGGTCTTATGTCTCCGCGTGCCAAATTTCTGTGATCTAATTTTAACCCATACAATTGGCAAAATCTTGTGTATGATATTCAAAATTTTAATGAAGTTCACAGTAAGAGTTATAGAGTCCGCTGCTCATCAATCATCAATTATCTCAAACTTTACAAGATTCATTTCATTAAATGAGAATCTATAATGTTTAAATAAAAATCCATAACAAAATTCAAATAAAGATAGTTAAAACCAAATTGAAAGAAGAGTTTCAAATATTTTCCACGTTCAAAGAAAAAGTTTCACATCAGTTGTGTAGAATTCAATAATAATATTGAAACAAAAAAAAATTGCTTATGTAAAGCTCTAAAATAAACTTAATTTAACACCGTATTCAGTGCACATCGATTGTTTCAACATTTGGGGTCAGACACCGAGCAAATTTTAAATAACAAAAAAATATTACGTACAGAAAAATGTATGCTACTCCACCTCCACCGTACCTCTCTTTTGGATTTAATATTCTCTTCCCTATAATTGGTTGTTAAGCCCTAAAAGAAGTGACAAGCAGACAATTAATTTTAAAACTTCTACGTAATCATACCTTTTTTTTGCTGATCAGACGTAATCATACTTTTGCTTTTGAGTGAAAGATGTAAATTTGTACGTGGCAGGTTTTTAGGTTAAACAAGTACTTCCACGTGTCGCCGCAAAGCAAAATTAAGTACACGTGGCTAGGATTTAGAGGAATTAATTATTGTTATTAGATAGGTAAGTACTCGTGTTACATGCACTAAACACCAAAAGCAAAAAGGCTAAGGTTGAGGCATGTACGTTTCTGTTACGTAAGCTTGGCTTGTACTCTCTGTCTGTTCCTACCGCATTGCAACTAAACGTTGTCGTATGAGTTTTAAAATATTGTTTCTTTCTCGGACAAACGTCTTGCCTGCACTATTCCCCCCCCCCCCCCCCAACCCAAATGTTACGTATGAGTTTTAAAATAATGTTTAAACAATTTTTTCCTTTAAACATTAAATTTACAGATTCCATTAATTAGAGTCCACCTAAAACTTCACTATAGTAAAGTTTATTAAGGGCCCGTTTGGCCATAAAAGTTTTTTTACTTTTTTTTTGGAATCAGTTGTTGTCTAAATAAATTTTAGTTTTCACTTGCAGTTAAATTTCGGATTTTTTTGAAAATTTTCAAATGTGTTTTTTTAAGTGGGTGTTTGGACATAAAAAATTGTAAAATTCCGGAAAAAATAAAAAAAATTCAAGTGAAAATGATATTTGACAGTTAGAGTTGTGTTTGGACATAAATATAATTTTGGGTGGTTTTTAAATTTTTGTGAGTGATTTGAAGTGAAAATTTTGAAAAAACAGCCTTTTGGGATTTTCAAATTTTCGAAAAAATTATTTTCAAGTAAAAATTAAAATTTTAATGGTGAAACACCAATTTCAAAAAAAAGTAATTTTTTTTTAAAAAGTGAAATTTTTTCATGGCCAAACGGTACCTTAAAATTCCTACTCCAAATCATTCACAAAAATTCAAAAACAACTTCATCATATCCAAACATAACTCAAATTTTAAAATTCCGTTTTTACTTTAAAACTTTCACTTTTTTCCCGGAAATTTACAATACTTATTCCCAACGCCCACTAACATTTTTTATTTACTTAGGAAGATCTAATTTTAAGAATTTAAACTTAGAGATAAATTTTTTATACCAGTTCACCATATAACCTGTCTAGATGACAAGAATGTTTTTAATTCGATGATATGGTAAACTTACAATGCTAATTAACGTCTTGCTTCCAGTAATAACATAGATTTATTTTTTAACTTTATCTCAAAAAATAAAATAAAAAATATTTAGTCATGCAAATTTGATTAGTTCTTGAAAAAAAATTGAAGAAACAATTTAAGTTCCAAAAGCTAATTTGGACTAGTTTTTGGAGTCAATTACTCAAATGGTCACTCAACAATCACAAATTATCTACTAAAGTCACTTTTCTTTCGTTTATAACAACGAAGTCACTTAACTATGCTTGTTGCAATCAGAAGGTTGCTCAGCTAGATTTTCCAAATTTTCAATTGCCAAATACCTATTTTACCCTCTAAATGATAAACATTTATCTTCTTTTTATTTTTTTAAAAACTTTTAGTATTAACAACAAAAATTCAAAATTTTATTTATACAATTCAAAATGAAAGAAAATAAAGTTTATAAAATATATATTCCATGCACGTAATATAAAAAGAATTATTTAAATAAATGTATTTTTATAATATACATTTTATATTCTTGAAAATTATACTCTCAAAAAATATTAAGAAAATATTCATGTAAATTCATTGAGGGGAGCTCTAGAGGCGCACGTTTAGCAAGGTTTAGCTAACGTACGCTTCGACCATTGCTAGACAAAGGAAGAAGCTTCCATCACTGACGGTAGTAAAGGAAAATGAAGGAAACATGGAAACACCAGCTCAATCTCAACCTAGGCGTTGGCTAATGGGTATGAGAAGTGCACCCACAGTTTTTCACAATCCAGTTCAAGGTATGGAAATTGATGGAACGGCAGTTACGCCGGACACTGGAATTCAACAGAAATTGATACCGCTGACGTTTGGAAGTTTTCTACCACAAAAATTCCAACCAATTATGGAGGAAATTGAGTATGAAGGGGAAGAATCTGCATAGAAGGAAAATAGGGAGACAATTCGTTAACGATTGCAATTTTCAACAGCAGGAAATACTGTACAAATTCCTTCAGCAATAGCGCTTTCAGAGAAAATTGGAAATAATAAAGAAGTACCTACAATGCAGAAGAATCGAAGCTCACAAATGGGTAAGACATTGAATTATGTCCCCCCCTCTCGCTATACGTGAAGGTACATTCATTGTGCAAATTGATGCAGAAGATACAAAGGAACATGAAATTTACTGGAGTACAACACTGATTGGGTTATAATCCTTATGAAAAATCCATGGATAATTACATTACCAATGTTTGGAATTTTGTTGAAAACCCCAAATACTTTATCATGATGAAGACTAGTACATCTTTAGATTCCAAAACATTGAGGAAAGGGATTTGGTTTTACAAGCAAGACCCTATACTTACCATAATAAACCTCTGATTCTGCAACATTGGAGTATGGATTCAAGTTGGCGTAATGGCTTCCTGGCCAATTAAATTTGTATCGGTTTGTAAAGCCGATATATGAACTTATATTTTTCCCGTTTGAACACTTCAACTTGACGGAGTGAACATTAATAAACACATTTGACCATTGACCAAGTCTATGTGGAAGTGACATAGCTGACATGGCTAAATTGTGTGCAAATCACGCTGTCAAAGCGCGTGAACAATTTTATTTCTATTAAAAAATATTAGAAATAGAATAAAAATAAATAAGAAAGAAAAAAAGATTTTTCTCTCTCCCCTGCTCTTTTCCCCTCTCTTTCCACCTCTCTCATCTTCCCAAGCAAACTCCTATCCTCATCCTGTAAAATTTTTTATTTTTTGATGGGGTTAGATGCGGTGGTTAGGTTTGCTCCATTTCATAGAAGTAATCCAACTTTACAAACCGGTATAATTTTCCCATGGAGCTTCAGGAATAATCCTACTGTGGTTAGGTTTGCTCGATTTCACAGAAGCTTCAGTGCGTGACTACAATAGTGAGAAATTCATGAGCAAAGGCAATGCATTTGTTGTCCACGGCGGCAGCGAAGGAATTTACGCCTCTACTCCTAACTTCACTGATTCTTCTTCTTCCTCTGACTCTTTCATTCGGTAATCACTCTCTCCAGAATGCAATTTTATCCAGATCTGTGTGAAAAAATTGTTAATTTCATATGCCAGCAAGGTTGACCTTTAGTTGAGTGAAGCACAGATAGCTTTGCAAGCTTTGGCTACTGATACTAATGGCTTCTTGGAGGTAATATTTCTGATCCTTTTTTATGTTTGGAGATGATAATGTTACTAATTTTGTATAATGTAACGTCATTTTTTTTAAAATAATATAGGACCAAAAAATTCACTTATCATATAATAAAGAACAAACATGTGACATGGCATCCATGTCAGTGCGATTGGCGAACACGTTCAACAAAAAGTGTTTATTAGTGTTCACTCCGTCAAGTTGAAGTGTTCAAATGGGGAAAATATAAGTTCATGTATCGGCTTTACAAACCGGTACAAGTTTAAGTGGCCAGGAAACCATTACACCTTTCAAGTTTGACCCTGGATGTATGAGTGTTATTCCTTTGTGGATCAAATTTTCGGGACTTCCATTGGGGTTTTGGTCCATGGAAGTATTGAGCAAGCTAGCTAGTGTTGTTGGGAAGCCTCTATACACAGATAGAATTACTGTTGAAATGGAGAAGGTACCATATGCAAGAGTGCTTGTTGAAGCTGATTTTTCACATCCTCTCCCGGAGAGTTTTGAAATGCAAATGCCACGAGGGATAATCAACCAGCAAATTAAATATGACTGGAAACCTAAATATTGTTGTGACTGTATCAGATTTGGACATAATTCAAATGAATGTTGGATGAAGGAAAAGCTGGAAATGGAGAAGGAATTCAAAGAGCAACCAAAGCGGAAAAAGAATAAGAACAAAACTAATCTGCAATGGCTACCAAAGGAGCATAGGGGAAATGAAACTGGTCAATTAGGAGGGCAAACAGAATTGGGAAAACAGCATACAGTTGAGACAGAAGGAAAGCAAACAGGAGTGATAAAACAGTTTATGCCAGAAGATTGTACTCAAATGGCTAATGACAAATATGAGGAATCAGGGCAGAATGATCAAAATACTAGAACAATTGGTAAGGGCAAGGCTGTCCAACAAGCTCCAGTTGCATCAATTAGCTCTAGTAATAGATTTGAAATACTGCAAATGACTGACAGTGACACAATATAAGGGGACGCTGGCCCTTCCAGCTTCACCCAAAAATGAATCTATGTACTTGGAATGTAAGGAGGCTAAATAAGCCCCATAAACAGAAAGAGTTTAGGCTCTTTCTGAGGAAGTATAAGGTAGATGTTATTGGGTGCTTGGAAACAAGAGTCAAAGAGAGGAAGGATGCTAGAATTATGAATCAAGTGGCAAGGGACTGGAGTGCTTGTTGCAACTATAATGCACATCCAAATGGTAGGATTTGGTTACTATGGAAGAATAATGTAAATGTCCAGATTTTAGTGATTGATGATCAGTTTATACATTGTGAAATTCATGAGAATAATTCCAAATTTAAGGCTATGGTAACTGTAGTCTGTGCAAGCAATGACAGTACCCAAAGGAACCAATTGTGAAAAAAGCTTATTCAGATAGGGATTAATATCCAGGTCTGCTGGTTGCTTAGTGGGGATTTCAACAATGTACTTCATATTGATGACAGGATAGGAACACCAGTTACACAAGCTGAGACCCAAGGCTTTTAGGATATGATAAATACTTTACAGCTTTCTTAGGTGAAGAGCTTAGGGTAACACTATACTTGGTGCAACAAACAGGAACCTAATAAAAGAATGTATAGCACGATTGATTGGGCCTTTTGAAATTTTGAATGGCTACAACAATACAACTATATTGAAGCAGAGTTTTTGAATCTGGAGGTATCTGATCATTCTCCTATATTAATCCAGTGTAATCAGCAGAGAGGAATACACCCCAAACTTTTCAAGCTATATGGATCAGTTATGGAGCACCTAGAATTCAAAGGGATAGTTGAAAGGGTATGGAAGTAGGATGTAAATGCTGAGCCTATGCAGAGAATCTGGCTGAAGTTATAAATGTTGAAGGTGAACCTAAAAGACTTGAATACTTACATGGCTTCTTACAAGTACCAGCTGAACCAGGCAAGACACAAGCTAGAAATCATCCAGAATCAACTTATGGCTCATCCTTTAGACCAAAACTTGATTAATCAAGAGAGGTTGGCATTGGCAGAAACTGAGGAATGGAGTAATGTTGAAGAACAAGTTCTTAAGCAAAAATCTAGAGCAAATTGGATTGCTTGTGGTGATTCAAATTCAAAATATTTCCATGTACAATGGAAATTGAGGACAAGCAAGAATTTCATTGCCTCAGTATATAATGACAATGGAGTAAAGCTGACTGATCCTGTATAAGTAGACAATGAGTTCATCTCTTTCTTTACTGAACTTATGGGGAAAGGTGGAAATATTCACAAATGCAGAAGTCATACACCAAGGGCCATGCCTTACACTCCAACAAAAAGAAGAATTGGTTCAAGAAGTTACAAGGGTGGAGATCCTAAATGCAATTAAAGATATGCCACATGAAAAGGCCCCAGGGGTAGATGGTTTCCCTATCGAGTTTTTCACTAAGCATTGGCAGGAGGTCTGTGAAGCTACAAAACAGTTTTTTGCAACTGGAAAAATGCATCAAGGAGTTAGTAGCACTGTTGTGACCCTAATTCCTAAAGTGCAGAATCTAAGTCATGTCAAAGACTATAGACCCATAACATGTTGCACTACTTTGTACAAGATAATCACAAAGGTTATAACTGCTCGAATTAAGAAGGTCATTGGAGGGTTAGTAGGGGAGTCACAATCAGCTTTCATTGAGGGTCGTAGTATCACTGATAATATCCTCTTCACACATGAATTGTTCAAAGGCTACAATAGGAAAGGAATCTCCCCAAGATGTGTGTTAAAAGTGGACTTGAAGAAAGCGTATGATACGTTAGAGTGGTGCTTTCCAGAAAGAATTTTGTTAGAGCTGGGATTTCCTTATAAGTTCACAAACTGTGTTATGGAGTGTATTTCATCAGTGTCATACTCTTAATATAAATGGTGGTCTAACAAAACTTTTTAAAGGAAGGAGGGGGATAAGGTAAGGGGACCCAATGTTGCCCTATCTTTTTGTCCTGGCTATGAAATATTTATAGAGGGAGTTTGCACAACTGATAAAAAAAAAGAATTTAAATTTCATCCCAGGTGTAAAAAACTTGGAGTGGTGCATATCTGTTTTGTAGACGACTTGCTTATGTTCTGTAAGGCTGATATTTAGTCTATTAGGCTGCTAAAGCAGACTTTCCTCAAGTTCTCTGAGGCTTCCGGTCTTCAAGCAAATGCAGAGAAGAGTTCTGTCTATTTAGCTGGTATTTCAAACGCACAAAGGCAAAATATTTTGCAAGAGTTGGGGTTTCCTGAAGGTAACTTGCCTTTCAAGTACTTGGGGGTTCCTTTGGCATCCAAGAAGCTTTCCATTATTCAGTGTTGACCTTTAGTAGAGAAGATCACACAGAAAATTAACTGTTGGACAGTAAGGCTACATTTATATGCAGGGTGTGTACAACTGATCAAATCAGTTTTGTTTGGGATTCAATCATACTAGGCATAAATCTTTCTTCTACCAAAAAAAGTGATGAAGATGGTGGAGGCTATATGCAGATCTTTCCTGTGGACAGGTACATCAAGTGTTTCTAAAAAGGCATTGGTCTCATGGGAGAAAGTTTGCCTACCACAGGTTGTAGGAGGTCTAAATGTAATGAACATGGTTTATTGGAACAAAGCTGCAGTAGTAAAGCACTTGTAGGCAGTGGCAAAAAAAGGATTGTTTATGGATTAGGTGGATTCATACCTTCTACATTAAACAGAACATGTTGGAACACATGCCAATACCCAAGAATGCAGCTTGGGTGGTTCGAAAAATATTGGAAATAAGGAAGTTCATTGGAGAAGTTCAAGGTCTGCAGGGTGATCTTATGAGCAGACTAGGTCAATTACAGAAGGGTAACTCTTTTAGTATCAAGAAGCTTTATAGACTACAATTCCCTCAGCTGCCAAAAGTTCCTTGGAAAGGTATTGTTTTGCAACCAAATCTACATCCTAGATTCAAGTTTATTCATTGGTTAGCACTACAACGGAGACTAGCTACAGTTGATAGACTCTTGAAGTATGGTGTTCAGATTCCCCAACAATGCATCTTCTGTAAGCGAGCGGACGAAGTCTTTGATAATATCTTCTTTGAATGCACTATGACTAAAGAAGTATGATCGAGACTACTAATGGCTTGGACATAATAGAACTATCCGAGATTGGCAGAGTGAAGTGGTATGGATAAGTCAGTATGCTACAAAGAAGAATGGACATTGGGCAATTGTTACTAGCGTCTTTGGTATGATGATCTATACCATATGGAGAGAAATGAACAAACTCAGATTCCAAGGTGGGATAACTACTATTAGCAGCATCTGCAAGGAAATAACAATCCATATACACACGAGAGGCCGATTAATACAGCATTGGCAAGAAGCACTCGAAAAGCTTAACTGTTTTCCTTAGGCGAATGTCTCTCTTACTATGTATAGGGTCTGTTTTTTTTATTTTGGGTACTTAGTTAAAGTACTTGTTTTACTTAGACTACAGGACTGATGTAAACAAGAGTGTGGATGGTCAGCATCTACTTGCTTTGTAAAGTTAATTTTTTGGAATGAATAGAATTGCTATTTACCAAAAAAAAAATTATGCTCAATTATATTATTATATTTCTGCCAACTTTTCGACGACACAAAGTAATGTCACCAGAAAGCAGAGGAACTATCTGTATACGGAAAAATATGCTATGTTAAACCGTGCATCGAATATATATAATATAATTGAGCATAATTTTCAAGAATATATAATGTATATTATAAAAATACATTTAGTTAAATAATTATTTTATATTACGTGCATGGAATATATATTTTACAACCTTTATTTTCTTTCATTTTGAATTGTGTAAATAATTTTTTGAATTTTTGTTGTTAATACTAAAATAATTATTACTAACAAATTATTCTAATTAATTTTTTTCTTGCTATGCTCATTTTTCAGCATTATATATGCTTAAATAATTTTTATTTTTTTAATTTATGAATAATATTTATTTATTCTATAGGTAAGTCCATAATGTAAATAAAAATGGGAAAAATCATAATATTAAAAAGTTTAAAAAAATAAAAAGAAGATAAATGTTTATAATTTAGAGGGTAAAATAGGTATTTGGCAATCCAAAATTTGAAAATCTAGTTGAATGACCTTCTGAATGCAATAGGTATAGTTCAGTGACTTTGTTGTTACAAATGAAAGTAAAGTGACTTTAGGAGATAATTTGAGATATTTGAGTGACCATTTGAGTAATGGATTCCTAGTTTTTGGGTGAAATTCTTTTCTTTCATTCAAAAAATTTTAATCTTTTTTTTCAAGTAAAATATACTATGTCAAAATACAATTTCAACGTCTAAAAACTATTTTAAGATACAACTTCATTTTAAAAAAAAATACGCGGAAATGCTCGGTATGTCTTTTGGTGGTGATGTTTGGAGATGGAAGACGCTATCTTCATGTCATGCTCTGCTTCTCCAACTGGCAACTTTGACAAATTAAGGGTGGCTTCAGTATATGCATCAGACCTGCAACCCCTGCTTTAGTCATTTCTATGATCAAAATATACTATATTACTTAAGTCGCAAGAAAATATTTTCATCTTTTCAAACATAATCTCTTATTAGTCAAAATCTGGATTCGGACTAGCTGGTTAACCAACGCGGAAATTAAATGGTCCACATAATCTCTGATGATCTAAATCAATTAAGGAATAAGCTGGTTAACTAAACGGAAATAGCACCATTAATTTGGTCAATTCTGAAGGACAGTGCCACCTACTGAAAAGATTAATTGATGGAATGTAACACCTTTCTGGGGTCCAATGCTATCAGATCATTAATGACATTTCACACCTTGTGCTAACAATCAATCTTAAGGTAAATTATTTGGTTTACTACCGACTTCTCCCTTTCCTCCACGGTAAACATACATAAAAAAAAAAAAAAAAAAAACAGAGGTATTGAAAGGAATGAGTACTACTATCAGCTTAGTCAAAACAATACTGATAGCTAGTTGTAGGTTTTCTGTATCAAAGTCAATGGAAGGTCCATCTTGTATGATTAAACAGTGAGGTAATGCATTCAGTATATTTGCTCTGTCTAAATTTGTTTATAACTTCTCATTTATCTTAATTAGGTAGATTACACTAAGCTAGCATTTGAACACAGATTTTATTGAAAATCAAAAAAGAAATTTTTGAAATTGTGTTGAAATATAATCTTTAATATTTGAAATTGTGTTTTGACATGTATTTTATTTAAAAAGCAAAAATTTTACCCAAAAATTATCCTAAACTAGCTTTTGAAAACTTTTCCTAAAATATGATCATATTTCATAAACAAACAATGTATTCAATTTTCTTTTTAAAAAAGTGAAGCCAAGATCTATGGCATGAGCTAATTTTTTCAGAACTAAACCAAAAAATAAGTTAGATTTTTTTTTTCAAATATATAGTCTGAATATGTGAAAATTATTACACAAAAGCAACTACTTGTATATATATATATATATATATATATATATATATTATAGTAACAATCATTTCAGTAGTAGTTTCCAAGATTTAAAGGCGACAAAGGTATATTAAGGGGGAAGTGGTATTTATTACACACATGATATAACATCTTAACCAGCAAGTGGGGGTGGGGTCAATAGCAGCAGCTGCAGGTTAACCATAGATTAGATTAGAACCAAGGTCAAAAAATACACAAGTGGTTAACAAGGATGACCACAAACCTATAGATTCTTACATTATCTACAGTCATCATCATCTTCATCAACCCATAACCAAAAACACAAAACTTTCCTTCCTTTTTTCATCTCTTTCTCTTAATTCTCTCTACAAAAAGCTCTACTTCTATCCTTCTTCCTTTTTGCATGAAATGTTAGACCAAAGTCTAACAACAATATTCAACTCTTAAATCTCAACAAAAATGCAAAAGCACTAGATGTTTGAGAAATGGACATAAGCAGCAACACAAACACGGCCATAGCCACTACTGTCAAAAGCACTGAAGCTGAACCCGAAACCCCTATTCGGATCCAACCCGCTAAGCCCATTTCTTTTAGCAACGGTGTCCTCAAACGCCATAATTCTCTTCATCTTCCCCACCACCATGGCTTTAACAACAACCACCACCACCACGCGGTGGTTGTTACTTACAAGGAATGTTTGAAAAATCACGCTGCTAGCTTAGGTGGTCACGCCGTTGACGGTTGTGGGGAATTTATGCCTTCTCCCACTGCTAATCCGGTGGACCCTACTTCGCTAAAATGCGCTGCTTGTGGTTGTCACCGCAATTTTCATCGCCGAGAGCCGGAAGAGCCCGTACTCCCAAATCAGAACACTATTCCGGCGTTAGAGTACCAGCCTCATCATCGCCACCACCCTCCTCCACCGCCGCCGCCGCATCATGGTGGAAGTGGGGGCCACAGTAGCCCTAATTCATCATCTCCACCTCCGATCTCCTCTGCTTATTACCCCGCCTCTGCACCCCACATGCTTTTAGCACTCAGTGCTGGCTTGTCTGGCCCACCTGCTGAGACTAATCCGCTAATTTCCCCATCTTCAAACCCGATGTCATCTGCTCATTTATCAAACCCTAATGGGAGTGGGAGAAAGCGATTCAGAACTAAATTCACGCAAGATCAGAAGGAGAGAATGCTGGAATTCGCAGAGAAAGTCGAGTGGAAAATACAGAAGCGAGATGAAGAGCTGATTAGCGACTTCTGCAGCAAAATCGGAGTGGAAAAAGGGGTTCTTAAGGTATGGATGCACAATAATAAGTGCAAGAAAGATCAAGCCACCGCCGCTGCAGCTGTTAACGCCGTCGCTTCCACCAACAATCTCAATGGTAATAATGCTAACGGTTTTGGTTTTATTAGTAGAAATAACACTGACGCTATTGCTTCTGAATTCCACATTCACCGCGAAAGCAGCAATGACAATGACAAAAACCACAACCACCATCTTCATAACAACGATAGTGTTAGTGCTCATGGTGTTACCACTAATGGGTCTTCTTCTTCATCGTAATTTTCGAATTAATTGGTGGATAAAATAAGGCTTATCTTAAGTATTAGTTCTAGAACTAGAATGAGAAAAAAGGTAATTTCAGGCTGCTACTATTAGTTTATGTTTCTCCTATTAGTTTTTTCTTTCCTCTGTTCGTAAAAATTACGTAGCTTTAAGAACTTGATGATGATGATGATAACGATGGAGAGATATTGTTCCAATGTGCAATTTAATTTGTTTATTTCCTTTTCTTTCATGCCACTGTAAACTACACTAATTATGTCTCTGTTGATTGACATAAGTGTTTTACCTTTACTAATTTGGGGTTCATAATTTCTAGTTATTTTTTCTTCGTTTAATAGTTTGCTTCTAATTCTTACACTTTTGCACGTATTTAGCCATGGAAAATTAAACAGAGGAGAAAGCTGGAGTGGTGTGACGGGGTCCGGGTGGTATAGGGGGGAGGGGGGGGAGTGTTTATTTTGATTCTTGTCTGAGATAAAGAAGCACAAAGTGGCATACATGCAATGGGGCGGTTACGAATATTATTTTAATGCGCTTGCAGTAGGTTGCTTTACTTTATACTCCATTCTATTTTGTTCTTTTTATTAAATTAACAATATTACTTATAAATACGTGATTAGTGTTTGATTATTTTTAATGTTTTTAATCCTTTCTAAAGCCGCAGCATTCTTCTTTTGATAGTTTAGCCCTTTTCTTTTCTATTTAATTATGTGATGTCTATTTTATGTCAGGTCACCATGACATGTTAATCCTGACAAAGATAGGATATCTCGATTAGTTTTTTTTTATCAAAAGCAGATAAAATTTAGGGTCATCGAAAAAGGTGAAAAATTCCTCATTTAACCACTTGATGACTTAAAATGTACTATAGAATACTTTTGTGGTAGGAATTTAATAGGCTGGTTTCATAAAGTAATCTCCATGCATGATGATATCGAAGTTAACTTTCTAAGCAATTTGGGGTTGTGGGTAAAGTATAGTTTGGTTGGCCTTCTTTAGAAAATTAAAACATAACGTTATCCATTAACAAAGACTAATCATTGTTAAGAAGAAAATCAAACTTTGTTTAGTGTGACTTAACGCCTAAAAGTATGACTTTTCTTTTAAGGGAAGCAGTCGAATGACAATAATTAATTACTCCTGTGGCTCTAAATGGGTGGTTTGGTTTCGTTCTTGATCTCTAATGAATGCAGTATTCTTTATTTTGTTGAAAGGGAAAAAAATTCTTAATTTCGGATTGATAAAGTCTAACGGAAAATGATTAGGGTGATTGAGATTCAACAACCTAAAAGTATGGGTTGAAGGGTCGTTCGGGTTTTTCATTAATTTAGGTGTAGGGTTGGGTATATAGCTGTCTGGTTTGGATTACATAAGCATTATCATTTACTATTCAGACACATGATTGTCTGTTTACTTTTTCAAGCAGAAATCATGATTGATTACTTGCATATATAAAAGCTGTAATAACTGTACTTTTCTTTCCCTAAACATCACGTAATAAGTTTGTTACGTGTCTCTTTAGGCAAAATTAAGAAAATCTTCTTTTTCTTTTATGTTCGAGATTCGAACTACTTTCGATCTAATAATCTTGGATTTGCATTCTGATCCATGTATAAAAGGAAGAATCACTCCTTATTATAAGTTTCTTTATTCTGCTGAGCTTAATGGGCATTTGGACATAACAATTGTAAAATTCCAAAAAAAAAGTGATTTTTTTTTAAAGTGAAAATAATATTTGAAAATTAGAGTTGTATTTCGACATAAATATAATTTTGGATTGTTTTTGAAGTTTTATGACTGATCTGAGTGAAAATTTTGAAAAATAACTTTTTAGAGTTTTTAAAATTTTCGAAAAATTTCAAAATGAATCTTCAAATGAAAATTAAAAATTTTATGACCGAACGCTGATTTTGAAAGAAAGTGAAAAAATTTCAAGAAAATATGAAAATTTCCTATGTCCAAACGGGCTCTTAAAATTTGTAGTTAAAGATAATTGAATCTTATCTCCTCCTGCTCTCTTTAATATTGATGAGCGAAGAAGTTCACTGCTTTGTCTTTGGGTGCGAGTGGGGATCTGGGAAGGAAGAAAAGTGGGGGATTTGCATTTATGTTGTGTCACGTTTTAAATTGTGCCTGCTTAGTAAAAAAAAAATTGCAAGCGTACCCGCTTTTTCGTATAACTTCAGCATACGGGGCTGAAGTAGCAAAGACAATCACGCGAAACTTCAGCATTCTAGTTGACAGACCTAAAGTAACAAGTGTGCTAAACCAAGTGTGCTGGGGTTTTTGTTTGTAATTGCTGAACTTAAGCATAGTAGCTGAAGTTTTGTTCTCTATTTGCATTGCTGAAGTTTTTGTTTTGTAACTGGCGAACTTCAGCTCTAGAGCTGACGTTTTTGTTTTAAGTTTTTGTTTTGTAACTGACAAACTTCAGCTCTAGAGCTGAAGTTTTATTTTTGTAACTGGCGAACTTCAGCTCTAGAGCTGAAGTTTTTGTTTTGTAACTGTCGAACTGCAGCTCCAGAACTGAAGTTATTTAGTTCATTTGTAAAAACTTCAGCACTATATAAGCAATGGACATTTTATTTCTTATTGTATACAACTATACAAGTAACTTGACGTTTCCTTGTCATGGGCAAGATGCTAAATTTGTGGTGAATTGCTTTCACTTCAGCCTAATGTAGGGTGAAAAAGGACATGGTGTCAAACAATGACCACTTGCAGATCCATTCGTATTTCTTGACTGGAATATAATAGTGTAAGAAAATTTTCGTCTTATCGTTGAACCAGATATGTCTACACATAATTTTAATAACTGATGTTCCATAGCAGTACCAACATCAGCAGAAGAAAGAAGAAGAAGAAAAAGAAGAAGAAGAAGAAGAAGAAGAAAACGAAGGAGGAGGAGAAAATGGGCTGAAGTTATTTAAAAAATGGGTACAAATTAAAAGTTTTTAAGAAAATGGATATTGATTGAATGGGGCGACCAAAAGGACGCTCAGTGTAATTTAGAGAAAAGTGGTTGGTGGAAAGGTTCACAATAAGGAGTTTTTGGGTTGTCAAAGGTGATATTAAAATTAATATATGATGGGCCTTAAAACATACTCCATCTCTTTCAAAAAAATAATAAATGATATTAATATTATTGGGCGAGTCGAAAAAGATATTTTTTGACCATATTTTTTTTTAGATATTTTGAATTGCTAACTATTGTGATCTATTGTACTTTTTATGTACGCGTTTGGACATAAGAATTGTAAAATTCAAAAAAATAGTGAAATTTTTTTCAACTGAAAATGGTATTTGAAATTTACAATTGTATTTGGACATAAATTTCAGTTTGGGTTGTTTTTGAAGTTTATGATTTGAGTGAAAAGTTTGAAAAACAACTTTTTGTAGTTTTTCAAATTTTCGAAAATTTTCAAAATGCATCTTCAAGTGAAATTTTATGAACAAACACTTATCTCTAAAAAAAAGTGTTTTTTTTAGAAAAAGCTTCCATCAAATTCTATGTCCAAACGGACACTAACTAGGTAAATTTTATCCTAAGGGATTGTTACATAAATAGCCAGTCAGATTCGCTATTTACTTTTTCTAGTCGGTATACATATATTATACATAAATTATATATATAATATATATTTATCGGCTATTTTTAATTTAAGAGATTTAGTGGACGACTATTTCAGTTAATTCTTCTTATTTTAACGTACTTAAAGAATTTATGTCCAAATCATATAAAAAATTAGTTAAATTAAGGTTCGAATAAATTGAAGCAGCATTTAATATATGAAGAAAGATCATATGCCCCGGGGTCCAAAGGCATATCTTATTTGGATTCTTACGGTGACTTATAATTATTTAGTATTATAGGGAGTATAGGTCATGGTGGGGCTTTTTAGCCCCCAACTAGATGGATTTTCGAGTTGAGGTGATGCTCACAAATCAATTCAATTCATTTCAATTTATTAGGGATTCTATAGACTTGGCATTCACAATAATAAGCTTCATAAAGTTGGCATACAATTGAATTTTTTGTTGTTCCTATCATGTCTTTCTTTCACAAAATTCCCACTTTTAAATGCCATGATATATATAGCTATAAAAAGAAAGGGCCGCATGAAAAGCACTCATAAAATAGCTCTTTTCTAAAGAATCTAAAAATGGTGGACAGTTGATGTTATAATGACTATTAACAAAAAAAGAAGTTATAATGACGATTAGGCAAGAATTTTAAAGTTAAATTATGTCTGATGGTGCGTTTTCAGAAGCAATTCGACTAGAAACTCAGTTTGTCCCAGTTGAAATCCTACGAGACAATAAATTTGGCGTCCAGAAAATAAAATCAAGATAAAAAATATTGCAACAATCGTATTATTTTATTTTGAATTTTTGAGCATTACAATCTCTATGATTCCTTTGATTCTACTTTTCTTGTACAAATTCAAGGGTCTTTGAGCTTGATCTTGAATTTGAATTTGATTTATCCGTCGCGAACACTTTGATTATTGCCACGAATTTTATCACGAACAAGTAGCCTTGATCTTGAACGTCTTGTATTATCGTTCTTGATCTTGAATACTTGAATTGTTCTTCGTTCTTGAGCTTGAATACTTGATTTGTTCTTCGTTCTTGAACTTGAACTTGATTGCTTGAAGCCTAAAACTTGTAGAGAAATTTGCGGCGTTTGATCCACGAGCTCTCTCTTGCTTCTTGTTATAACTTCTGGTGTCTTTTCTGAGTTATGAAGACTCATATTTATAGTTGTGGAAGGGAGGAGTTGTGATAAGAACAAACTCTTTCCGACCAATCAAATTGAAGTGTGACATGACCGTATTTGATTGGCCAGAACATGTCACTTGCACACATGGCGCGATTTCATTGGCCTTTCAGTGTGACTGGGCATGCCTTGTCATTTTGACACGTGGCATGATCCTATTGGCTCTTCCGCTTGACTTGGCGCGCCAAGTCATTTGACACGTAGCACCAAACTGGGCCTCTAGGAAGATTACATCTTGGGCTTGATGAAGTGAGTTCATCACTTTAACCCAATTAAATGTGCTAGCCCAATGGATTAAGACTTATTTATTTAATCCATATATATTGGTATTATATAATTAATTCAATTATATTTACCCATAGTATTTATTTGGACTAGTATATTTAAGATATAGTCCAAATTATGTATTGAATTTGAATCCAATAAATTTTACATGCCTACAAATACTCCCTACTTCAAGACTTGTCGAGTTGTAGACCATAAAGACTAGACTTGAAGTATTTAACGAAGGCAACATATCTTTACCGTTCTTTCACGTAACTTCTTTCATTAAGTTCACATGATCATTCTTGAGCACATGGATCAGTTGTAAAGCTCAAAGGCTTTATTTGACTTAGAATCTTACGTGCCTCACACTAGAAAATTTGAAACAACATTATTATAACATTGGGCATTGGATAGAAATCTAGTTCACATTAGGGGTTTCTTATCCTATTTATCATAGAACTCTTTAATTTAATCGCCTGCACATCAACTTGAATTAAGGTCGGCATTCCTATGCGCCAAAATCACTGCATGTAGTTTCCCTTTTCAATTAGGTTAGGACAACCCAATTCCTTTTGGATTATAATATTCACTCCCTATATAAACACATGCGCACATCTTTGTTCAGTATCAATTCGCATGTTTGAGTCTAGTTTCGTGGACTCGGAAGCATTGACATTAAGATATTTTTTCTTATTTTCTTGTGCTTTCTTTATTCTATTGTCCTTTTTTTTTTGTTTTTTTAGGTCAAGCGAGAAAGATTTGTTCTTGTTCAACAAGATGATCCACGCATGAAGAAGATAATCTTATGGTGTGAGGGGATGAGTACTCATCCTTGCCCGAATATCAGGGAGATTACTCTCATGGCCAGATTATCGGAGAGATTACTCTCAATGTGGCCCGACTACCGGAGAGCTTACTCTCAAAATGGCCCGACTACCGGAGAGATTCAATGTGGCCCGACTACCGGAGAGATTACTCTCAAAATGGCCTGACTACCGGAGAGATTACTCTCAATGTGGCCCGACTACCGGAGAGATTACTCTCAAAATGACCCGACTACCAGAGAGATTACTCTCAATGTGGCCCGACTACTGGAGAGATTACTCTCAAAATGGCCCGACTACCGGAGAGATTACTCTCAATGTGGCTCGACTATCGGCGATGCCAACTTAAGGTGTAAAGGGACTTATATGTCCACCTTAATATTGAAAAGTTATAATTCCTTTGAAGGACAAACCCGCGAAGAGACCAACTTAAGCTGCAAAGGGACTCATATGTCCACCTTAAGATTGAAAAGTTATAGTTCCTTTTAAGGACAAACCCGCGAAGAGGCCAACTTAAGCTGCAAAGGGACTCATATGTCCACCTTAAGATTGGAAAGTTATAGTTCCTTTTAAGGACAAACCCGCGAAAAGGCCAACTTAAGGTGCAAAGGGACTTATATGTTCACCTTAAGATTGGAAAGTTATAAAGCTTCAACTCGAAGACGACATCGACTTGAACACTTGGAAAACTTTGAAGATTTGACGGACTTTGCAGACTTCAACTCGAAGATTCGGAGGGCTTGAACAATTCAACTTTAAGATCGGCGAATTTAAAGACTGAAGCTTAAAGACCGAAGGACTTAAAGACTTCAACTTAGAGGGCTTAAATATTTCAACTTTAAGACCGGCGAATTTGAAGACTGAAACTTGAAGACCGACAAACTTGAAGACTTCAACTTTGAGACTTGGAGGGCTTAAATATTCCAGCTTCTCTTTTGCTTTACATAGTCCGACTTTTATCTTAGTCGCATAATTTTTAGCTTTACGCGCTTGTAACAAAAGATTCATATCTTGTCGTGGGAGAGTCCAAATAATGAACCGTTTGCTTTCTCAAAAATTAGAATTCAATAACTAAAATATATCCAAAACTTACAATGAAACACCTTCAGAATTTCCCCAGATAATATTTTGAAACCACCTTTAGATTTCACCCCGTTGAAAATTTTAGATTTGCGCAGTCTCACCAAAAAAACCATATCTTGGCGTAAAAATATTGAAATTGCAAACCGTTTGATTTTTTGAAAACGAGACTTCAAAATCTAGAATATATCCAAAATTCTTAATTAAACAACTTCAGAATCGTCCCAGATAATATTTTGAAATCAACTTTATATTGCACCATGCTATCAATTCCAGATTTGTGCAGTCTCACCAAAAAAATCATATCTTGGTGTAGGAATATCGAAATGGCAAACCTTTTGATTTCAAAAAAATTAGATTTAAAGTCCTAGAATATATCCAAAATTCTCAATCAAACAACTTCAAAATCGTCCCAGATAATATCTTGAATCAATTTTATATTGCATCACGCCATCAATTCCAGATTTGTGCTGTCTCACCAAAAAATTCATATCTTAGTGTAGGAACGTCGAAATTACAAACCGTTTGATTTCTTGAAAATTAGACTTCAAGATCTAGAAAATATACAAAATTCTCAATCCGACAACTTTAGAATCGTCCCAGATAATATTTTGAAATCAACTTTATATTGCACCACGCTATCAAGTCCAGATTTGTGCAGTCTCACCAAAAAATTCATATCTTGGTGTAGGAACGTTGAAATTACGAACCGTTTGATTTCTTGAAAATTATACTTCAAGATATAGAACATATCCAAAATTCTCAATCAAGCAACTTTAGAATCGTCCCATATAATATTTTAGAATCAACTTTATATTGCACCACGCTATCAATTCCAGATTTTGCAGTCTCCCCAAAAAAATTCATATCTTGGTATAGAAGCCTCAAAATCGGAAGATGTCTTACTTGACATCAATCGAAATTTAAGAGCTATATTCTCACAAATATCTTGGGTTCAAGTTTCACCGAATTTTAAACGTTGTGCCAAGCAATCTTTTCCTTATACTTGTGTTTCCTTTTGACGCCTCTCTTCTCTTCCATTTTTTTTAAGACCGAGGGCGGACTTGGAGACTAAAAATCCTGAAGGTTTGGAGAACCTGAATACATAAGAATCCCTGGACTTCAATGCAAAATACTTGACATCCTCCTAAAACCGGCCTATTGAAGATATCAATTTAGCATGGCGGGTTTCCCCCTTTAAATCAAAAGAGATCAAAGTTCAACAGGAAGATGACATTTCAGCTTGATCTTACATTCCTTCATACTTCGTTCGAACAACAATTGGGGCAATATGTATGTTTGAACTTATGCGACTGAACTTAGAATGAAACTCTAAGCTGCCTACGTACCTCGGTGAAGAGGATCAAGTCATACCGTAGTTCAGACTGGGTAGATTTTTTTTTAACATCCTAACTTTTGCCTAGGCCGCCTCTTTCGAGATTTTCAACCTAGCGGATGTTTTTTTGCAACATAAGTTTAGGCTCGTGAGTCAAGGAGCATTGCAACTTCAAGGATAATACTTCTTCAAAAACTTGCCATTGATAGGGCCGATCCTCATACCATCTGCATCAACCAGCTTGTAAGCTCCACTTGAGTAAGCTTCTTGTACGGCATATGGCCCATCCCATTTTGAAGTGAACTTCCCTACAGGTTTATGGGAAGTAATTATGGGTCTTCGTTCGACAAGGACTTGATCTCCTACTTGAAAGGATATCAGGCGAACTCTTTTATTGAAGGCGCGAGATAATCGAGCTTGATAACATTCAAGACTCTGTTGAGCTTCCAATCTCTTTTCATCAAGAGCTTCCAACTCTGCTAACCGAAGTCGAGCATTTTCTTCATCAGTGATCCCTTCTTGAATAGCCAGTCGTAACGAAGGTATTTGACGCTCAAGTGGCAAGACGACTTCGACTCCATAAAAGAGTGAATAAGGAGTCGCTTGTGTTGGCGTGCAGTAAGTCATCCTAAATGACCATAGAGCTTCTTCCATACAGTCATTCCAATCTCGTTTGGATTTGGAGATGACTTTCTTTAACAAGTTGCATAAAGTCTTGTTAAATGCCTCAGCTAGACCATTGGCGGCAGCATTGTACATCGAAGAGTTACGTTGCTTGAAGCCAAAGAGATCACAAATCTTGTTCATCAACCTATTATCGAATGGCTTTCCATTATCCGTTATTATGTAACGAGGAATGCCAAAGCGATAAATAATGTTTACTCGGATGAAACTTGCAACATTTTCCTTCTTTACTTCCTTAAGAGCAACAACTTCAGCCCATTTTGAGAAGTAGTCAGTTGCAGCCAAGATGTATAGGTTCCCACCAGAGGACTTTGGCAGTGGTCCAACAACATCCAATCCCCAAACGTCAAATGGCCAGGATGCAACAGTCGGGTGCAACACTTCAGGAGGTTGATAAATAAATTTTTATGGAATTGACAAGCCTTGCATCTTCGAGCGTAGTCCAAGCAATCTTTTACCATCGTTGGCCAATAATATCCCATCCTTTTTATATGAAAGTGGAGCTTTGGTCCAGACTGGTGTGACTCACATACCCCAGAATGTGCCTCTTACCAAGCTTGGAGAGCTTCTTTTTCTCATAGGCATCACAAGAGTACTCCCTCGAACGACCTTCTGTATAGAGTATCCTTGTAGTAAAGGAAGAAAGGTGCACGATGACGGATTTCAGTCCTTCTCCTCGGATTTTCTGGAAGTATCCCATATCATAAGTAGTTGATAATGGGTTGTCGTCATTCTTCTTTCTCAACTTCAGAAACAGCAACAAGATGCTTGAGTTCGTTTTCTTCACCTTCAACCTCATTTGGCGGCAGTGCTACCCATTTTTGGCAGACGGTAACTTGCGCTTGGTCAGGCAGGGTTAATGATGAAGCTAGAGTAGCTAAAACATCAACCTTCTTATTTTCTTTCCTTGGCACATGCTGAATAGCCACATCACCAAGCCACCCCATCAACTTTTTAGCGTAATCATGATATGGGCGTAGTTCAGGCTTCTTGACCTCGTAACTACCCAAAAGCTGATTGACCACTAACTAGGAGTCACTAAAGACTTGCAATTGCAATTGCTTCATATCAAAGTCCATTTCAAGACCAAGTATTCAGCAACATTGTTGGAACAGAGTTGTGTCAAGGTGAAAGAGTAGGGCAAGACTTCACCTTGGGGAGTGACAAATACTACGCCAGCCCCGGCTCCCCCACGATGCACAACACCATCAAAGTACATCTTCCATGGAGGTTGAACTTCAACGACCATTGCGTCCTCATCAGGTAGTTCATCAGTTAGCTCCCAGTTATCAGGTATCAGATGATCTGCCAAGAAGTCTGCCAATGCTTGTCCTTTTAAAGCCTTTTGAGGGATGTACAAAATCTCGAATTGTTGAAATTGGAGGTACCATCTCGCTAGTCGATCACTAAGAACAGGTTTTGACATCACGAACTTGATGGGGTTCACTTTAGAAACAAGATGGACAACATGAGCTTGAAAGTAGTGCTTCAACTTTTGAATTGAGAAGACTAGCGCCAAACACAACTTTTCAATTGGAGAATAATTTAACTCGTTAGGTGTCATCATCTTGCTCAAGTAGTAAAGAGAGTTTTCTTTCCCCTCACTATTTTCTTGGGCCAACAGTGCTCCAACAGACCTTTCCTGTGCCACAATGTATAGTATCAACGGCTTTCTAGGTATATGAGCTGCTAAAACTGGAGGCTTCATCAAGTAGGTTTTGATACTTTCAAAGCATTGCTACAAGCTTGGTCCCACTTGAAAGGAACGCCTTTCTTCATGAGGCGACTAAATGGTTGGCACCTCCCAGCCAGGTTTGATATTAATTTTCTAAGGTATGCTAGCTTTCCTTGCAGACTTTTCAATTCATGGATATCTCGAGGCTCAGGCATTTTCAAAATGGCATCCACTTTGGCTTGATCAATTTCGATCCCTCGATGTCGGACAATGAAACTAAGGAACTTTCCAGAAGTAACTCCAAAGGCACATTTCAATGGATTCATCCTAAGTTGGTATCTCCGGAGAAATTCAAATACCATCCTCAAGTCTTTCATGTAGTTGCCCTTCTCTCTTGATTTCACCACCAAGTCATCAACATAGCATTCAACATTATTATGGAGAAGATCATCGAAAATATTCTGCATTGCCCTTTGGTAAGTAGCACCAGCGTTCTTCAAGCCAAAAGGCATTACCTTGTAGCAATAAATATCCTTTGGGGTACGTAATGCAGTAAGCTCTTCATCCTTTGGTGCCATGCGTATTTGGTTATAGCCCGACGAACCGTCCATAAATGACATTGCCTCATACCCAGTAGTAGCATCGATCATCAGTTCTGGAATGGGAAGCGGGAACTCATCTTTCGGACACGCATTGTTAAGATCCCTAAAGTCAATGCACACTCGAATCTGGCCATTTTTCTTCCTTACAGGGACAATACTTGAAACCCATGTTGGGTACTTAACTTCACGAATAAAGCCAGCTTCGATGAGTTTGTTAACTTCTGTTTCAATCAAGGGAACCAAGTCCAGCCTAAAACGCCTTTGAGCTTGTTTAACAGGACGAGCACCATTTTTGACTGCAAGGTGATGGACTGCTACTTTCGGGTCCAAGCCAGGCATCTCTTTGTAACTCTAAGCAAATACATCCCCGAACTCTTTGAGTAATTCAATATAAGTGCTCTCTTCGTCATCTTCAAGTAACGAAGATGTAATTGCTACTCACCCTTCTTATTGAGATGCGCACTGGTGACGATTACTTGTATCCCAAACCTTCACGTGGTTGCCTCGTTGCAGCTTCCGATGGGAGCTTCCCTAACTTTGACGGCTCATTGGGATTGTATCCAGCTTTTGCAAATAGCTTGTAAGCATTAGGATCAAAACCTTCATCTGTTCGCTTTGTAGGGAGTGCCACATTCTGCAAACGATTTTGTGCTACAAACCCTACAAGTGGCATTGATGACGACTTTACTGCCTCAATTCGTTTAACCGGAAAAGTTAACTCATTTAGCATGTTGGCTTGGCGATTAGATGATTCACTTTCATCTTTCTTCCTTTTAGGGATATATTGGAGTGCCGAACTTACTTTCTTGCCACAAGACATTACATTCCCTCTATAAGACTTATTCGCGTTGGGTTGTACCTCCTTACTAGCAGCTTTGGCTTCACTACCTCTTCTATTTTAGTTGAGGGCTCTTTATTCTTGCTTTTCATGCCATCATCAGCTTTTAGCTCCTTCACAATGCGGTTCTTCAAGTAGAACTTTGCATTGGCAAAGTGTGACTCAGCCTCGGTGAATGGCTCATCATCAGCAACTACCGTCTTCTCGACTTCACCCTTATAGTATTTTAAAAATTGATGGTAGGTAGATAGAACTACTTTATTCTCATGTATCCAAGGCCTCCCAAGCAAAACATTGTATGAAGTCTTCGCGTCGATCACATGCAGCCATGCACTTGATTGCATATCTTCAATAGTGATTCCTAGCCTGATCGTGCCTATGGCTCTTTGCCCACTTGGTTGAATCCTTGGATCATCACACGACTTTTTGAGAGTTCGTTCATGGGAATACCAAATTCTTTCACATTGTGGATTGGCAAAATGTTCACTGAGGATCTCCATCAACAAAAATCTAATTTACCCTTTCATTGCGCATATATCCAACCAGGTACAATGAGCGTTTATGAGGAGTGTCACCTAGCAAAAGATCGTCATTTGTGAACGTGACCTCTTCCTCACAAGCATTAACTTCTTGAGGAGCGGACTCGATGGGCTTTTCTGAAGATGGTGCCAACGGTAGGTCATCACTCTTTTCTTCCCCTTTGCCAGCATAGCAACAAGAGGAATCAATGCCCTCATAGGAAATCTTCGTGCGGAACCAACTTGGTAAAAACTCCTCCAAGGTCACTGGATTTCGTGGCTTTTGAGAATGGTGCGTCTCCACTTTTGCTTTCTTCAAATGCCTAACTGGGTTTTTTTCGTTGGTCTTTTTACCATCATCTTCCTTTTTAGTTGCTCTATTGATTCTTTTCGTGGGCTCCTTTTGTGGTGCCTACAACGAGTCACCAATGTCCAACCTTTATCATCATCAGGTTGATTGACTTCAGCTTTGTCGCTCTCCAGTATTCTTCATCTTTACTTTCTTTAAAACCACATAAGTCGTCCGGACTGAATGAGCCAAAGGTGATAGAGACTTGGTTTGCGCTTGCTTTCTCATCTTCAAGCACGATCTTCTTTTCGCGAGCCAAATCCATGACTTTATCCTTGAAGACAAAGCACTTCTCCAGAGGGTAGCTTACAAGTCGGTGATGTTTGTAGTAGTTTGGGTCATTTGTTTTCCCAATTTCATTTGGTCACTTAATCTCCGGAATCTCAATGAGATTTAACTCAAGGAGTTCTTCGAAAATGGCTGGCACATCAGAATCCAGGAATGGGTACTCTTTTTCCTGCATTTCTTTTAGAGTCAACTTTCCACTTGGCTTGTCTTGAAAAGAAGTGGATTTCATACTCTGCTTCTTGCTCACCTTCGTCGTGAACTTCATAGGTGACGTATTGACATTCATAGCTTCTTTGCTTTTAGACTTGGGTATGAACTTGCCCCACTTCCTGACTTCTTGCTTGTCATTCGCATTGCGAGGTTCACAGATGGGTAGCATTTCATTTCCAGCGGAGGCCATGCTCAATTCCATGTCGTGGGCACGAGTTGCAAGTTCTTCAAATGTGCTAGGCTTGATACCTTGCAAGATATAGTGCAATCCTCAATGCATGCCTTGGATGCACATCTCTATGCCTGAAGCTTCACTAAGCCTGTCTTTGCAGTTGAGGCTTGCATTCCTCCAACGATTGATAAAGTCGATAACTGGTTCCCCCTTTCGTTGATGAGTATTTGTAAGCTCTATCATACTCACCGCACGTCTTGTTCTATAAAAGAGATTAAGGAATTCTTGCTCTAGTTGATCCCAACTATCGATAGATCCAGCCTCGAGGTCCATGTACCAATCAAAAGCATTTCCTTTTAGCGAGCGGACAAACTGCTTGATGAGGTAATTTCCATAAGTCCCAGCATTGTTGCACGTCTCCACGAAGTGCACAACATGTTGCTTTGGGTTACCTTTACAATCAAACTGTTGAAACTTCGGAAGTTGATAGCCAGCAGGCATCTTCAACATATCGACCCTTGCAGTGTACGACTTTGCATAGGTAAGGGAGGATTTGGCGACAACTTCATATTTGTTCTTAATGGTTCCTTCGATGAACTCCTTTAGTTGATCGATTCGAATCATTCCTTCAGATGAGATAGGAATAGCCTTAGTGGATGCTGCTTGTCTTAGGGGAGAGTCACTCTCTAGAACTTGTGAGAGCTTGTCGGGTGCATGGGTATATTCTTCTTCCATCAAGATTCCCACCCTGTCTGTTAGCTTGTCAATTCTAGCCTCTTGATTTTGCATGCATTTGGTCAAATCAGCGATTGCTTCTGTCAAGTTTGCCAACTGATCCTCTATAGATGAAGTATTTGTCACCATGGCTTGTATGATTATCGTGGATGACGGAGAGTAGGATGGATTTTCACACAGATTGATCCTTGATTGGCTCACGCTATGTGGTGTAAGTGGGGAGGATCCATCGCTTGAAGCATCATCATTTTCCTTCACAGCAGAGTGCTTGGAGCCGGAGAGGTCAAGCAGAGCAAGAGTTTTCTTGATCTTTTCAGCAACATCGCTTCCTTCTTCAGATGCGTTTGTGGAAGATCTTGCTCCTTTTGAGGATGAAGATCCGAAAACAGGGGTTGATGCAGACGGCACTTGGGGTGCTTGTTGTCCTAAAGAGCTTGCTTTGCTCCTCGTAACTGGTCCGATGCTTCCAAAGGTGACATCGAGGATGCCTTCCACATCAGCATAGAACCTGGAGTTAGCAGCCTTGGTGGATGTTGATCTGGAGTTGATTTTCTTCGAAACCATTTCAATGTTCTTGAACTTTGGTGATTGAAAGGTTGAGATAAGAGGTAGAGATTGTCCCACTGGGCGTGCCAGAATTTGTAGACAATAAATTTGGCATCGAGAAAATAAAATCAAGACCAAAAATATTGCAACAATCGTAGTATTTTATTTCGAATATTTGAGCGTTACAATCTCTATGATTCCTCTGATTCTACTTTTCTTATACAAATTCAAGGGCCTTTGAGCTTGATCTTGAATTTGAATTTGATTTATCCGTCGCAAACACTTTGATTGTTGCCACGAATTTTATCATGAACAAGTAGCCTTGATCTTGAACGTCTTGTATTTGATTTGACTTCATTCTTGATCTTGAATACTTGAATTGTTCTTCGTTCTTGAGCTTGAATACTTAATTTGTTCTTCGTTCTTGAACTTGAACTTGCGGCGTTTGATCCACGAGCTCTCTCTTGCTTCTTGTTATAACTTCTGGTGTCTTTTCTGAGTTATGAAGACCCCTATTTATAGTTGTGGAAGGAAGGAGTTGTGATAAGAACAAACTCTTTCCGACCAATCAAATTGAAGTGTGACATGGCCGTATTTTATTGGCCAGAACATGTCACTTGCACACGTGGCGCGATTTCATTGGCCATTCAGTGTGACTGGGCATGCCTTGTCATTTTGACACGTGGCATGATCCTATTGGCTCTTCCGCTTGACTTGGCGCGCCATGTCATTTGACACGTGGCACCAAACTGGGCCTCTAGGAAGATTACATCTTGGGCTTGATGAAGTGGACTCATCACTTTAACCCAATTAAATGTGCTAGCCCAATGGATTAAGACTTATTTATTTAATCCATACATATTGGTCTTATATAATTAATTCAATTATATTAGCCCATAGTATTTATTTGGATTAATATATTTAAGATATAGTCCAAATTATATATTGAATTTGAATCCAATAAATTTTACATGCTTACACAGCCTAATTTCAAAAAGCACAGTAGATCTGTGAGCTTCTGAAAGTTGTTAACTTATTCCAATCAAGGAAATTAAAGACCACTGGAAAAAAAGAAAGAGAAACACAAGAAAGAGCTAATCTTCATTGCGAGGGTAAATAGAGGACCACATCCTTTAATATGGGCAATTGGGCATAAAGGTCACTGCACTTTCTTGCGTTTTCAATGTGGTCCAACAAATTTTAAGGTCAAAGATTAAATCGGCAGCCCGATTTGCAAAGCATCTCGCATTCATGCAGGATTTGGGGAAGATCCGCACTCCAATGAAGGTATAATGTAGGTATCTTATCCTAATGCAAATATTAACGGCTGATTCCACGGCTCGAACTCGTGACCTGTAGGTCACATAGAGATCATACAAAATTAAGTGTCTATTAATTCCATTGGTGGTAGATAACGTTCCAAAAGTTACATAATATTTACCAGCATATGATTCCAACGTAACCCTCCCCAAGTCCACAATAAATTAAAAGACAAAACGGTAGAGGAAAAAAAAAATCTTTTTGTTTGTGAAAGAAAAGATTGAAAATCTTTTTCAAGTTGGTTCTCACGAATACATGGAAAGATCTGCAAAAACATTTACGAAAACAAGGCGTATATAACTTAATTTCTACCTAAATTCTGAAGACCACTAAGATTTCACTTTTAGAAATGAGGACATCATGACCAATATAATTGTAGAAAGAGAGAAAATTGCTAAACTTCATAGACCATAGTGTTATTAGAAGAGGTAACGAAGTGCTGATGTGTTGCACACTATATAAAGCGTACGGAATAAAAAGTATGATGTTTGGATTTGAACCTATAATTGTTTGAATTCCTAGATAATTTTTGCTTAATCAATCAGTATTATCACAATTCCTCCGATGAATTCGAATGCGCACCACAGAGTACCCATTTTAGGGAAAGCAATTTCCAACAAGAATTTTTTCATTTATGCGCCTCGTACATTTTACCATATTTGTGGATGTTGAATTCCAAGAGTTAATTGGAGGTTGCATCGTAATCAGGGGCGGATCTACGTGGAAGGTAGAGGGGTCACTGGCACCCGTTAAGCTCGAAAAAATATCTTATTTATATGTATATATATAAAGGGTATATAATATGAGACGCGGTTATATATTTTTTTAGGCACCCTAAAACTCAAAAGCCCTAATTTTGGCGCACTGGTCGCGTATGCAGCTTAGTGCTGCTCTTATGGCTTGGATGAATAGCTTGGTTTCGATTCCATGCTCTAGCAATTTGTTTTGTTTCTACTGTTATATGCCCATATTTCTCTTCTTTTGGCTATTTTTTCTTTAGTTTCCAGTCCTTTTTTGATTTTTCATTTTTAGTTTCTGCCCCCAAACTCCCTTTCTTTTGATTAAACTCCCTCAAAAAACCCAAATTTTTTTTTCTATGCCAAAAATTGAAGCTTAGAACTTATCATAATCATCAACGTCCTAAGAGAGTTGCACGTCAAATTTTGTAGCTAATAATTTGCATGAGTCATGACCATATGTCAAAAATAGTAGTGTTCCTGTCGCTTTCAAATTCTGGGTCTGCCTCTGATCTTAATGCGTTTGAAGTTTACCTTCAATTCTTTAAGACACGTAACAAACAAAATAAGAGGGGTTGGATGTGAAATTCCACTCGGTACAACAAATATAGACCAACAATTGTACTAGTGAAACGAGGAAAAGTGAGAAGAGTGCCAAGCCAACAAAAGTCCCCATGTGTTAGAATTGCTAAGAAAGAGACGTTCGTCTAACTAAAATTGGAAGACGGGCGACAATGCTATTTCTCCTTCCTTTTCAACTATCGCTTGTTGGCCATGTGATTTCATTTTGTAAAATGTTACTGATAATGCAAATTCATTTTCCACTTGCGAACTAAAGGTTGCCTGGAAAAGAATGACCGTTGCAATTTAAGTTAAATTCAGAGGGAAAATGATATTTGATAGTCTTTCCAAATATATATATATATGGCTAAGTCATTTTTCCCCTATAAATAGAGGGGGTCCTATTTCATTATAATCCACCCCAAATCAATAAGAACTCTCTCTCTCTCTCTTTCTCTACAATACTCTTATTCTTTTATTATTTCATAATACGTTATCAGCACGAGACTCTAACCAATTGAGTAGAAGCTTTGGGATTGAGCATAATGATTGTCAATTGTTCCATGAACTTCCTTCATGATTAAATTCATGATTTAAGGTAAGTATTTTACTTTATTTTTTTCCTTTAAATTCTTGACATTCTATAATTTGATTTTATATACAAGCAAAGACGATAAATTTTGATTGTAACTCTAACGGAGTTTGAAAGAAATCATAATCACCCAAAGTGATAAAATTTCTATGTCTTGCCATGATCAAATTCATGTATGATTGTGGGCAAAGAATTGAAAACTCGTCCCATTGAATTTGCTTCATTCTCATTCTCTTAAGAGAATGTAATAGCAATATGTGATAAGTCTGAAAGAAAACAAAATTATTACCATGAATGTATTAATGGATGTGGACGTGGAAATAGACGAAATTATAATCGTTATCATTCTGGTAATGAGGACAATAAGGATTCTCAAAATAATCCTTCACTTTATGAAAGTAATATTTGTTATCGATTTAACATGAGATTTTGTAAAGCGCAGATAAATGATTATGGTTCATTCACGATGTGAATGTGACAACATGTGATTTATGAATACATATTCATTCTTGCAAGAATATGAACGTGCTAGTGGTAGTGAATATACCACACTCACCTCTAAAATAAGGTTTGAGGGGAAATAAAAAAAATAATTTATTATGATATGAAGGGTCATTGGTCATATACCTATTGTATGCCAAAATATTTTGGCGATGTGATTATTAAAGGGCAACAGTAATGCAAGGAACAAATCTTGTATAGAATTCTGACCATGACCATAATAGTATAACTTTCTCTTTAAAAGAGATATTCACCATATGGATGTTGTTGAATATGTGATATTACTAAATTAATTGAGAGCTTTGGAAGTGTGATTGATAACTAGGGATTATGATTCATTTTATACTCCTTCTTACTTGAGTTTTGATTAAAAATGTATACAAAATAGTCCCAAAGGCTTACATGTTGTACTTGTTTGCAGGGTTTTGGTCAAAAAGGTGATAATTAGTCAAAATCAGCTCAAAAAGGAGTGAAACATGCACAAGTACCAAGAACAAGTCCAAGCATAGTGCAACAGATCCACTGTAGCCGCATTCCATTTAGTGCGGTCCGCAGTGAGGAGATTCAGAGAGGTGCATATTTTGGAAACTCAAGCACTGCGGCCGCAAAGCATTTTGTGTGGACCGTAGTGGCCTCACCGCAGCCGCAATCGAGTTTGTGCGGTTCGCAAAGATGGGGTTCAGGGAGTTAGGAGTTTGGATATTAATGCCAATGCGGTCTGCAGTCATTTTTGTGCGGACCGCAGTTGAAGCCACCGCGGCCGCGATGCATTTTATGCGGTCCGCGGTGGCCAAGTTCAAAGAGCAAAGACTTGAAGCCAAAAAGCCTCACCGCGTTTGCACTCCATTTCTTGCGGTCCGCGGTACCCCCCTAGGGTTATTTTTTGTCCAAAAAATTTAGCCCAGTATAAATACTTTCTTTTCCCACTTTTAGGTCATTTTTTTGTAATCTAACTTTCAGCTGAGCACATGAACGGAGGTTTTTGACTATTTTGAGTAATTTTATAGTGGGTTTATCATTGAATCTTCAATTATTAGCTTGTAATTGAATCTTATGGGTTATTCTTTATTTATTTCTTTGTTTTCTTCCATTATTATGAGTAGCTAGACCCATTAGCTAGAATTGTGGCTCAACCCTAGTGTGGGTATTTGATGGGTCTTTTGGTTTAAGGCTTAGATGTTTATAGGTAGTTGGTATTTGGACTGATTTGTGTTTTCCATGTTGAATTAGTGGTTGCAAACACTAATTTGTGCCTATTTTACTTGGGTTCTTCTTGAGAAAGAGAACTTGAGTCTAGTAAAATCAGTCCAACAAGAAATTGGGGTGTAATCAAGAGATTGATAGCCCCAATTAAAGGGTTAAACTTAGAGATAGTAATACCCGACTTGAGCCTATATTGCTTGCACAATTTGGACACCCAATTGGTCTTGAGAAAGTCAATTACGGCAAAGTCACTCAAGCTACCGAGAGGTATAGAGTGAGTAATTCAGTGCATTGGCTATATCGCAATCCCCAACATAATGTCTTTGCCTTAAGCTTTAGATCCCGTCAAGTATTCACCTAGGAGAAAGTCACTTCCCTAGTACCTCTTTAGCTAACTAAAAAACCCTACAAGCAATCATTCTTAGTTTAATTTAGCTTATCATTAACCTAAATATTAGAAGTAATATTCAACCAAAAGATGATTGGAAGAGTAATTAAGAGCACTACGCATCTCTAGTTTAGATAGGAATCCAATTCCCACTTCTAGCTCCCTGTGGATTCGATCCCGACCATCTCGGGTAAAAGCTGCTTCGACCGCTCTCGCCACTCCGTAGTGGTGTAGGGTTGGCTCAGATCACTTTTTGACTCTCCTAAACTTAAGCTTTTGCTTGTCCTCAAGCAAACAAAATAAGACCCACCTCCTTAAGAGTAAATCCAAGAAAATTCAGCTAACGTAAAGTGAACTCATCTAGCATCAATTGGGACGAACAATTGCCCTCAATTCAAATGAATCATTAACAACATTCGACCTTCTAAACACCATGGATTTAGTGCGACACAAGAGCATCAAGAGTTGACTCAACCCATCAAAGAAACTCTTTCTACTACTTTGGTCATTGTGGAACCCAAACTCATACTCCTCAACTCTCCCTAAGCAAACCTCACTTTGAGATTATAGCACTCAAAATGAAGATAGTGGAAATACACTCATCTCCCTCAAAGTAAGGTCACAAGTCCGGCTAAGTACCATAAGCTTGCCCCTTATGTGAGTCACCACTAATGTAAGCTTCATTCAACTCAAGATCATATAAGGCTTTTATGGAGATATAGTGAAGGCTTTTGGTTCAGGGTAGGAAATATTTGGTCTAGGTATGTTCCATCTTCCCTTAAGCACTTCATTTGCTTCATTTTGGCATACATTCTCTTGACTTTTTGAGTCATTAACTTCTTTTTGAGGGGTTAGAGAGACACACTGTCACTCATTCTTGTTCATTTCAAACCTTTTTCTCCTTTTTCAACTTTTCACACCTTTCAACTCTTTACTTTTATTGAATCCCTTCATTTTTTTCTACATTGATCATTCTTTTTGTCTTTTTGATTTTTTTTTATTTTTCATTGCCTTTCCTTTTCCTCATTTTGTAGACCTCTTTGTTGCATTCCTCGTCTCTCCTCCCAAACTTATGCTTTTGTCTTGTCCTAAGGAAAGATCAGGTGCCAAGAGAGGGTATTTTTAGAACGGGTAAAGGTTTGTATTGTGGTTTTTGAAAGAAAAAGGTCTGTGGCTCAAAAGGGTTGACGAGGGATATTAACGTTGGTAGGCTATGGAAGTTTTCAAGACATCATTCGGATCAAGGAGAGCCTATAATCACATCTCAAGTCAAACTACACTTAGAATTTTGCCTAGACACACATTCAAGGCAAGTTCTAGACTAATGACTCGGGACTTGGACTTGCAATTAGAATTCTCACCACACAAGCTATAGGATTGATAAAGAGACCAAGTCGGGGGCCCACAACAACTTTAGCAAAGATTTGAGCAACACAATGGTCCCGAAAAACCACTTGATGATTATCGGCCAACACAAGAGTCTCAAGGTCACAACTTTCACCATCCTATACACAATAATTTATTTTTGACTATAGGATCAAAGGCAAATGTGTTAGGCCCAAGTGAAGCTTTAATTGAGGCACCATTACTCATTAGCTACTATTTACACAAAAAAACAAAATAAAACAGACTCAAACCCTTAAGAAGGTTGTCATGCCATCCATCATTGGGAAGAGCCACCCGATTCACACAAATTTCACCTTTGAAAAGAACCGTGGCATTAATAAAACCAAAGGCTTATTGAACGCAAAACTCAAAATAAGAAGCTATCAAAATGAAATAAGAAGCTATGAAAGAAAAAATGCGGAAAGTAGAATAAATATGTACAAGAGAGAATTTAGATGAATATACATAATGGGGGAATGAATATATACATCAGAAAGTAACTTTATATACAGACCACAGTTGCAAAGTACCAAAAGTAAACTAGAATGGTAAAATTATATACATACCAAAAGTAAAAAGAAAGCATAGTAAAAGAAAATAGTGTCATATATACAACCCAAATCATCCAAATAGGGCTACCCCTCAAATGAGAGCTAGCATTGTCCTCAATGCTAACTAACCAAAAATAGCTCAAAGTAAAAGATAGAGAGTAAAAACGAAACTCCCTATTGGCCCTCCGTCTTCATAGGATCATGAGTCTGGGTCCTCGGACTACTCGAAAACCTGTGACTGGTTCCTTGTAACCTGTGTCTCAACTGGGACCTGGGCCTGTACTGGGGCTGGCTAGAGGAACCTCCATGCGGGTCCTTCAACTCTATAACAGCATCATCAGCACAGGGAATCACCTTCTTCCTCTTTGCTGGCCTCTCTGTCTCCTGCTCCGGCTAGGCTGCTGGAGCCGGGTCATACAATAAAAGGTCCAAAGGCAAGTGATCAGCCTTCAATCTCTCCACCTCCACCCTCAACTCTTTCACCGACTCCTTGGATGCCCGAGTCTTTCTCAGTTTCTTTGTTTATTTGGTCAAATCCTTCAATGCTTTTCCATGTGAACCCACAACGTCCAATATTAATTGCTGGTTCTCCAGGAGCTTCTTCTGGTTCTCTAAAAGCTCCTTGAGAGTGTCCTCCACTGACTGTGGGACCTGTGGCTGAGAGGGTACTGACTGATCTGTCACCGAGGTAAATAGTACAGATAGCTTAGAAGTGGCTGCCTGCATCCAGTTGTTGATACTGGCGAGGGTCTGGCTCAAGCGATGGGCAGTCAAAGGATATGCTGCAGATGAGGGAATATCTGGAGTTGTAGAAGTGGAGGGTCCTGGGGCCATGTCTGGGGTAGATAAAGGAGGCTGAGTAGGAACCACTACTACTACTGGCTCTTCAGACTGGCTAGTAGAAGCAGTGGCTTTGCCTTTAGGGTCCTTGGGTTTGTCAGGACCCTTGGTGTTGTACCAGGAGAAAGGTGCCTTGGATTTCACTTTCACATCAAATTTTCTCTTCTCCACATCTTGATCCTCAAAATACATGGTCAGGAAATTTGGGAAGGGGTAGAATTTATCACCTTCATTCATCACCTGTGTAATCACCCTGGACATCACATTCCCAATGTTGATCGGGTACCCCGCCATGATAGATGCCACCAATATATCCCGGGAGATAGGAAGAGAGTTGTTGTGAGTGGTGGGGTCTATTTTGCTGTATACAAATGTCTCTCACCCTTTTGCTTCGAAGTTCAGGGTTCTCTTCAAAATCTTTACTCCCGCTGTCAACCATACTGGGGTGGTACCTGGGATTGACAAGTACTCTGCTAACCATGGGCGGGAATCCTCCCCCAAGGCTACCTTCTCTAAGTACAATGTCTTATCTTCCTCCGGGAAGCCCAGGTATTCATTGATCGTTTTTTCATCAAATTTTATTTTCAAATTTCGCAACTTAGTCACTGTAGTGCCCTTTTTGATGTGGGAAACATTGGTGTAGAACTCCTTGACTAAGTGCTCATTGACATCCTCCACGTGGCCTATGAAATAGTCCCAGCCCGCTCTCTCTCTGAGCTGCCTCAACACATTAGGGTTGTGAGGCAAAAGGTCCTTTGTAATGAATTTCCGCTCAGGTATCAACTTCCTCTCGGGCCACCATTCTCTGAACTTGTGGTAGGCCACTTCACTCACGAATCTATCTTGCCATGCTTCCGATTTCCTGGTTCTCTCTACTCCCCCTGCTTGGGGCTCACCCCCTCCTTCTTCTTCTACGGGGTCCTCACCGGATATTGAAGCTGTAGGTGAGGTAGAATAGGCACTATCACTGCCCGCAGTTGAGCCCTTAGATAACTCAGAAGAAATTTGCACTGACGCTTGGGCAGTAGGGGTGCCTGGAGGTGTATCTCTCAATCTGTTCCTTTCCGGCCAGTCAGGAACATATTCTGGCACGGAGCCTGAGTCAGATGCCTCCTGGGAGGGCACATACTCACTTCCCAAATGGGAAGCAGCTCTATCAATAGCCTTTATTGCCTTCCTGGTATCTTTGATAGCTTGTCGGACTTAGGGAGTCAATTTGATCATGCCTTTTCCTCTACCCCGGGAGGATTCTCCTTTTCCTTGTTGTTTTCTACCACCGCTTCGTGATTGAACCATTGTCTACAAGTGGAATTTAGTTGACGCTTGTTAGTATTACAGTATTAGACGAATCAGAAAATAAACAAATGCAGACACAGAAGAAAATAATTGCAAACTGCAGACTGCAGACCGCACAAAATGTAGTGTGGCCGCAAAGGGACCACCGTGGTCCGCACTGAGGTAGGGGTTAGACTACCCACTCTCTAATAAAGTCCACCGCGGACCACACAAAATCATACTGCGGTCCGTATTAAGGCACCGCGGACTGCACAAAATCCACCGCGGCCGCGGTCCTCAATTCTCCACTTTCTGAAGCTTCACCACCGCGGTCCGCACAAAATGGCATTGCGAACCGCGGAGAAGCACCGCAGACTGTAATAAATCCACTACGGACCGCGGTAAGCACCCAATAGCAATACCAACCTAGGGTTTCAATTTTGTTCACATTTTTACTCTAATTTTCACCTATTATTGATCCCCTAGGTGTTCAATCAGTGTTTTTAACTAACTGGTCCTAATTTAAACAACTTATGAAACCCTAAGCTAAAAAAATTAAAGAAAAAGGGGAGAAGAACGTAGAACTAACAATTTAAAAGAAAATAAAACACATTTAAAAGCTAAGTAAAGATTAAAAGTACCAGAAATGAGATGCAATGTAGATAGAGACTTAGCTGTTGAATTCGAGCAGGTAGGAGTGATAAACAATGATTTTTTTCTATTCAATGTGAAAAAGAACAAAAAGTTTAAAATGAAGGCCTCAGGCCCTATTTATAGAAAAAGGACCTGAGGCCCACTTCACCTGCCCACCACGGACCGCACAAAATCGCACGGCGATCTGCGATACTCACAAATTAGAAGCTTTGGGGAGATGTCCCCTGCAGAACGCAAGAAATGCTTCGCGGCCGCAGTGGTCCACCGCAGACAGCACAAAATGCATTGCGGTCGTGGTAGCAAACTTCAAAGACTCCTCCTTTTTGACCAATCCAATCTGCGGAACGCATTAAAATGTTGCCCCCGCACTAAGGCCTTTGCGGCTAGGGCTGGGCATGTATCGGGTAAAACCGATAACCCGAACCGTTAATTGTTTATTAGGTTATCGGTATCGGGTTATTGGGTTAATAGTTCGATAACAGTTTAGAATTTTTTCACTATTAGGTTATCGATTCGGGCCTCGGTTAGCCAATTTTGTTAATGGGTTAACCGATAACCCAATAAGAATTAATAAAATTATGACTTTGCCCTTAAGTATATATCTCTCCTATTCTTTATTAACCGCACTCTTAAGTTGTTTCATCTTCATTCTTCATAGACCTTACTAGTTACTTCTAGCGTAAGTCTTTAGTATACTATTTGTGAATTCTTCTCTTTTTTGCTTAACTCCAGTGAATTGTCTTCTCTTTTTTGCTTAACTCTATATTGAGTTATCTTATCGGGTAAACTGATAACCGAACCGATAATGATCGATAACCGATTAATCGATACCCGATAACCGATATCTTATCAGTTCAGTTATCGGTTTATCAAATTTGTAAACCGATAATCGATATGCTAAACCAATAATATTCATAACGGAACCGAACCGACCGATGACCACCCCTATTTGTGACCGCAAGAAATGTAATGCGGCCGCATATCAAAATTCAGAGAGTGTGCATTTTCTTTCCAACTTGGTCCTGCACTGCATCAAAATAATCATACACACATCTCACAACCAGTTAGTCTAAAAGCAAATCCTACACTACAAAGAAAATTAAAGAAAACAAAAATAAAGACACATGGATTGCCTCCCACGAAGCGCCTGATTTAACGTCGCGGCATGACGAAGGTTACCATCAAATCACTTTAGATGGAGCAGTGCCACCACATGGCTGTCATCAATTTTACCCAGGTAGTGCTTGACCCTGTGCCCATTAACTCTGAAAACCTCCCCATTTTTGTTCTTCAAGTCAAGTGCACCAAACGGAGTCACAAACACCATTTCAAAAGGTCCACTCCATTTCGACTTAAGCTTTCCAGGAAACAAACGTAACCGAGAATTGAACAAGAGAACCAAATCACCCACTTTGACTCCTTGCCATGAGAATATTTATCATGAAGGTACTTCATCTTGTCCTTGTACAAGGATGAACTGGAGTAGGCATGGAATCGGAATTCATCAAGTTCATTAAGCTGCTCCACACGAAGATTTGCTGCCACATCCCATTCAAGATTCAGCTTCCTCAAAGCCCACATGTCCTTATGCTCTAACTCAACCGGTAGATGGCAAACTTTACCAAACACCAACCGATACAGAGACATACCAATCGGAGTCTTGTAAGCAGTCCTATAAGCCCATAGAGCATCATCCAACTTCTATGACCAATCGGTCCTATTTGCATTGACCGTCTTTTACAATATACTCTTGATTTCCCTGTTTGAGACTTAAACTTGGCCACTCGCTTGAGGATGATAAGGAGTAGAAACTTTGTGATTGACACCATACTTTGTAAGCAAAGTGTCAAAAGCTCTATTACAAAAATGAGACCCCCCATCACTTATGATTGCATGAGGAGTGCCCAACCTAGTAAAAATGCTTTTCTTGAGAAACGCAACAACACTCCGAGTCTCATTGTTGGGTAGAGCCACAACTTCAACCCACTTTGAAACATAGTCAACTGCCACAAGAATGTATGTATTCCCACACGAACTAACAAATGGGTCCATGAAATCAATGCCCCATACATCAAAAATATCAACTTCAAGAATGGTATTGAGAGGCATCTCATCTTTCTTCAAAATTTCACCCGCTCTTTGACATTCGTTGTATCTCTTCACAAGTTCACTTGCATCTTTGTAAAAAGTTAGCCAATAAAACCCACAACTAAGAACTTTTGAAGCCATCCTCGCCCCGTCATGATGGCCACCATAGGGAGAGGAATGACAATCCTCAAAGATACTCAATTGCTCCTCCTTTGGGACACACCTTCGGATCACACCATCCATGCAGATCTTGAACAAGTACGGCTCATTCCAATAGAAGTCAAAACTATCCCATTTGAGCTTCTTCCTTTGGTTAGAAGAGAGATCACGCGGGATTATACCAGTCACAAGAAAATTAGCAACGTCTGCAAACCATGGCATACCATTCACCGACACAGAAAGGAGTTGTTCATCGGGAAATGAATCATTGATCTCTAGGCCATCACGAGGCCTTCCCTCTTCCTCTAAGTGGGACAAGTAGTCCGCCACTTGGTTTTTACTACCCTTCAGGTCCACAATCTCCAAATCAAACTCTTGAAGTAACAAGACCCATCGCATCGGTCTAGCTTTGGAATCCTTCTTCGTCAGCAAGTACCGGAGTGCATCATGATTAGTATGAACTATGACCTTGGCACCCATGAGATACGGCCGAAATTTCTCCATCGCGAACACAATAGCCAAAAGCTCTTTATTAGTCACCCTGTAGTTCACTTGAGCATCATTCATTGTCTTGCTCGCATAATACACCGGATGAAACATTTTATTCACTCTTTGACCCAAGACCGCCCCAACTGCAACATCACTCGCGTCACACATAAGCTCGAAAGGCAAGCTCCAATTGGGTGCAGTAATAATAAGAGTGGTGGTCATCTTGTGCTTGAGAAGTTCAAAGGCTTGCATACATCTCTCATCGAACACGAACATGGCATCTTTTTCCAATAACTTGCATAAGGGATTCACTACCTTTGAAAAGTCTTTGATAAATCTCCGGTAGAACCCCTCATACCCAAGAAAGCTTCTAACTCCCTTGACAGAAGTGGAGGGAGGGAGCCTTGAAATCACATCAATTTTTGCTTTGTCTACCTCTACACCATGCTTTGAAAATTTATGCCCAAGAAATATGCCCTCCTCAACCATAAAGTGGCATTTCTCCCAATTAAGAACAAGGTTGGTTTCTTCACAACGGGCCAACACTCTATCAAGATTTTTTAAACATTCATCAAACGAGTCACCCACAACACTAAAGTCGCCCATGAACACCTCCAAAGTATCTTCCACCATATCGGTGCAAATGGCCATCATACACCGCTGAAATGTAGCTGGTGCATTACACAACCCAAAAGGTATCCTAAAAAAGGCAAAGGTGCCATATGGACAAGTGAAGGTGGTCTTCTCCTGATCTTCCGGAGTAATCAAAATTTGGTTGTACCCAGAATAACCATCCAAGACGCAGTAGAAGGCACGCCCAGCAAGTCAATCTAATATCTGATCAACAAAAAGGCAATGGAAAGTGATCCTTGCAGGTCACTTTATTCAACTTGCGGTAGTCCATGCACACCCTCCACCCGGTGACAATCCATGTTGGAATCAACTCATTCTGCGAATTTGTAACCATGGTCATACCACCCTTCTTCGGCACATATTGCACCGACGAAGTCCAAGAGCTATCAGAGATGGGGTATACAACCCCGACATCCAACCACTTGATCACCTCCTTTTTCATAACTTCTTGCATTTCCTCGTTCAACCTCCTTTGATGTTCCAAGGAGGGCTTTGCATCATCTTCCAGAATAATCTTGTGCATACAGAATACGGGGCTTATCCCTAGAATATCAACTAAGGTCCATCTAATTGCCTTTTTCCGCTTTTGAAGCACTGCCAATGTGGCATCAACCTGCATGTTAGTAAGATAAGAGCAAAGAATAACTAGCAAAGTTGAACTAGGGCCTAAGAATTCATACCTGAGGTGTGGAGGCAACGACTTCGACTCGAGCACCAGAGGTTCCTCAATTAAAGGTTTTGTTGGTGGAGTCTTCCTATTCTCAAGATCCAAAGAGAGTTTCCTAGGCTCATAAGTGTAAGAGCCCATTCCATGTAAAGCATTCACGCACTCCACTCGGCCTTCATCCTCATTTACATCAAGATTCAACAATATTGCCTCTAGAGGGTCCTCCACATTGATCATTGCACTAGTATCATCCACTATCACTACTATGACAAGGTCCACAAAGGAGCACACCTCAGAACTGTTGGGTTGCTTCATTGACTTGCATACATGAAAGACCACTTTCTTATCACCCACCCTGAAAGTGAGTTCCTGTGCTTCCACATCAACTAAGGTCTTCCCAATATGATTGGAACCTCATAATCTACCTCACAATCCAAGAACACAAAATTAGCTGGCAAGATAAACTTGTCCACCCGAACAAGAACATCATCAATAATACCCAATGGTCTCTTCATAGTTCTATCCGCCATTTGCAATCTCATGGAAGTCGGCCTCGGTTGCCTAATACCCAAAATCTTGAAAACTGAGTAGGGCAACAAGTTGATATTTTCCCCCAAATCACATAGAGCTTTTGCAAAGTTCGCACTCCCATTGGTGCAAGGAATGGTGAACGCACCAGGATCTTCTAGCTTCGAGGCCATTGAGTGCACTATTGCACTAACTTGGTGGGTCATCTTGATAGTTTCACAATCCATGGTTCTTTTCTTTGTCACCAAGTCCTTCATGAATTTAGCATAACTCGGCATTTGCTCTAGAGCCTCCATCAAAGGCACATTAATGGATGAGCTCTTCATCATGTCAATAAACTTCTTAAAGTGATTCTCATTTTTCTGCTTTGCGAGCCTTTGAGGATAAGTTGGAGGTGTCCTTGGCAAATGAGCCTTGGCTTTAGGCACAACCATTTCCGGCATGTCTATTACATATTTCGTAGACGGGTTCACGTCATTCTAAGTTTCCACCTCGGCATCTTGGATATCAATCCACACTTCCTTATTCACGTTCTCATCAATCACATTTTCAACCACTAAAGGAATCTCATCTTCTTGCAACTCAACTTCATCACTCAAAATTTCTTTTTGCTTAGAGGCATGCACATCACCACCTTGTTCGCCTCTTATAGTTACCGCCATCATATGATTGTTCCCACCCTTCGGGTTAACTACCATATCACTTGGTAGAGCCCCCTTAGGGCGAGTATTCAAGGATTGTGAGATTTGGCCTAATTGAACCTACAAGTTTCTGATTGAAGTATTGTGGGAAGCCAACTGAGCATCAGATTCCGCATTCTTTTTCATCATCTGTTCAAACATCATTTCAATTCTCCCTATTTTATTGTTGGAAGAACTAGGGCCTTGGGATGGAAAAGGGGTGGATTGTTCGGTTGTTGATACATTATGGCCTTTGAAAGCCTTGCCCCCTATTTCCTTGATTGTCATTGTTCCAACCACCCTGATTCTTGTTGTTGCCATTCCAATTACCCTGATTATTCTGGTTATTGTTCTGATTGCCCCAATTGGAATTTTGGTTGTTGTTCCCCCAATTACTATTCCCTTGTTGTTGTTGGTTGCCCCAATTGCCTTGGGATCTCCATTGTTGTTGGTTGGAAGAATTGCCGCTTTGGCCCTGATAATTGTTCACATATTCTACTTCTTCATTCTGCCCATCATAACCATTATCTTGGAATCTACCACAATCATTGTCATATTGATCCTAACTCCCTTGGTTTTGTTGACCTCTTTGTCTTCTTTTGTTCACTAGCATGTTAACACCCTCCATAGCATTTACTTGGCGCGGATTTTGAACCTATTATAATTGTGCCTTCGCTAGCTGGTTCATTGTTGTTGTCAGCTCTGCTATAGCCTACCCATGATCATGTAGCTCTTTGTGCAAGTGAGTGACCGTGGGCTCACCCTGTGGCACATTGGCTTTACTTTGCCAAGTGTAGGACATGTCATCCATCTCGACAAGAATATCATAATCCTCATCATAAGACAACATCATGAAATTACCCCCAACAAGTTGGTTCACTATGCACTATTTGTTATGTTAATACCCCGGTAAAATATCTGTTGTATCATTGCCTCAGTCATATCATTTTGGGCCATTCCTTTATCATGGTTTTATATTGCTCTCATATCTCATGTAATGATTCGGTGGGCTCCTGCTTGAAAGCTAAGATCTCATCTCTCAATACGGCCGTGTGCCTCGGCGAGAAAAAAATTGCAATGAATTTATCCTCCAACTCATCCCAAGTAGTGATGGAATGGTTGGGAAGTCTTTCAAGCTAATCCAATGCCTTCCCTCTAAGTGAGAAAGGGAATAGTCTCAACCGAAGTGCATCCTCTGACATATTAGTTTGTTTGCTCCCCCAACAGGTATTCACGAAACCCTTGAGATGTTTGTAATAATTCTGATTGGGAGCACCCGTGAAATACCCTCGCTGCTCCAACAATGTCAGCATCATATTACTAATTTAAAAATTGCCCACCCGGATCTGGGGTTGGACAATTGCACTAGCATATCCTTGGTTGGGAAGCACTCGAGCAGCCACTCTTGGAGGTGGCAGGGGAGGGTCTGGAATATTATCATTGGCGTAGCAGCCTCTCCTTTGTCTTTGAGGCACAATTGGAACCTCATCATCAATATTGTCATCTACCTCCTCCCCTGGAGGAAGATCTCCAAGAGGTGCGTTGTTTGCTGCCATTTTGTACCTGAAGTTGTGACACACACAAATTAGTAACGCAGAAAGAAAGAAGAATAATACACAAAACTATTTAGATAGATAGCCAAAACTGTTAGCTCCCCAGCAATGGCGCCAAAAAGTGATCGGAACTACACCACTACAGAGTGGCGAGAGTGGTCGAAACAACTTTTACCTGAGATGGTTGGGATCGAATCCACAGGGAGCTAGAAGTGGGGATTGGATTCCTTTCTAAACTAGAGATGCGTAGCGCTCTTAATTACTCTTCCAATAATCTTTTGGTTGAATATTACTTCTAATATTTAGGCTAATGATAATCTAAAGTAAACTAAGAATGATTGCTTGTAGGGTTTTCTAATTAGTTAAAGAGGCACTAGGGAAGTGACTTTCTCCTAGGTGAATACTTGACGGGATCTAAGGCCTAAGGCAAAGACGTTATGTTAGGGATTGCGATATAACCAATGCACGAAATTACTCACTCTATACCTCTCGGTAGCTTGAGTGACTTAGCCATAATTGACTTTCTCAAGACCAATTGGGTGTCCAAATTGTGCAAGCAATATAGGCTCAAGTCGGGTATTACTATCTCTAAGTTTAACCCTTTAATTGGGGCTATCAATCTCTTGATTACACCTAATTCCTTATTGGACTGATTTTTCTAGACTCGAGTTCTCTTTCTCAAGAAGAACCCATGTCAAATAGGCACAAATTAGTATTTGCAACCACTAATTCAACATGGAAAACACAAATCAGTTCAAATACCAACTACCCATAAATATTTAAGCCTTAAATCAAAAGACCCATCAAATACCCACACTTGGGTTGAGCCACAACCCTAGATAATGGGTCTAGCTACTCATAATAATGGAAGAAAACAAAGAAATAGATGAAGAATAACCCATAAGATTCAACTACAAGCTAATAATTGAAGATTCAATGATAAACCCACTATAAAATTACTCAAAATAGTCAAAAACCTCCATTCACGTGCTCAGCTAAAAGTTAGATTACAAAAAAAATGACCTAAATGGGAAAAGAAAGTATTTATATTAGGCCAAATTTTTTGGACAAAAATACCCCTGCGGGGGTACCGTGAACCGCAAGAAATGGAGTGCGGCCGTGGTGAGGTTTTTTGGCTTCAAGTCTTTGCTCTCTGAACTTATTCACCGCGGACGCGGTGGATTCAACTGCGGTCCGCACAAAAAGGACCGCGGACCGCATTGGCATTAATCTCCAAATTCCCAACTCTTTGAACCCCATCTTTGCGGACCGCACAAACTCGATTGCGGCCGCGGTGAGGCCACTGCGGTCCGCAAAAAATGCTTTGCGGACGCAGTGATTGAGTTTCAAAAATATACACCTCTCTGAATCTCCTCACTACGGACCGCACTAAATGGAATGCGGCCGCAGTGGATCTGTTGCACTGTGCTTGGACTTGTTCTTGGTACTTGTGCATGCTTCACTCCTTTTTGAGCTGGTTTTGACTAATTGTCACCTTTTTGACCAAACCCTGCAAACAAGTACAACATGTAAGCCTTTGGGACTATTTTGTATACATTTTTAATCAAAACTCAAGTAAAAGAAGTGTAAAATGAACTATAATCCCTAGTTATCAGTGATGACCCAAAAGGTCATCTCGTGTTTTAGAACCCAATTCAGGGTTTCGAGGCCTTCAAGACCTCAATTTCTTTCTCTTCGATTTGCATGCGGAGTCTGGGCGCACTTCCGGAAAGCCCTTATGTGAAAATTTGAGAAAATGCTAAGTTTTGCCTTTAAAATTGATTTAAGTTGACTTTGGTCAATATTTTGAGTGAACGGACCCGGACCCGTATTTTGACAATCCCGGAGGGTCCATAAAAAAATATGGGACTTGGGCGTATATCCGGAATCGAATTCCGAGGTCCCTCGCCCGAGAAATGAATTTCTAAACAAAATTATTAAACTGAAAATATAATGGTTTTTAGAAATTGAACAATGATTGATCTTATTGGTATTGGGCCCGTATTTTGGTTTTGGAATTCGGTACAGGTTTAATATAGTATTTAAGTCATGTCTGTGAAATTTGGTGAAAAACGGAGTTTATTTAATGTGATTCGGACCTTTGGTTGAAAAATTAGAAGTTTTGAAACTATCTAGAAATTTTCATGAGTTTTGGTGTTGAATTCGTAGTTCTAGATGTTATTTTGGCAATTTGATCATGCGAACAAGTTCGTATGATATTTTAAGACTTGTGTGTATGTTTGGTTTGGAGCCTTGAGGGCTCGGTGAGTTTTGGATAGACTACAGAGTGATTTTGGAACATAGAGAATTGCTAGTATCTGTTGCAGACCTCTAATCTCGCAATTGCGAGATCAGGCTTCGTAAATACGAGCAAAACATGCATGGCAATTGCGAGGTCTTCATCGCAATGGCGAAGAAGGCCTGGGCCAGCAGAGTGCGCAAATCATAGGTAAATTATTCTTAACTTATTTCTTTTAATTTATTTTCATCTTTTTATAAGATTTCATCCTAGAATCTAGGGTTTTTCATGGGAGAATTGGGTGTTTTTGGGTAGAATTTAGAAATTTCGAAATTTGGGGATTTAGACCTCAAATTGAGGTCAGATTCCAAAATTAATTGTATATACGGGCTCTGGGATGAATGGGTAATCGGATTTTGGTCTGAATTTCGAGTTTGGACCAAACGGGCCTGGGGTCGAGCTTTGACTTTTTGGGGGAAATATTGGAAAACCTATAATTATGCATTGGAATTGATTTCTTTAGCATTTGCTGATATTATTAAGTTAATTATGACTAGAAACGAGTGGATTGGAGGTTGAATCGAGAGGTAAAACGGTATTTGAGGCTTGAGTTTGGCCGTGGAATCGAGGTAAATGTCGTGGCTAACCTTAGCTTGAGGGATTAGGTGTTGTTGCCTTATTTGCTACGTGTTTAGTTGTTGAGTACGACATATAGGTTAGGCAACGAGTATCTATATGTTGTTGTCGGGTCACAACATGTGAGTGAGTCTTATACTTGTGACCGTTGTATTCCTTTATACGTACTATTCATGCTTTAACTGGTTAATTCTTCATGTTAAACAAGTTTTATTATGTTTTTCTCTGTTTTGGATATTGGTTGAGTATTGACTCAAGTTGAGATTTATATTGTGAAGTCAAACGTTGAACGAGGTTGGTTATTGCTGATTCCCTTGCCAGGTTGTTATTGTTTCTATTGTTCGGGTGAGGAAGAGTGTAAAGCACGAAGTGTGATGCCGTGCACGATATTGGGAGTGAGTGTTAATGCATGAAGGTGATGTCGTGCCATATTCTATGAGTGTTAATGTGTGAAGGATGATGTCGTGTCATATTCTGTGAGTGTTAAAGCACAAAGGGTGATGTCGTGCCATGATTATGAGAGAGTTAATGCACGAAGGGTGATGCCATGCCGTTTCTGTTGTTTCTTATGGTAAGGATGAAAGTAAAAGCACAAAGGGTGATGTCGTGCACATGTTGCTATGTTGTTATTTCTGTTGGTTCAAAGCATGATATTTACTTTGTTCGTTACTGTATTATTTCCAGAACTTGATATTTCCCCTCAGCATGACTTCCCCCTTCCCGTTATTATCTATTCAATTTCTGTTATAATTATCTTCTCGTATATGATTTAACTGCACAGGTTTCTATTGTTGTCGTGTCCTAGGCTCGTTACTATTTTGCCGAGGTTAGGATCGACACTTACCAGTACATGGGATCGATTGTACTGATACTGCACTCTAAATTTTTTGTGCAGATTTCAGTGCTGAACCTCGTGATTAGAGTTGGGTTGCTGCCTTTAGTCTATCAGGAGATCCAAGGTTAATCTGTCGGCATTCGCAGACCCTGGAGTCCCCTTCCCTCTATCTTAGTTTTCCTATATCTTTTCATTTTAAGAACATATGTATTTCTTTTAAACCAGTATCTGTAGAAAATTCTTAGACGTCTGTGGATTGTAACACCAGATCTTTTGGGTAGTCGAGTACTAGTGTTTTAAACTGTTATAAAATCTCCGTACTTCATATTTGTTTAGTTTAAACTATCGTTACTTATTGTTTTGGTTAATGATTAATGCATTCGAACTATATCTGTTGGTTTGCCCAGCATTCTAAGAGTTAGGCACCATTACGATCCCGACGATGGGAAATTTGGGTCGTGATAAATTGGTATCAGAGCACTAGGTTGCCAAGGTCTCACAATTCACTAACAAACTAGGTAGAGTCTGAGGGATAAGGACGGAGACGTATGTGCTTATCCCCCAGAGGCTATAGAGTTTAGGAATAACTTCACATATATTCTTCTCTGTCATGCGATTTGATTTCTCGATGCTAATTTAAACTTCTACTCTGTTCTTTTGCAGATGGCGAGAATACGTACCACTTCATCAGCTGATCAACAGCCCGAGCCTACAGTGGCAGCTCCTGCGAGGGGTAGAGGCCGAGGTAGGGGCAGGGCTCAGCCCAAAGCTCGAGCAATAGCATCATCGATGGAGCCTCAGGTAGAGGCCGAGGCAGGGGCAGGTCTCCATCAGACCGGCACATTCCCTGTAGCACCAGCCGTCTTTCAGGCTGGGGGAGGAGCACCGACTCCCGCTACCCAACTCTGGAGCAGATGGCTCCTCAGTTTCAGACTCCAGCAGCTCAGCCAATTGGGGTAGTTCTACCGGGTGTTGTAGCACAGACCGGCGATAGATCATATATGTCTTCCAAGTCCATGTGAAGATTGGACAGGTTTACCAAGCTTTTCACCGCTACTTATGGAGGTGCATCTTCAGAGGATCCCCATGACTATCTGGACAGTTGTCACGAGGTGTTGCGGAACATGGGGTAGTGGAGATTAATGGGGTCGACTTTGTTGCTTTTCGTTTGTCAAGTTCTGCCAAAAAATGGTTGAGGGACTTTTGTTTGGCTAGACCAGTTGGGTCACCTGCTTTGACTTGGGATCAGTTCTCTCAGCTATTTTTGGAGAAGTTTCTTCCTATCACTCAGAGAGAGGACTAGTACAGGCGGTTCGAGCATCTTCAGAGGGTTCTATGACTGTCACTCAGTACGAGACCAGATTTATTGATTTGGCCCGTCATGCTTTTCTTATACTCCCCACCGAGAGAGAGAGGGTGAGAAGGTTCATTGAGGCAGTGATGTGGCCAATGTGGCTAGGCGAGTTGAGGCAGTTCTAGGTCAGGGGATGGTTAGGGGTCTAACAAGAGGCCTCGTCATTCTGGTAGGTTCAGTGGTGCCTCATCTGGAGGCAGGGATTCTTTTGGTAGGGGCCATCCCCCCAGGCCGTTTTATTCAGCACTTCAGGCTTCTCACGGTGCTCCAGGTAGTCGTGACACTTATATGCAGTATTCTGATTAGCTACCTTACAGTGCACCACCAACTCCTATCAGTGCACCTCCGCTCCAGAGTTTTCACGGTGGTTAATCAGGCCGTTAGGGTCAGTTTCAGGGTCAACAGTTTCAGCAGTCGAGGTCTTGTTATACTTATGGCGATCCGAGACACATTGCTAAATTTGCCCTCGAGCATCGAGCAGTTCTCAGCATCAAGGTTCTCGTGCCATGGTTCCAGCACCGGGTGTTCCATCGCCCGCTCAGCCAGCTAGAGGTAAGGGTCAGGCAGCTAGAGGTGGAGGTCGAGGTATTAGAGGTGGAGGTCAGGCTACTAGAGGTGTAGGCCAGCCAGCATAAGGTCGTCCCAAGGATGTAGTTCAGAGTGGTGGGGTCCAGCCCCGATGTTATGCTTTTCCAGCCAGGCCTGAGGCTGAGGCATCCGATGTCGTCATCACAGGTACGGTTTCAATTTCAGTAGAAATGCTTTAGTTCTATTTGATTCAGAGTCTACATACTCCTATGTATCATCTTATTTTGGTACGTATTTGGTGTTGCCTCGTGATTCTTTGAGTGCTCCTATATATATGTCCACACTGTGGGTGATTCTATTGTTATAGATCGTGTTTATCACTCGTGTGTGGTTATTATTGGGGGTCTTGAGACCCGTGTAGATCTTCTACTTCTTGATATGGTCGATTTTGATGTTATTTTGGGGATGGATTGGCTGTCACATTATCATGCCATATTGGACTGTCACGCCAAGACCGTGACCTTGGCCTTGCCGGGGTTGCCTCGATTAGAGTGGAGAGGGACTCCTAGTTATTCTATCAGTAGGGTTATTTTTTATATGAAGGCTCGGCGTATGGTCGAGAAGGGGTGTTTGGCTTATTTTGCTTATGTTCTCTCAAGAATGATGATTTTAAGGTGCAACATATTCATTCAAGTTAATATGGTTGATTTATTTATCAAATCTCTACCAACGATCTTTTGAAGATGATGCACATGATTGAAATTTGAAGGCTCAAGGATGTGAATTGATACTCTCAAGGTTTTGTCTCACTAAGAATGATGCACATGCAAGGTTTTTTTCAAGGTTTTTAACGAGTCAACTAAAAGGCGTATTGTAGATATGCGTACTCTTTTTCTTTCACTAGATCTTTTCCCACTGGGTTTTATTTTAGCTAAGGGTTTAACAAGACATATTATCTTTTGAATAGACATTCAATGGGGAGTGTTATAAATACTATTTTATTTATGGCGAACGTCTATATTTTAGAGATATTTTAGGGTTGTTACTTGGTGGCTAAATCACTTTTTCCCTATAAATAGAGGGGTTCTATTTCATTGTAATTCATCCCAAATCAATAAGAATTCTCTCTCTCTTTTTCTCTGCAATACTTTTCTTCTTTTATTATTTCATATATATATATAAACATAAAATTTTGCGGCTCCTGACGGTAAATAGTTTCAGTCGCGGGCTAAAAGATTTTTTCTAGATTCTGGACTCTTCTTTTCTTGTGGCATAGTATTATCAGAGGCGGAGTCATAATTTAAAGTTGATTTTTTGTATTTTGATTCCCCCACCCCACCCCCACCCCACACCCCACACCCCAAAATCTACCGATTCTGTCTTCGTACCGTGTCGTTTTTGAGTATTTGAATATCTGTCTTCTGTATTTTTTTCCCCTCTGTTTTCTGTATTTGAGTCGTATCAAAACAAATGATTTCTCTTCGGCTTAATTCAAATTTAGTTGGGCACTGATGCGGTCGCAGATAAACGTTAATCTTGTGGGCCTAAGTTGCGTTAATCTTTGTGGGCCTAAGTTGTTTCTCGATCCCATTTTAATGAAGATATTTAATTTTGATAAAACGTTTAAGATATTAATTTCATTTAAAAATTTAATGCTGTTGACTTCTTAAAAGTTGTATAAGTTGCATAAACTTTTGAGTTTTGAGTCGTGTTAAATATTTGAGATGTTAAGAGTAGCATATAAATTGGAACATGGCTATAGTAACAAAACAGTATTTGAATTAAAATAATTGGAAATACGTATTATATTAGTAATAAAGGAGATGTAATAAGTTAAAGCTGAAAAAATGATTTTGTTTGAATATAAATTTGTGATACAGTAGAGAAAAGACATGTGTGCGGAATAGTATTTTTTTTTTCACAAAAAAGGAAATTATTTGTCATCAACCACCATTTATAGAAATCTTTTCGGTCCTTGTGCAAAAAATTGCTTCAGACTTTATTTAATAAGGAAGCACAATCACGTGATGAACATGACTTTTCTATTCAATTGTCCTCTCAAATTAATCCCATCTTCATTCATTTGTTTCAACTTCTACTTACAAAGATGACTTCTATAAATAATTGCTAGGAGCAACAATAAAAAATTGTTTTTATATAGTTTTTAATTTTATTTTTTAGTTACGGAAAGACCAATTTTGAGAAAGTAAATAATGCAGAATTATTTCCTTTATGTCTCATAAAGGCATCAAAGCGTGTTCAGAACCACATGATGAGGGAGGTGAAAACTTAACAAGTTTTGAAAAATGTAAGGAAGTTAAATAGCAATTTTTTGACTGTTTTCAGAAATGATTAAAAATGGAAGAAAGACAACGAAACAGAAGAGATAGAGACTTATGATTTGGATATAAAAATATGCGTATTTATGAGAAAGGAATAATTGCACTTTTGATCACTCGCTTATTGATAATTTTGATTTTAATTCTATGATATTGAAACAAGCATATTTATTTTAGAACTACATTCCCCTCGAATATATGACAATACAAATTAAACACAAAATAGATAATTAATTGTTTTATGTTATAAAAACAATAAAAGAATGCAGAGAAAAGAAAGAAAATATTTATAGGGGATTTGAGATGAATTACAATGGAATAAAACTTCTCTATTTATAGGGGAAAGTGATTTAGCCACAAAGTAGCAAACTCTAAAATCTCTCTAAAAGATAGATATTCACCTATAATACAATATTTTTTATAACACTCTTCCTTGAATGCCAGTTGTTCCTATTTTTCATATGACTTCTACGGTGATACTAACATTGTCTCCTTTTGTTCTTTTGGTTTCTTGAGCCCAGAGTCTTTCGGAAACAACCTCTCTACCCTTTTGCGGTAGGGGTAAGCTAAGGTCTGCGTATACACTACCCTCCCCAGACTCCACTAGTGAAATTTTACTGGGTTGTTGTTGTTGTTGTTTCTTTCTTGAATGTCAATCCAACTGATAATGTACCTCATTAAAACCTTAAATAAAATAAAATTCAGTGGGAAAAAAAATCTAGTTAATTTTGTAAAGATTCGCAAGTATGAGGATCAAAATAGCATATTTTAATTGATTGGAGGTAAAATATGCTTAGTCAGATATCATAAGTACGAAAATTGGACTATTTCAGTATTTCAAGGGTCGAAAGTGCAAAATTCCCCGTGAGAAAAATAAAAAGAGGAGTAGGACAAATGTCATAAAAGAGTTGTCAATTATAATAGGGCTAAAATAAGAGAGTCGTCATGATTAGGGTTAGGTCTTGAATGTGGGATTTGCTTGGTTTCAAGCACAACAAAATTTCAGATCTGGCTGTTTCTTCAATGCCTTTTATGGGTAAAATGAAAGAGGAAAGACGTAACAATATTGAAAAAAGGAGGCCCATCACTGTGTGAGGACCACAGCATACCCCTTAGATAACGCAAAAGTCTATAATTACAAAAGATTTGTGAAATCGGGAATTATGCAATTTACAATATAGCTTCATTAACATTTTCAATTTGTCAGCCCCAAACACATGATTTCTGCAGTCTGCAATGCTTATTAGTTATTTCAGTATTATAATATTTTATAGGCGGAGTCAAAATGTGAAGTTTATGAGTTCTGAATTTATTTCGAACTTATAACTCGTTTTAGTTATTGAATTTGCAATTAAATATTTATACATAGTTAATAAATTTCATAAAATAAATATAGGTTCGAAGTGCATTATTTCGTTTCCTGAAAATGATAATGATCTCATTTCCTTCTTCACTAATAAGTTAACTATGAGTAGTGGAGTTCGTTAACATACCATTCGAATGTACAAATGTTACTAATTTTTGTTATTTTTGTGTTCCTCAAAGTTTTAGGAAAACCATAGATAATGACAAGAGGGTGAATAATGAATAAGTCTATAAACTAAAAGAGTATTTTGACTCCAATTCATCACGTCAGCAAATGAAAGACGCGGTAAAAGAGTGAGTTCAACTCAAGAATGATCGACAAAGTGTAGATTATCTTTTTAAATCGTTTTTTCAGCTGCCAAATCGTTGTTAGCTATATAAAATTGATGCCATCTGAATCAGTGTGAAATACGTTTTTTCAAGCAATGTAAAACTGTTGGAAACTAAACCAAGATTAATTACTATTTTTAAGTTATCTAGGATTTGATATTTGGTAGTTTATTTAATTTATGGCTAGTTAGATTTTGTTTACCAAATTCATACTAGAATAGGTTTTTGGTTTTATAGTATTATAAATAAAGGTGTTACTACATATTTTTTATTGTAGAGAGGTAGCTACAATGTAAAGATATTGAAGAGTTTATGAGTTATGAAAAAGCCTCCTACCACATTCTCTCCCTAGTTTGATAAATTTCTTCTATATAGCCTTCGTTGAAATTTTTTGCTTGTGCCTAAAATATTCTTGGGGTATTTCAATCCTTCAAATTGGTGTAAGAGCTTGTGTGAGATTCTGTCAGAGCCTGTGTAAAATCCTGTCAGAGTCGGTAGGAGATCCAAAAAATGTGGATACTCTATTATCTAATTGTCCTGTTTTTGTGTTTGACGGCAAAAGTAATTTTAAAACTTGGTATCAACAGATGAAGAATTTTTTTAAGGATATTGGATTATGGTCCATCATTGATGAAAGATTTGAGGAACCCCTAGAAGGCACAATATTGACGATTGATGTATCTATGCAATTGGAAAAGAAAAGACATTTAGATTATAAGCATGCTACTATCTTGCCATTAAGGTCGAATTGCATGTATCTAAAAGATATTTGCATGCAAAGTCATCAAAGGAGGCTTGAACAATTTTGGTGAAGTCATATCGGAAAGTTGCTTACATAAAGAAGGAGAAACTGCAGGAGTTTAGAAGTCAATTTGAGTTGGCTCATATGAGACCAACAGAATCTATCAAAGAATTTTTTACAAGAATTGAAGAAATAGTCAATGGTCTAAGGATCAATGGAGAAATATTGGAAGAAGTTAAAATTGTTGAAAAAAATATTGCAGTCTCTAAGTTTAAAGTTTAGCAACAAGAAAGTTATTCTTGAGGCTACCAAAGATCTTAGCACTCTCAGACTTGATGATTTAGAAAGTGAATTTGTGACATATGAGAGATTATTGAATCAACAAAAAGATGAGACATTGGAGAAGGCATCACAAGAAAAAGATGATCAACCAAAAGAAAAAGAAGACATATAAAAAATAACGAAAATAAATCAAGAAGGCAAAAATTCAGAAACAAAGGAGAAAAGAAGAGAAGGTACATATAATTTTTATAGTGATAGAAATTCTATTAAATGCGAAAGGAAGTCAAATAATATTTAAATTGATCTGCCAAAAATTTCTCCGGTTGTTAAAAAGGAAGATTTTGTTGCAAGGGACGTTCGTCCAAAAGGGGTTGGTGTTTCATCAGAAAAATTATTTGATGGTATTGAAGATGAACCTATTAATGAAAGAAGCAATATAGTTCATCAAGAAAAAGTTTCTAACAATCTACCCAAGATTGAGGCAAAAATAACTTGGGATCTAGAACCAGAATAACACATGATTATATGTCACGACCCCAAATACCAGTCGTGATGGCGTCTATCACATTACTAGGCAAGCCAACCTAACCACTTAATCACAACCTTTTTTTCTTATAATAAGCCATTTTCTAACACAGGTTTTAAATACCAAACTTTCATTATAAGAGTTTAAAGCAACAAAATATATGCAGAAGTCAAATAAAAATGAAACTACACAGCCCCAAATATTCGGTGTCACGAGTCTAGAGCCTCTACTACATAACTAACTGTCCGGTACAACATAAGTATAGAAAATACGGAAAAGAACAAGATAGGAAGGAGAAAACAGGGCTGCGGACACCATGCAACTACCTTACAATCTCCGTCAAACTCTGGATCAGCCGAGGACCCTCACTCTGTCGCTCGGGCACCTGGATCTGCACACAAGGTGCAGGGAGTAACATGAGTACGCCAACTCAGTAAGTAACTAAAGAAAATAAGGTTTGAAAGCAGTGACGAGCAGTTAAAAAATCATATAAGTGAATACACAACAGGATAACAGATCAAATTCCACAGTTTAAAACCAGTTCCGTCATAAAATCATCAATTTCAGTTTCAATACTTGAAATCATATACTTTGCAATTTTCAACAGAGGCTTATATAAAAGAAGAGTGAAATCAGAGAAATATCATAAATGGGCCCCTCGGGCAAGGTTTCACTCGGAATATGGCCTCTCGGGCAGCCTCTCAGTCGCTCGTGACTCAACTCTCGTCACTCAATACTCACTCTCAGCACTTAGGCTCAGTAGTATCTCATAATAATAGAAATTATAGTAAGCGCTGCGGCGTGCAACCTCATCCATAATTTATAGTCGACTATGCTCACTGGGGGTGTACAGACTCGGGAGGGGCTCCTATAGCCCAAGTGTCATATCGCTGCAGCACGCAGCCCGATCCAATATATATATATATATATATATATTGCTGCGGCGTGCAACCCGATTCATATAAGTATCGCTGCGTCATGCAACTCGATCCATAATTTATACATCTATAATTATCCTCACCATTAGGTTCTCAACCTCTCTCAGCCATTAACCTCACAGCCTCTCGGGCACAACAATAGAAATTAGGGAATTCAGTCCAAACAGTGCTCACATTTAGAAGTGGAGTGATAAAACCGGTTTTAAACATTTAAACAGGTAAAATATGACTGAGGATTTGTTTTCAACAAGTAAAGTGAGGAAAAACAGTAGAAATGCCCCTAAGGGTCTCAACAGGTCGGCACAAGGCACCAAACATGGCATACAACCCATAATACAGTATAAATGACTAATGTACGGAATAATATACGATTCTAAATCAAATACGCGGCTTAATAGTCGCTACGGGACGGACCAAGTCACAATTCCTACTGGTGCACGTCCACACGCTCGACACATAGCATGTGCATCACCGCATTTATTAAAACAAGTCAAATACCGAGGTTTTGTACCCTCAGTTACAGTTTTACAATGGTTACTTACCTTAAACCGGTGAAAATACTACTCCGCGACGACTTTGCTCCTCGAATCAGCCTCCGCTCGTGTCGAATATATCCAAAATCGGAATCACAACGTCAAAATATGCTAAGGGAACGAAGCCCAAGCGAAAACAATCAAATAATACCAAAAATCTCGAAATTGGCAAAACCCGACCCCCGAGCCCACATCTCGAAACTTGATAAAAATCACATCAACAGAATCCTCATTTTTCCACGAGTCCATACATACCAAGAACACTAAAATCGTAGTCCAAATGACCCCTCAAATTCCTATTTTAAAGTCTCTTAATCACAAGCCCTAATTCTTCAATTTAGGCCTAGATTCCATGATTTATTAGGTAGATTTCACATTAGAATCGAGTTTTAAGTCCAAAAATCTTACCTCCAAGTGATTCCCCTTGAATCCCTCTTCAATCCCATTCAAAAAGCTCCAAAAACGACCAACAACGGAAGAAATAAACCCCAAAATCGCGGACAAGACGATCTTTTAAACCTTCTGCCCAGGCCTGAAATCCTTCTTCGCGAACGCGGTCAAAGCCTCGCGTTCGCGAACCACAAAATAACTTTGACCAATTTTCCTCTTTCCCGATCGCAACCTCCTCATCGCGAACGTGATACTTTGCTCAGACCAAGCTTCGGGATCGCGTTCCGCCTCTTGCGAACGCGATGAGTAAACATCCACTGAAGCTCAGCTGCCCATTTTCTTCTATTTAAACGCGACACCACCCCCCGAACGTGATGCACAACCACTTAGCCCTTCGCGAACGTGCAGACTTCCTCGCGAATGTGAAGGCTTAAATTTCACCTTCCTCAACTGACTCTTCACGAACGCGAAGAGTAAAATACGTGCAACAGCTGAAAACAAAATTTGCAACTCCAAACATCAAGAAATGATCCGATTGACCACCCGAAACTCTCCCGAGGCCCTCGAGACCTCAACCAAAGGCACCAACATATCCCAAAACCTTATTCAAACTTGTACAAATCTTTAAAACACCTCAAACAATATCAAATCAAAAAAAACACATCGGATTCAAGCCTAAGTTTCCAAAAATCTTCCGAATTCCAGTTTTGATCAAAAACCCAACCAAACCACGTCCGAATAACCTAAAATTTTGCACACATATCCCAAATAACACAACGGAACTACTGCAACTCTCAAAATTCCATTTCGACCCCTATATCAAAATCTTGCCTACCAACCGGAAATTGCTAAAATCTCAGTTTCGCCAATTCAAGCCTAAATCTACTCCGAACCTCCAAAACTCATTCCGATCACGCTCCTAAGTCCCAAATCACCTCTCAGAGCTAACCGAACTATCAGAACTCACATCCGATTCCTCTTACACATAAGTCAACATCCGGTTGACTTTTCCAACTTAAGCTTCCTCAAAAGACACTAAGTGTCTCAAACCTTACCAAAATCATCCCGGATTCGATCCGACCAACGCGATACCACATAACACGGATAAACAAAGCATAAAGAAGTAGAAATGGGGGAAACGTGGCGGTAGCTCATGAGACGACTTACCGGGTCGTCACATTATAGATATTGAAGATACAAACAATTTCGTGCCATTATTCGAGATTGCATGTTTCAAGGAGCATGATGAAATGTTTATTAGTGGCATTAATCTACTACCTATAGTATGTTCAATTAGAGTTGAATGGGTATACATGTCCAACTACAAGGCAACTGGCGAAGTAGATAATTGTAAAATAAATCTTCAAACAATTTCGTGCCATTATTCGAGATTGCATGTTTCAAGGAGTATGATGAAATGTTTATTAGTGGCATTAATCTACTACCTATAGTATGTTCAATTAGAGTTGAATGGGTATACATGTCCAACTACAAGGCAACTGGCGAAGTAGATAATTGTAAAATAAAGGAAAATTTTATTGGTGATATTTTGAAGGGATTTACCATGAATAAAGACAAATCATATATGAGCAATATTCAAGATAAATTGAAGTTGACTAAAGATGACACTCGTGATTTTGTTGATGCTATATATTTTAGAAAATTGGTAGGGAGTCTAAGGTACTTGACTTCTACAAGGCCTGATATTACTTATGCAGTTGGATTAATTAGCAGATTTATGGAGACTCCACGATAATCCCACTTGCAAGCAGCAAAGAGAATTTTGAGATATATTCAAGGTACGCAAACTGATGTATATTTTATTTAAAGGCTAATGATAGTAGTCTTGTGGGATTTATAGATAGTGACTGGGCTGGTGATATGATACAAAGAAAAAGTACTTTTAGCTATGTATGTTATTTGAGTTCTAGTGTATTTTCTTGGTCTTCCAAAAAGCAACAAGTTGTTGCTTTATCAACAGCCGAAGCAGAATACATGGCTGCTACAAGTAGAGCTACACAAGCATTGTGGTTAAGAAGAATGCTTGGATTTCTTCAACACAAACAAAACAGTCCTACAATATTTTTTTGTGATAGCAAGTCTGCAATTGAGTTAAAAAGAATCTAGTTTTTCATGAGCGTAGCTAACACATTGATATCAAAATTTATTTTATTCGTAACTTGGTTCAAGACAAGGAGATAGTTATTGAGTATTGCAAGATTAGAGAGCAAGTTGCTGACGTTTTCACAAAGCAATTAAAATTGGAGTTATTCATTAAGTTGAAGAAGATGTTGGGCATGATCAAATTTGAAGATCTTGGTTTAAGGGAGGTTATTGGAAACTAAACCAAGGTTAATTAGTATTCGTAAGTTGTCTAGAATTTGATATTTGACAGTTTATTTAATTCATGTCTAGTTAGGCGTTGTTTACCAAATTCATATTGAAGTAGGTTTTTGTTTTTGTAGTATTATAAATAAGGGTGCTACTACATATTTTCTATTGTAGAGAGGTAACTACGATATAGAGATTCAAGAGTTTATGAGTTGTGAAAAAACCTCCTACCACGTTCTCTCCCTAGTTTGATAAATTTCTTCTATATAGCCTTTGTTGAAATTTTTTGCTTGTGCCTAAATTATTCTTGGGGTATTTCAATCCTTCAAAAATCAGCTTAAAAGCATTCTAAATACACAAAGAAGAATTCAAAAGATAATTGCAAAAAAATATAAGAAAGAAAACACATGTAGGAAAAAGAAAAAGAAAAAGAAAAAGAAAAAGAAAAGGGATTCTTTGTGTTTGGAAAACAGTGACTATTCCTACAAAAAAAAGAAACAAATTCAGGAAAATGCATACACTGATTTGACACCAAAAATAGGCCCATATTTTAAATATTCCATAATCTGCTGAAATTGTTTACCTCAGAAGATCGTGATCCCTTTACTGTTCCTGGTGTTTAATTGAGCATACGAGGTAAGAAAACCTTCATCCTCTGGGCTCTAAGTTAGGCCGTTCGGTAAAAAAAGCAGCCTAAAATAAAGCGTTTGAGTGCTTCTTTAGCCCAATTCGCTATGTAGAATTGTAAGGCGTTTGGCCCACTAATTATTTCTTGTTGATGATGGGTCTTTACACCCATTTCTCGATAAGCCGATGGTCAGAGACTTGTCCTCTTTTTCTTTTTTCCGATCAAAATTCGATCGAGTTATTCAATTTTATAAGGTGAATAAAACCTACATAACATGAATTAGAATTTTCATTTTAGTTGTTAACTCGCAATGATTAAAAGGCATAGAATGATCAAGAATATCATCAAATTAAACAAATCAACTCACCACAATTTAACATGAAGAGTTTAGCCGAGCATATAGCAAGAAAACCAATATGTGTTAGAGTCCCACATTGATGGGATATAGGTTTTTTTTTCATAGTATTAGAGTCAGACTCATTCCAATTTATTGCTTACCTAATGTTGGATCTCATCTTATGTTATTCATGCTCTATTTCTTGATCTCCTTGTATAGTATTCTCACATCTTGAACTATTGAGGTTGAGTTAGACTCAAGATTCAGTTCGACGTTAGAGTAGGGTATGGAGGAAGGATCATGTAAAAGTAGCTAGGACACTCTTTTTCTGTAATTTATAAGCCAGATCATTGTTACATACGTGTTAAACGGAATCCCATAATGGCTTGAAAGTTGGAAGCCATGTTTTCAATCGGGTACAAAAAGAAAGTGGTGGAACTCAAAAAACAAGCGGCTGTGAGGCTTCAATGAATTCATAGATTTGACAGTTACCTGATTACAAATTAACACTTCCCTAAAGTTTTGTTCCCTTCCCATAATACCTAACTCCAACTAAGAGATTCCAGACATTTGTGCTTACCAGCCACATGCCATATACTGAACATACATGAGTCTCTTGGAAATCTCTTCATTCTTTTTTATTTCCCACTTAAATGCATGCCTCCAGGCCACCTCTCTGATTTTTACCAGCCACCTTCCTTCTGTTTTCTAATTGAAACAACTTTTGTAGAGGAATCACTAGGGTTATAACAATGTCTTTATATAATGTTTAAAGGGATAACAAAAGATTAGTGCATTCAGGATAAATATTCAAGCTAAAACCAAATATATGTGGACACTTGGGCCAAATTTGACACTACTTACAGTCCATGTTACCATATCCATATAGTGTACTTCATTTACCGGTTTGTTATATAGACTAACCAAAAGTAACTCTATGTGACATAATAACCATGATTGTTGAAACACAATATAATTAAGTAACTAAATGAATAGTGTGTTCTCTCCTATGTTGTGCAGACTCTATAAAATACTATCGCACTCGTATCGGATTTTCTAAAAATATACTGTTTTTGAAGAATCCGACACGGATCTGGCGATATTTTTGACCGAACAACATAAGTATTGTTGAATGTCTGATAACATATTTACTGCCAAAACCCTTGACATCTGTTAAATTAAGTGATGTTTATGAGGAAAGAAACAAATTATGTCATCACCTAAAATTAACTACACAACATATATAAGGTTCACTTAACAGATAAAAGAAAGCCACTTAATTTTCACTAACTTCAGTTTAGATCATTTATTTGTGACAAACCTTATTTACATCGGTCTTTCGTCCCCACACTTCTACCGGCCTAACCTTATCTTGATCAATCCAAGGTCTTTCAAGCAACATAGCTTTTTTAACTGACTCTTTACGAGTTTAAAATTACTTTAGTATGGCACAAACAGCTAGTAAATTTAGGTAAAAAAATTGAGAAATTTTTTTAAAAGTTAATAATCCAGCCTACAAAATCATGCAGAAAATTTGATAAACACACCATCATGTCTAATCAAAACAGAAACACATCTTATCTCCCCTAATATATGATTTATTATATAAAGGGCTCACTCATTACAAACGATCTCACGCCTTCACACATATAAACAAAGCCAAATACAAATCAAAAGAGAAGGAATTAGAAACTTTCCCATAGTTTCTTAATAACCTTCACTCTTGAACACGCAGAAAATTAAACATGTACAAACACATACCCAAACACAGATCTCCAATTTAAATCTCGTATAGTACTAAAACTTACTTCATGTAGGAGTGGAAGAAGCAGAAGTACAATCAGAAGCAACACCAGTTTCCACTTCCTTTCTATGAAAATTGCGGTGACAGCCACAGGCTGCACAAGTTAGGGCGGCGCTGGCAGTTGCTCCCGGCATGAACTCCCGGCAACCATCGACGACGTATCCGCCGACACTGGCGGCGTGATTCTTCTGACACTCTACATATCTCACTGTCCTCACAGTAAAGGACGATGATGAATTTGTAGAGTTGTTTGAGGAGTCCTTTGATGATTTCCTCAAAACTTTTTTCATCTCTTCTTAAGTGTAGAGAGTTCTCAGCCGAACAACGAGAAAATAAATGGCATATGTGTGGTGGAGATTAAGGAAATTAAGATTAAATAGCTACTTTCTCTTTTGTTCTTTGGCAAACCCTAACCCTAATAGGCATATTTATACAGCGACCCAATAAAACCCTTTTTCTAAGTGTCTTTCTGTAGCATAGGTTTGGTTTCTCAGTTATTTTAATAAATTTAACTCATACCAATTTTTATGTTAATTTATTGTGTTTAACTAAAGTGTCTTACCGTGTTTTTACTGTTCATTCATTCATGACCATTGGGGTCTTTCCATGGTAATTTTTTCTATATAATAAGGATCATTGTCATGAATTGAAAGCACAACTTCCAATCACTTATCAAATTAGCTTGGCTTTAAAAGGATTTGTCGCTTCGCATTTTTGGAAAAATTTGAATGAATTATTACTAATATTTTCATTTGGCGAGTAACAGTGATGTATTTTTATGGAATGAGCAGCTATATTTGCTTTTATATAAGCCTAATTACCTGTGGCCCTAATAGCAAACATTTAAAATTTTTAGAGCCGTTTCGCACGAGTGATAAGGGATAATTAATCTCGGAGTTAAATTTGAGATGAGTTTATTCCATTTTTTGTTGGGATAAAATCGTCGTATAACTAAACCCCGGATTAATTATTCCGGGATTGTAGTATTTTTTTATCCCTACGGGAGGATGGGATAACTAATCCCGGGATAATTAATCATGGGATAACTTGTTCCAAACCAAACGACCCTTAGGCTATTTCTAATCCAGAGCTGCTAAGAAAGTTCTAGAGCCTGATGGGAATATGTAATTTGTTTAAACATCATAACAAAACTGTGGAGACAAACCTTTTATGTTCTGTTCAAGTTTATTTCCATGCAGGTAATAATAGTACTAAATTACACAAATTAAAATCATGGATATTCCATTTAACCGACTATAATTGGTTGCGACAAATTAAAAAGAAAGGAGAGCTTTATAGTATTTATTTGCTTATGAAACTCTCTTTCTTCCTATTAAAGGATGAATTAAGCAAGACTGCATTTACTAAATAAACAAAAGGAAATTAGGCCTCACAGTGGGACAAAACAGAAAATTAGGCCTCACATGTTATAATCTTTTCCAAACAATTATTTATTCGTCGAGACAATGTGTTTGGCAATGGTGGATAACGACCTCAATGAGCTTTAAATGTTTTTCACCCATTTCTGCTGCACATATAAGTCGGTTGAAAATTGTAATCTGCCAAATGTATTCGTTTTCTCGAGTCATTTCCTTCGATGAAACCTTTTTCCCTCCTTGCTTGAGTCGTTTCAATGTCTGTGTATTTATTTTCTATCCTTCTACCCAACCCTTTTCCTTCCTATTTGTTATGTTTACATATCTTTTTCAAGCGTATAACGATATCTTAAGATGCTCGATTTCAAAAGTTTCATGGTTCTCTAATGTATGTTTAATATTTATGTGAAAGTGGAAATGCCACAACGGCTGAAGATATAATTTAAGTAAATACTCTCTAGCAACGTAAGATAACTATTTAGATGAAATGATTACATATTCATCACGGTATAAGAGTAGACCGAGATCCTCGGTTCAAGTCTTATTGATCGCCACCCATTACAAAAAGATTAAAAAAGTTCATGCTTGACTCATGAAAAAGAATTAAATGCGGGCTTGTTGAGGATATACTTTAAGTAGTAAAAGTATATCATTTCTAATAGTTTAAACTTTTAGATGAGATTGTCACAAAGTTTATCAACAACTAGTATAAATTTTAGCAGGAACAAAACTTTGAATCCCACTAACTTTTCCACTTGAGTTATGAAATGGACACCAAATGGTAATTAGACCCCATTATCCTCATTTTCATTATTAAATTATTAACAGAAAATTGACCCAAGGTATGAGATGAGTAGTGAAAGAGGCGTATATAGATCGGTTTGGTTCGGTTTTTATCAAAATCAAACCAAACCAACTATATTGGTTTGGATTGGTCCGATTTTGTCGGGTTTTCGGGTTTTTTTTGTTACATGAATATTATTTCAATCTTACTTTGTTAAAATTATAGATAAAGTTTTGATAAGTGAATATATGTTTAGTAAATATGAAAAAAATTGACAAACATATGATCTATTAAAATATTCTAATGGGAGAATTTTTTTGGTAACACATGATAGTTATTTTCTTAGTCGTCTAATACTAATTTTTCATTAATTTACGCTTTCAAGGTTAATACATGAGAGGATCCCAAATATTTCTACATTTTCTAAAGAAAAATCACTGTAAAGTCTTAAAAATATAAATAAAATTTATATATTTATATGTCGGTTTGGTTCGAATTTTTTTACTCAATACCAAACCAAGTCGGGTTTTTTAATTGGTTTGGTTTGCTTTTTCGCTTTGGTGCGGTTTTCCGGTTCAGTTTGAAGAAAAGAGAGGGCGCTCTTCTAATATTTAGCTCCTAGATGCTCTACCTCTCTATTTTCAAAAGCCCGAGTCAAAAGAGAAAAGAAGACCGGATTAAAAGAGATGTATTGCTAGTGAACTTACAGAGCGAACTGTAAAGGTAGAAAAAAACAGATCAATCAAGAGATAGTGGTTCTAAGCAAGGACAGACGACTGAGTCTGACCTTAATTTAAAGATGGAAGGAAGACCCGGATGGACTTAATTTGAGTATGCCTGAGATTGCCATAAGACCTTCTCCCTCTTGGAAACAGGCTAATCAAAAGGGGGGACTTTTTCCATTTTACTTTTTTGTAATTTTCCGCTTTCTTGCCTTATTATATTATGGGAGTACAATGTTTATGGATAGTATGCTGCATTGGTTAAAACTCTAGAGATGACCATAACTAGAAGACTGGATGAAGCACATTTAATTTGATCGATTCTCGGACTATCACATAAATAAATTGCACTGCTATATATTTCTCAAAGAATGTCTAGGCGCCAAAAATTTATAGCCGTAAATGTTAATTATCAATCTCTCGATCTTGCTAGTCAATTAGTAACTCACAGAAATGTTGCCTAAATATATTAAAGCCATATGTTTTAACCTTCACAGAAATATTTAATGATTAGATAGGATTAATTATTTGAAAGAATACGTTTCTACAAATAAAAACAATAATAATAATGAGGGCGCTTGCTATCTTTCGCAAAATTTCTGATACTATTTAATTGAATCGCAAAAAGTGTTTGCACACATTTCTCTGTATCTAAACATATAATCATATGCATGCATGTACATTATTATATAAAATATGGAAGCTGCTCATCTGATATGTCGATACTAAAAGTGGGTGGGTGGGTGAAGGAACTAGGAAGGCAGTTTAATTATGATAATTCATTAGATAAAGTAATTGAAATAAAGTGTTTAAAGAAGGTAGTTAGTAAATGTTAATGATAATGGATTTTGAGGTTGATAGGTAATTAATTAAAAAGAAGCATGATTGTGCTTTTGTGAAGGATTAAATTGAATTATGACTCATAAGGCAGATTTTGCTTCTCACCAACCCGACCCATCTTGTGACGCCCACAGAAAAAGGGTTATGAGTTTCATTAGTTTTTGGGACCAGTAAACAAAGAATCTTAGGCTCCTATATTTAGCTTTTTCCTCTATTAGTTTGTGAAGAAAATTGTCGTAAGTAATAATCAAATCAATAAGACAACTAAGCACGGTTTTAATTATTGAAACAAACAATGAAGATGTTTGCTTGAATCTGGAAATTTGGTGTTGATTGATGCAACTTGACACAAGTTAGATGCCGTCTCATACTTTTCTAATCGAAAATACCATTTGCTTTAACTAATTATAGGATAGTTCTTCCTTTTTCTTTCTCTATTGTTTTCCACACGATAAGTACACCTTATAAAATTTTAAACATATATATAAGGGTGTAATCGCAAAAGAGACATGAATTAGGGGTGCATAACGCAAAGAACTCCAAGTAATGCACATAACAGAAATGACAATGTTGAGGTCCTGAAGAGTGTTCTCATTTTCGTCAAAATAATGGAATACATTATTTCAAATATTAACTTGTGGACTTGTGATGTGAGTAACTTGGTAATATGAGTTACATTGCGTTAAATTAGTTCACACTTTTGTAGTATTTTCAATAGTGAGATATGTGTCAAAGGTCTTCGCGAATATGAAATTAAACTAAAATTTAACTTAACATATGCTCACTCAACTTTAATTTTATTCATATTCCCTCAATTACCTTGTTGGGCTAATTTTTTATTTTCTTTAAATTTTTCACCAGGGAATAATTTTTTCTTTTACATACATGAAAATATATAGAAGCATGAGACAACATGGGCCCCAATTTTCAATCTTCAAACGGGGCATTTGTATCTATACCCGCTTTTAGTGTCACGTTTTAACTTGTGTCTGCTTTGGAAAAAAAATTGCAAACGTACCCGCTTTTTTGCATAATTTCATTATACGGGACTGAAGTAGCAAAGACAATCACGCAAAACTTCAGCATTCTAATAGACGAGCCTGAATTAGCAAGTGTGCTGAAATTTTTGTTTTTGTAATTGGCGAACTTCCGCTCTAGAGCTGAAGTTTTCGTTTTTGTAATTAGCGAACTTCAGCTCTAAAGCTAAAGTTTTTGTTTTTGTAACTGGCGAACTAAGTTTTTGTTTTTGTAACCGGCGAACTTCAACTCTAGAGCCATACATTGTAGCAGTTCAAATACGAAAGGCAAAACAACCATACAACTATACAAGTTTCATAAATATCAAGGTCCTATGTAATTTCTTATACGGTGGGGTTCTGACTTGGATCTTTAAGAGAAATCTCAATAAGAGTACATCCAATAATCATCTCCCAAGTCTCAGTAAATTTTAATATCTGTTGTACCAGTTACAAGGTTTTGTTTTCCTCCTGGGCTTGGCATCGAGGAATGTCAGAACAACGTGAGAAGAAGTTTTAAGTAACTTCAAAACCTCCTCTGATGCCTCTTCTAATTTATGAGCATAGCTCTCCCAAACAATTGTCAGTTTTTCCAACACTCGTGCATTCTTCAGAAAGAAGAAGAAGAAGAAGAAGAAAGAAAATGAAGGAGGAGAAAGGGGGCTAAAGTTATTTAAAAAGTGGGTACAAGTTAAAAGTTTTAAAAAAAATAGGTATAAATTAAATGGGAGCGACCAAATAGAACGCTCCATGCAATTTTTACTTTTCAAACCCAATAAGCTGAATTACCAACGGCAGCACTATTGAGCGTTTCTGTTAAGTGGGCTATTTTAGTGTGAGATAACTTGGACCCAATTTTTGGGTCTTCTGTTCGGCTCTTTCCATCAAGTGGGCTTATTAGTTTTAAGCCGCTTTCCTGGTAGTCCAAATTAACCTTGGTCCAAGCCCATCAGTCTTTTGAGTGTGCTACCACAAGCCCCCAGAACAACACACGAGACTCAGTTGCAAACTATTTTATCCGTTCACTTTTACTTGTCCCTGATATCAAAAATATATTTTTATTTTTACTTGTCAATTTTACTTTATCAAGAGAACTTTTTTTTTTCTTACCTTTATCATTAACTACTCTTTCCCCAAATAATTTCTCAGTACTTTTGAAATGCAATTATTATTATGGATAAAATTATCAAATACATAGTTCATTAATTTTTTCTTAAAGGGAGTACAAAGTCAAAAGTTGACAACTAAAAATGAACGAAGAGAGTAGTTTCGATTTACAATGATACTAATATTTTCTGTTTAATAAAGCTTTAAAATGTTTGAATCCTTCATCTAAAATAATTAGTTTTAAACCATTCACTGTGGTTTCAATATTCAAATTCCTAATACTAATCATAAACTTTTGATGTGATATCATCTCTGCGAATTATTTCAACTTTTACTTAAACCGGTTCACAAATAAGTGACCAGTTTCCTTTTAGCATGCCCATTAAAAAAAATGCTAAATCTTATACAAAAATATCTAGTATAACTAAACTACCCTTATTAAATATTGGTCACATAGTTACAGTGAGGAGTGAGAATTTTTTTTAGGGAAATGCTGTAGACAATAAATTGCATCAAGAAAATAAAATCAAGACCGAAAATATCGCAACAATCGTAGTATTTTATCTCAAATATTTGAGTGTTACAATCTCTATGAATCCTCTGATTCTACTTTTCGATAGTAAATAAATTCAAGGGCCTTTGAGCTTGATCTTGAATATGTAGTTGTTGCCACGAATGATAATCTTGTTCTTGAGCTTGATCTTGATTGTTTGGACTTGAACTTGATTTGGTCTTCGCTCTTGAGCTTGAACTTGATTTGGTCTTCGTTCTTGAGCTTGAACTTGATTTCTTGAACTTGAACTTGATTGCTTGAATCTTGAAACTTGTAGAGAAATTTGCGGCGTTTGATCCACGAGCTCTCTCTTGCTTCTTGTTATAACTTCTGGTGTTTTTTCTGAGTTATGAAGACCCATATTTATAGTTATGGAAGGGAGGAGTTGTGATAAGAACAAACTCTTTCCGACCAATCAAATTGAACTATGACATGACCGCATTTGATTGGTCAGAACGTGTCACTTGCACACGTAGCGCGGTTTCATTGGCCTTTCAGTGTGACTAGGCATGCCTTGTCATTTTGACACGTGGCATGGTCCTATTAGCTCTTCCGCTTGACTTGTCGTGCCACGTCATTCGACACGTGGCACCAAACTAGGCCTCTAGGAAGATGGCATATTGGGCTTAATGAATTGGGCTCATTACTTTTAACCCAATTAAATGAGCTAGCCCAATGGATTAAAACTTATTTATTTAATCCATATATATTGGACTTATATAATTAATTCAATTATATTAGCTCATATTATTTATTTGGACTAGTATATTTAAAATATAGTCCAAATTATTTATTGAATTTAAATTCAATAAATTTTATATGCCTACAAATATCCCTTACTTCAAGACTTATCGGGTACGTAATTTGAAGACTAGGCTTGAAGTCCCGCTTGAACTCCATTGGCGAAACTTGTTTGAGAATTTAATTTTAACATTCTCTCTTTTATGGTGCTTTGGCAGTGAGAGGATTTGATTTCAAAACTAAACTTAATTAGCAAACTGGCGAAATAGATTCCTATAATATAGCAACCTTTATGCACATTTCACGAACTTGCAAAATGATTATGACATTAAGCCTTGGTAGTATGATCTATATATATATATTAAAGCAAGAAAGTTTATATTATGGTTAAGTCAAGTGACAAGTTACTATAAAGCCACTTGGCAATCTTAAAGAGTTTGTGGGAGATTATCAAATAAAGAAATATCACTTAAGAACTTATATGGAATTCCATTTATTGAAATTAAATTGAAATAAGAATTCTTTTTTTAAAAATAAAGTTCAATCACTGTACTAATATTTTCTAACTGAAATTTTTTATTTGGACAGTAAAGAATTTTGATATTAATAGTATTTGGATTCCTTTTCTAATATCGAGTGAGAAGAATATATCCTACCGCAATCTAATGTGCTATTTTAATTTATTTTAAAAATTTAATACTTTTTAATGAGTTGAAGAATATATTTTAAGGTTTTAACCTAAAGTTTAGAATGTAAATATATTTAATAATTTATTTATTTCATAATGGATAATCCAAAGTATCTGCTTTAAACTAAGTTTTCTGAATTTTAAACAAGTATACAATAGAAATAATTTTTTAAAAGGCTAAAAGCTTCAACTAAAATAATAATTACTAGAAGTTTAATAATAAAAATACCTAATATTTTGGTGAAGTACTATATAGTTTGATCGTATGCACTTTTCTTTTTGTCTATTATTGAATAAAACACGTAATGAAAAAATCAAATAAAATATCATACTTACTAGGGGAAATAATTTAGAAAGAGGGGGATAAAGATAGTATGATAGAATTTATACTTTGAATTAATTTAAATGATAAAATAAACCAAATAATAATTAATACTCAAAAATATTATTGATAAATTCAAATATTATATAGTGAAAGATTAAAAATAAATAAAAAGATTATTTTAAGAGAAAGAGAAACCATATTCATTGTAGTATATTATAATAGAAGTAGCAGATAGGGATATAAAGTAGGTGACAAGCTAATAAAAAGTTAAGTAATAATGTAACTATATTAAGTAACGGGTAACACAATAACAATAGACAAAGAAAAGATAGAGATTTTTTTTTAAACAAATAATATAATTATAGATATATAGAAGGATTAGACATTTAAATTCGATATAAGAAAACTTTTTAAATTATTACGAGAAAAAAATATATTATATGGATACTATCACACAATTGAAATATAATTTATAAACCTAAAATTTAAAACGTTTACAATGAAATAACGTCAAGCAACAAATTAACAATATAAAGATATAATTAAAATTGTCATGTAGTTAAGTTATAAAAAATTAAATTCAAAAACTCTATACGAAAACAGAAGGAAAATTAATTGCTTATTGCACATAATACTAAATAATAATTACAAAAAGTGTAGATTTATGAAAAATAATAAAAGAACTTCTTCGTTTAAAGCACTCACATATTTTCAAAAGAATTAGAAAAATAGTATGATAATGTTTATATTATAGATACAACACGAAATGTGAAAAATAATTAAAATATTATATGATAGAAAATAATGTATATAGAGGAGAATAGAAGTAATGTAAAGGGGTCTACACTTTAAATTTGTTTAATAAAATAATTAAATAGGAAAAATAATATTATTGATAAATTTAAACAAAACATTTGGAGCTACGAAACAAAAGAACAAAGTTAAATTAAATTTTAGGGTAATATAATATTATATTCATTGTATTATACTAAAAGTAGAGCAATGAGTAAGGACATTAAGTAACGCGATAAGCTAATAAAAAGTCACATGGCAATATAGCAAGTGTGCATTATAGTTAAGCCAAGTGGCAAGCTAATATAAAGCCATTTGACAAATTATGATAATATTTGTTATAGTATTTAATTTAAATTGAAAGACAGGATATTTATTTAAATTTAAATAGAAAGATAGTAAATAAGATTCTTTGAATCTGAATGGAAAGAAAGTTATATTTGAATTGATTGATTAATTAATTAGGAAAGCAAATCAACACATAAATATTCCAATTCAAACGGGAGGCCCAATGAGTGAGACGAATTGTTCTAAATAATGAGAAAAAGTTTTTTGAAATTTAAGTTCACAACAAAAACAACAGAGAAAAAAAAACGTGTTTGTTACTAGAAATAAAACTAAAAAATCTAGGTTCGAACCCATAATCATAATTAGCAAGTTGTTGGATCAAAACTTAACTATCGTAACTACCTTAGGGGTAATATTTAACTATGAATCGACTCAGACATTGGCTAAACAAATATCAATTGTGTTGCCTTACGGTAAAATTAATTATCCAGTATTTTATAATTTATTTTATATCTCAGTTGTTTAGAAGCAATACATTTCTTTTTATTTTTCTATTAGTGCTAGCAGTTGTATGCTAAAATATATAAGAATGGAGGATAGATTCTTCTCTAATGGCTCAGACATGGACAGTGACTTTTTAGCGCATTGTTGATATTTATGTTCTCTCAAATTGTATGAGCTAATTGATTGAGCAACCGAACCGATGGGTGTGTGGGTGTGTATGTGTGTGTGTGTGTGTGTGTGTCAATTAGAATGAAATAGATTTGGATATGGTAAACACATAGATGGATATAATTGCACTATTTGGGATTGCCATTTATACAAAATAAAGTGAATCATAAAATCATAAGGTAAGATTCATTTAATTAAGAGTTACATGTAAGAACTCATCTTCTTTTAGTACATGTGCATCGTAGAAGAAAAATATTTAAAGTAGGTTAACATTTATTTAATTATAATATATTAATCTTAACTATATCCCAAATGTATCATTTAAATTGTTAAAAATAATGTGACTTTAATTGTGTGGTTAAAATTGAGGTAACAAACAAAATTATTGAGCAAATTACGATCCAACTGTTTTATAAGTTGGTAACTCCCAAAAGTTAGAATATATTGGTTGTTAATAAATTATCACGTATGTATATATTAATTTGTCACTGTGTAATTTTAGGTTGGTAGAAGTTGATGTTGATGTGAGAATTTATTATGTTGAGATAATAATATAATATAGTTTTATAATTTAAATTAAGATATTACTAATGTATTTTTATTTGTTATTACTCTATATAGTATGACTTCACTTAGTTTCAATATAGATGAGATAGTTTGACTTGACACGAAATTTAAGAACGAAAAAGAAAACTTTTGAAACTTATGATCCTAATAGTTTTGTGGGGCCATGATATTTGTATGGGTGTAAGAACTTCTCATTATATGTAAAATGAGTAAAATAAAATTTTTTAAGTTAAATTATTTTCAAATACAGAAATGTGTTATTCTTTTGGAAAAGACTAATAAGAAAAATATTTTATGTAAATTGAAAGTGAAGGAATATTTATTTTTGAATCATATTGTATTTTTATTTGTTTGTATCACCGGCTATATATGAGGTTATAATATTTAAGTTTATGTCAATAATTATTCATATAATTTGTTCTTTTTAATTTATAGAATTTAGCAGGATCATAACATTGTGCGAGTACTAATACTAGTTTCTTAGATACATCCTCAAAAGAGAAAAACACGGATCAAACAAATACTTATTGGATTACGACTTGGAGAAGCAAAGGAACCAAATTAAGATATCTTCCTACAATATAATTGTCCAAGTCAAGTTATGCTAAAAGTAGGAGATGCAATTCGGTGGGATACTCTCAAACCGTCGGTGTCAGATTTGTTTGACTCGAAAGATTTTAAAACCTTTTTGAGCAAATCAATCAAAGATAATGGGGTAAATCTTAGTCAGACACAATTAATTTCAGATCGAGAAGCTATGAATAAGGATTACACATGGGATGAAAGAAATATAAATGATCTTCTTAAGATTATAAGTTGTATCTCTCATCAATCGGTGAGGAAGTAGGTTTACACATTTTTCTAGAGGCCATTTCTTCTGTCTCCCTCCTTTTCGAAGAGAGCTTTTCATTCTCTTTAGAGAGGTAGGAGGAGCAGCCCTCCCAGTTGAAAGCTTTCCTTGGCTATATATAATCAACACACCTTTGCCCTTTGCTTGACTTGACATCCTCTTTCCACCAATGTGTCTTGGTTATGATTTTAGGCACCACTCTTACCGACTCGTCGGGTGTCAGAGAAGAGGAATGGAGTGGGATATATTGACTTTCATTGCCCGGTTAATTAGACAGGGCGTCGGTCAGCTCGGTCGTGACGGTCAGATTTTGACCAATACAATTAGTCCCTCCGTCTGTCGGGGTCGTCTTATGTCGGGCTCGGCAGATGGATCATGATCGTTACGAATTCGATAGAAATCTGACTTATGACTCTCCGTTCCTTATCACATTTTGTGGGTTTTTGGTGGAGTGGCGACATTATGTTGATCCCCATGGACCGTTGCGGCGGTTTAGGAACCGAAATGTCATTTGGTACTGAAACGTTGCTTTGCGGTTATCACCATTATGACACACGTTTCTGGGATACTGAAACGTTTCGTTCCCTATTAGATTCAATTGGCGGCTCTTGGGTTTCGTGCTCGGGGGGATTTATGTCCCATATAAATAGAGGAAGCTTGTCATGCGATTGACACACTTCTTCATCTTTCACTTGGAAGAATCCTACTGATATATTTTCTTCTCGGTACCTCAAATTTCTACGTGCCCCCTTGTTCACTGAAAACTTTCATCTCTTCTTTCTGTTATTTCTTTGGCGTATTTTTTGACAAGAATGGCTGGTGATTTTTCTCGTGACAATCTCCCTACTATTGCTCCGGTACCGGAAAGTGCTGCTCAGATTACTGGAGGGGCAGATGTGGTGGAGGATGAGGGGGTCCCATCAGTGATTGAGATTACCCCGTCCTGGGAGAGAGCCGACTGACTTCACTACTCCCGCCGAGGTCGAACCGGAACCTGTTCACTCTGTTCTGAGGGAGAGGGATATTGCAGAATTGAAAGAAAAGTGGGGGATCCCCGGTTATGTCGATATGCCCCCGGCAGTGGGAAAAGGCATAGTTCACTTTGACCACCCCGGGTATTGTGTGTTCTATGCCTACCCCTTTATTATAGGGTACACATTTCCTCTTCCCCTGTTGGTGGTGGATTTTTGCCGTTTCTACGAAGTGTGCCCCGCTCAACTTTCGCCATATTTATACAAGGTATTCCTTATGTTGCTCAAGTATGCTGAACTCGCGGTCGCGGGGTCACTTTGGAACATATGCTCAGCATTTTTTCTCCTCAACTTATTCGCGGTTCGATGATTCACATGCATCCTCGGGGGTCGAGGGGGTTGGTGGTGAAGATGGACGGCAGGACCAACCACCATTTCTACGAGAATTACTTTTATGTGCGGACTGAGCATATCGTGGTGGACCCAACGGGATTTCCTGATAAATGGAACTTTGCACGTAAGTTTGTATTTTTAGTCGTCGAAGTGCTCGACCATTTTCTATGGGTACTAAATTTTATCACGTCTTTGCAGCTGAGAGATTGCTCCCTCCGCCCGTCGAAGGTATCCATGAATGGGTGGAGGCTATACTTCCCCATACGGTGGGGATTCACACATGGTTGACCTTTCATGAGAGGTTCGGACGTAGGCCCCTTACAGGTAGGAGGACGTCTTTGTTTACTATTCTTTCCCTTTTTATTTAGCTTCTCATGCGTCGTTTGTCGTTGTCAGGGAGAGTGCGGAGAGCAAGGGCCCCTCCATTAGTTTTTCGTCAGCCGGCCACATCTGCACACCCTATTACAGTACCCATTACTCGACCTTCGTCTAGGGCTGCTTCAGTTGAGTCTGCGGCCTACTCCGGTGAGGGCCATTTCTCAGGATGAGATTCCGACCGATGTCGCTGGCCCAACGGGTGAGTCACCATCTACTGGAGAAGAGGAGGGGCCGTCAAAAATATAGAGGATGGAGTTTGAGACGGCGGCCCCAATAGCAATTTATCTGGATGACTCTCCCCCGACGGGCTCTAGAGAGAGCGTTGTTGTGGCTCCCCCTGTAGGGACGGAGCAGACCGTTATTGTCGATATTCATGATCGACAGTCAAAGACTCATGCCGCTGCATTGGCTCAATCAGAGATCCCTGCCGTTGTTGGTGTCCAACAACCTGTCGTGATGGAGAATCAGACTTATGGGGCCGCCGTGATAATTTTAGACGTGCCCTCATCTTCTGCAGTGGGTCATGCTCCACCTTCAACAACAGAAAGGGGAAAAGGCATGGTGGTTGACGACTATGAATCTGAGTCAGAACTGGACACCGATGATATTAGGATATTTGAGGAGGGCCTTACTCATTCGGTGGTTAATGCGGGGGGCTCGGCCCGTATTCTTCAGATCCCTTCCGGCATCAATCTCTTGGGGGAAGGGTAGGTTTTGGTACCGCAATTTAGCCTGTTATGCTCCCAAGCCGAGAATGAGTCCCTCCAATCTATTCTTGATGCTGATTTGATGGACGAGGTGGCCGCCATGGGCTTAAGGGTACGTTGCATTTTACTTTCGCTTTCTTTTTTCGCCCTTCTCAGAAGTACTAGCCTAACCTCGTCTTTACGTTTTCCAGACATATATGGTAGAAGTGGAAAGCATTAATAGAGCCAACACCCGGGCTAAAATTTTCTTGAAGATGCTGGAAAAGTATCGTCGCTATCGTGATAGATGTCGCGAGATGCATCAGCAGCTGAGGACGGATCCCCGTAATCGGGCTCTTGGTGAGGAGTTGGAAAGAAGGGACCAGGAATTGATGCAAACTATCCGCAACAAGAGCGCACTCGAGGAGCAACTTCGAATTAAGGACGAGGAGCTCGAGTTGGGTAAGTGGGTCGCCGCAGAATGTGAGCATCTACAGGGTAGGTTGAGGTCGATGAAGTCGGAGATGGATCAGAACTTGGTCAAGGTCGAGGCGATGAGTGTGGAGTGGATGAGAAAATTGACTACACTGGAAAGCAAAGTCGCTGGGTTGCAGAGCATTGAGAGTGCCTGGTCCGAGGCTTCGATGAGGGCAACGTCCCTGGAGAACACCATTCGCGTCCTCCAATCCGAACAGGAGTCGGAGAGAGCGACGGCTACCCTCAGGGAAGCGAGGCTCGAGGAGCGTATCGGCGTGATTGATCAAGAAGCATCGATTCTCGGAGACCGGGTCGTGGCTTTGGAGACAGAAAATGGGCGATTGTTGATTCAGGTTGAGTCCTCCTCCAGGGTCATCCTCCGCCGTATGAACGTGCTCTGGGTTTATGCCGAAACTCAACGGGACATATATAAGAGTTTGTGGGAGGCGGGTACCATGGTTGAGGCTATTTATGAAGAAGCCCGAGCGAAAGCACAGGAGGCTCGCATCAACTGTGGATATGACGCAGCGACAACCGAAGCTAATGGGGATGTGGATGATGGTAATGGAGAGCCTCTTGGAGATGGTGATGATGATGGTGCTGGTGGTGATGATGTCGAAAGAAGAACATTGTCCTTGCCTGTTTTTATTTTCAATTGTTTGTCGATTGTCGTTCGTTCTTTTTTTTTGGGTTGGCTTGGGCCATATCTAAGCGGCGATAGGCCGCATTGTGATTTTGTATAAAGGAGAGATTTTCTTTTTCTTCGTTATTTATCTTGTACTTCACTTTTATTTCAACTGTTTACGGCTTTGGTGCAAGATAGACACCTGTATAGCGAGTCCCGATTTTCTTTCCTTCTAATGGTCTTTGGCCTTAGGAGTATTTCGATTGAGGTCGACATCTTCTCCTTTTGGAGAAGGCCCTTGGCCTTGAAGGGTGTTGTCGAAATAACAGCCCATCGTCGTTCGATCGAGGTCGAACCTTTCTCTTTGTTGGCGAAGGCCATTGGCCTTAAAGGGTATTGTTTCGAACTTGTCGAAATAATAACCTGTCGTCATTCGATCGAGGTCGAACCCTTCTTTGTTGGCGAAGGCCCTTGGCCTTAAAGGGTATTATTTATAACTTGTCGAAATAACAACATGTCATTATTCAATCGAGGTCGAACCTTTCTTTGTTGGTGAAGGCCCTTGGCCTTAAAGGGTGTTATTTTGATCTTGTCGAAATAACAACCCGTCGTCGTTCGATCATGGTCGAACCCTTCTTCATTGGCGATGCCCCTTGGCCTTAAAGGGTGTTATTTCAAACTTGTCGAAATAATAGCCTGTCGTCGTTCGATCGAGGTCGAACCCTTCTTTGTTGGTGAAGGCCTTTGGCCTTAAAGGGTGTTATTTCGAACTTGTCACAATAACAACCCGTCATCGTTCGATCGAGGTCGAACCCTTCTCTGATGGCAAAGGCCCTTGGCCTTAAAAGGAGTTATTTCGAACTTGTCGAAATAACAGCCCATCGTCGTTCGATCGAGGTCGAACCCTTCTTTGTAGGCGAAGGCCCTTGGCCTTAAAGGGTGTTATTTCGAGCTTGTCGAAATAACAGCCCATCGTCGTTCAATCTAGGTCGAACCCTTCTTTTTTGACGAAGGCCCTTGACCTTAAAGGGTGTTATTTCGAACTTGTCGAAATAACAGCCTATTGTCGTTCGATCTAGGTCTAACCCTTCTCTTTGCTGGCGAAGGCCCTTGGCCTTAAAGGGTGTTATTTCGAACTTGTCGAAATAACAGTCTATCGTCGTTCGATCGAGGTCGAACCCTTCTCTTTGTTGGCGAAGGCCCTTGGCCTTAAAGGGTGTTATTTCGAACTTGTCAAAATAACAGCCCGTCGTCGTTCGATCAAGGTCGAACCCTTCTTGTTGGTGAAGGCCCTTGGCCTTAAAGGGTGTTATTTCGAACTTGTCGAAATAACAACCCGTCGTCGTTCGATCGATGTCGAACCCTTCTCTGATTGCGAAGGCCCTTGGCCTTAAAGGGAGTTATTTCGAACTTGTCGAAATAATAGCCCGTCATCGTTCGATCGAGGTCGAACCCTTTTTTATTGGCGAAGGTCCTTGGCCTTAAAGGGTGTTATTCGAGCTTGTCGAAATAACAACCCATCGTCGTTCGATCGAGGTCGAACCCTTCTTTGTTGGCGAATGTCCTTGGACTTAAAGGGTGTTATTCGAGCTTGTCGAAATAACGGCATGTCGTCATTTGATCGAGGTCGAACCCTTCTCTTTGCTGGCGAAGGCCCTTAGCCTTAAAGGGTGTTATTTCGAACTTTTCGAAATAACAACCTATCATCGTTCGATCAAGGTCGAACCCTTCTTTGTTGGCGAAGGTCCTTGGCCTTAAAGGGTGTTATTTCGAACTTGTCGAAATAACAGTCAGTCGTCATTTGATCGAGGTCGAACCCTTCTCTTTGTTGGCGATAATAGCCCGTCGTCGTTCGAGTTTTTGGAGAGTCGGACATCTCCCATGGGAGTCCCAGTCCGTTTGATATTGCTTGCATCAGGAGGTGCAGTGTCGGTGAATATGAGACATTGACGTTTCTCTTAGGTTTGCGTTGTGTACACATTATAGCTTTCTTGTTTGACTCCTGCCATCCGGCCCTGAGATATCATCGGAAGGAAGTATTTCGGCTGTACTGAAGCAATTTTTTGTTCTTCAATTGAGATGTTCCTTTGTGCGTTCACCCGTGCGAGTCTTATGTGCTTGCTTGGACAAAAATTAGGTGAGCATGATATTTTCCTCGCTCTCGTCCGGTGGTCCGGTGGGGGAGAACAGGCTGGTAACACCGTTTGCCTTGTTTGGTATATCGATGGTTGATGGGGCAAGGATTTCTAAGCTTGGTAATTCTACTCGATTCTCCTTCTCCTACCGCGCTGCTCCCGTGTCTCGCGTGGGTTAGTTTTAACCTTCACGCTTCTTTTTGTGGGTCATTGTGTTTCTTAGATTCGATCTGGGATAAACTAGGAAATTTCACTAAGAAATCCCCACAAACTGCGCCAAATTGTTTGACTCAAAAGATTTTAAAACCTTTTTGAGCAAATCAATCAATGATAAAGGGGTAAATCTTAGTCAGACACAATTATTTCCAGATCGAGAAGCTAAGAATAAGGATTACACATAGTATGAAAGAAATATAAATGATCTTCTTAAGATTATAGGTTGTATCTCTTATCAATCGGTGAGGAAATATGTTTACACATTTTTTTAGAGGCCATTTCTTCTGTCTCCCCCTTTTCGAAGAGATCTTTTCATTCTCTTTAGAGAGGTAGGAGGAGAAGCCCCCCAGTTGAAAGCTTTCCTTGGCTATATATAACCAAGGCACCTTTGCCCTTTGCTTGACTTGACATCCACTTGCCACCAATGTATCTTGGTCATGATTTTAGGCACCACTCTTACCGACTCATCGGGTGTCAGAGAAGAGGGGAGTGGGCTCTATTGACTTTCACTGCCCGGGTAATTAGACAGGGCGTCGATCAACTCGGTTGTGACGGTCATATTTTGACCAATACAAGATTACAACTTAGAATTGCAATTCGATTTCAACTCGAATTGCAATTCGATTTCAACTCGAATTGTAATTTCTGTCGTCCTATAATTGATCCCACATTAGCGCTTCTCTTTCAACTATCGCCTTTTGACATCTATAAATACGGTATACTCTTCATTCTATTAGCATCACTTTCAGCATTTGCAAACCACTTTGAGTCTACTTTTGACGACTTGGAAGCATTGACATGAAGGTAATTTCTTCTTCTTTTCTTATGTTTTTTTTCTTTTGTCATTTTTTTCTTTTTTTTTGTAGGTCAAGCGAGAAAGATATGTTCTTGTTCAACAAGATGATCCACGCATGAAGAAGGTAATTTTGGGGTGTGAGGGGATGAGTACTCATCTTTGCCCGAATATCAGAGAGATTACTCTCAATGTGCCCTGACAATCGGAGAGATTACTCTCAATGTGGCCCAACTAACGGAGAGATTACTCTCAATGTGCCCCAACTATTGGAGAATTTACTCTCAATGTGCCCCAACTATTGGAGAGATTATTCTCAATGTGCCTCGACTATCGGAGAGATTACTCTCAATGTGGCCCGACTATCAGAGAGATTACTCTCAATAAGCCCCGACTATTAGAGAGATTACTCTCAATGTGGCCCAACTATCAGAGAGATTACTCTCAATATGCCCCGACTATCAGAGAGATTACTCATATGGCCTGACTATCGGAGAGATTACTCTCAATGTCCCCCGACTATCAGAGAGATTACTCTCAAATAACCCGACTATCGGAGAGATTACTCTCAAAATGATCTGACTATCGGAGAGATTACTCTCAAAATGACCCATCTATCGGAGAGATTACTCTCAAAGCGACCCAACTATCGGAGAGATTACTCTCAAAATGACCCAACTATCGAAGTGATTACTCTCAAGGCAGCCCGACTATCGGAGAGATTACTCTCAAAATGATCCGACTATCGGAGAGATTACTCTCAAAATGACCCGACTATCAGACAGATTACTCTCAAGATGACCCGACTATCAGAGAGATTACTCTCAAAATGACCCGACTATCGGAGAAGCCAACTTAAGGTACAAAGGGACTCATATGTCCACCTTAATTTTGGAAAGTTATAGTTCCTTTTAAGGACAAACCCACAAATAGGCCAACTTAAGGTGCAAAGGGACTCATATGTCCACCTTAAGATTGGAAAGTTATAGTTCTTTTTAAGGACAAACCCATGAAGATGCCGACCTAAGGTGCAAAGGGACTTATATGCACACCTTAAGATTGGAAAGTTATAAAGCTTCGACTCGAAGACTTCATGGACTTGATGACGTCGACTTGAACACTTGGAAAACTTTGAAGATTCAGCAGACTTTGCAGACTTCAACTTGAAGACCGACAAACCTGAAGATTCGGTGGACTTTGATGTTTCAATATGAAAAATTTGAGGGCTCAAATACTTCCACTTGAAGACCGACGAGTTTGAGGACCTCCGCCTGAAGACTTCAGCTTGGAGACATAGAGGGCTTAGATATCTCAACTTGAAGGGTGGCAAACGTGAAGACTTCAACTTGGAGACTTGCTTAAAAGTTTCAGCTTCTCTTTTGCTTTACATTGTCCGACTTTTATCTTATTCGCAAAATTTTCAGCTTTAAGCGCTTAAAATAAAAGATTCATATTTTGTCGTGGGAGAGTCTAAATAATGAACCATTTGATTTCTCGAAAACAATATCTAAAATAAATCCAAAATTTAGAATCAAACACCTTCAGAATCACCGCAGATAATATTTTGAAACCAACTTTAGATTCCACCACATTGAAAATTTTAGATTTCCGCAGCCTCACCAAAAAATATCTTGGTGTAGAAATATTAAAATTGCAAATAGTTTGATTTATTGAAAACTAGACTTCAAAATCTAGAACATATTCAAAATTCTCAATCTAACAACTTCAGAATCATCCCAATATTTTAAATTCAACTTTATATTGCACCACGCTATCAATTCTGGATTTGCGCAGTCTCACCAAAAAATTCATATCTTGGTGTAGAAATATCGAAATTGCAAACTGTTTGATTTCAAGAAAACTAGACTTAAGATCTAGAACATATCCAATATTCTTAATCAAACAACTTTGGAATCGTCCCAGATAATATTTTGAAATCAACTTTACATTGCACCATGCTATCAATTCCAGATTTGCGCAATCTCACCAAAAAATTCATATCTTGGTGTAGGAAGGTCGAAATTATGAACCGTTTGATTTCTTAAAAACTAGACTTCAAGATATAGAACATATCTAGAATTCTCAATCAAACAACTTCAGAATCATCCTAGATAATATTTTGAAATCAACTCTATATTGCACCACGCTATCAATTCCAGATTTGTGCAGTCTCACAAAAAATTCATATCTTGGTATGGAAGCCTCGAGATCGGAAGATGTCTTACTTGACATCAATCGAAATTAAAGAGCTATATTCTCACGAATATCTTGAGTTCAAGTCTCACTGAATATGAACGTTGTGCCAAGCAATCTTTTCCTTATACTTGTGTTTCCTTTTGACGCCTTTCTTCTCTTCCCTTTTTTTTATGTAGAGGGAGGACTTGGAGACCAACGAACTTGAAGGTTTGGCGAACCTGAAGACATAGAGAATCCCTAGACTTCAATGCAAATATTTAATATCCTCTTAAAATTGGCCTATTGAAGATATCAATTTACCATGGCGGGTTGCCCCCTTTAAATCAAATGAGATCAAAGTTCAGCAGGAGGATGACATTTCAGCTTGATCTTACATTCCTTCATACTTCATTCGAACAACAATTGGGGCAATATGTATCTTTTGAACTTATGCGACTGAACTTAGAATGAAACTCTAAGCTGCCTACGTATCTCGGTGAAGAAGATCAAGTCATACCGTAGTTCAGACTGGGTGATTTTTTTATTTTTATTTTTGTATGTCCTAACCTTTTCCTAGGATGCCTCTTTCGAAGTTTTAAACCTAGTTGGATCCTTTTTTTTGTAGGGGCCGTACACAGTTTAGACTCATACGGGCCAGGAGTGTAGCAACATGCAGTTTAGGCTCATGCGTCAAGGAGCGTGGCAACTTCAAGGATAATACTTCTTTAAAAACTTGCCATTGATAGGGCCGATTCTCATGCCATTTGCATCAACCAACTTGTATAACATTCAATACTTGAAGGCGAACTCTTTTATTAAAGGCGCGAGATAATCGAGCTTGATAACATTCAAAACTTTGTTGAGCTTCCAACCTCTTCTCATCAAGAGCCTTCAACTCTGCTAATCGTAGTCGAGCATTTTCTTCATCAGTGATCCCTTCTTGAATGGTCAATCGTAACGAAGGTATTTGACGCTCAAGTGGCAAGAAGGTTTCGACTCCATAAACGAGTGAATAAGGAGTCACCTGAGTTGGTGTGCGGTGAGTCATCCTATATGCCCATAGAGATTCTTCTATAAGGTCATTCCCATCTCGTTTGGATTTGGAGACGACTTTCTTTAAAAAGTTGCATAGAGTCTTGTTGAATGCCTCAGCTAGACCATTGGCAGCGACATTGTACATTGAAGAGTTACGTTGCTTGAAGCCAAAGAGATCAAAAATCTTGTTCATCAGCCTATTATCGAATGGCTTTCCATTATCCATTATTATGCAACGAGGAATGCCAAAGCGATAAATAATGTTTACTCGGATGAAACTTGCAACATTTTCCTTCTTTACTTCCTTAAGAGCAATAACTTCAGCTTATTTTGAGAAGTAGTCAGTTGCAGCCAATATGTATAGGTGCCCACCAGAGGACTTTGGCAGTGGTCCAACAACATCCAATCCCCAAGCGTCAGATGGTTAGGATGCAACAGTCGGGTGTAACACTTCAGGAGGTTGATGAATACAATTCGCATGGAATTGACAAGCCTTGCATCTTCGAGCATAGTCCAAGCAATCTTTTACCATCGTTGGCCAATAATATCCCATCCTTTTTATATGGAAGTGGAGCTTTGGTCCATACTGGTGTGACCCACATACCCCAGAATGTGCTTCTTGCAAATCTTGGAGTGCTTCATCTTCCCCTAAGCATCGCAAGAGTACTCCCTCGAATGATCTTCTGTATAGGGTATCTTTGTAGTAAAGGAAGCGAGGTGCACGACGACAGATTTCAGTTCTTCTCCACCTATTTTTTGGAAGTATCCCATAGCACAATAGTCGATAATGGGTTGTCGCCATTCTTTTTTCTCGACTTCAGAAATAACGACAAGTTGATTGAGTTCATTTTCTTCACCTTCAGCCTCATTTGGCGGCGGTACTACCCATTTTTAGCAGATAGTAACTTGTGCTTGATCAGGCAGGGCTAATGACGAAGCTAGGGCAGCTAACACATCAGCCTTCTTATTTTCTTTCTTTGGCACATGCTGAATAGTCACATCACCGAGCCACCCTATTAACTTTTTAGCGTAATCATAATATGGGCGTAGTTCAGGCTTCTTAACCTCGTAACTACCTAAAAGTTGATTGACCACTAACTGGGAGTCACCAAAGACTTGCAATTGCAATTGCTTCATATCAACGGTCATTTCAAGCCCAAGTATTAATGCTTGATACTCAATAACATTGTTGGAACAAAGTTGTGTCAAGGTGAAAGAGTATGGCAAGACTTCACCTTGGGAAGTGACAAATACTACACCAGCACCAGCTCCTCCACGATGTGCAGCACCATCAAAGTACATCTTCTATGGAGGTTGAACTTCAACAACCATTGCATCCTCATCAGGTAGTTCTTCAGTTAGCTCCCAGTCTATTACGCCCCACAGTATTACGTCGATGTTATGCTCTGCAGTAATATATTACAATGATGTTACACTTCGCAGTAATAAGTTACGACAATGTTGCACCCTACAATATTTTACGTTGAATTTGTCGTAAGGTAATTGACATCAGTCCAAGGAAAAGATTATTTGGATATTATAAGGATTATGCTATTTCAAACAAGTGATGAGTAAATTCGTGAAGGTGATAGAGGAAGCAAGTCAAAGAAAATAAATTTTCGTCCAAATTTAGCTTGTTGGAAAAAATATATGGCCCGAGCTAAAATACATGGTATTTATGGTTTAGTACCATACAAGGTACCCCATGGCCATGATAGTAAGGTGTATAAAGTATATTAAAAGTGGTACTATTTTAAGAAAGTGAGAATAATTCTCAATCATGCGGGAAATTGGTTAATTACCGGGTAACGGGATACTACCTAGTTAACTAATAACTAGTGGTGGATTAATTTAAAATTTTGGATAAGGATCCAAAGCATGAACATGGTGTGAGCACGTAATTTTTTCCCTATATGAATTACTCCCACAAATTCAAAACAAAATAATTTTTTTCCATTGTTTGCAATTTTGTGAAGTTTTGTGGCACTTTCCGTCAATTGTTTGCATTTGTCTATGCACGTTTATTTTATTTAATTAATGAAAAATATAAAAATATGTTGCATTTGCATTTAGGATTTAATTTTATATTTTTTGAATTAAGCAGTAAATTAGTTATTTTATAAGAACTGGAAAAATCACAAAAATAGTTATTTTTGCACTTTTAATTTTAATTGTTAAACTTTGGTAGTTTTTACTTTAATTTGATTAATTGTTGTTAATTGTTAATTAGAGTTAATTAATTTAATGTGATAGCATAATGGGATTAGGAATTAATTTAGTTTTATTTTTAAAATAAAAAAAATATTAAAATTAAATTAATTAGAAAATTGAAAAAAAAGGAAACAAAAGAGGGAAAGCCTGACTTGGGCCAAGTTCTTTCAATTTCCACAAGCCCAAACCATTTGTTCCTCCAATACCCGTCCAAATTACCCCCAAAACCGGCCCAAACCCGCTCCAACCCGGTTTGCCCCGTCCATAACCCAAACAACCCCATCCATAACCCAAACGACCCTGTTTTACTTTGGCTGAATCCCAGCCGTTGATTTACTTCAAATCCAACGGTTGGGAACTGTGGGTATTGACAGTATAAAACTGTCTGAACCCTTGCATCCCCCCCGTCTCATTTCTCTCGTCTCCTTTCTTCAGAGACCGAATCTAAAACCCTAAATCGCCGCCCTCAGCTTCCACCGCTCTTAGCCAGCGACGTCGGTCCCAAATCGACCCAAAATAACATCCTACAACCCCCTTCATCCCCTCATTCCAAACCTTCACTCCATTTCCCTTGAAACTTGCTAGAAATTCTCGATTCTTAAATCTAAGGTTCGAGCCCTAGAAGCCAAAGCCAAATCTACACATGCAAGGTCATTTCTCAAGTTTTTATAAGTATTCAGGGCCGGTTTTATCACAAAATAATGTTATTCTCTTGTTCTTGACAAAGAACAAGCGATTGACATTATTTGGAGGTTTAAATCGGAAGTTTAGTCGCAAATTCAAGCCTGAGTCGGTGAGTTCTGCTTTTCCAGTTTTCTTTACCAGGCTTATTCCTTGATTTTTGCTTGGTCTGTTGTCAACGGCTTGATAATTTCTGATTTCACCTCGTTTGTTTAGCATTTAGCTTAACTTATTAGGTTTTAAGTTTTGTGAAATTGTTTAGTTGTTTTCTTATCGTTGTCATAATTTGCTCGATCTGGTTCAATTCATTTTGTTGTCCGGGTTCTGAATCAATTTCAGACTTCACTCCAAGGGTTTGGTTTAGGGTATTAGGTCAGAATTGAACCCATGTTTGGTTTAACCATTGGGCCAATGTGACCCATACCCGTTTGGTTTCAAATGGTAAATAACAGGGTCCTGGGGGATATTTTGGGAATTTAGGTTAAGGGAATCTCTGAATAATTAAATTAGGAAGCTTCTTGGAAGCTGGGGTGGGGACTTAACTGAAGTTCTGAATTTTACACTAAGGATTTCTGAGCAAAAACCAAAATTTCAAAAGGTTCTAAGTGCAAAATTGAATTATTTTAGGCAGCCCTAAATGCCTTGCCTATAAAGGCACTCTACCTTGATATTCAAGGAAGACGAGAGAGGAGAGAGGTAAAAATTCTGAAAAATACCAACGGCTAAAAATCTAAAAAAATTTGTTCCATTGATTTCTCTGCTTTGAGTTTTGAAGTTTTCAATCACTGAAATATTTTCTGATTCTCTCCGAGATTGAAATGGTTTAGATTTGGATTTATGAAAGTTTTGGGTTGAATTCTATTGGGTGGTTACTGTTCCATTAGTTTCACAAGCTGATTTCACTGCTGATTGTTGATTGTTAAGTCTGGGTTAGCTTCTGACTGCTACTGTCCAAGGCTGATTCCCCATTTTCTGTTTGTTTGGCTTTTTAGGTATTTCCTTGGCTTTTTATGTGACATATGGAGTTCAAATCTGAAAACATGTAACCAAAGTGGAAGATCTAAGAATGAATCTCACTTTTACTGAATATCAGTCTTTGTTCAAATAGAGTTTTTCCCTGTCTTTGTGATAATTTAAGCTTTTTTTCATGGTTGTCCATTCCACTGTGTTGATACTCTTATGTTTCATCTTCAAAAGTATGTTTTAGGCTTCTAGTTCATCATGTAGTTCTGTAATTAAGTCGAAGGACCTTGTATTTAAACATTTGAAGGACGTGAATGCTTCAAATCAGTTAGGGCATATCATGATGGTTTGGTTTAAATTTGTTTAAGTTAATGTTTGAATTCCATGTTCATGATTAGTATGTAGCAATGTTCAATGTTCATCGCATATTTAAGTTGGTTATGTATTGAGTGTGGCATGATAATGACTAATTAGTAGGTTTGAATCCCAGGTATCTATTTCCGTAGAAACGTTTCAAAAGGATATACAACATGTCATTAGGGTCGAAATTTCAAAATCTTGCATTTACCTTATCATAATGTGCTGATTCATCGTTAGAGCTTTATTCAGGATCCATTGATTCGTTTGTGCCGGGTGTGAGGCAAAGGATTTGATCCTTGGTTCGTAGGTTTGGGGGTATATACCCACCCGTGAAATTTGGGCTTAGCTTGGGCCCATATTCTGGGTTCACTTGGAGACAGGATAATGGTCCATTTGGGCCCTATGCGGTTCTGCTTTAAGAAAATTTGCCGCTGATCTTCATGAGCCCAGATTGTTTTCAAACAATTGGCCTTTCTTTATACGCTGATCCCTTTAAATGTTAGTGTCAACACCCGCTGAAGTAAGCTTGTTTTTTTACGAATTCCCTATGCTTCTAGTTAATTAGCTAATCACTTTAGTTAATGGAAGTGCGCTATATTAGGCGACACAAATAGTTTATGCCCCTCTATGATTTAGTTTGAATTCCCTTTAAAATTGGAATTGAGTTCCATGCCAAACAAAATCTCAAGTGCATGGCCCTCGTGTAATTAATCTTGTTTTGATCCTTAGAAATCGAGGCACGCCACTTAGCAAATTTTCCATGGCCCCCGCAACGCTGCCAATGCGTAGTTGCTTTAGGCGCGTTATTTTATTAATTTACTTTCTTAAACTCGGGTGTGCATTTCATGTGACCCAAATCCAAATCTTAACAATGTTAACTAAAATGTGTCTTGTGAGCACGTGATTTTTGCTTCACGCGACAATCGCTCCAAAAAGAAATAAAAAATATATAATTGGCCCCGCTGTACAATTTCGGTTTTCTGTGCGGCACCTTTGATTTATTTATGACTTTGGCCCATTTTTATTTATTTACTTTATTAAAATAAAATTCAAAAATATGTGTCCTGCATAATTCAAACCGTATTCCGGTCGTTAAATAGAAAATCGTGATTAGGCATTTTCGTCCGTAATTTTATTTGGTTTGACCTTACCTGTTTTGAAATATTTTAGTATGTGTGCAAATAATTGTATTTGAGTGTGTATTTAATTTTAATTTGATTTTTGGCTTAGTTTTGTTTTAAAATAAATAAGAAAAAGAAATAAAAAATAAAAATAAAGAAAAAAAGGGAAAGGAAAGACCCCTTCCGGACTTGGGCCAATTTGTTAAAATTGGCCCAACGAACTCAGCCCAAACGGACAGCCCAAGCCACCAGTCCAAACAGCCCACCCCCAGGCCATGAAACGACGTAGTTTAACACCAAAGCTACGTCGTTTCGATGCCAACCCATCACCACCGTTGAAATCAAGCCGATCCAACGGTCCAGATCTTTCACCCGTAATTCCACTACCCGACCCGTTACCCGAACCAATTCTGACCCCTACCGAGCCAAACGACGACGTTTCGTTTAAGCCTTCAGATCCAAGCCGTCCATCTCGTCGCATCCGACGGTTGTAATCAATCCCCCATTCCATATATAAGCCTCATACCGCACCCTGCCCCCCTATCCAATACCCCAGCTTCCGTCTTCACCTCCTTCCCCACAAAACCCTAGCCGCCCCCTTATCCCTCGCCATTAATCCCGGCGGCATGAACGCCGATGACCTCGCCATGAACACCATAGGAACCCCCTCACCACCCTGAACATAGACCTGTTAACCGTTTAGTTCGAATCACCCCCCAGGTCCTCGAATCTTCATTTGAAGATTCGAGTCAAAACTCGATCTACTCAGTTTAAACCCAGTTTCATACCAGACACTCCCCAGACCCCCCTCGTGACCAAACCATACTTGGTTTGGTCCGAATCTGATCAGGGAGGCATGAATCCCAGATCTGAGTTTTGGAAATTTGGTGTTCCCCCGTCACTGGTTCAACCGAAGAGTTTAAGGTCTAATGGACTTTAATCAAAGTGTTTCTCGTCTGAGAAACACTTCGTTTAAAGTCCATTCAGCCTTAAGAAAGGCCTGACCAAGTCCGAGTTAAGGTTTCGATCTTTTGCGGTTTAAAGGTGAGTTTTCTTTCTTTTCTTAGTTGTTTTTGGTTTGTTTGGTTGTTGTAAGGGTCCGTTCGTTTTCTGTTTATATCTTTGACCTCTATCAACTGTGCTTCAACTACTTCGCCTGAACCTCTGTTTGTTTAAATTCCCCCCTCCTATTCTGATAAGGCATTATGTATTTGTTTGTGCAAGTAGCTGATTTTCGAGTTCGGACTGACTAGTTTGACTCCTCGAGTGTATTCCTGCTTAGTCAGTATAATACGAACCATGTATCAATACTGTTTAAATGTCTGATTTTTGGCTACGATTGTGTATGTTATAACTAATATAGTCGAGTCGACAAATGTCGTCAGTTAATTTCAGTAGTTCGAATGTTAACGATTGAACATTTTGCCTGCTGCAACTTTGTTTGAATCAAAAGTAAGAATCAAGTAGGGTCATTTATAGTTGTATTTGAATCTGAAAATAAAAGGATAGATTGTTAAGCTGCAATCTGAATTGAGGGCATGTGCACTTGTGCACAGCATGTGCATTGTGCACTTGTGCACAGCATGTGCATTGTGCACAGCCTGGTTCCTGCACAAAGGCCCCTTTTGAATTAAAAATAGTTTGACAGCATGTGCTGTCAAAGCACACCCCTGCTGCCCATGCTCTACTTTAGTTTAAGAAGTATTAAACCTCACTTAAAAGAGTAAGACTGTCAGGGAATATCATGGGGGGATTTTGTTAATACTTAAATAACTAATGGGAATCTGAAATGGAAATGCACATGGGAGGGACTGGGGTATTCTGAAAAAAGGCTGTTAAAAAAGATAGTTTTGAGGTTTATAAAAGGGGAGGAGATGCACAGAAAAAAAGGGGGAGACAGACTGGACCTTGAGGGCTGTAAAAGAAAAAAAACCACACACAGTGAGGATTTTCTGGGGAAAGAGAGCTGATAGAAGGGGATAGAGGAGGAAAAGGGATACCATTTGATATTAGAGTAATACACAGAGAGAGGGAGATTGATAGATACAAAGATTTTGATACACACACACACACACACACACAGACAGAGATTGATAATAAAGGGAGGGGATTACACTGATAGAAGAGGGATTTGATAAGAAAACAGGAAAAGAGAGTTGTCTGAAAACACACGGACAAAAATAGAACAAAGAGAGGCATAACACAAAAAAAGGAACTGCATTTTTCTCATCTTTGTCTTGATTCTCAACTAGTCTGGAGGTGCTTGTTCCATATTGACTTATCCTGAGTCTTGTTTGAGATTACTGGTTGTGTGAAGTGTCAGTCCAGTTCTGGACCCATTCTGGTCAAAATCTGATTCCATATTGCTGGGAATTTGCTACATTCTGCCGTCTTTCATTGGTTCTAAGTTGCATTCTGGCACTGGGTTTTTGCTTCTATTTGGTTACCTGCTGTTGCTGTTGCTATTTGGTTTCCTGCTGCTGCTGACCTTTCTGCTTCATTTCTTCTTTGCATTTCAGCATTCAGTGTTCTCCAGGTACACATTTCAGATCCAATTTTGGTGTTAACTGTAACAATTCAAAAGCATGAAATGAAAGGAGTTCTTGAAGAAGATTTAGATGTCTGTTTTGTATTGCTTGTGATATACTGACTTCTGTTGTATAAATTGATTAGAGTGATTCATTAATGAAAGATTAGTTAGATAATACTTAATCAAGTTTAGCCTCTTGCATCTTAGTTTATAGTTGTTTACCAGTACAAGATGTAATGATACAATACATAGAAGGCATGGAGAATTGGTATAGATTTTTTGACTGGATTCCTGTTTAGCTATAATGATATGCATAGGATAAAATGCTTCCGCCTTCATAGTAATGCTCTGTTATTTTAGTTTCTTTCATCAGAACCCGCTAGGCAGTATATAGGAGCACGTTCGAACCCCCGTTGGTAATAACGCCTAGCAAGTTAATTCCTTTAATCCAGCCTAAATAAGTCTAATTTCGACTCAAGAGATGTTTTAGATATAAGCATAGCATTTTGTCATGTAATTTCTTTTTGTCAAATTAGAACATCTCTCATAAAAAATATGATTTTCTTTGCTTTATAAATAATTAATCGGAAATCAATAAGAATCAGGCCCAAAGCATATACTTGAATCAACATGTATCTTCCTTCTTTCTATTTTAGACTAAACATAGCAAAGATGTAGTCATCGAAGATTTATCCTCTTTAAATAAAAATGAGACGAGCCTCGACAAACAAAACAAGCTGCGGGGCCCTCTAAATGTGTATATTAAAATATTTAGAATTCAGGACAGGCCGTTTTTAGCAAATTTTGCGGCCTTCCCAAAATAACAATACGCTAGTTGCTTTAGGCGCGCCTTTAATAAATTACGTTCTTAAACTCGGGTACGCATTGATGTGACCCAAATCCAAATCTCAACGGAGTCGAAATGTGTTAACAACTACGGGTGCATTGATTGTGACGTGGTTCGAGATGCATTTTCACAACGTTGTAATTCCATAAAATAAGTGATAATAATAAAAGCGGTTTAAACTTAATAAAAGCACATAAGTCACAACATGTTTTTAAATCGGATATTTAGCCATTATAACAATTTAAGCGACCGTGCTAGAACCACGGGATTCGAGGGTGCCTAACACCTTCCCTCGGATCAACAGAATTCCTTACTTAGAATTTCTGGTTCGCAGACTTCATTTGGAAAAGTCGAAAAATTTCCTCGATTTGGGATTCAAGATAAACCGGTGACTTGGGACACCAAAAGCCAAACCTTTCCCAAGTGGCGACTCTGAATTAAATAAATAATCCCATTTCGAATATTGTCACTTAAATTGGAAAAACTCCACTCGCGCATTTAACCCTTCGGGGCCGGGCGCGCAAAAAGGAGGTGTGACAGCTCTGGCGACTCTGCTGGGGACTAATGGACCCAGAACCACTGGTTCAGGGTTCAAGAATTCGAGCTTAGAATAATTGTTATATTTGGCTTTATTATCTGATCTTTATTACATGTTTTTGCATAATGTGCTAAATGCTGTCTTTTACCGCTTTGATATTATCTGAACTGTATATAAACTGTGCCGAAACCCTTCTCTTCTTACCTCCGGGGAGAAGCTCGCTGGTCGAGACTCCCTATTCTGTTAATGTCAATACCTAAAATAAGAAAGAGGACGGACAAGTTACAAAGCCGGACGATCTCGCGGGTCCCCGGTACGTAGCCCCTCCTCGACTCGAGTTGGTCCGCTCGGGTACACAGTCTAGAACAAATACCAAGGTTTAAACCTAGTATAACGAAACTTCATGCCGGATCCCTAGTAGGAACGTTTATTTGCATCATGTTGCATTTGACTTAGGGGGCTCAACACAGGGGTTGGGTCCGTCTAGGACAGGCAACCTGAATTGAAAAGACCACCCTGCTGCATCCTATTTGGTTTTGTGCATTTATTTGCTTCGATTCCGCATGCTGACCGGTTTCTAAAAAAGAGGAAAATAGCAACGTGGGGAGATAATTACTTATTTTGGAAAAATAAAACCAATGTTCAAGTATTGTCAAAACCTCACTGGAATTGTTCTAAAAAAAAAAAGAAAAAAAGAATAAAAACAAAATTTGTCTTCTTAGTTTGAATTATTAAAAAAAAAGGGGGGTATATATATAAAAAAAAAAAAAATTTCTTTCACTTTCAAAATCAAAAAAAGAAATGGTATTTATTTTAAAAGTAAAAAAATGGAAAACTCATAATTCAAAAATTTTTCTTTTGTAATACCCTTTCTATAAATTCCGACGGATAGTCCAAATATGGCAAAAATTATTTTTTCTTTAGTCTTTATCTTTCTTCAAAAAAAAAACAATAAAAAATACTTATTTCTGATTTTTAAGACCCCGAACTACGCCGGTTTGATTCTCACCGGATGTGAGATACGTAGGCAACCCTCGTCGGGTTCAACCCCCATTTTGCTAAAATAAGCCAAAATCAAAAAAAAAAATATGTTTCAAATTTTTTTTAAAGAGTCATAAATAAGTCAGGTGATGCTGTTTTGACATGAATAGCCGAATGTTCCCGAAAGGGACGCCGGAAGGTTGACTTTGCATAAATAGCCACTTTTGGGTTTTGCTTAGCATTTTTTAGACCCACACAGCCTTAAAATCTTCGTCCCCGAAGTGCTTAAAGGCCGTGTTCAAAGCTTGGTCCCCTCTGTAAAATATTTTGAGTCAGTCATTTTTGTTAAAATCACCTTAATAAATGTGCAGGATGAGCACGATGCAAAATGAACATTTTTCAATAATGACCAAAATCCCTATCAAGTTACGGCTATGGTGGAATGATCTAGGTGTTGAAGGGCAAAATGAGGTTAAGAAAAATCTGAAAGGTCTTGTGGGTCTGTTGGAAATCCAGCCTCGGGGAGATATCATAAGAGCTTTGGTTACCTATTGGGACCCGGCGCACAATGTTTTCCATTTCTCTGATTTTGAGCTCACCCCAACTTTGGAAGAAATGGCCGGATACATCGGGAATACTGAACTTCCGTTGAAGGAAAAATACTTGGTCGCCCCAAGAGTCGTCACGGTACATCGGTTCCTGGATTCATTGAAAATACCTAGAACAGTCCACAACCCGGATCTAGCAGCCGGATTCTGTACTCCATGCTTCATATATGATAGATACGGTCACGAGGGGGGATTCAATAATCCAATCAACAAACTGTGCAGCAAAGGAGTTCGTCAGAAGTGGGACGAGCACAGACGGGTGGCGTTCATGATAACGTTTCTGGGTCTTCTGGTATTTCCCAGGAAAGATGGAAACATTGATTTGAAGATATCTGGGGTCGTCAGCACTTTACTCACGCAAAGCAACAGTACTCTCGCGCCTATGGTGGTATCCGACATCTTTCGAGCTCTCACAGCTTGTAAAGCTGGGGGAAATTTCTTCGAAGGTTGTAACTTGCTTTTGCAGATATGGATGACCGAGCACCTTTGCCATCATTCCGAGATTTTGAGCCATGGTTCCCCGGGAAAGACCCGCATAGAAGAATCTTACGCGAGAGCCAAAGAGATCAGTTTGCCCGAAGGAGTCCTGGCTTGGACCTCGTTCTTTCAAGCTCTTACTGCCAGCCAAATACAATGGAAGTTGGGATGGTTGCCCGTTGATGAGGTCTTATATATGTCAGCGGCTAAAACTCATTTCTTGCTGATGGGGCTTAAGAGCATTCAACCTTACGCACCCGGCCGAGTTTTAAGACAGTTCGGAAAATGCCAGACAGTACCTCATGAGGAAGATCTAAGCACTCAAGCAATTGAGATAAGCCCTAGCGGACAGTTCCCAGAAGCAAAGATTCGCCAAATCTGGAATGAGGGTCAATATTTGAAATCAGATACTTGCGTGCGGGATCAAGCCAAAGGAGAAACGGCGCCAGGTTACCTTGCATGGTACAGAAGGGAACTCGAGCATGAAAGGCCAGCTAAGAGACCCCACATCCGGAATTTTACCGAATCATCACAAAAGCAGTGGGATTGGTTAGCAAAAGAAAGAGGCTATTGCACCGAAATCAGCGGGTTAAAGCAACAAGTGGAAAAATTGAAATATGAACACAACGTGCAAGTTGCTACCGATCTGGGAGAACGGAACAGGTTGATTCAAGAAAATGAAATGCTCAGAGCCCAGATCAAACAGATAAGGTTGGATGCAGATAGACAACCAAGGCGTCGATCGGACGAGCAGCTGATAAAAGGGCTAAAAGGTGAAATCAGGGAATGGCGAGATGGTTTGGAGAAATCTGAAAACATCATAGCAGAGCTCAAAGCACAGTGGGATACAAGAACGGATAAGCATCGCAGGTACCTGAATCGATTGGAAAGCGACCATGAGAAGACTGTTGCTAAGATAAAGAGAGAGATGGCTGCACTTGAGATCAAAACAGCTAATCAGGCCAAGGATTTCCAAATTGAGAGCAGATACTGGTATGACTCAATAGCCCAGATGAAGTTGGAAGTACGACGACTGAAGCATCAGCATGTACAAGATGCTCAAGTTTTCAAGATATGCAGCGATCAGACAAAACGCCTGCTCGTAGAGAAGAAGCAAACCAGAGATAGGATCAAGGCCATTGCCCATGCCATCACCAGACGATGCCTACGATGTGAGAACATGTCCAGCGCTACCGTCCTCTCGGCAGTAATGGGTTATGTCAAGCAGACTATGCACGAGCTAGAGCAACTTGAGAGGGATCTCACGCCTAGGACCGCGGCGAGGCCGAACGACGCCCCGCGGAAACCAATTTTTAAAACCATAATGCATTCATAGGTCAAATCTGTATCTTAGCATCTTCTGCCTGTTTTGTCATCAGGGTGATTTTTAGTCTATTTTTTGAGTCTAGGTTTATTTCCAAAGTTTGCTTTTTCTTTTGCAAAATGTAGTTTGTAATAGACTGTTTCAATAATAAAGATTTTGTTTCTTTCACGTTCATTCGTGTTTTCGAACTACGTAATGATCTGATTCACGTGAGTATCGTGATACGTAGGCAATCCTCATCGGATCCGATCGCATTTTATTTTGCTACAAAAAAAATATAAAAGAAAAATAAATGAAAATAAAAAAAAAAAAAAAAGAAAAAAAAAGGGGGAAAATAAGAGGAAAATACCGGAATGACGCATGCTCTCGTAGCAGACATATAGTAATCCACTTAACTGTATAGGTGCATCATGCCCAACGTGAGATTAACTATCTGTTATTTGCTACAAATTAACCATGCGCTTGTCATTGAGCATGTTTCCAGGGTTTTTGAAAAGACGGTTGGTTTGGTGAAAGTCTGGCCTCGCACTCATACTTCACGAGGTCAAGGAGAGGTGTTCAACTACCTATTGTTAGGACCAGAAACAGTACTCACACCTACTTCACCAGGTCAAAAGGAAGTGTGGAAATGTCTTCGGAAATTCCATTGCAAACAGTCCCCGTCTCTGAGGAGAGCTCAATCTCAGCCGTCCTCACGCCTGAATCCGCAACTGCAGAAGAAAATAGAATCCTGCGGCTCCGCATGTTGGAAATGCTGGATGATTGGAACAATGGGAAAGAGCCGCCAAGTGTCGTCCCCGGATTCCCTGAATTATTCTCCAGGTCAGGTGGGACTTCTAATGTCCCCATAAATTACCCTGCTACCCCATTCGGGTACCCAGCCAACTCCGTTTTCTCCGCCGGATCACCTTCTGAGCCTCATCCCCGAATGTCGGCCACCGATGCAAGCATGAATATCTTTACTGCATCGCCTTGCCCAGCTACGGCACAGCCTGCCACATACAAGCCAAGCTTTGACTCATCCTCTTTTACATTCCAAGCACCATCGTTCTCAATGGAACCAACCAGGTTCGCTACCAACAATAATCCTCTACCGCCTCAGTGCGAACTCGCACCGGGACAGGATCAGAACCCCAGGATTGCAGAACAAAATGAGATTGCTAAGAGAATGAGAAGCCTTGAACAAAGTTTGAAGAATATGCAAGGTTTGAGCGGGCAAAAGAGCGTCTCTTACGCCGACCTGTGCATGTTCCCTCACGTGCACCTGCCGACGGGTTTCAAGACCCCCAAGTTCGAGAAATACGATGGGCACGGTGACCCCATTGCACATCTTAAAAAATACTGCAACCAATTGCGGGGAGCCGGCGGAAAGGAAGAACTGCTAATGGCATATTTTGGGGAAAGCTTAGTAGGGATAGCTTCGGAATGGTATATGGATCAGGAAATGTCCCGATGGCATATATGGGATGATCTCGCCAGAGATTTTGTAAAACAATTCCAGTATAACATCGACATTGCGCCAGACCGAAACTCTCTGTCGAATTTGAAGAAGAAGCCTTCGGAAAGTTTTAGAGAGTATGCTATCAAGTGGCGTGAACAGGCGTCGAGAGTAAAGCCTCCCATGGATGAAGTGGAAATGGTCACTACCTTTCTCCAGGCTCAAGAGTCTGACTATTTCCAAAACATGATGTCGGCCATGGGTAAGCCATTCGCGGAAGCAATCAAGATAGGAGAAATGGTAGAGAATGGGCTGAAAACGGGTCGGATTCTGAGTCAAGCAGCCCTAAGGGCAACCTCTCAGGCCATCCAAAGCGGGTCTGGAGGGACGACAAGGGGGAAGAAGAAGGAAGAAACGGCTATGGCAGCCTCTGAAGCAAGGGAGTATCGTCATCACAGGCCCCATTTTCCGGAAAGGGCCTCACAACACTACTACCCCCACTCAAATGCGGCATATGCTCATCAACCTTATATGGTCATGAATGCCCAACCTTATAACCATTCACCACAACAAGCCAACCGAGGCCCAGCTCCACCTCCCAGAAATCAGCCTCCTTACCGCAACCACTATAACCCACAACCCCCGCAAAATAACTACCGCCCCCAAGAGCCACCTCGACGGCGGACTTTCACGCCCATCGGTGAGCCATACTCGACTTTGTTCCCAAAGTTGGTTCAGTTGGGTTTCCTACAACCCATCCCTCAAACAAGGCAAAACCCGACATCTCCTTCTTACAAAGCCGGAGTCAGATGCGCCTATCATTCAGGGGCCGAGGGGCATGATACAAACGACTGCTGGTCATTGAAAAGAGTGGTCGAAAATTTGATAGAGCAGGGGAAGATAGTGCTAAGGGACGAAGAGATCCCAAATGTAACTAACAATCCATTGCCCGCTCACAATAATGGGCCGCTGATCGGCATGATTTGTGAAGACAAAGAGTTCGACCCTGCCTTGAAAGCCATAATTGCCATTGTCGACACAGCGAGGAGGCCTGAAACAGACCAGAAATCAGAAAGGGGGGAGGAGGCCAAGGCTGCAGAAAGCAAGCCTGAAAAGAAGGTGGAGAAGAAAGTAGTACCAGCAAAGGGTGGAGTTCTTTACATACCACGAGGTCAAGCCAAGAAGACGCAGAACTTCGGGATCAAAAAGACAAAACCTATGTATGTGCCAAAAGGGGCCTATGTGGTCCGGGGGACGATTCAACCACCTCGGCTGAATGAGCCAGTGGTTATCGGACGCGTGCCACAAAAGCCAATGACCAACCCGTCCACAGTGCCGTGGAATTATCAAAAGACTTTGGTAACATATAAAGGTAAGGAGGTCATGGAAGAACTTCCAGAAAATACTTTCGTTGGAGGGTACTCAAATACCCAAGAACTGAACAACGCCACACAAAGGCGCTTCCCTCCAAAGGAGCCTGTGAGTGTTGAAGAAGCGGAAGTGTTCTTCAAGCAGATGAAGATGCCGGATTATGAAGTGATAGACCAGCTGCGCAAGCACCCTGAGCAAGTGTCCATGCTGTCACTATTAATGAAGTCAACCGAGCATCAAAAGATCCTGCTGAAAACCCTGAATGAAGCATACGTACCGGTCGAAACCTCGGTGGAGCAACTAGAGCGGATGACAGAAAGATTCTTCGCCGTCAACCAAATCTCCTTCAGCAAGAACGATCTACCCCCGGAAGGAGCAGCACACAACAAGGCATTGCATTTAACAGTCAAATGTGAGGACTACTATGTCAAGCGGGTGATGCTGGATGGGGGATCAGGTGTTGACATCTGCCCGCTCTCCACGCTGCAAAGAATGGAAATTGAGACCGGAAGAATCCGACCCAACAACGTCTGCGTGAGAGCTTTCGATGGTATCAAGAGAGACACCATGGGAGAAATAGACCTGTTGCTGGTCATAGGACCAGTCGAATCTCGAGTCACTTTCCAAGTGATAGACATGGACACATCATACAATTTCCTCCTTGGCAGGCCTTGGATCCATGCGGCAGGAGCCGTGCCTTCTACTCTTCACCAGATGGTGAAGTTCGAGTATGAAGACCAAGAGATCGTGGTCCATGGAGAAGATGAACATGCCATTTATCGGGACCCATCTATCCCGTATCTTGAACCAAGAGAAGGGAGTGAGCATACGGTCTATCAAGCTTTCGAGGTGGTATTGGCAGAGCAGCACGAAGAGGGAGTACCTTGCCCCCAGCCTTTCTTGTCTAACGCTTCGGTTATGGTGGCCAAAGAAATGATCCGACACGGATTTAGGCCAGGGAAGGGGCTTGGACGAAATCTTCAGGGAACGACGGAACCCATTACTTTACCAGTCGTCAAGAAACCTTTTGGACTAGGTTTCAAACCTACTCCAGCAGACGAAAAATGGGCAAAGAAAAGGAGAAATGAGGGCTGGAAGTTGCCTCAACCACTGCCGGATTTACATGCGACTTTTGTCAGGCCAGGGTACACTGAAGAAGAAGAAGATGAGGTCTTCACAGTTGAGGAAATCGAGGAAATATGTGGGGCAATGAGGGAAATGCTCTACGAGGTCCACATGGTTCAACCAGGCGAAGGCACGAGCACTGCTGAGATGATATACATGGGGCCAAACGCCAAGCTCCAAAACTGGGAGATCACGCCATTCCCAACTAGACGGAAGTCCGGGTAGACCTGTCCTGCCACCTTTCCTGTATCACAAGTTATCTCCGGGACATAACTTGAACGTTTTCTTCTTTTCATTTGTTATTCCGAATTCCTAGTTGTAAACGTTGTTGTCTTCCAATTTTCAAAAGAAAATAATAAAAAAAAATCATCATTGCTTTCCTATTCTTTCTTTCGTCCTGATTTTATTACTTTTCCTCTTATCTTCCTTTTCAGTCCTAATAATGCGGCTTTAAATATGACATGCTTGCGGACTTCACGCCCAGGTCACAATGAGCTATTTAATTGCGAATTAATGAATCCAGAACCAGAATATGATGCGGAAGAGGCTTTTAGGGAGATAAACCGAGAGTTGGAATATTTCGAGAATAAACCTAAGCCGAATCTGAATGACACTGAACCGGTAAATTTAGGAACCCCGGAAGAAATCCGGGAGACCAAGATAAGCATTCACACGGACAAGAAAACGCGAGAGGCGATAATTCAACTTCTTCTTGAATTTAAAGACGTGTTTGCTTGGTCATATGATGACATGCCGGGACTAGGTGTCGATCTAGTGGTTCACAAATTGCCGATTCATCCTGATTGTCCTCCGGTTCAACAAAAGCAACGAAAGTTCAAAACCGAGGTCAGTGACAAAATTAAAGAGGAGATCACCAAGCAACTGAAAACAGGAGTGATCCGGGTAGTCCAATATACAACATGGTTGGCGAATGTGGTTCCAGTACCGAAAAAGGACGGGAAAACTCGAGTATGTGTAGATTACCGAGATCTGAACAGAGCAAGTCCTAAAGATAATTTCCCGCTGCCCAACATCCACATCCTCGTTGATAATTGCGCCAAGCACGAGATACAGTCTTTCGTAGATTGTTACGCTGGGTATCATCAGGTATTGATGGATGAAGAGGATGCCGAGAAAACTGCCTTCACCACGCCTTGGGGCACCTACTGTTATCGGGTCATGCCATTTGGTTTAAAGAATGCTGGGGCTACTTACATGAGGGCCATGACCGCCATTTTCCATGACATGATGCATCAGGAAATAGAGGTGTACGTGGACGATGTTATAGTCAAGTCCAGGACACAGGATAATCACATCCAAGACTTGAGGAAATTCTTCGAGAGACTAAGGAAGTATGACTTGAAGCTAAATCCAGCCAAATGCGCTTTCGGAGTTCCGTCGGGTAAACTTTTGGGTTTCATCGTAAGCAGGAGAGGTATCGAGCTAGATCCGACTAAGATAAAATCTATCAAAGATCTACCTCCCCCAAGAACGAAGAAAGACGTGATGAGTCTTTTGGGCAGGCTGAACTACATCAGTCGGTTTATTGCCCAGCTGACGAGCACGTGTGAACCCATATTCAAGTTGTTAAGAAAAGATGCGGCGATTAAATGGACAACGGAGTGTCAAGAAGCCTTTGACAAAATCAAAGAGTACCTTTCGAATCCCCCAGTCTTGGTCCCTCCCGAACCAGGGAGGCCACTTTTCTTGTATCTGACAGTCTTGGAGAACTCCTTTGGCTGCGTCCTGGGGCAACACGACGTGACCGGGAAAAGGGAACAGGCGATCTACTACCTGAGCAAGAAATTCACCAGCTACGAGGCCAAATACACTCTGTTGGAGAAGACATGCTGCGCTCTCACATGGGTTGCTCAAAAGCTGAGGCATTATCTCCAAGCCCACACTACATTCCTCATAAGCAGGTTGGATCCCTTGAAATATATATTTCAGAAACCAATGCCTACTGGGAGACTGGCTAAATGGCAAATCTTGCTTACGGAGTTCGACATAGTTTACATCACTCGCACGGCAATGAAAGCCCAGGCGTTAGCAGATCATTTGGCCGAAAACCCGGTCGATGAGGAATACCAGCCATTGGATACCTATTTTCCAGATGAAGAGGTAAACACCGTAGAAGCGATCTCGGAGGAAGCTCATGTTTGGAAGATGTTCTTTGACGGAGCCGTGAATGCCAAGGGTATAGGGATCGGGGCAATTTTGATCTCACCTGCCGGTCAGCATTATCCCGCCACAGCTAGACTTCGTTTCTTCTGCACAAATAATACAGCTGAATATGAAGCCTGCATTATGGGCATACATATGGCAATCGATCAGGATGTCAAAGACTTACTGATTATGGGAGACTCTGACCTGATCATCCGGCAAGTTCAAGGCGAATGGGAAACTCGGGATGTCAAACTTATCCCATACCGACAACATGTGGAGGACCTCAGCAAGCGCTTTAACTCAATAGAATTCAGGTATATTCCGAGGTTTCACAATGAACTGGCAGATGCACTTGCTACTCTGGCTTCTATGCTACCCTACCCGGGCAACGCCCACGTCGATCCTTTGGAAATCCAAATCAAGGAAAGACACGGTTACTGCAGTGTAATCGAGGCGGGATCAAATACGCAGCCTTGGTACCATGACATCAAGAAATTCTTGAAGACACAAGAATACCCCGAGCATGCAACTGGAGATCAAAAGAGGACCATTAGGCGACATGCAAGTGGTTTCTTTTTGAGCAGTGAATTGTTATATAAGAGGACTCCGGACCTCAATCTCTTAAGATGTGTCGATATCGAGGAAGCAAGAAAGATCATGCACGAAGTACACGCAGGTGTATGTGGACCTCACATGAACGGGTATGTCTTAGCGAAGAAGATCCTTAGAGCAGGTTATTACTGGATGACCATGGAAAAGGATTGCTTTAGCTTTGTCCGGAAGTGTCATCAGTGTCAGGTGCACGGTAATTTGATTCATGCACCTCCCACAGAACTGCATCCCATGTCCGCACCTTGGCCATTTGTCGCTTGGGGCATGGACGTCATTGGACCAATTGAACCAAAGGCTTCGAATGGACACAGGTTTATACTGGTTGCCATCGATTACTTCACAAAGTGGGTAGAGGCTGTCACTCTCAAGTCGGTCACCAAGAAAGCTGTAGTGGATTTTGTACACTCAAATCTTATCTGTCGCTTCGGTATTCCTGCGACTATCATTACAGATAATGCAGCAAACTTGAACAGTCACTTGATGGGAGATGTGTGCGAGCAATTCAAGATAACACACAGGAATTCCACTCCTTATCGGCCAAAAGCCAATGGTGCTGTAGAAGCTGCAAATAAAAACATCAAGAAGATTTTGAGGAAAACAATACAAAGTTCCCGACAGTGGCATGAGCAGTTACCTTTTGCGTTATTGGGGTATCGCACTACGGTGCGCACATCGGTGGGAGCGACTCCTTATCTTTTGGTTTATGGAACCGAGGCCGTAATACCGGCAGAGATAGAGATTCCTTCACTTCGAATCATTGTCGAAGCAGAAATCGAGGACAGCGAGTGGGTTAAGACTCGACTGGAGCAATTGACGTTGATTGATGAAAAGCGGATGGCTGCAGTTTGTCACGGACAGTTATACCAACGAAGGATGGCCCGTGCTTACAACAAGAAAGTCCGACCTCGGAATTTCGAAGTAGGACAATTGGTACTGAGGCGTATTCTGCCGCATCATGAAGAAGCAAAAGGAAAGTTTGCCCCAAATTGGAAAGGCCCATACATTGTGAGGAAGATACTGCCGCGGGGAGCATTGTATTTAGGTGATATCGAAGGAAATGACCCCGACACAGCAGTAAATGCAGATGCAGTCAAGAGGTACTACGTCTAAATCATACTCCGGTGGTCCTGACACATTTGAAAATGGCAAAGGTTTTATTCCCCACTACTCCCTAAACACTACCCAATCCTCTCAAAAAAAAAAAAAAAAAAAAGAAAACAAAACAAAACAAAACATTGATTGAGCCCTGAACTACGTTTGACTTGATTCCGAAAGGATACGTAGGCAGCCTCTCCCTGAGGTTCAGTCACACCAACAACAAAATCCATTCACCCTGAAATTGAAAACCGGGGCATGTCAGGACACTTGAGAAGTTTAGTCTCAGCTACCTCTCTTCACCAGGTACAAGCCTTCAAATCAATTACCAAAGATGGTGGGAAACCAATAAGCATCACAAAAGGAAACCAGCACACCCTGAGTTGAGAGAAATAAAATGAGAGAGTCTCGGCGGTGAAAACCTTCGGGCACCACGAGGCGACGGGAGAAGAGAAACCAAAATGAGAGAGCTTGTTTAGTAAAAACTCGCAAAGAGTGCTATCAAGCGACGACAGGAAGAGAAATGAGAGAGGTCAGCCAGCGAAAACCCGCAAAGGGCGCTGTCGGCCGAAAAGGATGACGCCACCCCAAGAAAGTCTCGGCAGAGTGCCACCAGTTTGGAATCACAGGTCCGTTTCTGGTTCAGGAAAACGCAAGCTCTTAGAAGGTCAGACGTCCAGTCCAAAAGGCATGTCATGTCATTTAAAGCCAGCGTTATCTTCCTCAGATAAGTCTTTCTCTCCCCGAAAAGGGTATTTCTTTTCTGATTTGTTTTCCCCTGCTTTGTTTCTTTTCGAATCCCTTTTGCATTTTAACCCCGAGTTCAGGACACACCGGAAAGGGTAGGTGGCATGGTTTGTTTACACGGAATCCCGTCTCATGAAGGAAAGCACCTCATCTCGTTGATATGATTACCCAAGCATGATGAATCATGACGTTTGATGGTGTTCCGGAGAAAAGGAAAAGAGAGAAATCTTGAAATCTTCCCCAGCAAGTCCACCTTCGGACGAATCCCCACAGAGTCTCCCCCCTGTACAAATCCCAACAGAGTCTTGTACAATCTCCCACAGAATCTCCCCAAATTATAAAATTATAAAAAAAAAAAAAAAAAAAAAGAAAGGAAAAAATGGAACCTCCCCAGCACATCCCAGCGGGTCCTTTTGTAGACATCCCCAACAAGCTTACCCCAACAAATCCTAGAAATCCCACTTTGAAATAAATCCCCCAGCATGCCCATTGTACAAAATCCACACAAAGAATCCACTTTGTAAATATTCCCCACAAAGCTTCCCTTTTGTACAAATCCCCACAAAATACCTCCAATAAAACCCCCGTTGAGAACCTCCAAGCAAAACGGGACACAAAAAAAGAGAGCCTTACGAGGCAAATCATCACAGAATCTGGAAATACAAGCCTGAGCGGTCTAAAGGGTTTCGTCATATGAATCAAATCAATGGCGGGACTTCACAACAGAAATGAAGACGCAACAAAGCAACTGGGAACGATCGAGGTCACCGAACCGACCGTCATTTCCGAACTAACAATTGTTCTTTATCTGAAAAGTTGAAACAGGTATAATCCAAGACAACCGTGCAAGAAGCAGGTGTCGCCCAAAGAGGAAGGTACAAGAAACATTTTGGCAATAAGGAATTCACTCGAAAGGTAAGCTTCCACGAAACTCCCTTTTATCTAAAACAAGAAAACTCAAAAATAGATCGTGTAGTATTCTCGAGCTTTATCCCCAGCCAGTCAGCATTAGGGTTTTAAACCCTAAACTGAACTTTTCCCTTTCAGCCAGCATTAGAGTTTTAAACTCTAAACTGAGCTTTTCCATGCAATCAGCATTAGGGTTTTAAACCCTAAACTGAATTTTCCTTTAGTCAGCATTAGGGTTTTAAACCCTAAACTGAACTTTTCCTTTTAGCCAGCATTAGAGTTTTAAACTCTAAACTGAGCTTTTCCATGCAATCAGCATTAGGGTTTTAAACCCTAAACTGAATTTTCCTTTAGTCAGCATTAGGGTTTTAAACCCTAAACTGAACTTTTCCCTTTCAGCCAGCATTAGAGTTTTAAACTCTAAACTGAGCTTTTCCATGCAATCAGCATTAGGGTTTTAAACCCTAAACTGAATTTTCCTTTAGTCAGCATTAGGGTTTTAAACTCTAAACTGAACTTTTCCTTTTAGCCAGCATTAGAGTTTTAAACTCTAAACTGAGCTTTTCCATGCAATCAGCATTAGGGTTTTAAACCCTAAACTGAATTTTCCTTTAGTCAGCATTAGGGTTTTAAACTCTAAACTGAACTTTTCCTTTTAGCCAGCATTAGAGTTTTAAACTCTAAACTGAGCTTTTCCATGCAATCAGCATTAGGGTTTTAAACCCTAAACTGAATTTTCCTTTAGTCAGCATTAGGGTTTTAAACTCTAAACTGAACTTTTCCTTTTAGCCAGCATTAGAGTTTTAAACTCTAAACTGAGCTTTTCCATGCAATCAGCATTAGGGTTTTAAACCCTAAACTGAATTTTCCTTTAGTCAGCATTAGGGTTTTAAACTCTAAACTGAACTTTTCCTTCTAGCCAGCATTAGAGTTTTAAACTATAAACTGAGCTTTTCCATGCAATCAGCATTAGGGTTTTAAACCCTAAACTGAATTTTTCCCTTTCAGCCAGCATTAGAGTTTTAAACTCTAAACTGAGCTCTTCCATGCAATCAGCATTAGGGTTTTAAACTCTAAACTGAACTTTTCCTTTTAGCCAGCATTAGAGTTTTAAACTCTAAACTGAGCTTTTCCATGCAATCAGCATTAGGGTTTTAAACCCTAAACTGAATTTTCCTTTAGTCAGCATTAGGGTTTTAAACTCTAAACTGAACTTTTCCTTTTAGCCAGCATTAGAGTTTTAAACTCTAAACTGAGCTTTTCCATGCAATCAGCATTAGGGTTTTAAACCCTAAACTGAATTTTCCTTTAGTCAGCATTAGGGTTTTAAACTCTAAACTGAACTTTTCCTTCTAGCCAGCATTAGAGTTTTAAACTCTAAACTGAGCTTTTCCATGCAATCAGCATTAGGGTTTTAAACCCTAAACTGAATTTTTCCCTTTCAGCCAGCATTAGAGTTTTAAACTCTAAACTGAGCTCTTCCCTTTAGTCAGCATTAGGGTTTTAAACCCTAAACTGAACTTTTTCCTTTTAGCCAGCATTAGAGTTTTAAACTCTAAACTGAGCTTTTCCATGCAATCAGCATTAGGGTTTTAAACCCTAAACTGAACTTTTTCCTTTTAGCCAGCATTAGAGTTTTAAACTCTAAACTGAGCTTTTCCATGCAATCAGCATTAGGGTTTTAAACCCTAAACTGAACTTTTTCCTTTTAGCCAGCATTAGAGTTTTAAACTCTAAACTGAGCTTTTCCATGCAATCAGCATTAGGGTTTTAAACCCTAAACTGAACTTTTTCCTTTTAGCCAGCATTAGAGTTTTAAACTCTAAACTGAGCTTTTCCATGCAATCAGCATTAGGGTTTTAAACCCTAAACTGAACTTTTTCCTTTTAGCCAGCATTAGAGTTTTAAACTCTAAACTGAGCTTTTCCATGCAATCAGCATTAGGGTTTTAAACCCTAAACTGAATTTTCCTTTTAGTCAGCATTAGGGTTTTAAACCCTAAACTGAACTTTTCCCTTTCAGCCAGCATTAGGGTTTTAAACCCTAAAACTGAATTTTCCTTTTAGTCAGCATTAGGGTTTTAAACCCTAAACTGAACTTTTTCCTTTTAGGCAGCATTAGGGTTTTTAAACCCTAAACTGAATTCTTCCTTTGTTCGGCGTTAGGGTTTTAAACCCTACACTGAACCTTTCCCCAGCTAGTCGATATTAGGGCTCCAACCCTGAACTGAGCACGCATATCCTCTTTCATCAATTTTATGAACTTCCTGGTGAATAAGTAACGAAATTTTCCTAGTGAAACTGGGGCAGAAAATTTCGTTTGTTTGTTTCTTTTCTCCCGCAGGTCTGACCTCGAGCCACATGGATCGAAATGACCCACGAGATAAATCCCAGTTCGGAATCAAAGAAGAAAAAGACAAAAAAGAGATATCCCGAGATATCAGAGTAAAGGGAAAGCAGATCGACTCCAACATTTGACTAAGGTCCTGACCTCTGCCGGTCACATTTTATTCGGTATCCTGGGGATTAAAAAACAAGTCGCCGCAACTCGCAAGCATCAAGATTCAGATCAGAGTCTACAAGCAGAATCAGCTAAGACCCAAGATCAAGTCGTAAAAGAATCATAGATAGGAATCTTGTAACTAGCAGTTGACATACATAAAAGTAGTTAGTTCAGTTTCCAATTTTCGCTTGGTTGTAATAAGGCGGTCAGTGACATAGCAGTGACAACAGCAGCAGCAGTAACGGCAAGCCTTGCAGTCCCATGGTAGCCCCAGCTACCAAAACTTCTCGAACTACATTGACCTGATTCCTGTTTAGCCCAGGATATGTAGGAAATCTTTGAAGCAAGATTCGGTCAGATCTTTCAAAAATGCTTCATACGGAGTGGTCTATAGGCAAAAATCGCTCATACACGCTCACTTGATCTTTGCACGAAAACCCTTCGTGTTTCCGAACAAAGAGGGGCAGCTGTGAGCACGTGATTTTTGCTTCACACGACAATCGCTCCAAAAAGAAATAAAAAATATATAATTGGCCCCGCTGTACAATTTCGGATTTCTGTGCGGCACCTTGTGGATTTATTTGTGATTTTGGCCCATTCTTTATTTATTTACTTTATTAAAATAAAATTCAAAAAATATGTGTCCTGCATAATTCAAACCGTAATCCGGTCGTTAAATAGAAAATCGTGATTAGGCATTTTCGTCCGTGATTTTATTTGGTTTGACCTTACCTGTTTTGAAATATTTTAGTATGTGTGCAAATAATTGTATTTGAGTGTGTATTTAATTTTAATTTGATTTTTGGCTTAGTTTTGTTTTAAAATAAATAAGAAAAAGAAATAAAAAATAAAAATAAAGAAAAAAAGGGAAAGGAAAGACCCCTTCCGGACTTGGGCCAATTTGTTAAAATTGGCCCAACGAACTCAGCCCAAACGGACAGCCCAAGCCACCAGTCCAAACAGCCCACCCCCCAGGCCATGAAACGACGTAGTTTAACACCAAAGCTACGTCGTTTCGATGCCAACCCATCACCACCGTTGAAATCAAGCCGATCCAACGGTCCAGATCTTTCACCCGTAATTCCACTACCCGACCCGTTACCCGAACCAATTCTGACCCCTACCGAGCCAAACGACGACGTTTCGTTTAAGCCTTCAGATCCAAGCCGTCCATCTCGTCGCATCCGACGGTTGTAATCAATCCCCCATTCCATATATAAGCCTCATACCGCACCCTGCCCCCCTATCCAATACCCCAGCTTCCGTCTTCACCTCCTTCCCCACAAAACCCTAGCCGCCCCCTTATCCCTCGCCATTAATCCCGGCGGCATGAACGCCGATGACCTCGCCATGAACACCATAGAACCCCCTCACCACCCTGAACATAGACCTGTTAACCGTTTAGTTCGAATCACCCCCCAGGTCCTCGAATCTTCATTTGAAGATTCGAGTCAAAACTCGATCTACTCAGTTTAAACCCAGTTTCATACCAGACACTCCCCAGACCCCCTCGTGACCAAACCATACTTGGTTTGGTCCGAATCTGATCAGGGAGGCATGAATCCCAGATCTGAGTTTTGGAAATTTGGTGTTCCCCCGTCACTGGTTCAACCGAAGAGTTTAAGGTCTAATGGACTTTAATCAAAGTGTTTCTCGTCTGAGAAACACTTCGTTTAAAGTCCATTCAGCCTTAAGAAAGGCCTGACCAAGTCCGAGTTAAGGTTTCGATCTTTTGCGGTTTAAAGGTGAGTTTTCTTTCTTTTCTTAGTTGTTTTTGGTTTGTTTGGTTGTTGTAAGGGTCCGTTCGTTTTCTGTTTATATCTTTGACCTCTATCAACTGTGCTTCAACTACTTCGCCTGAACCTCTGTTTGTTTAAATTCCCCCCTCCTATTCTGATAAGGCATTATGTATTTGTTTGTGCAAGTAGCTGATTTTCGAGTTCGGACTGACTAGTTTGACTCCTCGAGTGTATTCCTGCTTAGTCAGTATAATACGAACCATGTATCAATACTGTTTAAATGTCTGATTTTTGGCTACGATTGTGTATGTTATAACTAATATAGTCGAGTCGACAAATGTCGTCAGTTAATTTCAGTAGTTCGAATGTTAACGATTGAACATTTTGCCTGCTGCAACTTTGTTTGAATCAAAAGTAAGAATCAAGTAGGGTCATTTATAGTTGTATTTGAATCTGAAAATAAAAGGATAGATTGTTAAGCTGCAATCTGAATTGAGGGCATGTGCACTTGTGCACAGCATGTGCATTGTGCACTTGTGCACAGCATGTGCATTGTGCACAGCCTGGTTCCTGCACAAAGGCCCCTTTTGAATTAAAAATAGTTTGACAGCATGTGCTGTCAAAGCACACCCCTGCTGCCCATGCTCTACTTTAGTTTAAGAAGTATTAAACCTCACTTAAAAGAGTAAGACTGTCAGGGAATATCATGGGGGGATTTTGTTAATACTTAAATAACTAATGGGAATCTGAAATGGAAATGCACATGGGAGGGACTGGGGTATTCTGAAAAAAGGCTGTTAAAAAAGATAGTTTTGAGGTTTATAAAAGGGGAGGAGATGCACAGAAAAAAAGGGGGAGACAGACTGGACCTTGAGGGCTGTAAAAGAAAAAAAACCACACACAGTGAGGATTTTCTGGGGAAAGAGAGCTGATAGAAGGGGATAGAGGAGGAAAAGGGATACCATTTGATATTAGAGTAATACACAGAGAGAGGGAGATTGATAGATACAAAGATTTTGATACACACACACACACACACACACAGACAGAGATTGATAATAAAGGGAGGGGATTACACTGATAGAAGAGGGATTTGATAAGAAAACAGGAAAAGAGAGTTGTCTGAAAACACACGGACAAAAATAGAACAAAGAGAGGCATAACACAAAAAAAGGAACTGCATTTTTCTCATCTTTGTCTTGATTCTCAACTAGTCTGGAGGTGCTTGTTCCATATTGACTTATCCTGAGTCTTGTTTGAGATTACTGGTTGTGTGAAGTGTCAGTCCAGTTCTGGACCCATTCTGGTCAAAATCTGATTCCATATTGCTGGGAATTTGCTACATTCTGCCGTCTTTCATTGGTTCTAAGTTGCATTCTGGCACTGGGTTTTTGCTTCTATTTGGTTACCTGCTGTTGCTGTTGCTATTTGGTTTCCTGCTGCTGCTGACCTTTCTGCTTCATTTCTTCTTTGCATTTCAGCATTCAGTGTTCTCCAGGTACACATTTCAGATCCAATTTTGGTGTTAACTGTAACAATTCAAAAGCATGAAATGAAAGGAGTTCTTGAAGAAGATTTAGATGTCTGTTTTGTATTGCTTGTGATATACTGACTTCTGTTGTATAAATTGATTAGAGTGATTCATTAATGAAAGATTAGTTAGATAATACTTAATCAAGTTTAGCCTCTTGCATCTTAGTTTATAGTTGTTTACCAGTACAAGATGTAATGATACAATACATAGAAGGCATGGAGAATTGGTATAGATTTTTTGACTGGATTCCTGTTTAGCTATAATGATATGCATAGGATAAAATGCTTCCGCCTTCATAGTAATGCTCTGTTATTTTAGTTTCTTTCATCAGAACCCGCTAGGCAGTATATAGGAGCACGTTCGAACCCCCGTTGGTAATAACGCCTAGCAAGTTAATTCCTTTAATCCAGCCTAAATAAGTCTAAATTCGACTCAAGAGATGTTTTAGATATAAGCATAGCATTTTGTCATGTAATTTCTTTTTGTCAAATTAGAACATCTCTCATAAAAAATATGATTTTCTTTGCTTTATAAATAATTAATCGGAAATCAATAAGAATCAGGCCCAAAGCATATACTTGAATCAACATGTATCTTCCTTCTTTCTATTTTAGACTAAACATAGCAAAGATGTAGTCATCGAAGATTTATCCTCTTTAAATAAAAATGAGACGAGCCTCGACAAACAAAACAAGCTGCGGGGCCCTCTAAATGTGTATATTAAAATATTTAGAATTCAGGACAGGCCGTTTTTAGCAAATTTTGCGGCCTTCCCAAAATAACAATACGCTAGTTGCTTTAGGCGCGACTTAATTAAATTACATTCTTAAATTCGGGTGCGCATTTATGTGACCCAAATTCAAATCTCAACGGAGTCGAAATGTGTTAACAACTACGGGTGCATTGATTGTGACGTGGTTCGAGATGCATTTTCACGACGTTGCAATTCTATAAAAATAAATGATAATAATAAAAGCGGTTTAAACTTAATAAAAGCACATAAGTCACAACATGTATTTAAATCAGATATTTAGCCATTATAACAATTTAAGCGACCGTGCTAGAACCACGGGATTCGAGGGTGCCTAACACCTTCCCTCGGGTCAACAGAATTCCTTACTTAGAATTTCTGGTTCGCAGACTTCATTCGGAAAAGTCGAAAATTTCCTCGATTTGGGATTCAAGATAAACCGGTGACTTGGGACACCAAAAGCCAAACCTTTCCCAAGTGGCGACTCTGAATTAAATAAATAATCCCATTTCGAATATTGTCACTTAAATTGGAAAAACTCCACTCGCGCATTTAACCCTTCGGGGCCGGGCGCGCAAAAAGGAGGTGTGACATGTCTCAGAGTGCAGGTGCATTTCATGTGGCGTGATCCAAAGATGTGTTTTAGATGACGTTGAAATCTTCCTAAAATATATTAAAGCAGTTATAAAGTTAAAAATTGAACCATAGGTTAAAACATGTATTAAAATTAGATAATAGGCCGATTATAATAGTTGAGCGACCGTGCTAGAACCACGGAACTTGGGAATGCCTAACACCTTCTCCCGGGTTAACAGAATTCCTTACCCGAATTTCTGTGTTCGCGGATTGTAATACAGAGTCAATCTTTTCCTCGATTCGGGATTCTAAACCGGTGACTTGGGACACCATAAATTATCCCAAATGGCGACTCTGAATTTTTAATAAAATGATCCTGTTTCGATTGTCACTTTAAATTGGAAAAAAACTCCTTTATACACCCTTTTCGGGGGTGTAGGCAAAAAAGGAGGTGTGACAGCTCTGGCGACTCTGCTGGGGATATTGAACCCAGAATCTTTGGTTCAGGTTTCAAGAATTCGAGCTTAGAATAATTGTTATAGTTGGATTTATCCATTATCTAATTTTGTTAAATGATTTGAGCCTAATGTGCTAATTGATTGCTTTTACCGCTTGGATATTCCGTGAACTGTATATAAACTGTTGCAAAATTCCTCTTCTCTCTGAGTCTTCTAAATCATGAAGAAGTGTGCACTTCGTGTGACTTCTTTTCTGTTAGAGTCATATTCCAAATTTAGAACAAGGTTCGGACAAGTTTCAAAGCCGGTGAAGCTTCTGTATTCCTGGTACGCTGCCCCCCTCGACTCGAGCTGTCCGCTCGAGTAAGCCAGGTCTAGAACAAATAAACCCAGGTTTAAACCTAGTATAACAATACCTCATGTCGGATCCCTAGTAGGAATGTTTGTTTGCATCATGTGCATTTTAACTTTGGAAACTCAACACAGGGGTTGGGTCTGTTTAGGACAGGTGCACCCGAAACAATAAGACCATCCTGATGCATCCTACTTGCTATTTGTGCATTTATTGGCTACAGACTTGCATGCTGACCGGCTTATGAATATTGGAAAAAGTTGAGAAAAGAGAAATAGCAGTATGAGAGTTAATCGCCTGTTCTGAAAAAAACCAATGTCCAAATACTGTCGAAACTCTGCCGAATTTTTGAGAAAAAAAAGGGAAAAAAAGTTTTTGTTTTCAAAAAATAGTTTTATTTGCCAATAAAATAATAATAAAAAAGAGTATTGTTTTCAAAAATAGTTTGTTTTATTCGCCCGAACTACGCCAGTTTGATTCTCACAGGGTGTGAGATACGTAGGCAACCCCCATCGGGTCCAACTTCCTTTTTGCAAAAATAGCCCGAAAGCCCAAAAAATTTTACTTTAATTTGAAAATAATTAGGGTAATGCCATTCTTGTCAGAAATAGACGAATGTCCCTAAAAAGGGTGCCAGAAGGTTGTTTTTGCAAGAATAACCACTTTTGGTCACTTTTAAAGGTTTTGGCTGGTTAGCCAACACAGCCGTAAAATCTTCGTTTTCGAAGTACTAAAAGGCCACGTTGGCAAGGCCGGATGTTTTGTGAAAATTTTGAAAAATGGTCATTTCTCTTAAGTCAAAATGAGTCATGGTTTTCTTTCAATTAAAATAGCCTTAATAAACGTGCAGGATGAGCACAAATCGAAATGAACCTTTCTCAGTCCGTGAAGAGATCCCTTTGGAGCTACATATGTGGTGGCATGATTTGGGAGGTGACAGCAGGAAAGTTGTGACAAAAACATTGGGCGATCTTATTGGGCTCTTGAAGTTTTAGCCCAGAAAAGACGTGATTGAGGCCTTGATACCATTTTGGGACCCAGCACATAATGTGTTCCACTTTGCGGATTTCGAGTTAACTCCTACACTAGAAGAGATAGCAGGCTATACCGGTTTTGAGGGGAATCTTAGAAGTCAATACCCGGTAGCACCAAGAAGAGTGACCCCTCACAAATTTTTGGACTTGTAAAGCATCAGTCGGGACATCTGAGACAGAAATTTGGCCAAAGGATTTTGTACCTTCTACTTTCTGTATCGACGTTATGGGAATCCGTGTGGCTTCAAAATGCCAGATACCGATCTTACTCACGCTGGAAATCAAGACAAATGGGAAGCTCGGAGAGTATTAGCTTTCATAGTGGCGTTCCTGGGTATTTTGGTTTGCCCGAGAAAAGACGGGAACATAGAGATGGGCTAGTAGGGATAGTCGACTTTATGATGAAAAAGGCAAATGTGACTATAGTGTCGCTGATCTTGGCAGAAATTTACCGAGCTCTCACTCTCTATCGAGAAGGAGCAAAATTCTTTGAAGGGTGCAATATGCTGTTACAAATATGGATGGAGGAACACCTTTGCCACCGTCCCGGATACTTGAATTGCGGTATGACTGTCCTCGAGTGCATTGAAAAACATGAAAAGAGAGTAGAGGGTTATGAGTTTCCAGATGGTACGGAAGCATGGCATGCTCATTTGAGATCTTTGACTGCAAATAATATCGAATGGACATTCGGTTGGCTCTCGGTCGACGAAGTAATCTATATTCCGGCTGAGGTGTGTTTTTTGCTATTGATGGGTCTTCGGAGTATCCAGCCTTATGCTCTGCACAGAGTCCTACGTCAGTTAGGTCGATACCAGACCATCCCACACAATGAAGATTTGAGTCGGCAAGTCATTGAGTTGGAGCCAAAAGCTGCCTTCCTAGAAGAAAAAGTGCGTCAGGTTTGGCATCAGTGCAGATTCTTAGGGCCTAATACTCAAGTGCGAGATCTATCCAGAGGCGCGGTAGAGCCTAATTATATTGCCTGGTATGGTAAAAGATCCCGAGTTCAACATGAGCTCTAAAGGCCCGCAAAAAAACTTCATGTCCAACAATTCACCGACAGAGCACAAGTGCAATGAGACTGGCTGACCAAAGAAAATGAGTACAAGGCTACCATAAGCAAACTGAAAAAGCAAGTCAGAGAACTTCAATTCGAGAATAGCTTGCAAGTCGCGGCGGATGAAGGAGAAAATAAAAAGCTAGCCAAAGAAAATGAGGCCCTTCGAGCCCAAATTCAGAGAATGAAAACAGCTGCAGAAAATCCAGCCCGAAGTGACAGAGATGAAAAACTCATAGCTAACCTAAGGCAGAAAGTAAATGACTATAGTTTTGATTTGAAAAACTCATAGCTAACCTAAGGCAGAAAGTAAATGACTATAGTTTTGATTTGAACAAAGTTTTGATTTGAACAAAGGCAGAAAGCGAACTAACCAAGGCTCGAAAGCAATTGGCTAAAAGCGCAGATGAACGAGCACGCCTGGTTAAGCAGTTGAAAGAAATGTTCGACGATGAGGTCACAGGGTTAAAGAAAAGGGTCATCGCCATGGAAAACAAAATGATCAAACAGGTAAAAGACTTCAAGGTTGAAAGGGAACATTGTTATACAACATTGGCACAATTAGAAATAGATTTGCAACAACTTCAGGAGCAAAATCATGCGGCTGAGCAAACTTTGGAAGCCAGGGCCCAACAGATTGGGCTTTTGTTACAAGAAAAAAGGCGCCATAAGATAGAGAATTAGAATCATCATTGACTATATCGTTATGAAGTGCCAGATCTGTGAGGATATGACTCGCACTACCTTCTTTGCAGTAGCAATGATATTTGTTAAACATATAATGAGCGACTTGGATCGACTTCAAAGGGAGCTTGCATATAGGCCCGCAGCAAGATCGAATGATGTCCCGCGGGCACCAGGAGCATTGATGTATTCATGATTTTTCCGTTTGAGTCTGTATTTCCTTTTTTGTTAGCGTTTGTCAGTCATGTTGAGTTTGTATTTTCTTTCTGCTAGAGTCCGTCAAATTGTTTTCGAGCCTGTATTTTCTTTGTTGGAGTATGATAGTCTATTTTCGGAGTTTGTATTTCATCTTTGCATCGAAATCTGTTAGTCTTTTGGAATTTGTCAGTTTTGAGTTTTGTAATGGAAGCATTTGTTTTTTTATGAAAACTGAAAATCCCATAAATATTTTATTTCGCACTTATCTCCAAGAACTACGCTTGGTCTGATTCATGCGGGGTCATGATACGTAGGCAATCTCCATAGGATTCGACCGTAACCAAATGAGAAAGAGAGAAAGAAAATAAGAGGAAAAACAAGAGAGTAAAGAAAAGAAAAAGAGTGGAAAAACAAGAAAGAAAAGAGAAAAAATAAGAAATCAAGAGAGAATAAAAAACAAAGAGAGAACAAAGGTAAGAGTGAAAGGAAGGAAAGAAAAAGAAAGAAAAAGGGGGAAGTTTGAAATTGAAAGTAAGAAAAGGTCGGGATGACGCATGCAACCGATCAAATACATAATAGAGACGGTTAACTGTTTAGGTGCATTCATGCCCAATGTGCGGTTACCAATCTGTTAAAGCCTAATCGCTAACAAGGTTGTTGGTTGATGTATTGAGTCCAGGCAGGTGGTTAGTTGATTGGCATTCTGGCAACCCACTCATACAACACCCGATCAAAAGACAGGCTGAATATGGCCAACCAAGAACCGGAGACAAGTATTGTTGACCCGTCAAAAGAGGTGGAAGAACTAGATGTTAATGCAATGAGGGCAGAGATGTATAAGTTAAAGCAGCAGATGACTGAAATGTACCAATCCTGGGCCAAGGGACATCCACCACCGGTTTATCCCTCCATCCTTGCTTATATCCCACCATCAACCCAACCTCCGGAGCCTCTCACTGTGAACGCATCTCCAGCCTTTCCCCTCTACCAACAATGCCATGGCGCCACTTCCCATACTTCTCAAGCTCCACCACCCAAACAAGTCCCATACCCTCCCCTACCAATTACACCTGTTTTTGTGGCACCTCCACCTGCTACATTACACCAATCTTCCAGTGAACCCCTGTTCCAAACTCACGACAATCAGTACTATCCCCCTGAACCCACCTTCAAAGTTCCAGAACCATATTCTTGCACCCCTCATCTTGATCTCCCGGCAGAGACCGAGAAGCCACCCAAAAATCCCGAGCATGAAGAGATGATCAGAAAGGTCAAAAGCTTAGAACAGTCATTCTGAGATATGAGGGGGTTGGGAGGTCAAGTAAGTGTGGCCTATAAGGATTTATGTTTGTTCCCAGATGTTCAATTGCCAACGGGGTTCAAAATGCCCAAGTTTGATCTGTACGATGGGCATGGTGACCCAGTAGCACACTTAAGAGGATTTTGTAGCAAGATGAGAGGAGCAGGTGGAAAAGATGAATTGCTGATGGCATATTTCAGCCAAAGTCTGAGTGGATTGGACTTAGAATGGTATACCAGACAAGATCACAACAGGTGGTACACATGGGACGATTTGGCCCAAGCCTTTGCCTGCCATTTTCAGTACAACCTCGAAATTATCCCAGACCGTCTGTCGTTGACAAAGATTAAAAAGAAGCCCGGTGAGAGCTTCAGGGAATATGGATTCCGTTGGAGAGAGCAAGCAGCGAGGGTTGACCCTCCGATGAAAGAAAGCGAGATGGTTGATTATTTCTTGCAGGCTTTGGAACCCACTTATTTTGGTCACTTGGTGTCAGCAGTAGGTAAGTCCTTTAATGAAGTTGTAAAAATGGGAGGCATGGTTGAGGAAGGACTCAAGTCCAACAAGATCATGAGTTATTCAACAATCAAGGCGACCACCCAGGGCATTCAAAACGGTACTGGAGGTGTACTCGAGAAGAAGAAGAAAGAGGATGTTGCTACAATTGAGTCGGGAGCTTGGGTTGGATCCAGGAACATTCCACGTTACTACAACCCGCCTCGACCCTACCACCAAACTTACCCCCACACTCCATATAGTCCACCATAACACTACTACCCACCGCCCGATCCCCATTTTTCCATCTATCACGTACAAACCTATACCCAACCTCCCGCTCACGCACAATGGCATGCGCCGGCTCCACAAAGTCCATACCTAGCTCCACAAAATGCCCATCCACCCCCGAAAGCCTATAGAAATCCACCTGGGACAGGTTTCCGGCCAAATCAAGCCTTTAAGAATGAGAGGTTGCAGAAACAGAAGACCTTCACTCCTTTGGGAGAATCATATGCTAGTCTATTCCATTGACTGAGACAGTTGGGTATGTTGAATCCGATCGAGGCTAAACTGCCAAATCCCCCTCCCAAAAATCTTGACCGCTCGGTGAGTTGTAAGTATTGTTCAGGGACCCCAGGTCACGACACAGAGAAGTGCTGGAAATTGAAAATAGCTATTCAAGAGCTCATTGATACTAATCAGATCGAGGTCCAAGCCCCGGAGGCACCCAACATCAACCAGAACCCATTGTCGGCCTATCATGAGACTAATATGATTGAGATAGTGCATAAGGTAGGGGAGCCTAAGAAGCCTTCACAAACCGTCATAATGATTCGGGCTAGTGAAGCCAAGCCATTTGAAAAGTCAACAAGTAAGAAGTCTGTGATCAAGTTGAACGGGGCAAATAACGAACCATCCATAGAGGTCAAGAAGGGGTCCTCAAGTGATGTTGCAGGAAAATATGAAAGAACAAAAGTGGTTGTGCCAGGAGTAACGAACAAGCCTGTGGTAATTGTGAAGGGCGCCCCTACAGATCCTGTCGTTATCAAACCGGTAACTCAATTACCCATAGTTAACAGCAAGGCAGTCCCATGGAATTATGAACGAGTGACGGTGACTTACAAGGGGAAAGATGTTAAAGAAGAAATGTGTGAGACTTATGGTTTGACTCGATTGGGGAGATGCTTCGCCCCCGAAGAATTGAGAAAAGCTAAGACCTCAAAAGATAATCCAGTGTTGGTGAAGAAAGCGGTGACTGAGGAAGAAGCAGAAGAATTTCTGAGAAAGATGAAAGTAAGGACTATTCCATTGTGGAGCAGTTAAGGAAGAAACCGGTTCAGATCTCGCTCTTGTCATTATTGATCCATTCAGACGAGCACCGTCGGGATTTAATGAAAATCTTGAATGAAGCCCACGTTCCTGACAAAATCTCAGTAAACCACTTGGAAAAGATAGCTAGCAAGATATTTGAGGTAAACAGGGTCACTTTTTCTGATGATGAGTTGCCCATGGAGGGTACCGAGCACAATAGAGCCCTCTATCTGACGGTGAAATGTGAAGATTCTGTGGTTACTCGGGTACCTGTTGACAACGGTTCCAGCGCAAATATTTGCCCTCTTTCCACTCTGAACAAGTTGAAGGTGGATGATGAAAGAATTCATAAGAACAGTATCCTCGTTCGGGGATTCGATGGTGGAGGGAAAGATTCAGTCGGGGACATAGTGCTGGAGCTTACAATAGGGCCAGTTGAATTTACTATGAAATTCCAGGTACTCGATATGGATGTTTCTTACAATCTGCTGTTAGGACGACCCTGGATTCATGTTGCCAGAGCGGTCCCGTCCACTCTGCACCAAATGGTTAAGTTTGAATGGGATAGACAGGAAATTGTTGTACATGGCGAAGACAATTTGTGTGTTCCCAGTGATGCCATTGTTCCATTCGTAGATTTTGAAGATGACAAGGGGACGTGGGTTTATCATGTTTTTGACACGGTAGCGGTAGAGAAAGTTCCTGAAGGGAATCGCGTGCCGACTCCAAGGGTAGCTGCTGCATCAGTCATGGTAGCCGTTGAAATGTTGAAAAATGGTTTTGTGTCGGGCAAAGGTTTGGGTGCATCTCTGTAGGGTATCGTACAACCGGTTTCTCTTTCTAAAAAACTTGGATACATTTGGTATAGGGTTCAAGCCCACAGTCGCAGACGTGAGGAGAGCTAGAAAAATGAAACACAAAGCATGGGCCTTTCCAAATCCAGTCCCGCGTCTTTCCCGGTCATTTGTCAGGCCTGGTACCAGAAAGCGCCCAGTGACGTCGGTCCCCAGTTCGGTGGTTGATGTGGATGAAGATTTGATGGAGAGGTTCGAAAGGATATTCGCCGATGTGAACGTGTTGGAAGCTGGAGAGGGTTCTACCAAGGCGGATGTGCAATTTGTTGGGCCCAGTGCAAAGATTAACAATTGGGAAGCTACTCCTCTCCCCACCATGAGGGAGCTTCGGTAGTTTACTTTGATTTTCTTTCAATTTATCTGGATTATTCCAGGGTTGTAATTCAGATTCTATGTTCCGTCTGTTTGGATGTATAAACCCAGTTGTCTTTAATTTCAATGAAATGCAATTTCTCTTTCCTTTCTTCCTGATAGTTTTATTTTGGCTTTTCTTTTCTTCCTTGTACAGTTCTTTTTATGCTGGCTTCAATGATATTACATGCATGCAGAATCTCCGGCCCAGTCTTAAAAGCCAATCTAATCCTGAAATAGTAATTCAAGAAATAGAGTGTGATGTTGAATCGGAATATGACGAGGATAAAGCCTTTGAAGAGATTAGTAAAGAATTAAGCCATTTTGAAGAAAAACTCAAGCCTAACCTGAGTGATACAGAAGCAATCAATTTAGAGGACCAAGATAATGCCCGGAAAACTAAAATAAGTGTCCATCTTGAACCACAACTCAGAGAGGAGATAATTAAAATACTGTTCGAGTATAAAGATGTTTTTGCATGGTCCTATGACGACATGCCAGGTCTAATCACTGGCTTGGTGGTTCACAAATTTCCCACTGATCCGGCATTCCCCCTATCAAGAAGAAGCTGAGGAAATTTAAAACTGATATGAGTGTGAAAATCAAGGAAGAGGTCACCAAACAGTTTGAGGCCAAGGTCATTCGAGTCACTCGGTATCCCACTTGGTTAGCCAATTTAGTGCCTGTGCCAAAGAAGGACGGCAAGACCAGGGTGTGTGTTGATTATCGAGACCTCAACAAGGCGAGTCCCAAGGATAACTTCCCATTGCGGAACATCCATATATTGATCGATAATTGTGCCAAACATGAGATTGGTTCTTTTGTGGATTGTTATGCGGGCTACCACCAGATCTTAATAGATGAAGAAGATGTAGAAAAGACAGCATTCATCACGCCATGGGGAACGTACTGCTATCGGGTCATGCCATTTATTTTGAAAAATGTCGGGGCAACCTACATGAGGGCAATGACGACCATATTCCACGACATGATACACAGGGAGATCGAGGTTTATGTGGATGATGTGATTGTAAAATCTAGAAAGCAGTCTAACCATGTCAGAGATCTGAGAAAGTTCTTCCAAAGGCTTCGCAGGTACAATCTCAAGCTTAATCCTGCAAAATGCGTGTTCGGTGCTCCATCTGGAAAGTTGTTGGGATCATAGTTAGCCGTCGAGGTATTGAACTGGACCCATCAAGGATCAAGACTATTCAGGAGTTGCCACCCCCAAAGAACAAGACTGAGGTGATGAGTCTATTAGGAAGATTGAATTACATCAACCGGTTTATTGCTCAGCTCACGACAACTTGTGAGCCTATCTTCAAATTGCTAAAGAAAAATGTTGCGGTCAAGTGGACAGATGAATGTCAGGAAGCATTTGATAAGATAAAGGGGTACTTGTTAAACCTACCTGTGTTGGTCCCACCAGAACCAGGGAGACCTTTGATTCTGTATTTGACAATCTTGGACAATTCATCTGGATGTGTGTTGGGATAGCATGACATTACCGGCAGGAAGGAGCAGGCCATTTATTATCTCAGCAAGAAGTTCACAACTTACGACGTTAAGTACACTCATCTTGAGAGAACATGTTGCGCCCTCACTTGGGTGGCACAGAAGTTGAAGCACTATTTGTCATCTTACACTACTTACCTCATCTCTCGTTTGGATCCGTTAAAGTATATCTTTCAAAAGCCTATGCCCACAGGCAGGCTCGCAAAGTGGCAAATCTTGCTCACAGAATTTGACATCATCTGTGTGACTCGAACTGCAATGAAAGCACAGGCCTTGGCAGACCATTTGGCTGAGAATCTGGTTGATAAAGATTATGAACCTTTGGAAACTTATTTCCCCGATGAATAGGTGATGCACATTGATGGGTTGGAACAAGTTGAGAAGCCGGGATGGAAACTTTTCTTTGATGGGGCTGCAAACATGAAGGGCGTGGGGATAGGAGTGGTACTTATTTCTAAAACAGGGCAACACTCCCCTGTTACGGCCCAACTTCGTTTTTACTGTACCAACAACATGGCTGAGTACGAGGCATGCATTCTGGGTTTGAGGTTAGTGGTGGATATGGGTGTCTAGGAAGTCTTGGTCTTGGGAGACTCGGACCTTCTGGTGCACCAGATTCAGGGAGAATGGGAAACACGGGATTTAAAACTCATATCGTACCAGCAATGCCTACATGATCTTTGTCAACAGTTTCAATCAATAGAGTTCAGGCATATTCCGAGGATCCACAATGAGGTCGCCGATGCGTTGGCTAATCTGGCATCAATTTTACACCATCCAGATAAGGCTTATGTAGACCCGTTGCATATTCAGGTCCGTGATCAGCATGCTTATTGTAACATGGTGGAGGAAGAGCTCGATGGGGAGCCTTGGTTTCACGACATCAACGAATACATCCGAAGGGGAGTATATCTAGTACAATCCACAGGTGATCAAAAGAGAACGATTCGTCGCTTGGCAAGTGGATTTTTCTTCAGTGGAGGAGTTTTGTACAAAAGAACTCTAGATCTTGGGTTATTAAGATGTGTAGATGCCAAACAGGCCACGACTGTCATGACTGAAGTACATTCTAGGGTTTGTGGACTGCACATGAGTAGGTATGTGCTGGCAAAGAAGATTCTCTGGACAGGTTATTATTGGCTCACTATGGAGCGAGATTGTATCAGTTTAGTGCGAAAATGTCATCAGTGCCAAGTGCATGGAGATTTGATTCATTCTCCACCATCTGAATTACATACAATGTCTGTACCATGGCGTTTTGTTGCTTGGGGAATAGATGTCATTGGACCAATCGAGCCAGCAGCATCCAACGAGCACAAGTTTATTCTGGTGGCCATCGATTATTTCACCAAGTGGGTAGAGGCTAAAACGTTCAAGGCTGTAACCAAGAAGGCGGTGGTTGATTTTGTGAATTCAAATATCATTTGCCGGTTTGGGATATCGAAGGTGATCATTACAGACAATGGGGCTAATCTCAATAGTCATCTAATAAAAGAGGTAAGTTAGCAGTTCAAGATTACACATCGCAATTCTACCCCGTACCGCCCTAAGGCGAACAGAGCAGTTGAGGCGGCCAACAAGAATATAAAGAAGATACTTCGAAAAATGGTGGAAGGTTCTAGGCAGTGGCATGAGAAGTTGTCGTTTGCATTGCTTGGTTATCGCACTACTGTGCGTACTTCAGTAGGTTCGACTCCTTATTTGTTGGTGTATGGTGTGAGTATGTGATTTTTGCCCTATATATGATTATTCCCAAAATCCCAAACAAAATAATTTTTCTTTATTTTTACAATTTTTGTGCATTTTGGTGTCATTTTCGGATAATTGTGGCATTTTATTTGCGCATGTTAATTTTTATAAAATACAAAAATATGCATTTTCGCATTTAGGTATTAGTTTTATATTTTAGTATCAATTAAGGGTTAATTTGTTTAGAACAAAACATGAAAAATCACAAAATTAGTTCACTTTTGCATTCTAATGATTTTTATTGTGAATTTGTCATGAAATAGTTTTTAAAACAATTTTAGGAATTAATTAGTCTTTATTTTGAAATAATTAGGATTTCATGTTGATGTTACATCTTTATAAAAATTAGAAAAAATTATAAAAATTTAAAAATGAGAAAAAGGAAATAAAAGAGAAAAGAAAATAAAAGTAGAAAAGTGGTCTTAATAAAGACCCAAATTTGGGCCAATTCATTGATAATTTTCAGGCCCAAACGCCCTTAGACCATGCCAACCGGATCCAGGCCCAATGCTTCAATACCCGGTCTACCCAACAAAGTCCAAACGATGTCGTTTCCTCAGGCTTTAATCACGACCGTTTGATCTCATCAATCCAACGGTCCGGATCTAACTAGGATGTTTGGTATATAAGTGTCCGAACTTCCCCCCCTCACCCCCATTCGTATCGTATCCTTCTTCCTCATTAATAAAGACCAGCGCATTATGAAGTCAATATGATCGAACTGATACATAAGGGGACAGAGCCTAAAAAACCCTCGCAGGTGGTTATGGTGATCCGTTCTACGGAAGCCCAGGTCAAAGAAAAGACAGTGAGCGCAAGGCCAGTGGTTTAGTTAAAAGCAATAAAAGATAAGCCGGTGTTGGTAATGGGAAAAGGACCATTTGTTGCTGCAAAAAAGCCAGAGCCAGTCAAGTTAGTGGTACCAGGGTCATTATCTGCACCCGTGGTTGTTGTGAAAGGGGCCTACGTAGAACCAGTTGTCATAAAACCAGTAGTCCAGTTACCCGTGGTTGATAGCAAAGTCGTACCGTGGAAATATGACAAGGTAGTGGTGACATACAAAGGAAAGGAAATTGAGGAAGAGAGTTGTGAAGCACAGGGACTAACTCGGTCGGGACGTTGTTTTGCTCCCGAAGAGTTGAGAAAGGCTAAGGGCGCTAAAGAAAGTCCAGTGCTAGTCAAAAAAGCTGTGATGGAAGAAGAGGCAGAAGAGTTTCTGAAAAAGATGAAAGTGCAAGATTATTCCATTGTTGAACAACTGAGAAAAACACCGGCCCAAATCTCGTTGTTGTTGTTATTGATTCATTCTGACGAGCATTGCCGAGCTTTGATGAAGATATTGAATGAGGCTCATGTGCCCGACAAAATTTCAGTGAACCATCTGGAGACAATTGCCAACAAGATCTTCGAGGTAAACAGGGTAGCATTTTCTGATGATGAATTGCCTGTGGAAGGCACAGAACATAATAAAGCTCTCTATTTGACGGTCAAGTGGGAAGGTTCAATGGTTACTCGGGAACTGATCGATAACGGGTCGAGTGCTAATATTTGCACGTTGTCCACATTGAACAAGTTGAAGATTGATGATGACAGAATCCGCAAAAATAGCATTTGTGTTCGAGGGTTCGACGGATGGGGAACAAACACAGTAGGGGATATCGTACTCGAATTGACTATTGGCCCGGTCGAGTTCACTATGTTCAGGTATTGGATGCTGCAGTGTCCTACAATCTTTTGTTGGGTCGACCATGGATCCACGCGGCCAAAGCAGTGCCCTCCACACTGCACCAAATGGTCAAATTCGAGTGGGACAGAAAAGAAATTGTGTTATATGGGGAAGATCCCACATGCGCCATGAGTGATGACATTGTGCCCTTTTTAGAAACCGAAGATGATAAGGGACCATGGGTTTATCAGGTTTTCAACACGATCCCGATGAGCAGAGTGCCCGAGGGTAAAAGTATTCCATGTCCCAGGATGGCAGTTGCGACCGTCATGGTAGTATCAGAAATGCTGAGTAACGGGTTCGTGCCGGGGAAAGGTCTGGGGGCTGAACTTCAGGGCATTATTCAACCTGTTTCTCTGCCCAAAAATCTGGACACCTTCGGATTGGGGTTCAAACCAACAGCGGCAGATGTTAGAAGGGCCCGTAAATTGAAAAAGAAAGCTTGGGTTCTTCCCAAACCAATTCCACGCTTGTCCAGATCCTTTGTCAGGTCGGGTAGCAAGAAACAGTCATTGGCAAAGGTGTCAGGTTCACTGATTGGGGCAGAGGGGAACTTGGATAAGGTGTTCGAGAGAGTATTTGCTGAAGTGAACATGGTTGAGGCCGGGGAAGGGTCAAGCGGAGCAGATATACAGTACATCGGACCACATGCTAACATCAACAATTGGGAAGCTACTCCTCTTCCAATTCGGAGGGAGTCGTGGTAGTGGGTTTTGTTTTCCTTTTGTCACCTGGATTATTCCAGGGCTTGTAATCCAGTTGCTATGTTCCGTCCGTTTGGATGAGTTAAAACCTTGTTATCTTTACATTCAATGAAATGCAATTTTCTTCGTTCCTAATTTTGTTTCCATTTTTCTTTTCTTTTGTACAGTTCTTTTTATGCTGATATCAATGATATGACATGTATGAGGAATCTTCGGCCCAGTTTTAAAAGCCAATCTAGCTCGGAAGTAATAATACAAGAAATCGAGTGTGATGATGGGGTGGATTGTAACAACGATGAAGCTTATGAGGAAATTAGTAAAGAATTAAGTCATTTTGAAGAAAAACCCAAACCTAACCTAAATGACACAGAAGCAGTTAATCTAGGGGACCAAGACAATGTGCGAGAAACTAAAGTAAGTGTTCATCTGGATCCACAACTCAATGAGGAGATAATTAAAGTATTGCATGAGTACAAAGATATTTTTGCATGGTCATATGATGATATGTCAGGTCTAAGCACCGATTTGGTGGTTCATAAATTACCCACTAATCCGGCACTTCTCCCTGTCAAGCAGAAGTTGAGAAAGTTCAAAACGGACATAAGTGTGAAGATCAAAAAAGAGATTACCAAGCAGTTTGAGGCAAAGGTAATTCAGGTTACACGATACACCACTTGGTTAGCTAATGTTGTGCCTGTGCCGAAGAAAGATGGCAAGACCAGGGTGTGTGTTGATTATCGAGATCTTAACAAGGCAAGTCCAAAAGACAATTTCCCATTACCCAACATCCATATACTGATTGACAATTGTGCCAAACATGATATTGTCTCTTTTGTGGATTGTTACGCGGGTTATCATCAAATTCTAATGGACGAGGAAGATGCAGAAAAGACGGCATTCATCACGCCGTGAGGAACGTATTGTTATCGGGTCATGCCGTTTGGTTTGAAAAATGCTGGGGCAACTTATATGAGGGCCATGACAACCATATTCCATGATATGATACACAAAGAAATCAAGGTGTATGTGGATGATGTGATCGTGAAATCTAGACAGCAATCCGACCATGTCAGAGATTTGAGAAAGTTCTTTCAAAGGCTTCGCAGGTATAATCTTAAGCTCAATCCTGCAAAATGTGCTTTCGGGGTGCCATCTAGGAAGTTGCTGGGGTTTATAGTCAGCCGGCGGGGTATCGAATTAGACCCGTCGAAGATCAAAGCTATTCAGGAATTGCCACCTCCAAGAAACAAAACTGAGGTGATGAGTTTGTTGGGAAGATTGAACTATATCAGCATGTTCATTGCTCAGCTCACGGCAACTTGTGAGCCAATTTTCAAATTGTTGAAGAAAGAAGTCGCGGTCAAATGGACGGATGAATGTCAGGAGGCTTTTGATAAGATAAAGGGGTATTTGTCGAACCCACCCGTGTTGGTCCCGCCAGAACCAGGGAGGCTTTTGATTCTATATCTGACAGTTTTGGATAGTTCATTCGGCTGTGTACTGGGGCAGCACGATGTTACGGGCAGAAAGGAGTAGGCTATCTACTATCTCAGCAAGAAGTTCACATCTTACGAGGTTAAGTATACTCATCTGGAAAGGACATGTTGCGCCCTAACTTGGGTGGCACAAAATTTGAAACATTATTTGTCATCTTACACTACTTACCTTATATCTCGCTTGGACCCGTTGAAGTATATTTTTTAGAAACCCATGCCCACAGAGAGGCTTGCAAAGTGGCAGATCCTGCTTACAGAGTTCGACATTATCTATGTGACACGGACTGCAATGAAAGCACAGGCACTAGCCGATCATTTGGCTGAGAACCCCGTCGATGAAGATTATGAACCTTTGAAAACTTATTTCCCTGATGAAGAGGTGATGCATATTGATGAATTGGAACAAGCTGAGAAGCCGGGATGGAAACTTTTGTTTGATGGGGCTGCAAATATGAAAGGCGTGGGAATAAGAGCGGTACTTATTTCTAAAACAGGTCAGCATTGCCCTGTTACAGCTCGGCTTTGTTTCTACTGTACGAACAACATGGCAGAATATGAGGCGTGTATATTGGGATTGAGATTAGCTGTAGATATGGGTGTACGGGAAGTCTTGGTCATGGGTGACTCGAACCTACTAGTACACCAGATTCAAGGAGAATGGGAAATACGAGATTTGAAGCTTATACCGTATCGGCAGTGTCTGCATGAGCTTTGTCAACGGTTTCAGGCCATAGAATTCAGGCACATTCTACGGATTCATAATGAGGTTGCCGACGCTTTGGCTACTTTGGCGTCGATGTTGCACCATCCAGATAAGGCTTATGTTGATCCATTGCAGATTCAGGTTCGTGATCAGCATGCTTACTGTAATATGATAGAAGAGGAAATTGACGGCGAGCCGTGGTTCCATGATATCAAAGAGTACATTAGGGCGGGAGTATATCCGATACAGGCCACCGGTGATCAGAAAAGAACGATTCGGCGATTGGCAAGCGGGTTTTTCTTTAGTGGAGGAGTGTTGTACAAACAAACTCCGGATCTCGGGTTGTTAAGATGCATCGACGCGAGACAGGCTACATCTATCATGACTGAGGTACATTCTAGAGTTTGTGGACCGCATATGAGTGGGTACGTTCTAGCAAAAAAGATTCTCCGAGCAGGTTATTATTGGCTCACCATGGAGCGGGATTGTATCAGTTTTGTGCGTAAATGTCATCAATGCCAAGTGCATGGAGATTTGATTCATTCTCCACCATCAGAACTACATACGATGTCCGCGCCATGGCCTTTTGTTGCGTGGGGCATGGATGTTATTGGGCCAATTGATCCAGCAGCGTCAAATGGGCACAGGTTTATTCTGGTAGCTATAGACTACTTTACCAAATGGGTGGAAGCTAAGACGTTCAAGTCTGTGACTAAGAAAGTTGTAGTCAACTTCGTGCATTCAAATATCATCTGTCGGTTTGGGATTCCGAAGGTAATCATCACGGATAATGGGGCTAATCTTAATAGTCATTTGATGAAGGAGACATGCGAGCAGTTTAAGATTACCCATAGGCATTCCACTCCATACCGTCCCAAGGCAAATGGTGCGGTTGAAGCAGCCAATAAGAATATAAAGAAAATACTCTGGAAGATGGTTGAAGGATCTAGATAGTGGCATGAGAAATTACCTTTTGCATTGTTAGGATATCGCACCACCATTCGTACCTCGGTGGGGGCGACTCCTTATTCATTGGTGTATGGCACCGAGGCAGTAATACTCGCAGAGGTGGAAATCCCGTCTCTACGAATCGTTGCAGAGGCTGAAATCGACGATGATGAATGGGTGAAAAGCCGTCTTGAGCAGTTGAGTTTGATTGACGAGAAGAGATTGGCATCAGTGTGTCATGGCCAACTGTACCAACGAAGAATGGCAAGAGCATATAATAAGAAAGTGCGTCCAAGGAAATTCGAAGTCGGACAGTTAGTACTGAGGCGGATTTTGCCTCATTGGGCTGAAGCAAAAGGAAAATTTGCCCCAAACTGGCAGGGACCATTTGTAGTAACCAGAGTGTTGTCTAACGGAGCATTGTATTTGACAGATGTGGAAGGAAAATGTATAGAAATGGCCATCAATTCCGATGCGGTCAAGAGATATTATGTATGATTTCTTTAGTTCTGAATGTATCTGTTTGTATTTGGCATATCTTAAAGATTGAAATGATGAAGGCGTTTTGTGCTGCTATCCAAACACTTTTTTCCCTTGTCATCCCCTTTGAGCCTTACTTATTTTTCATACCCCTCTTTCGGAATCAATGGCATTATCAGGGAACACATGTGCCGAACATAAAAGAAAGAAGAGAAAAACAAAGGAAAAAGAAAAGGAGAGAAAAAAAAAGAAGAAGAAAAGGAAAAAAGAGAAAGGAAAAATGAAAGCGAAGGAAAAGAGAAAGAGAAGAAAAGAAAAAGAAAGAAAAGGAAAGAAAGAAAACACAACAACAAAGTTAATTATGATACAGTGAACTACGTTTGACTTGATCCCGAAAGGGTACGTAGGCAGCCTTACTCCGAGGTTCAGTCATACCAAAATAGAAATCCAAAAATCCCCAAGCAAGAAACTGGGGCAGAAGTTGTGATTTTTGTGAAAGGCGGATTCCGAAAGTTGTAATTTGAACCCATTTGAATTGTTTTGAGCCTTTTATACCTTTCTTTCTAACCCAATCCAAAAGCCTATATTACGGTCCAAAGAAAGACCTTCTGATCAATTTTTGATAAATGCCAAGTCGAGCAGGTAGAGGTAATTCGTGGCAGTGGCAACACTCTGGTTCAAGCAAGAAGAACAAAAGATAAGAATGAGAGAGTCTTATAGGTGAAAACCCTCACGGGCACCGTAAGGCGACGGGAGCTGAGAGAAAATAAAATGAGAGAGTCTTAGCGGTGAAAACCTTCACGGGCACCTCAAGGCGAAAAGGAGTTGAGAAATGGCAAACTGAGAAAGGTCTGTTGATGGAAACCGTTTTGTGGTACCGCAAGAAAACAAGGTTAAGGTTTGGGTAATTCAAACAATTGATGGAATTTCTGGGCAATGAGATATGGCAACTGAGAGTTGTTTAGTCGGATTGGTTGGTCCAATTAATCCGAAATGCATGTCATGACCATTGGTGCTAGCTGTTCCGGTCAGATAAGTTTCTTTTCTTTACTTCATTTTAGTAATCATCCGGTTCTGGATTCTTCATATCCTTAACCCGTAAAACCATTGCATTTCATCCTCTTTTGGGGGATTTGTTTGTCTAAATGTTCTAATGTCAGTTATGTTCAAAAGCAAGTGGGAAAGGATTTCAAGGCTCACTACCAGCTTCCGGAATTAAAAGCACAACGTGGTCAGAACATGTCAAAAACAACATGATGTAAAATGGAATAGGGGAAGTCGCCGGAAGTTGCAGGCAGAATATTTGGGAAATGTTATGGGAAATGTGAAGGTTCAGGCAAAAAGGGCCGGGAAGATGAGACAACAGTATGTGTACAAAAGCATTCAGGTGGTCAGAAATTGTGGAATGTGGAAGTCGGTTGGAAAATCAGGTAGTTCAGAGGATGTCAGGCAATACAAAGCAAGGCAATGGAAGGACGATGCAACGAGAATGCCATCAACTAACCACCATTTTTTTAACTAACGAAATTTTCGGTGATTGAAACAAGGGCAGAAAAATTGTTTGTCAGGAGGAATTCGCCGTGAGGGAAGAACGGATATTAATCAAGTTTAATCGCAAGTGTGGCATGGTTAAAATACAAGATAATCATGAATAGCATAGGGGAATATAATTTGGTTGCAAAGTTCGCATGTTTAGGATAAATGCAAGTTGTCAGGAGTCCGCCTGGAGAACAGAGACATACTTTTCAAGTTTGAAGTCAGGAGTCCGCCTGGAGAACAGAGACATACTTTTCAAGTTTGAAGTTAGGAGTCCGCCTGGAGAACAGAGACATACTTTTCAAGTTTGAAGTCAGAAGTCCGCCTGAAGAACAGAGACATACAGGTTACATTTTAAAAGTCAGGAGTCCGCCTGGAGAATAGAGGCATTCAATTTCAAATTCAGAAATCAGGAGTCCGCCTGGAGAATAGAGACATACCATTCAAATTTTATACAATCAGGAGTCCGCCTGAAGAACAGAGGTGATACAATTCGAATTTTTGTTTTTCAATCAAATCTCTTTGTCTAATTTGAAAGTAGGAGTCCGCCTGGAGAATAGAGACATATAGTTCAAGTTTCGGAAGTCAGGAGTCTGCCTGAAGAACGGAGACATACAGGTTACATTTTAAAAGTCAGGAGTCCGCCTGAAGAACAGAGACACGTATTTTGAATTTTAGCAGTCAGGAGCCTGCCTGGAAAATGGAGGTGTTAAATATTTTAAGCAGTCGAAGTCAGGAGCCCGCCTGAATAATAGAGGAGTAGTTTCAATTTTAAGTTCGGCAGTCAGGAGCTCGCCAGGATAACAGAGGAATACATTCGAGTTCGAGTTTATTTAAGTTCAGCAGTTTGGAGGGAGGGAATAACATCTCAATTCACCAGGGGAATAGCAACAGGGAATTTTGTCGAGAAAGCACAAGACAATGAGGCAACAAGGAAACACAAGACAACAAGGCAGCAAGGAAGTACAAGAGCAAGTTTGAAGAATTTAGATAGGATTTTTGTAATTCATAGAGCATAGTTAGTTTAGCTTCTTTTATCTTTGACGTGGTGTAATAAGGGAGGTCAGCAAGCAGTAACAGCAGCAAGCGCTGTAAAATCACAGTTCCTTGTAGTCCCAGCTACCAGACATTCCTGAACTACACTGACTGATTCCTGTTCAGCCCAGGATATGTAGGCAACCTCTGAAGTAGGGTGCGGTCAAACTTTTCAAAAATGCTTCACACGGAATTTTCAAACGGGCAAAAATCTCTCGTATTTGCTCACTTATCTTTGCCCAAAAACATTTCATATTTTCGAGCAAAGAGGGGCAGCTGTGAGTACGTGATTTTTGCCCTATATATTATTATTCCAAAAATCCCAAACAAAATAATTTTTCTTTACTTTTACAATTTTTGTGCATTTTGGTGTCATTTTCTGATAATTGTTGCATTTTATTTGCGCATGTTAATTTTTATAAAATACAAAAATATGCATTTTTGCATTTAGGTATTAGTTTTATATTTTAGTATAAATTAAGGGTTAATTTGTTTAGAACAAAACATGAAAAATCACAAAATTAGTTCACTTTTGCATTCTAATGATTTTTATTGTGAATTTGTCATGAAATAGTTTTTAAAATAATTTTAGGAATTAATTAGTCTTTATTTTGAAATAATTAGGATTTCATGTTGATGTTACATCTTTATAAAAATTAGAAAAAATTATAAAAATTTTAAAATGAGAAAAAGAAAATAAAAGAGAAAAGAAAATAAGAGTAGAAAAGTGGTCTTAATAAAGACCCGAATTTGGGCCAATTCATTGATAATTTTCAGGCCCAAACGCCCTTAGACCATGCCAACCGGATCAAGGCCCAATGCTTCAATACCCGGTCTACCCAACAAAGTCCAAACGACGTCGTTTCCTCAGCCTTTAATCACGACCGTTGGATATCATCAATCCAACGGTCCGGATCTAACTAGGATATTTGGTATATAAGTGTCCGAACTCCCCCCCCCACCCTCATTCGTACCGTATCCTTCTTCCTCATGAACCCTAATCCGCGCCGCCCCTAAATCCCTCGCCGGCGGTGAACGTCACTTACACCGTTCAAACCCAAACTAACACCATAGATCCCCCATGAATCCCTCTTGCCATTCCCGTTATTGGTTTCCCTCGAATGTTGCCAGAGTTCGTCGAATCTTAGTTTGAAGTTTTCCGGTCAAGTCGCAAGTTCATCCAGACCAGCCCAAAATCATACCACACAATCCCCGGACTTCCCTCAACCCAAATCCATGATTATTTTCCTTCAAATCTCTGTGAAGTGGCTCAAATTTCAGATCTAAGAATTTCAGGCCAAAACCCTAAACCAAAATCTTTATGATTTCGAACCGTAATATCCTTAACCATGTGTTCTCTTGTAAGAACACATGGTTAGGGATGTTGCGTGTCAAAAATCTAAAAGGATTCGGACGTCAGTGACTGACCGGAGTTTCTCGTGCTTCAGTGAGTTTTCCTGTTTCTTTTTACTTGCATGGTTGAAGTTTTAGTTATAGTCTTTATTTCATTAAGTGTTCTATTAATTTTACGATTTATTTTTGTGTATTAGTATAGTTCTGTCAATTTCTTTTTAGTTCTGAATTTGATGTTTGAATGGTCGATTGTGAGCTTATTGGTTAAGAGTTAGTTTAATTTCATTTAACGTTGATCAGTAGCCTAAGCTTTGCTTTGATTGATCCTGGTCTCTGGTTTTCCTAGTTTGATTGAGTTGGTGTGATTGAACAATTGGGATTGGTTAGTTCGATTAGTTAATTTCTAAGTTCTAATTAATCAGTCCTAGTTAGTTTTGGATTAATTTAGGGGATTGGTTATAGCTGTTGAGAATGTGGGTAGAATCAGTAACTTTGAGAAGCTTTCAGGGGTAGTTTGGGCATGGAAAAGGGTAATTCTGATAGGAATAGTAATTTCAAAGTAATGAAAGGGCAGTATAGGTATTACATGGGTAGAAGAATACCCTAGGGCCTTCTAGAATAGGATTTTAGTGCACATTTCAGCACAATAGAGGTGCTTACTTGAGTAACAAGTTAGAAATAAAAGGACTAAACTGAAAATAGGGGAGGGACTAAAAAGAAAACCAAAAATCTGATTAACCCTCTTGGATCACCTATAAAAGGGGATGAAGTGCCTTGAGGAAGGGGATTTGAATTTTCAGCCCAAAAATCCCCACCAAAAGCTTTTCTCCTTGCTTTCAATTTCAGTTAGCATTTCAATTCCAATACTTAAGAAGAAACATCAAAAGATGGAAAAATCAAAAACAGTTTTACTAGGTCATCACTAGTGTTGGTGATTCTCAGTCCTTCCTTAGGTATTCTTCATTCCAGCTCGAGGTTCTATTCCTAAAAAGTGTTTGGGAGTGACTAACGACTGATTCAAGTGAGTTTGGGGCCTATTAGTTTGAACTTCAGTGGAGATTTGGGGCCAGCAGGATTTGAGAGCATCTAGACTCAGCTGTGAGGGCTAGAAGTGCATTTCAAGTGTGTGTTGGACTGATCTGTTGAGTTTGCTTATATTTCTGATTTTTCAAAAACAGTTCCTGGCCTGTTCTGTGATGATATATTGTTGAGTTTTGCTGTTGTTGCTGTTCAAAGTAGCTGACTTCTTTCCTTCTCATATTTTCCCTTATCCAGGTACACAATTGTACCCCTGATGACTGTGGGCTAAAGTGTGCAGATATGAATTATGTGAAGAATGAATTTACTTGCAGAACTGAGTTCTGATTTAGCTAATCTCTAGATCTACGTATTCAGTGTTTGATTCATGGATATTGTTTAAGTTTTGCTTGCTTTTGTGCTAAATGGACTATATAAACTGTTATGTTTCGGATTCATGTGATTACTATGAAGTGAACACTAGTGTTAGTTGATTACATGATAGGTTGATAGTAATGTTGGCGTGAATTAATTCAGAAGTAGTTAGTTTGCTTTATGCTGTTGAGATCGTGTTTACAGCTTGGTTTTCACCTTAATGATGTCTAAGAACTCACCTGAATATCAGTGGATAGATTAGTCTGTGCATAAAACTGGAATTCAATTGACTAATATCCTTCTAATTTGAGTAGATGCGTATTGTTTCCCCTTTGTTATAATTATTGAACACTTAAAATAATTTAGAGGTAATTTCCGGGGGCGTTTGGTTGAACTAAATCAAGGCCTCGCTGGGTTCTGCGATAAGCCATCTTAGGCTATCACACGGACTGCCTTCATGAGTTTGGGCTTCCTAGGGGATTCGATCCCAGGTGCTGTTATCTGTCACCTGGGCTTCCCTTTCTCCTTCCTGACCGAATCTTTGGGCCGTTTCTGAAGCCCATCAGTGGTCCAGCTCATTGTTGAGGTTGGACTACTGAATTTTATTCAGTTTTCATGTAATTAAGTTTTCTTTCTTCTTTTAGGGACATTTGATCAATAGAAAATTGTAGTCACTCTCAAATGGGCCTTTTAATAAATGTTGAGACGAATCTCGCCAAACAAAATCTCGAATGCATGTCCCTCATTTAACTAACATGTGACTACTTAGAATTCGAGGCGTGCCATTCGGTTGAATTTCCATGGCCCTCGCAAATTTGAAAACGCGTAGTTGCTTTAGGCGCGCTATTTAATAATCTACTTTCTTAAACTCGGGTGCGCATTGTTGCGACCCAAATCCAAATCTCAACGGAGTCGAAATGTGTCAACGACCACGGGTGCATTGATTGTGACGTGGTTCGAGACCCATTTTCACGACATTGCAATTCTCATAATAATAATAAAAGCAGTTTATAAATAAAAAGCACATAGTCTAGCATGTATCAAAATCAGATAAAATTAAATACAACAGTTAAGCGATCGTGCTAGAACCACGGAACTCGGGAATGCCTAACACCTTCTCTCGGGTTAACAGAATTCCTTACTCAGATTTCTGGTTCGCGGACTGTAACAGATCATAAATTTCCTCGGTTCGGGATTCAACTGGTGACTTGGGACACCATTAATCTCCCAAGTGGCGACTCTGAATAAATAATAATTAAATCTCGTTCCAATTGTCCTTTAATTGGAAAAACTCCTTTACGCCCTTGCGAGGTGTAGGTGAAAAAGGAGGTGTGACATATGGCATCGAAGCAGTGATACCCGCAGAAGTGGAAATTCCATCCCTTCGAATTGTCGCAGAGGCTAAGATCGATGATGATGAGTGGGTCAAAACCCGTCTGGAGCAATTAAGTTTGATCAATGAAAAGAGACTGGCAGCAGTGTGTCATGGCCAGTTGTATCAACAGAGAATGGCAAGAGCATACAATAAGAAAGTGCATCCACAGAAGTTTGAAGTGGGTCACTTAGTATTGAAACACATTCTTCCTCATCAAGTTGAAGCAAAAGGAAAGTTCGCCCCAAATTGGCAGGGGCCATTTGTTGTAACTAGAGTGTTGTTCAATGGCGCGTTATATTTAACAGAAGTAAAAGGGAAATGTGTGGAGATGACTATCAATTCTGATGAAGTCAAGAGATACTATGTATGATTTCTTTGTTTGATTGTACTTGTTTGTATTTGGCATGTCTCAAATATTGGAATGACGAAGGCATTTTGTTCTGCTATCTAAACACTTTATCCCTTGTCACCCCTCTTGAGCCTTATTTGTTTTCTTTCATACCCCTCTTTCGGAATCAGTAGCAAAGATTAGGAACACAAACGTGAAAGATAAGTAAAGGAAAAGAAGAAAAGAAAAGAACAAAAGGGGAGAGAAGAAAAATGAAAATCAAAAAAAAAAGGAAAGAAAAGAAAAGGAAAAAAAGAAAGAGAAAGAAAAGAATGAAAAGAAAAAAGAAAGAAAGAAGAAAAACAACAAAAAGAGAAAAGAAAGCAAAAAAGAGAAAGAAAAGAAAGAGAAAAAGAAAATCACAACAACAAAGTAATCTCTATGACATGAACTACGTTCGACCTGATTCCTTTTAAGG